>NC_091773.1:57963475-58582046 GCF_029378745.1 Bos indicus
TTAGTAGCACTCCTTCACACGCACTCACCTAAGACAATAATACAGAAACACAGTAAAGTACATTTGCCTCTGACACAGGCACAACAAAGCAAACAAATTTTATTGCAATCAAACATCATTTTTATGCTTCTTGTTTTAAAATGCAAATTCTATGCAGCTTTCTTTGTAAATTTATATGTCCACCAAATATTTTTTAAAATGAATTTATTGTCCACATAGTATACATAGTATGGCTCAGCAAGTAGTTATGGGTCAGTTCTAGAACCTTTTCTGTAAGATCCCACTCTGTGCTTATTGATCCCATTTTCCAAGGTCTTCCTCTCAATCCAAGCCCTGTACTCCGCAGATTTTAGAAGAGATCTGGTGGTGGTGATGTTTATCAATGCACGTCTGCTAAGTCACCAGGCTCCTCTGTCCGTGGAATTCTCCAGGCAAGAATACTAGAGTGGGTTGTCATGCCCTCCAGGGATCTTCCTGACCCAGGGATCCAACCCGCACCTCTTACGTCTTCTACATTGGCAGGCAGGTTCTTTTACTACCAGTGCCATTAGCAATACATTTGCTCAAAGTCAGATGTTATTCCTTATTTTCCTTTCTTGCCTGGAGGATCCCATGGACGGAGCAGCCTGGTGGGCTGCAGTCCATGGGGTCGCGAAGAGTCAGACACGACTGAGCGACTTCACTTTCACTTTTCACTTTCACTCATTGGAGAAGGAAATGGCAACCCACTCCAGTGTTCTTGCCTGGAGAATCCCAGGGATGGCGGAGCCTGGTGGGCTGCCGTCTATGGGGTCGCACAGAGTCAGACACGAGTGACGCGACTTACACTTTACACTTAACCTCACCTTGATCTGATCCTGTACAACCTGCCCTGACCCTTTCTAGGTAGTCGATGTTAAACACTAGTATACATCCTTCCACACCTTTCCCCATAATCATAAAATTACACACACACTCACAAACACAAGTACCTAGGTTTGAGGGACTATCTGACACAACAGATTTTCACCTTATAGTCTCTACATCTACCATTTCACACTTACACATGTAAATCTCACCAAGAAAGTTGACATAGATTTACTCATTCTTTAGTCATACATACATATTTGATACTTTAATGCTAAGTTCAACCTCATCCACTATCACCACTCCCTCATTCTTTTTGGCCTTTGGTCTCTCTTATCCATCCTTCTATTTCCAAACTATCGTTTCAAGGGACTTCCCTGGTGGCTCAGAAGGTAAAGCATCTGCCTACAATGCGGGGGACCCAGGTTTGATCCCTGGGTTGGGAAGATCCTCTGGAGAAGGAAATGGCAACCCACTCTTGGAAAATCCCATGGACCGAGGAGCATGGTAGGCTATAGTCCATGGGGTTGCAAAGAGCTGGACACAACTGAGCAACTTCACTTTCACTTTTCATCATTTCAAGTGTGTTTCATCAAACTGAATGCATCTGCTTTCCTTTTTTAAGAATCCAGTCTCTCAACATCTATCTTTCAATAAGAGAATTTGCCAAGTCATACTGAATGCAACAATTTACATACTTTATTTTACTCCTTACATCTCACTTGGTTTGTTCATTTTTACTTTGTTTTTGCTTACTCATTCTTTCTTCTTGCTTTGGCTGTTTTGCTAGTTATTCCCTTTTTCCCCCTGTATTTAATTTGAAATTCGGTACTTTTCCACTCTGTCAGTGTTTACCTTCTTTTTTCCAGCACTCATAATCAAGCTCTTATTTACCTCTTTTTGTATGAAACCAAAATAACAACTATTTCTCCCAACTGAGATGAGCTATTTCCCATTGTTTTCTTTCCCTTCCCCAAGGAGACCACTAAAAGGCTTTTCTTTCTCCACTGCTTGGTGCTGAGTTCTGTAGAATGCTTTACTATTCTTTATTCCCCCAACTTCAACACCTAAATCCTTTTTTAGGTAAACATTTAGTAACCTGCCGCCTCCCTTTCCATATGTCCCTTTTGCTTTGACAATTTATATTCAGCACTTAAATTGTACATTTCTTGTTACAGTATCATTAGCCATTTGCATGTACTTAATGTGATTTGCATAAATTTACACCTGCTCTCGCACATGTTTAATACTATTTGCATATATTTACATCTGTTTATATATGCATGCTTGCCATTCACCTACATTAAGGTTTCTTTCTTTCTCTCTTTCTTCTTTCTTTCTTTTTTACAGTATCTGCCCCATTTAGAGTGTATACCTGATAGTTTCTCAGAATCCTCACAGATCTACAAATATTTCCTATACCTTAGCAAATGAATTATATCAACAGCCTCAGCTTGCAGAACTTTCCTCCCAGTTCAGTTCAGTCACTCAATTGTGTCTGGCTCTTTGTGACCCAATACTTCCTCCCAGTAGTCTATAGCAATTAGTCCACCATCTTGCCTTAGAATTCCAATATTATATTTCTTCCTTTGTAAAAACTCTGTTTTTTTCCAATCTAGTAACCTGCAAGATTTTCTGTTTGCATCTTCCACCTTATCAAGGCCTTTCCCTGGTAGCTCAGCTAGTAAAGAATCCACCAGCAATGCAGGAGACCCCAGTTCAATTCCTGAGTCAGGAATATCCCCTGGAGAAAGGATAGGCTACCTGCTCCAGTATTCTTGGGCTTCCTTAGTGGCTCGGATGGTAAAGAATCTGCCCACAATGTGGGAGATCTGAGTTCAATTCCTGGGTTGGGAAGATCCCCTAGAGGAGGGCATGGAATACATTGTCAAAAATTTTCTAAGTCTATTCTTCATATTTTCAGCCTTTTTCTATTGTCTTATACATTTTCCTGAATTTCTTTTAAGACCTTGCTAAACTAAAAAAGTTTCCATTTAAAATGATGTTTTACTTAACCCCACCCTCTTTCAGCATGTTACCACATTCTATTTTCTTCTTCCTACACTTTTTCAATGAGACCAGGTGGCTCAGTGATAAAGAATCTGCCTCCCAATGAAGGAGATGCAACTGACCAGGGGTTGATCTCTGGGTTGGGAAGATCCCTGGAGAAGGAAATGGCAACTCACTCCAGTATTCTTGCCTGGAAAATCTCATGAACAGAGGAGCCTGGCAGACTAGAGTCCATGGGGTCATAAAGAGTCAGACACAACTGAGTTACACACACAGGTAGGGAGGCAATGAATTTTTACACACTCATTCACTCTCCAATACATGCTTGGTGCATTCTGTGTCATGGGCATTTTTAGATGTTGGGGATGCAATAATACATTTTAAAAAGACAAAAATGCTTGCTGTTACTGAACTTGTTTTCATTTTTCATTCTTTCTTCTACCCACTGAAATCAACCCCTTGCATCCCCTCTGTCCCTGCCCTGTCCAAGGCTGCTCTAGCAAAGATCAGGAATGAACTCCCAAACCTCAGTGATCTACAACATTTGACACTTTTCTCAACTTCTTCTTGACTGTGATAATGAGATTGTATCTATTAGAATAACAGTCATTACAAATAAAGAACTCAACTAAAATTGGCCTAAACAGTAATGTATAAGGTATTATTATTGGAATTTTCAGTTATGGAAGGTGTCAGGGCTGATTTGATTAGGCAGCTCACCAAGAACTTGGTTTCTTTCCTTGGATTCTGGTTCTCCAATGTCAGTTTTATTCTAGGTCATAACAGTTCCAATTTTCACATTAATAGCCCATACCTATTAATCAGAAGGAGGAGCTTGCCTTTTAGGAGCTTTTTCATTTCCAAAAAAAAAAAACCTCCAGCAAACATCGCATCATGTCTAATTAAATTTAACTGGGTCTCTTCCCCTTTCCTAAACTAATTATTCTCACCCTAGAAATGTTCTGATTGTCTTAGGATTGGGTTATTTGAACCTATCATTGTGGCAGTGGTATAGGATTACTCTGAATAGCTGTATAAACCAGGGCTCACCCCTAGGGCTGAGTCTGAGTCAGCTTTTGAGGACACACATCAGCAGCATAATGGAAAGATGTGTGGATACCCAAGCAAAAATCTGGGTACTGTGAGGAAGGGAAAAGCGGGGGAACTATTGCTCAGTTGACCATAGACAAATGCCAATCAGTTTCCCCCTAGACCATCAATTAAACTTTGTGGCTTTCTAGAATTTCATCTACAGCAATTTGGGGTATTTTCATCTACTTCATGACTTTAACTACCAACTCTATGATAGGCACTCTCAAATTTGTCTGAAATCTCAGCTTCTTTCCTGGAATCTAATTTGTATTTCCAGCTACAAGCCAACTGTCTTGGCTCATTAGTATTTCAAACTTAACCTGTCCAATATTTGCATAGACATCCTAGTAATCCAAAAGAGAAATCTGACAATAATCTTTGACAATCATCACTTTTTCTTGTTAATACTTTCTCCAGTATCAGGGAGCTTCTTGCACCAAATATCTGGACCTTCTTTACCAATGTGGACCTTGTTTAGGTGAGTATTACAGTCACTTAATACACCTGAGAGTTTTGTCGAGGAGAAGATCAACATTTAAACTTTGCTGCTGACTACATGCTTTATCATAAAGCTCTGTGCACTTTTACAACATCAAGTCAATGTGGTAAACCAGCCTGTTTAGTCACTTAGTTGTGCCCAACTCTCTTGCAACCCCATGGACTGTAACCTGCCAGGCTCCTTGTCCGTGGGATGTCCCAGGCAAGAACACCAGAGTGGGTTGCCATTTCCTTCTCCAGGGGATCTTCCCGACCCAAGGTTCGAACCCACCTCTCCTGCATTGGCAGGTGGATTCTTTAACACTGAGCCACCAGGGAAGTGCAGTAATCCAGCTTAGTCACATGGGAAGGTTCCTGTCATTACCTTTTGTTCTTAGACTTTCCTTGGAATCTTGACCAGAACTAAGGAATGAAAATACCTTTTTTTTTTCATGTCTCTGTAGCACTGCCTGTTCCCCTTGGCTGGAATCTTTTTTCTTCCTTGGGCTCCGGCATGACATATTCTTGAGCTCACCCTGAAACCTCTGACAGAGTTACTGGTTCTATCTTTCCAAATCCCTTACACAGACTTAATCGTCTAGTATAGACAGTCTACTATTGTCAAGACACATTGTATCACTGTATCATAATTATTCAGCTTTATATCTATCTCCACAGCAGATAGCCATGCCTTTGCTAGGTATGTAAAGATGTGAAAAATGTGTGTAAGAATGGAAAGAGAGAGGGCAGTGGGAATGTGCTGGGGTAATAAACAATCATCTATATAGTGGACTTAGAGAATTGTTTTCACTTTTTAGTAGATAGATTTTATATGAACAGAAGGAAATCATTTGAGGATGAAAACAAGGATCTGAATCTACATTCTTCTACTAATTACAATAAGAACTAGAGTCTTTTGTAATAAGAACTTTTCTCTCCATGTCCAACATCAATAATTTGCAAATGTGGATAATTCTAATCAGCCAAAAACTTTTAGGCAGACTGTGGAGCATTATGGGATATGCAGTTCAGTGAAAATGTTATGACTCAAATGAAGCATGTTACATTGGAAATGTGTATCTGGTTTCACAGGCTGGAGTTCAGATCCGCATAAGGACTAACTGAGACACAAAAATCACAAGAGGAGAGTAGATATCTTTCTGCCCCATTTAACAAACACAACTTTTTTTCTCATTTCTTGAAGATGGAGCTCTTGTTTCACTTTCTTATTGCCTATCAATCAGCTGAAGAAGACATCTGCAATTGGGGTTCCTTCGTAAGACATAAGCCCTGGCAGCAGCAGCCAGCACTCATCTGAAAGCTCCATCCTAAATTACCTTTGTCAGGCTGTATAGAAAGTAAAGGCACACTTCAGTCTCATGTGATTAAATCAGGGAATGTACCAACCCGCCAAAGAATGGCAAGTCCTTTCCATTTACATGCTCCATTAACTGCACTTCACTGGAAAAATAAATCTCAGGGCAATTCTTTACCTCTGCTCTTCTAATTGCTACTTACAAATTCTTTTCTCCCAATCATGCTATCTCTCATAAATCAGGAAGCCAAAGCATTTGTAACTGAGTCCCTGGCTCTAATTTAACACGATATGCCATGATTAATGCCAAAGGCAAATAATATACCAAGTTACCATGGGAACCAGGGCATGAAAAGGTAAAAGCCCTCCTTGACACAAGATGGGTGGGACTTCTGTGGATACCTGTGCCCCACCAACACCAGGGACCATGTCATTTTGGCAAAATACCTCAGACCCAGCCCATTCCCAATCCCAGAGATGTGTGGATCCATCCTTCCTCCCTTGAAATTTAACATGCAATTAGTCCACACCTCCAAAGGAGACAAATTACTGGATCATCATTCAGATTACAGATTCTTCATTGAACACTCACATTCAAAAGCCATGGCATATGACACAAGATTAAAAGACTTACAAAAGAGATCACCTGAAGGTATCACCACCATTAAAATAGTATATTTCATTTTACAAAAACACTCACTCATTCCAAGGTTCTGTAAGCTGTATAGTAAGTATTTTTCTACCTTCCAATTCATATATACATATAGAGGATACTTTCAAAGTGAGAGAAGGGGTTACATGGTTTAAAATCAATTAGAAATAAAAACCAAGTATCTCTAGAGTTACAAAATGGGAACAAATTATCTCACTTTCCAAAATATTTATTCATATAGGGCTTCAAGGCTTGTTTCTAGTGATGTAAAACTACATTATGAGCATTTATGTCTGTGCCCCCTACACACAAGGAAAGAGCACCCATATAACATTTCTTCATCAGCGTCCTTCACTTATATCTTTATTTACTCTGCTTTGGCCTCATGCAAACAGGGAATTTCAATTACAAGGAAAGGAATCATTGAATTTCCACCATAAGGAAAATATTTCTCTAGAGAAAGAAACAAAGAAAATGCAAGCCATGGTACTAACATGATAATATATAATTTCTCTGGGGAAAAGTCAATGCAAATGTATGTATGGTGTTGAATGATGTCATTCATTTATTTTCTTGCAAATTTTTCTCCATTTTATTCAGAAAATGATTTAAACAACTGAGCTGAAGTAAACAACCACATTCGCTTTTGGTACAGTCCTGTAAGATTTAAAGTTGAAATTGGTGCGCAAATGCCATGTTGGTCACCAGAGTAGACAAATCTTTGCCATACATGTTGATTTCATTGAGGATGAAATTATTGCCAACAGCCTTGGGTTCATTAAATTCAGAACATATTTTATGGAGTATTTTGGCCATCCAATTTTAAAACCATGTGTATTTTATGGAAAATTTTAATTCAGAAGTGTTTGATTCCTTTTAAAATCATTAAGATTTAAGTGAATTTCTTGATGTTGACCAGTAAAGTCAGTTAAACCTACACTATAATATTGAGTTTGATGATTGGCAATGAATGAGAGGCCAGTGTTAGAATTAGTGTTTTGTTGCAGGAGTGGGAGCAGTTGTCTACATGTATCAAGAAGCTAATCATGAAACTTTGAAGGATCAGAGTAGATGAGAGGGTACAGGTTTATTGCAGAGTCTTCAAATAATTCAGACAGCCATCTTGCTTTTTTAGTGGCTAAATAAATAATGTCTTTCACATAGATCTTTTCTTGGAGAAGGCAATGGCACCCTACTCCAGTACTCTTGCCTGGAAAATCCCATGGATGGAGGAGCCTGGGTAGTCCTGAGGGTCGGACACGACTGAGAGACTTTACTTTCACTTTTCACTTTCATGCACTGGAGAAGGAAATGGCAACCCACTCCAGTGTTCTTGCCTGGAGAATCCCAGGGACGGGGGAGCCTGGTGGGTTGCCATCTATGGGGTCGCACAGAGTCGGACACGACTGAAGTGACTTAGCAGTAGCAGCAGCAAGTATTAGGTGATCCAGTGAAGTGAAAGTCACTCAGTTGCTCAGTCTTGACTCCGTGACCTCATGGTCTATACAATCCACGGAATTCTCCAGGCCAGAATACTGGGGTGGGTAGCCTTTCCCTTCTCCAGGGGGTCTTCCTAACCCAGGGATCGAACCCAGGTCTCCTGCACTGCAGGCGGATTCTTTACCCACTGAGCCACAAGGAAAGCCCAAGAATACTGGAGTGGGTCACCTATCCCTTCTCCAGTGGATCTTCCCAACCCAGGAATCCAACTGGGGTCTCCTTCATTGCAGGCGGATTCTTTACCAACTGAGCTATGACGGAACCCTAGGTGATCCATAAGAAGAGAAAATGATATTATACTAGAATTAATTCTACTACTAATAAAATGTATTGAACGCTTTCCATATGCCAAACACCCTGTTAAGATCATCCCCAAATCATCTCATTTGATCCTCAAAACAACTCTGTGAGGTAAATATAAGCCATACCTCATACCTTTGCCAAGGTCACATATATACTTTCTATTTATCCATTGTAAAGGCTTTCAGAAAAGAATGTAAGAGAGGAGACTTTATTAAGAGGCTATTGCTTCACATTTCCCCACCTCAAAGAATAGTCATCTTAGACAATACAGGAAGAAGGAAATGCTATCTATCTGGTTGAGCCAGGGTCAAGATCAGATAGTCTGGTAGTGTGTGTACTTGACAGCCATACAATTTAGGTTCCATACACTATACCAAGCTCAGTCTAGCTAAACAAAACATACAAGAGATAAGACTCTTGTTCACAGCAATGTTATATATTGTATTACCATTCACAACTGCTCCTCTGTGGGAGGATTACACAACCCCATCCTGTTGACAATAGATTTAGACAATGTGACTTTCTTCGCACAATGAAATGTGAACAGAAGGTGACACATACCACTTCTCAGCAGAAGCTTTCAGATCCAGCCCATGAATCATGTTTCTATTTCTATTTCCCCCTCTGTTATAAGCCCAGCAACATCCCTGATAGGAACTTCTCTATCAGCCTCAGTTCAAGATTGAAGACAACAGATGGCAAAGCCCCAGCCAGCCATGGTGAACACATACATGTGAACGGGAAATCTACTTTCATGGTTTAAATCCCCTACATTTGGGAGGTCTTTTGTTACTACACATTAGCATTGTTACAGATACAAACAATGTAACACAGTGATTAAGGGGATGAGATCAGCAAACCGCCTAGCCTCCAGTCACAATCCCATCACTATTATTTACGCTATTGAAATTCAGTTTCAACAATCTAACCTTTGAATAAGCCAAAGTGAATGTATAACAAATTAAATTTGGTCCCTTGAATACTCTCACTGATTCATATGGAAAAACAAGTAGGATAAATTACAATTGGCTTACATTAAGCAAAACACATTACAAAGTTCTTACCTCTTAAAATTTTTTTAAGGTTTTCCAATACATATGTCAATATTTAAATTGTATACTTATCTTTCTCCCTTTCCATTATTGAAAATATAAAACATTAAGATTTCTCTATTTCTAATCTCTATAGAGTCCCATGCTCAAAACAATGGTATACGGTTGTCTGATACGTCATTTTGGCATAGTTGATCATTCATTTCTTATCACTGTTTACCATACTTACAAGCTTTGATAAGGGAAAAAAGAGAGGATTTGTTCAGGTAGTTACACCTTACATGCTTTCAAAATGATTTGGAGGAGTTGCTTACAAAAATATAGGTACTGCAACAGAACCAAAAAAATGAAAAATGAGTGCAAAGGAGAATAAAGGCAGGCCTATTAGATGGATTTGGTACATAAAATGGAATCCAACAGGAGCTTACGTGCTTATTTAAAAGCTCCGCAAATTCAGTTTTTGAGATTCCTGGTGTCCAAAGCAAAGACAGAAGTATAATCCCTTATCAGATACATAATGATCCAAAAACCTTAAAAAGCAGTGACTCAAGAGAAGTACAACTTTTCACAACATGGAAATCTGCCAGGCATTTCCTTTGTGGGTCAACATCAAAAAGAAAATGTGAGATAGCATCCTTAACAATGTCCTTATCAATATCCCTATAAGCAAACAGCAAAAATGTAAGAAATTTCCCACTCTGTATTCCATTAAGACTCGAATTTCATTCTTATGACTTAAGGAAATACCCAATTCAAGATGTTCTTCCAAGTTATTTATTTACACTAAATGTATATAGCCATTTAGACTATGTCAAGTTCTTTATATATAATATTCCATGTGGCATCTCTGAACCAAAAACAAAGTTAATGATGGAAACATCGGTCATTGTTTTAGATACTTTGTGGTGTGTGTGCTACAATGTACTTAGACCAAAATTTGGGAAAACATTCTGGTTTATCTGCTAAAGAATCTTGAACAAACAAGATCCAGATCTTTTCAATTCAAGATCATATTCTCCTCGTCATTCCAACAATCTTTACATCCCTTGCCATCAACTTTTTTTTTTTTTTTCCATTGTCACCTCCAATTCCACAGTTATTTTTCATTTTGACTTTCTGAAACCTTTCTTCTTCCTTCTATAACTGACATCACTGGCTGGGTACCTCACTTATGGTGACAATGACATAAAACTATCCAATGATTGTGACTCATTACAGATATCCTTTATTTGTGTTCATATAGAAACTATATAATAATATGGCCATTGGCACTTCTCTATAGAGTGTCTTGCTCTCTATAGAATTTTCTCACCTTGCTTGTCTTCCAACATCAATTATTTTCAGAGTAAAGTTGGGCCTTGTGGAAGAGCATCAACAAAAGCAGCCTAGAAAAATGGGGAAAGGACAATTAACAAAAGGAACGGATTTGAGTACTTCTGAGATCTCAGACTCAAACTTGGAAAAGTGGTTTTCAGAAGCCATCGAATGATCTGATACGAAAAAAACTTCATTTAGATTTATAATTGGTTCTGGATTCATTTCTAAATACATAAGGATTTGTAAAATATTTCATTTTAAATTAGTATTTAATATTAATATCTCAAAATTTATTATTGAGACATGCTGTCCCTATGCTTAATTATTTGACCCAAAGAAAGTTCATCTCCTTGTGCTTCCATTTCTTCATCTTTAAAATATAGATTATAGTAAGTCCTATCTCATGGGGCTGTTCTGAGAGTTACATGAGTTAAAATTCCTAAACCAATTAGAGCCATGCTTGGCACATAGAGCACAATAAAGTGCCTGCTATAATTATTATTCTTTTAAAAAATAACTTCTAATGTTTTCAAAATGTTATTGTTCCCTATATTTTTCCTCATTAAATATTCAATGACACAAAATGATAGAAATGAGCACCATGAAAATGGAAACATATTTTTAATTTTTTAGATGAATGCCAAATTCTACCTCATTAGGAAGAAATGAAGCTACAAGTTTTCCTTCCCTTGCACACACAGTTTTAATCAGCAGACACCATGACATTTCAATCAGTGATAATTCAAGAAAGATTTGTTTTTGCTAACATCTCTTCACAAATTAGTGTTTTTTGTTAAAGGCCTAAATAAAGCCAACTCCAATTTTAGATGTGCTTTGATTCAAAGACTCTCGCTGTCTATTCAGCTTGTCTACAGGCCCTGTTCACCCATCCTTAGGTTGGCAGCAGGTTACAATGAAAAGAGCACTGGTCTGGAAATCAAAAACTTATCCTGAACTGTCTGTGTCACTTGCTGGTTCTTTATATTTAAACAAAGCATTCTGCCTAATTTGAACTTAGTCTCCTACAGGAGCTGAATGGAGATGGTCCTTTATTATTATGAAGTACCATGCGCTCGGTCGTATCCGACTCTCTGTGACCCTGTGGACTATAGCCCGCCAGACTCCTCTGTTCATGGGATTCTCCCAGCAAGAATACTAGAGTAGGTTGCCATTTCCTCCTCCAGAGGATCTTCAGGAATCAAACCCACAGCTCCTGTATCTCCTGCATTGCAGGCAGATTCTCTATAAAATTCTGTAATTCTTAGAAGATTTTCATGGTATCTACATATGTTGGACAATGTGACATTAACTCCCCTGAAGTTATCCATCTACATACAGACTTGTATAGAAAATGAATTCTCCTCATCTAGATCATTCATACATTACCCAGAATTTGACGCTTCCTAGGAAGAACAGAAAATAGTCCATATTTAAAGCTATTTGATATTTAAATAACTAGAATGTCCTTAACAGCATTGAAACTCTCATCTCTTTCCACAGAGAATACACATAGATTTGACTGTTTTTTGTTTGCTTGTGTTTTTAATCTTTGCAATGCTGTCCAGGTTCTGGCTGCTGCTTCTTGTTAGCTGGTCACATATACAAGTGACACAGTCATTGCCAGCATTTGCTTCTCAAAATAAAACTCCCCAAAGATAGCTTTTTCACTGTTTTGTATACAAACATATAGCTATCTTCTGGAATTCTCACTTGTACTACCAAGTGCCAAGAAGCCATTGACTTGATTTTACTTCCAAGATCCCTAGTATCTAAGAGGTATGAGCAATCATTCAACCAGACCATATACTGCACATTCTTAGAGATACCCATGGGATCATGAAAGGTAGGAGACGGTTTCCGGAGTCACATTCCCCTCCCCCAGAAAGGAAACAGACAAGTCAGCTAAGGAGATACGACCACAGGACTTCCACTGGCAGCGACTAGGTGAGGCAGAAGACAAAGCAGAAACCCTGAAGGATCTGATGAAACATCCTAGAGCCAGGCCACACAGGAAGAGAGTCTAGGCTAAAGAAGCAGAGAGCTGAGTAGCCAGAGGGAAAGAGGCTTAATCAATAGGCACCACTAAGAGGCATAGCCCCAAGGCACCAAGAGGGAAAGTGGAGTCTGAGACTTCACTTCTGAACCATAACAGGGATTATGTGCCTAGTCACTCAGTTGTGTCCGACTCTTTGCAACCCCACAGACTGCAGCCCACCAGGCTCCTCTGTCCATGGGGATTCTCCAGGCAAGAATACTGAAACGGGTTGCCATGCCCTCCTCCAGGGGATCTTTCCAACTCAGGGATTGAACCCAGGTCTCCCACATTGCAGGTAGATTCTTTACCATCTGAGCCACAAGGGAAGCCCATAACAGGGATTAGAGGTCTCAAGTATCAGGAATGTCCCACCCTCCCACCTACCCAGACAACAGTAGAGGTAAAAGTAAACTCTTTGGAGAAAGTTGCCCTAAAACAGACCCACGAGGATAGCACAGACTGAAAGCAAGGATGAACTTACAAATAAAGATCACCAAACACAGAAAAACCAGCCACAGTGTGTGAGAATCGGCAGACAAGGAATAAAGGTTTAAATAGAAAGAACTGCAGGTGTTGGAATGGCTTTGACATAATAGAAAACAGCTATGAATGAAACATATAAAATTTATAAAAGAAAAATACAATTACAAAGATATGCATATAGTAAACCTAGGAGAAATAAGGGCTTCCCTGATAGCCTTCCCTGGTGGCTCAGTCGGTAAAGAGTCTGCCTGAAACGTGGGAGACCTGGGTTCAATTCCTGGGTAGCAAAGATCCCCTGGAGAAGAAATGGCAACCCACTCCAGTATTCTTTCCTGGAGAACCCCATGGACAGAGAAGTCTGGTGGGCTACAGTCCATGGGGTCACAAAGAATCGGACACGACTGAGTGACTAACACACACGATAGAGCAGCGGTGAAGAATTCCCCTGCCCATGCAGTAGATATGAGTTTGATCCCTGGGTCAGGAAGATCCCCTGGAGGAGGAAATGGCAACCCATTCCAATATTCTTACCTGGAGGATCCCATGGACAGAAGAGCCTCGTGGGCTACAGTCCATGGGGTCGCAAAAGAGTCGGACACTATTTAGCGACTGAAACAACAAATGAGAAGTAAGCAGATGGAACTGAAGAGGTTGTAATTAACCGGAATGAAAAATATATAATTGAAACTGTACATGTTAAAAATGAAAACTCAATCAATGTCCATAGATAGATGAGGAAAAGAATTATAGGTTAAAGGAAAGATAGAGGTCAGGGGATGGGGGATGAAGCTTCCACCCTCTAATCATACTTTGGTCTTTCTGGTGACTAGCACCCATTCTGAAGCTATCTAGGAGACCCAGCCACTGGATACCTCTTTAACATTCTAAAGGCACTCATTACTCTGGAAATTCTAAAGGCTTTAGAAGTTTTGTGCCAGGAGCTAGGGACAAAGACCAAATATTTGTTTATTTATTTAATGATGAATACATTCAGATGTAATAGATATTGAGAGTTCTAGTTGCTCCACATCGTCAGCAATAATAATTGGTACTGTCAGTCATTAATTAATGACTGATTAATTCATTCATTATTCGTTATTCACTCATTAATCTTTGAAATTTTAGTCATTCTGCTGGCAATGGGTTACCATTATGGAGTTAATTTGTACTTTTCCAATGACTAATAAAACTGGGTTTTGCTTCGCTTTGTTTCTGATAAATTTATTCGTCATTGCTCAATGCTCATGTTTTATTATGTTAGGTTTTTTCTTTTTTTTTAAATTTTATTTTATTTTTAAACTTTACATAATTGTATTAGGTTTTCTTTTAAGCTACTGTTCTCTTTTAGTGGATTTATGTGATTATGCCTCACATCCTGAAAGTAGGACCTTCAGCTATTTTGACACTAAACAACCAAGAGTACAATTTTTTCATGGTGGTGACTAACTGCGTTAACAAAAATCAACCTTATATTTTCTATCGATAATGTTAACGTGGGCTTCCCTTGTGGCTCAGCTAGTAGAGAATCGGCCTGCAATGTAGGAGACCTGGGTTCGATCCCTAGGTTGGGAAGATCCCCTGGAGAAGGGAAAGGCTACCCACTTTAGTATTCTGACCTGGAGAATTCCATGGACTGTATAGTCCATGGGGTCACAAAGAGTTGGACATGACTGAGCAACTTTCACTAACAATGTTAACTTGTATAACAGGACCTGCAAAATGGAGGCAGACCCAGCAGCCCAGCCCACATCACAAATCTCTACTTAAGCCAGCTTGCACTAACAGAAATGCCTCCCTGTCAAGGAAAGTGAGCACCAATCACAATCCTTCAACCCAGCTTTAGCTAGCTTACCTCACCCTAGAAAACAGGACCATCTAGCCTTTAAAGAAATCACCTAACCTCATTGCTAATCATGTCCTGTATCCACATCGCTTGCTCTAACAGTCTACATAGCTTGCTCTTGTCCAAAATCCCTTAGGAGGAAATCTCTACTGCTTAAGAGGCATTGTACTCTCCCAACCCACAGATTGTTTTCCATGGATAAAGGACAGCAAGCTCATTATTAAATTGTTTCCGGTTTCTCACTTGCAACAGTATGCTTAGCATAAATTAGAACAGAGGGCTTGTTTTCCCAGAAAGATTCCTTTAAGATATTTGTTCTTTATTCATATGATGAAAAGAAGGCAATCACTGTTCAAAGTACTCTTAAGAAGTTTTTCTACAAACAGATAAAGCACTTTAATTCTCAATGTTTCAAATAGTTTAGATAAAATATTTAAATATAGCTTTTACTATTAAAGAATTTTTCTATATATTTATAATCTATAGTAGGAGTTTTAATGTTTTAACAAAAATGTTTTAAGTTTTTAATTGCAATAATTGACATATAACACTGCATTCATTTTGGGTGTACAACATAATGATTTATGTGTATATTGCAAAATGATTGCCACTGTGTTTACTTAACATCCATCACATGTAGTTACAAATTTTGACTATGTGTGTGTGATGCAAATTTTCATGACCTAGTCTTTCAGCAGCTTTTGAATATACAATGCAATATTGTTAACCATAGCCATCATGTTTATATCCATAGAACTTGTAACTTTAAGCTTATACCTACTGATGACGTTAACCCATTTTATCGATCCTGAAAGTTATTTCTAATGCAATTAAACTAAAAGATTTTAGCTCCAGAGAAGCAGACAATATTCCCAGTATTTCTTATTTCTCTGAAGTCAAAAAGAGTTATTCTGCAGAGAGAAACTTGAAAGAGCTAAAGAATCTCATAAGGAACATGTGGTAGCAAGAAACATGGACCTTCGAACGTCCATCCTCAAATTCACAGAATGTTACTTCACGTTCGAAAGGGACTTTGCAGATATGATGCAAGTAGGGATTTTGAGGTGAGTACACTACACTGGATTATCAATGTGGCCCTAATCTAATCACTTAAACTCTTAAAAGCAGAAAATCTTTCCCAACTATAGTCAAAGAGATGCGATGACAGATAAGGAGGCGGAGAAAGAAGGCACAAAAAGACAGGCACTTGCCACTGCTAGCTTTGAAGACAAAAGGGCCTACGTGTCAAAGAATACGGGTGGCATCTAGAAACTCAGAATGACCAGCAGCCAACATTCAGCAAAGAAACAGGGGCCTTCGTCCTGCCACTGCCAGGAAATAAATTCTGACAATACGCTGAATGAGCAAGGAAACCAGATTCTTCCCTTGAGCACCCATAAAGGAGTGCAGCCTTGTCAACAATTTGATTTTAGCTCAATGATTCCTGGATCAGATTTATAACCTACAGAAATAAAAGATAATAAATCTGTGCATTTAAACCACTAAGTATATGGTAGTATATAAAGGCAGCAATAGAGAACTAATATAGGCCCACAGCAAGAAAGAGAAGTCTCAAAGTCATACAACTTTTAGGGATAACACCAGGGCTAGGACATTGTCTGATTCCACTTTTATTTATTTAATATTTTAAAAATTGAAATACATACCTTTATTTTTCTGGTAATAAATATTAAACTGCTTCCTAGTAGACATTTAGCAAATTAACAGATGTTCTGAAAGATGCAGATAATGATGGTTTTAAATTTATATCAATTAGGTGTCAAAGAAAAGAGTTGTAATAACTTTTTTTTAATTGACTTAGATGAAAAGAATTTCCATATTTCTTAAAGTTTTGAATCACTTATCACTTAAGAAATGTTTATTTTATTGGCAACAGAACAGATGCAGGTCTTAATCAAAAAGGTTATTTTCTTTGCAACAAAAAGAATAAAATACCTAGGAAAAAATTTAACCAAGGTGAAAGACCTTTACACTAAAAACTATAAGACACTGTTGAAAGAAATTGAAGATGGCACAAAGAAAAAATATTTTGTGCAAACTGTTAAACTATCCATATTACCTACAAAAATCTACATATTCAAAGAAATTCCTATCAAAATCCCAATGATATGTTTAAAAAAAATACTAAAATTTATATGGAAACATCAGATCAGATCAGATCAGTCACTCAGTCGTGTCCGACTCTTTGCGACCCCATGAATCACAGCACACCAGGCCTCCCTGTCCATCACCAACTCCCAGAGTTCACTCAGACTCATGTCCATCAAGTCAGTGATGCCATCCAGCCATCTCATCCTCTGTTATCCCCTTCTCCTCCTGCCCCCAATCCCTCCCAGCATCAGAGTCTTTTCCAATGAGTCAACTCTTCGCATGAGGTGGCCAAAGGACTGGAGTTTCAGCTTTAGCATCATTCCTTCCAAAGAAATCCCAGGGCTGATCTCCTTCAGAATGGACTGGTTGGATCTCCTTGCAGTCCAAGGGACTCTCAACAGTCTTCTCCAACACCACACTTCAAAAGCATCAATTCTTCAGCGCTCAGCCTTCTTCACAGTCCAACTCTCACATCCATACATGACCACAGGAAAAACCATAGCCTTGACTAGACAGACCTTTGTTGGCAAAGTAATGTCTCTGCTTTTCAATATGCTATCTAGGTTGGTCATAACTTACTTTCCAAGGAGTAAGCGTCTTTTAATTTCATGGCTGCAGTCACCATCTGCAGTGATTTTGAGCCCCCAAAAATAAAGTCTGACACTGTTTCCACTGTTTCCTCATCTATTTCCCATGAAGTGATGGGACGGGATGCCATGATCTTCGTTTTCTGAATGCTGAGCTTTAAGCCAACTTTTTCACTCTCCACTTTCACTTTCATCAAGAGGCTTTTGAGTTCCTCTTCACTTTCTGCCATAAGGGTGGTGTCATCTGCATATCTGAGGTGATTGATATTTCTCCCGGCAATCTTGATTCCAGCTTGTGTTTCTTCCAGTCCAGCGTTTCTCATGATGTACTCTGCATAGAAGTTAAATAAACAGGGTGACGATATACAGCCTTGACATACTCCTTTTCCTATTTGGAACCAGTCTGTTGTTCCATGTCCAGTTCTAACTGTTGCTTCCTGACCTGCATACAAATTTCTCAAGAGGCAGGTCAGGTGGTCTGGTATTCCCATCTCTTTCAGAATTTAACATAAAAGATCCCAAATAGCCAAAGTAATACTAAAAATTACAAAACTATAATAACAAAATAGCATAGTACTGGCTGAACAGACATACAGATCAACAGAACAGAATTGAAAGCCCAGAAATAAACCCATATATATAAGGATAATTAATTTAAAATAACAAACAAAGAACATATACTGAAGAAAGGATAATCTCTTTAATACATGGTGCTGGGAAACCTGGACTGTCATCACATGCAAAATGATAAAACTAGACCACCATCTCACACCATACAAAAAAATCAAATCAAAATGTAATACAGATTTGGTTGTAAGGCCTGCAACCATAAAACTCCTAAAAGAAGTTGGGCATCATTGACAATAACCTTGGCAATATCTTTCTGAGTATGTCTCCTCAGGCAAAGGAAACAAAAAACAAACAAATGGGATGACATCGAACTAAAAAGCTTCTGAACAGCGAGGAAAACCACAAACAAAATGAAGACAACCTATCAAATGGGAGAAGAGATTTTCAAATTGTATATCCAATAAGGGGTTAACACCCAAAATATATAAAGAACTTATAAAACTCAAGAACAACAGAAGAAGAAAACCCAAACAACCCAATTAAAAAATGAGAAGACACGAATAGACTTTTTCACAAAGAAGACATATGAGGGCCAGTGGGCACATGAAAATATGCTTAACATCACTAGCCACTAGAAAAATGCAAATCAAAACTACCATGAGGTATCACACCAATTAAAATGGTTATTTTTAAATAGGCTAGAAATAACAAGTGTTGGAGAGGACATGGAGGAAAGGGAACACCCATACAGTGTTGATGAGAACGTAAATTGGTGTAGCCACTGTGGAAGACACTATAGAGATTCCTCAAAAAGTTAAGAATAGATCCAGCTACTCAGGGCTATTTATCCAAAATGCTGCTGCTGCTAATTCGCTTCAGTCATGTCTGACTCTGTGCGACCCCATAGACGGCAGCCAACCAGACTCCCCCGTCCCTGGGATTCTCCAGGCCAGAACACTGGAGTGGGTTGCCATTTCCTTCTCCAATGCATGAAAGTGAAAAGTGAAAGTGAAGTCGCTCAGTTGTGACCAACTCCTCACGACCCCATGGACTGCAGCCTATCAGGCTCCTCCGTCCATGGGATTTTCCAGGCAAGAGTACTGAAGTGGGGTGCCATCGCCTTCTCCATATCCAAAATGAAAACACTAATTTGAAAAGATATATGTGCCTCTATATCCATTGCATTATATACAAGATATGGAAACAACCTAAGTATGCATCAATAGATGGATGGATAAAGATGTAGTGTGTGTGTACGTGGACGATCTGGAGGGTAGTACACTAAGTCAGATGGAGAAGGACAAACACCATGTTGCTTCCCAATGTGCCATGTAACAGCTGTATAAAATCATCCCATAAAACTTTAGTTCTACCACCTGCAAAATAGAAATAATATAACATTTTCTTCCAACATCACAGGACACCATGTTTGAAAGTATTTTCAAATAAGAAAGCTATATGTACCTGGGACATTTTTGGTACATGGAAGAGATAACCCACAGATAAGAAACCACGTCCAAAGAAATATATTTTCTGAGTAATGTGACAATACATTGCAGGTGAGATTGTTCTCGCAGGTATATAAATAATTTTATGGTTCCCAGATGAATATGTGAAGCCACAAGTTTGGATTAACCACAAAGGAACCTAAACATTAAAAGAAATAATACTCTTTGAAAGAGAACCATTAAGTATACACATCGGACCAACAGGAAAAAAAAAAAAAGTGAAGTCACTCAGTTGTGTCTGACTCTTTGTGACCCTATAAGCTGTAGCATACCAGGCTCCTCTGTCCATGGGATTTTCCAGGCAAGAGTACTGGAGTGGCGTCCCATTTCCTTCTCCAGGGGATCTTTCTGACCCCGGTCTCCTGCATTGTAGGCAGACGCTTTACCTTCTGGGCCACCCAGACCAACAAAGGACAGACCTAAAGTCAGGTCAACAAAGAAAGGCATAGCACAGAAACTTTCTGGAAGTCAAGAGTTAAACAGTAACCAGCCTGAAGAGGCTTCATGAAGAGTAGACTCTGCCCCCCATGTGTCTGCAGAAATACTTGAAAGGGTCATAAAATATCTCAGTGATGAGAACTATCACATGGCTGGCTCACTCATTGCTTTGGATATAATTTGGATATAATAACATTTCATTATATTAAGAAACATTAAGCAGAAGACCTTTTAAGATATTTGATATCTAGCTGAAAAGTTTTGTTTTACAATGATAATTAGAAAACTACTCTTCATATTTAGAACACTATTTCACAAAATTAATCATACATGCTCAGATGGGCCAGATACCTCCTCCTTTTAGATACAGATTTTAAAAGAATAGAGGGTGTATTCTGTTCAGCTGCTCAGAACCAAGAAATTCTCATATGTACTTTCTACTATGGATACCAAAAATGTTGACCTGCTATTAAGAATTTTCCAGAAAACGTTCTGGAGGCTATTATACTGTTTCTGGACAAATTGTGATTACTTATCCCTCTCTCCTTGCAGTTATTTACAAAAATCAAACTTTCCATTCAGAATTAAATTTTTTAATTTATCAACTGGTAGTGCTGCTCTTGACAGATCCATTGTGTAAAACTGTTGTTGTTTTAGTTGCTCAGTTGTGTCCGACTGTTTGTGACCCCATGGGCTGTAGGCCACCAGGCTCCTCTGTCCATGGGACTCTCCAGGCAAGAACTCTGGAGTGGATTGCCATGCCCTCCTCCAGGGGGTGTTGCCAACCCAGGAACTGAAGTCAGGTCTCCTGCTCCTGTAGACAGATTCTTTGCCATCTGAGCTATCAGGGAAGTCATGTCTTTGTAAAATATAGGATTTTGAATACAATCACTAGATCACCAAAAAAAAAAAAAGAGTAAAATATTATTTTAATTTCTAAAAGAATACTAGTTAAGAAATAGCACAACCATAATAATTGAATTATAAAGATGAACAATAAAAATAAATTATTATAATATGGGACTTCCCTGGGTCCCAGAGGCTACGACCCCTTGCTCTCAATGCAGGGGACCTGGGTTTGATCCCTGGTCAGGGAACTAGCTCCCACATGCCACAACTAAAAGATCCAGTGTGCAGCAACCAAGAGCCAGTGCAGCCAAATAAATGACTAATTTTTTAAATAATCATAATACATTCATTCATACAAGTTGAAATGACTCCTTAAAAATTCCTGCCATCCATTCCTTATCTTTGGAATTTCTCAGACCTGGATTTAATACTTCTCTTTGATACTTATTAATTATAGACACTTAACCTACTTACTATCTTCAATTTACATTGCACTTGGTTAGAATATCTACTTAATGTGACTGTGGTGAAAATTAAATACAAAGCTCCTAACGTAATTCTTGCTACATAATAAAGCATCTTTAAAAGGAAGATTTTTGCTTGTTTTCTTGGTCCATAACCACAGGAAATTGAAGAAAATCATTCTACTTTCACAAATTAAAGATCTTGAGAGCTAGATTCTAGTGTCCACTTCAGCAAAGTCATACTAATAATCAAAGAAGCATTTTATAATTGCATAGAACTTAATCATTTATAACACTTTGTAAATATCTCACTTGATACAAATTCATACTCTTTTGAGATATGACAATTGTGGTTCAGAAAAATTAAGTGATTTTTTATAGTAACTTTTAGTGTAGTAGATATATTTTGGTTGCCAAGGATTTTTCTTTATCCTGGGAAATGCCTTGCCCTCCTCTTCATTCATAAGACTCCTATGAGAACTTTCAAGTCTTACGTAAATTCATACTGGCAACAGGTCCAAGAGTGGAAACAAGACTTAAGTGCAGTCAATAATAGCAGACCATTCACAGTGGCCACAACTGATTGGTCCAAGGAGGACCTCTGGCTTGCTCTGAGCCAAAGGATCTCTTTCCAAGATTCTTTGAACATCTGAGAAAGTTTCTCTCTGATGACAGGGCTTTGATATGTTTAACTCTGGAGCTGTTGGCATCAGTGACTTCTGTTGTTGGTGTTTAGTCGCTAAGTCATGTCCCACTCTTTGTGACCCCATGGACATTAGCATGCCAGGCTTCTCTATCCTTCACTATCTCCTTGAATTTTCTCAAACTCATGTCCATTGAGTCAGTGATGTCATCCAAACATCTCATCCTCTGTCATCCCCTTCTCCTCTTGCCCTCAATCTTTCCCAACATCAGGGTTTTTTCCATTGAGTCAGCTCTTGGCATCAGATGGCCGAAGTATTGGAGCTTCGGTATCAGATCTTCCAATGAATATTCAGGGTTGATTTCCTTTAGGATTGACTGGTTTGCTCTCCATACTGTGCTCAAGAGTCTTCTCCAGCATCACAGTTCAAAAACATCAGTTCTTTGGCCCTCAGTCTTCTTTATGGTCCAACTCTCACATCTCTACATGATTACTGGAAAAAACATAGCTTTGACTATATGGACCTGTGTTGGCAGAGTGATGTGTCTGCTTTTTAATAAGCTGGCTAGGTTTGTCATAGCTTTTCTTTCAAGGAGCAAGCATCTTCTAATTTCATGGCTGCAGTCACCATCCACAGTGATTTTGGAACCCAAGAAAATAAAATCTGCCACTACTTCCATTGTTTCCCCATCTATTTGCCATGAAGTTATAGGGCTGGATGCCATGATCTTAGTTTTTTTAATGTTGTGTTTTAAGCCAGTTTTTCACTCCCCTCTTCCACCTTCATCAAGAAGTTATTTAGTTCCTCTTTGGTTTTTTTGCCATTAGAGTGGTATCATCTGTGTATCTGAGGTTGTTGATATTTCTGTAGAATGGGGAATGTTATTCTGAGCCAAAGAAAACAAGGCTTTTTTCTTTTCTTTTTTTTTTAATCTAAATTTGGTGCTCCTTTCACCAGACAGATTACTAATAGCCACCAGTCTTCTCCCAATACCTCCTTTTGTCCTTTTTATGCATTTGATTTTGGGGCCTAAGGAAGTAAACCCTGTAGTGGGTGGTATATAAATTAATTCACACACTAAGTATATAAGAAGGAAATGTATACATAGCATATAAGAATGAAATGACAAGACAAAGAGGGACAGACTCATGTCCTAAAACTGCTTCAAGTCACTCAGTACACATTCTAGTGCCGCTGATGAACATTAAATTCATAAACTTGATCTGCTTCATATAACCCCAATCCATTTCACACGAATTTTTGTTTGCCTGTTTTCTGCTTCTTAAAATGCTCAACCTCCAAGTCCACAACTTTGACATCTATTCACCTAGCTAAGTGTTGTTACTCAGGTCTTGGTGGAGAGAGAATTATTCCAGGAAGACTTCTGTAGTCTCCAAATTTGGGTTCTTTTCATCTCTTGCATGCTCTATGAGCAACTGTATTAAATCCACACTAAATCCTAAATCCTGCATTAACTCCTATCCCATTACCTGATAAAAGTTCATCAATATAATCCTAAGAGAATAGTAACCATCCTGCTCAAGGTTCTCAGGCCTATATCTTCAGAAGCTCAGATTGTGTTTAACATATAGCCAACACTCAACAAATATTTATGATATTCTTTGTAAATAAACTTCTTTGTTGATTTTTATAAACTTCATACCATTCTCTGCTTCCAAATAAATCACTGATAAGGTATCTTACTTACTAATGAAAGCATCTGAGTTACTCAGTTGCACTGGGATGGACAACTACTCAATCCTGAAATGTCTGAAGTTCTCTTCTGAAGTTCCATAATAAAGAGTATTATAGGCAAATTTAGATGGACACTGAAATGAGAATTGTCTTCAAAGCATGTTCAAGTGATTTCATTTACATTAATAACAGAGAATGGGAATGAGTATCTAAATTCCTCCAAAGGACAGGAAACATGCCAAACACTGTACCCTGAAAAAGCAACTTGCAACAGGTCACAATTGAAAATTATAAAATGGTTCTCATATAAATGGCTATTGACTCTTAGATTTTGGTAATAACATTGTAAACTACGTACTAATATCATCAAAGCCAAATGGTTTTCCTTATGTGAGTGGGCATAACTACTTAACCAAATTTCTTTCAGAATATATTAGAAATGACAGTGATGAAATAAAAAAATAACTCAGTTAAAGAAATAAATATACTATTCATATTTCACCAGCAATATAAATGGTATGAAGTGAATAATCCTCTCACTGGGTGACATCAATCTGACATAAACAGGAGCACTAGGAGAGAAACATACCTAAATATACTTCTGTCACAAAGACTTAGGTTGAAGAGACATAGAACGAAAGCCCAATGTTTTAGTTTCTATCAACTGCTTGATGCAGTGTTTTCATCCTATTGCTGATTTTGGCCCTTATGAATATTCTGTGTTTTTCTTGGATCTTTAGAAATATCACATCTCAAATTACAGAGCAATGTGCATTCTAGGCCGGGAAAAATGGTAATGCCTAGTAATGTGGTGTGCCTAAGATTTTGCTTGGCACATGTGTCTAACAAATACTTATTGAATAAATGAATGAACTAATAAATCAGTTCATTGCTTGACTGCACACTTTGAATTCTTTGTTTTTGAATATGACTTTTAATTTTTTACTTCGTTGTTAAACACAAAAACTTGGGCAATATATGAGAGCAAAGCAGTACTATTCAATAATCAGAATGGGAAAATTCTCAAAATTCTTGAGTTTAACACCCACCTCTCCCAAGATATGCTTAATATGTTTGTCATTAGAAAAACTTTGGGTTTGTTCGCAGAAGAGCATTAGTCAAATCCAATGTTTTCTTTGGACCAAGTATGTGAATATGAATCTACTCATCACCATTAGCATGAGAAGAGACCAATGAATAGATTTCCCCAGAAAATACCAATAAAAAGTAGAAAATGTACAAATAAATTATATAAGGGCCAACTAAGCCATAAAATCAGAATAAGACATTATAACAATTATATATCATTATTAAGCCAATGTATTTAATAACCTAAATAAAATGGACAATTTCCTACAAATTTATACCTAGTGTAACTCCCTCAAGAATAAAAATAAAACATATATACTCCTTAAATCATTAAAGAAATTATGTTACTAGTAGAAAATCTAATCCAAAGTATCTCAGACTGTATTATAGATGAATTCTACTGAATAGTAAAGGAAAAGATGTTTATGAACTTCACAAATTCTCCAAAGAAAAAAGAAGTAACACATTGTAACTTTTTTAGGATAACGCCAACAAAGGTCCGTCTAGTCAAGGCTATGGTTTTTCCTGTGGTCATGTATGGATGTGAGAGTTGGACTGTGAAGAAGCTGAACGCCGAAGAATTGATGCTTTTGAACTGTGGTGTTGGAGAAGACTCTTGAGAGTCCCTTGGACTGCAAGGAGATCCAACCAGTCCATTCTGAAGGAGATCAGTCCTGGGTGTTCTTTGGAAGGAATGATGCTAAAGCTGAAACTCCAATACTTTGGCCACCTCATGCAGAGAGTTGACTCATTGGAAAAGGCTCTGATGCTGGGAGGGATTGGGGGCAGGAGGAGAAGGGGACGACAGAGGATGAGATGGCTGGATGGCATCACCAACTCAGTGGATGTGAGTCTGGGTGAACTCCGGGAGTTGGTGATGGACAGGGAGGCCTGGCATGCTGCGATTCATGGGGTTGCAAAGAGTCGGACATGACTGAGAGACTGAACTGAACTGAAATCTATATCAGTAAATATAAAACTTTTATAAAATCAGGAAGAGAATTTTATTACCTAATAAAGAAGATCTACAGAAAACTATAAAAATACCATAGTTAATAATGAATCATTAAAAGCATCTCCTTAAAATCAAGAATGGATAATTTCTGTCATCATCACTTGTTATCCACTTAGCCCTGGAGATCCAAGCCATCACACCAAGATAGGGAAAATAAACTTTAAGAGGATAACACTGATAAGAGGGAAATTAACAATTATTATTCAATACTTTATAATTATTCATAGAGATATTACAAGAGAAAACATAGGCAATATGTGAGAACTACTAAGAAAATGTATCAAGATTGATGGACACAGGTAGACTTTTTAAAATTACTTTTATTTCTGTAGACTAGCAACAAGAGAAAACGAAATTTTAATAATGGAATTTTAGGTAATTTTTAAAAAACTCAATAGATAAAAATAAATATAAGGAAAAAGCTTCAATCACGTCCTGTAAGAAGCACTGGTCTGCACCAGGCTCCGGCATTAGCCCCCCAGCTCTAGTCTGCACCCGCCATGCCAGCAGTCCCTGTGCACCCCAGAAAAAGCCCCAACCCACGCTTGTTTCAGCTCCAACACTCCCACCAAAACCACTGGCCACATGTAGACCATGGAGGGACATTTCTACACAAGGACATGCTTCAAGGCTGGGATAGTCCAACTTCATAGAGACAAGCAGAGAAATTCAAACAAAATGAGACTACAGAGGAATATATTCCAAATGAAAAAACAAGATGACACTAATGAAATGGAGAGAAGTATTGGGTTGGCCCAAAAATTCATTTGGGTGTTTCTGTGCCGTCTTGTGGAAAAACTTGAACTTTTTGGCCAGCCCAATAACTTACCTGATAAAGAGTTCAAAGAAATGGTCATAAAAATACTCAGCAAGCTCAGGAAAAGAATAAAGGAACACACTGAGAATTTCAACAAAGAGTTGGAAATATAAAAGTACCAATCATGGTTTCCTCCGGGTACATGCCCAGGAGTGGGACTGCTCTATTTTTAGTGTTCTGAGGAACCTCCATACTGTTCTGCACAGTGACCATACCAATTTACATTCCCACCAGCAGTATAGGACTTGCACTTCCTTGATGATTAGCGACACTGAACATCTTTCCCAGTGCAGCAGTATAGGACTTGCACTTCCTTGATGATTAGCGACACTGAACATCTTTCCCAGTGTCTGTTGGCCATCTGCTTATCTTCTTCAGAAAAATGTTTATCCAGATCCTCTGCCCATATTTTAACCCAGTTGTTTGTTTTTTGATACTGAGTTGCATGATTTCATTACGTACTTTGCATATTAACGCCTTATCAGACATATTCTTTGGAAATACTTTCTCCCATTCAATAGATGACCTCCCTGATTTGTTGATAATTTCCTTCCATTTACAAAGGTTTTCTTTTTTTTTTAGAGTGATGGAGTCCTGTTTGCTTATTTTTGCCTTCGTTTCCCTTTCCTGAGGAGATATATCCAAAACCATATTACTAAGACTGATGCCAAAGAGCATACTGCCTATGCCTTCTTCTAGAACTTTTATGGTTCCAGGTCTTAAATTTAAGTCTTTAATCCATTTTGAATTTAGTTTTGCCCATGGTATGAGAGAGTAATCCAGTTTGATTCAATCAGATGAGAAAAAAGAAATAAAAGAAATCCAAATTGAAAAGAAGTAAACTGTCACTACTTGCAGATGACATGATACCATACATAGGAAATCCTAAAGATGCCACCAAACACTACTAAATCTCATCAATGAATTTATTAAAGTTGTAGGATATAAAATTAACTCACAGATACCTGTTGCATTTCTATACATTAAAAACAACCTATTAGACAGAGAAATTTTTTAAAAATTTACAAACACATCAAGAAGAATAAAATGTCTAGGAATAAATCTAAAGAGATATAAGAACTGTACTCAGAAAATTATAGAACACTGATGCAAAAAATTGAAGAGGATATAAACAGATGGAAAGATATACTGCATTTGTGGATTAGAAAAATTAATATTATTAAAGTGACCATACTATCCAAGGATATCTACAGATTTAATACAATCTCTATCAAAATAACAATGGCATTTTTCACAGACCTAGAACAAATAATTCTAATTTTTCATGGATATACAAAAGTCCATGGATAGCCAAACAATCTTGACAAAGAAGAACAAAGCTGGATGTATCATATGCTTTGATTTCAAACTATATTACAAAGCTATAGTAATCAAAAAATTTTTGTACTGGCACAAAAATTGACACACAGATCAATGAAACAGAATACAGAACCTAGATATGAAGTCACTTTTATATGGGTGATCAATCTACAGCAAACTAGCAAGAATATACAATGAGGAAAGAATGTCTCTTCAATAAATGGTGTTGGAAAACTGGACAGCGACATGCAAAAGAATCATACTGCAAGGCATTTTTTTAATACCTAGATAAGTGGAGGCTTGTACTGATATGCAGTGTTTCTTCAACTTGACTGGGGCTGCATATTGGTAACTGTTGGGGAGTTTTAAAGAGTGCTGAGACCTGGGCCCCACTTCCTGAAATTATGGTTTAATGGGTCCAGCATGCAAACTGGGAATTGGGAGTTTGTAAATCTCCCCAAGTCATCCTAAGGTGCAGGCAGGTTTGATTTCTAATGATTTAGTGGCTGCTGTGGTACCCACATGGACCCCCACTATAGGATACAAAATCCTATTCCCCCAGCTGCTGGCAGTAATGGCAACTGAAAGTTCTCAGGTGACTCCTCTCTGGAACTTTCCCTCAAGTCCTCTAGCTGAAGACAGCAGGACTGAAGCCCCCTGCATACCACTTCACAGTCACTTTTCTCTATCCTTTGCTCTAAAGATAAACATTAACTTGAAGTAAGTGTTTTGTATTACATTTGTTTATCCTTTTGTCACATAAATCTGTTCCCCTACTGATATATTGTATCAGTCATATCATACTGAATATGTTCTTCTTGTTTTATTTTATTGTTAGAATTATTCATATAACTATAATTCTAATTCATTTATCTTTAAAGCTGCATAGGTTTCTGCTGTATCCATACACGATAATTTTTTTTCCTTTTTTCTCATATTTAGGTAATTCCATTTTTTCTTAAAGAGGTCATTAGAGGATTTGGCCATGCCCTAAACAATTTATAGTTTCTTTAAATATATCAAAAATGGGATAGAATTTCCAAGTGAGGTAGAAAGCCTTTGAATATGTCCCTATAAAAAGAATGAGAAAAAGCACAAGCAGGGATTGACATAAAAGCTAAGTAGAATCCATGTCTTCTGAAGCACAGCTAGGGAAGCATTTTCTTACCATTATTTCTATCAAAACTTCATCTTTACATTCTCTTGATCACAACTAGCTTAAGACCTTTTTCAAAAATCCTCATTTCTTTTCTCCTGAGGCAGTTCTAAAATGACATGTGAGGCCAACTGTAACCTATCATGGACAATTTCTTTTCTTCCTCCCCCTACATTGTCATATTTTCTCTTGTTTGTAATCCTGTAACATTAGCAGAGAAAAGAGGGTACTCATAAATCATAGCCTATATGTTATCCAGGGAGAGTGCCTATTTTGTAGTCAGATAATCTGGGATAAAATGAGAATGTGTGAGGGAGTTCCTTTACCTCTCTAAGCTTCAGTTTCCTCATCTATGAAATAGAAATGCAATTTGAAATCAAATACTTTGAGTGTTACATGTAAGACAATTGAGATATGCATGCAAAGTTCTTGGATGTAATGCAAGCCTGGTTCTCTGCAAGTACTCAATAGATGCTAGTTTTTTAAAAATTTGGCCTGTGTTCCTCATAAGATTTCACATCAGCTACAGCCACAGAATATTGCCAAGTTATGATCACTGCCATAAACAATACCTCTAGTGAAGTAACCTTCTGGGGATCTAGGTATGCTGAATTCTGATGATATGAATTTCTTTATCATCTCCCAGTTGGTCCAGAAGTCAGTCAGTGATAAACAGCCACAAAAGCAAACTTAAGGTAAGCACTTTTGAATTAGATTCATACACATTTTGTATATTACCTGATACATGATGGTTTTTGATCATATTTCAATAGATTCCACATGTTCAGTTCAGTTCAGTTGCTCAGTCATGTCTGACTCTTTGCGACCCCATGAATTGCAGCACGCCAGGCCTCCCTGTCCATTACCAACTCCTGGAGTTCACTCAAACTCCTGTCCATCCAGTCATGCCATCCAGCCATCTCATCCTCTGTCGTCCCCTTCTCCTCCTGCCCCCAATCCCTCCCAGCATCAGAGTCTTTTCCAATGAGTCAACTCTTCGCATGAGGTGGCCAAAGTACTGGAGTTTCAGCTTTTGCATCATTCCTTCCAAAGAACACCCAGGGCTGATCTCCTTCAGAATGGACTGGTTGGATCTCCTTGCAGTCCAAGGGACTCTCAAGAGTCTTCTCCAACACCACAGTTCAAAAGCATCAAGTCTTCAGCGCTCAGCTTTCTTCACATGTTACATAGTCCTAAACTTATTATAGCACCTTTGAAAGAAAAGTAGTAAAAGTCTATTGTGCAGTGTAATCTTATAGGGCTGATAAATCTAGGGACCACATTTTCATGTGCCGTGCTAAGTCGCTTCAGTCATGTCTGACTCTTTGCGACCTTATGGACTGTGGTCCTCTAGGTTCCTCTGTCCATGAGCTTCTCCAGGCAAGAATACTAGAGTAGGTTGCCATGCCCTCTCCAGGGGATCTTCCTGACCCAGGGATGGAACCCTTGTCTCCTGCTTTGGCAAATGGGTTCTTTACCACTAGTGCCACCGGGAAGTCCCCGTATTTTCATAGATGGCTTCAAGAAAAGTGAGATTTCCCTGGACTTGCATGCAAAATGTAACCTCTATGTGTATTCTTTTGAAGAACACTTTATTAACTTTTATCATATTTCAAAATGTGTCTGTTATAAAAAGTGAAGCATATCCTAGTTTACTGAAACCAAGCTTGGATGAAAAATAAGCAATGATTTGGTGCTTCCCTTCTGTGTTGGTCCGGGTGGACTCTAATTTAAAAGGTCATTGTATGGGCACAACATCAATCCACCATCTAGTTCACTTTATGGCTGTACATTTCTCCTTGTCTTGTCAGTCCCTCTCACTACAGCGATACACTGAAACCAGAGCTATACTGTTACAGGTACAGTGAAATTTCATCCTTGTTTGTCTGGAGCAGACTTACTCAATATCTGTCCCCTAGTGTAATTATTCATGGCATGTCTTTCACTCTCAAAAATGTGCCAGTTTGAAGGATATGATCACCATTAACATAACTCAACAATGGCAAATAAACTTATTTACAGAAACAGACTCACAGACTTAGAGAATGAACTTAATGGTTACCAGAGGGGAAGGGTGGAAGGGAGGGATAGATTGGGAGTTTCAGATTGACAAGTACACACTGCTATATTTGAGATAAAATGCCTTTCCATGAAAAAAGTGGGGCCTCTGGACAAGACTGGGCCTTTAACGCGGCACTTTCGTCTCTTAAAAAAAAAAAAAAAATTGAAATCTTCCAAACAAATGTACCTAGTCTTGCCAGCAGTCAAGAGAGATGAGCAGCAACAAAGCTCACCAATCTTCAGTAAGTCATTACCCCAAAGAGTAAGTCAGGCCCCCACATTATATGTTAACTGAGGAAGCAGAACGGGGCTAGGTGGTTGGAAAGAAGTCATTCTCTCCATTGCAGATTGTAGAAGAAAACAGCAGTTCTATGACAGTATGATGAAGGGTCACTTGCCCCAGCACTGCCCTTTCACTGGCCAAACTACCTGACCTCTGAACTGATATAGCTACTTTTAGAACTCAGATTCTCAGAATTCTTTGTAACTTGTCCAGATACCAAAACTAACTTCATAATTCCCAGAAAGAAAACATGCTGTGAAAATTCCTAAAGTAATACCAGTAGTCAGTCTTAGTTGTGCACTTTAAACGAAAAAAAAAAAAAAAAAGTCTATTATACTTTTTCATGCTACAACATCTTTCACAACAGTAAGAATGTATGAATATGAGAATGGAAGTATGATGGGTGTTGACATGATGGTCAAAAAGGTTACAGTGTAAGACAGTATCAGGTGAGAGCCGAATACAATATTGTCATGAAAACTCTTTTAAATGAGGCCACAAAAATGAGCTAATTTCTACCTTAGCAGTGTGGAATGCTTTGTGATAGCAAACATTTCAAAAGCAAAAGGACACCTCAAGTTTCTAATGCATTGTCTATAAACACAATTCACAAAGTAATAACGTGGTGGTAAATACGAAGAAGGAGAAAACAGAGACACAATTTTATATCCAAACCTAAAATTTTAGAAAATATTATATGCTAAGTGGGAAGATTCTATATTGTGTGAAAATCTCAGAAAATTATTTTCTTTTAGGAAATAGCTAGAGCTGTTGAAATAGCTAAAAGTCAGTTGAACAAATGTGAACATCTGATGTCAGTGAAGGTTAGGTAAATATCACGGGAATCTACCTGGCTTAAGGAATAAAAATCCTCTTTTTAAAGTGTTTTATTAAAGGAAGAAAACCATTCAATTTAATAATGTCCAAGGAGAAAAATCGTAATGAACAAGCACCTATCCTACAAAAAAATCAAACAGGACCTGCAATCTAACGAAACACTGATGTTCTCACTGAATATTCATATGCTGCTGAGACTTTCACTCAGCTTGGAGTGAGTGAAAGTTCAGCCATAAATGGTCCCTAGGGACATGCTCCCTGTTCAAAAATTCAATCTCACTATGTGAAGTAAAACCCAGTTGTATGTCAACCTTGAAGGGATGGGTGTTTTTTTATTTGGCTTAAGAATGTGATATGTAGAACATGAGCTGGGAACACAATTTAACCTAGTTCCCACCCAAAGCCTAAATCCCAATGACTCTCTCTTGGGCTTTATCTGCCTGGTACAATAGAAGCCCTGTCAACTTAAAAAGAAAGCTGTGATGTGATGGGCTACGTGGACTCCTCCCCACAGCAGTGGTTTGTGCCAAAAACCTGGAAATTTAATAGGATGAAACCATATCCTGCCTGGACTTCCCATCCTCATTTATGCCCAACCATTCCTTGTTTGGCCATCTGAAGCTACTCCAAAAGACATGTTATTCTAGCAACAAAACTGTAGGCAGTGCTATTGACAAATGCCATTTATGAATTTGCTGGCTCATGTTCCTTCCATATGCTTCCATCACATTGGGCAATCCTGCTTCCTGTTATGTTAACACAGGCCCATGTCTCTGACAAGTGTGGTGGGTTTAGAGAAGGAGCCACACTTGAGTATCCTTCCCACCATTGAGCTGGCCTTAGCTTATCATTTTAAGCAAGGAGTGCTTCTGATACAACCTAGATTTATGTTTCATCTCAGTTGTTAACAAAGAAGATGGCATTTTTATATATCCGCAGCTAAAGCTTTCATTAGTGAATTGGTCTGACCATAGTATGGCACCTCATGAAAACTTGAAATATCTGATTTCCTTATTTCTCCAAATGTCTGCTCTTTTACACTCTGTAAAACTTAGGAAATGTTAAGAACCCAGTGACAGCATGAGGAATACACCTTCCCTCAGTTTCAGGGGTAACAAACTAGCATCTGAATATTTCAAGCCATTTAGAAATAGTAAATGATGTGGTTCTAAAACACATTTTATAAAAATGTAGTAACAGCATCAATGAGCAACTGCCTTTAATACAGATAGGTACTTATTCACATCAAGTACCTAGTAAATAAAAATACAGTTGACCCTTAAGCAACATGAGGGTTAAGGGCAACAACCCCCTGAACAGTGGAAACTCTAAGTATAACTATTACTAACAGTCTACTGTTGACCAGAAGCCCTACCAACAATGCAAACAGTAGATAAACACATATTTAAAACTTATTTTATATATTATGTGTGTTATATGCTGTATTTTTACAATAAAGTAAGCTCCAATGAGAACGTAAGTTCCATGAAGCCTCAGATATTTTTAGTTTTTGTTTTGTTCATGAATACATCCCAAATTATGTGCCTTATATAGTACATGGTCAATAAATCTTTATCGGAGAAGTGAATGAAATTCCAAATAAAAAACTTTCTTCAGAGTAATCTAATCTTAATAAGCCACTAGATTAAAATGAGGTACCGTTGGGGAAAACATTTTTCTATATTATCACATCTAGGCCTAGGCAGTCTGTCTCAAATGTGCTCTCATTGTTACTGATTCACTTTGGGCAACAACTGATACATAATCTTGGTATTTTTGAAGATAAAAGAGAAGGGCTGAGGAAAGTATAAAGACAATAGATATAAAGATCATGGTGTCACATTCGGTGATACAACAAAGGAAATTACACAGTGCATCTTGGTAAAATGTCACTTTAATCGTATTTACTCTTAGGAATGCTATAGAAGTTAATTTACGCTTAGGGCCATTCAGAGGGATTTATTTATGTGTCAAAGGAACTTTATTTTATTTACAATAATCCAATTATTTAACTTCTCTAGATCAGTTTTCTCATCTGCAAAGTAAAGGGGGTTTTAAGACCAAGTAGAACCACTGAATTTTGATAAAGCTTGTTAGAGTCTAAGTAGAATTTTGCAGGAAGATGGACTTGGGTAATTGATGAAAAAATTTTCGAGCTATGTCCTCAAAAGGTCAGAACACTGGAGAGAGGATCCAAAGCCCCCCTGTTCCTCTTACTTCCCCAAGGCTGTTCCACTCTTCCTTTGAGTCTATGGGTTATCACACTGTTTCTTCAATAACCCTAGTTTCTGCTTTCAAACTTAACGTTAAACAGAGTAATCCTCTGTTGCAACTGAAACTCCTAACTAATAAAGAAATTAGTCCTTGGAAGTGCCAAATGCTAAAATGTGAATAAAGCACAGAGATTGAACAACAAACGGTGAGATTTTCTTACATGAAGGGCTAGGGAAGTTTCGATTCTTGCTGCTTTAAATCTAAAAGTTGTTTGAGTAAGGAACCAATTGTTGTATTTTGAGACCCAGATCATGTGACCAAAGAATTCAAGACTGCTGGAAAGCAAACGGCAGGATGGTGCAGTGTTTTAGCTACTTCTTTCAGATTCTGATAAACTGTTTCTGGAGCGGGAGCACACAGTCCAAGGTATTCCATGTGAAGGGGGCCAGCAGCCGGGATATAAAGCTTTGCCAAGAGAGGCTGGTAATCTGATTGTCAATGTCAGACAGTGTAATAGTGTAATTGGTTTCCTTTGTACTTTGTCTAGGAATAAATAAAAAGAGAGAGCAGAGAAATTGAGGAAGTTGTCAATAAAATAACCATAGAATTTTACACAGTATAAAAAGATAAGAAAAATGAGAAGAATTGAGAATTCTATCAAATAATAGAGAGATTAGTATAATCCAACTAGTGAATAAATTACTTAAAGTCTGTGTAAAGTCTGAAAAATCCTATCCTTTCCATTCAGACAATTAAATTTTAGGACAAGATTAGAAGGAAGATTGAAGTTGAAAATTGGGTTAGAGCTAAATTTGTGTGTGCTCAGTCACGTCCAACTCTTTGTGACCCCAGGGACTGTAGCCTGCCAGACTCCTCTGTCCATGGGATTTTCCAGGCAAGAATACTAGAGTGGGTTGTCATTTCCTTCTGCAGGGGATCTTCTCCACCCAGAGATCAAACCCATGTCTCTTACACTGGCAGGCAGATTCTTTACCACTGAGCCACCTGGGAATCCCCCAGAGCTAAATTGACCAGATTGATGAATTAAACCACAGCTACGGTAATTAGGATGGAGTAGGAAATGCAACCCAGTCCAGTGTTCTTGCCTGGAAAACCACATGGACAGAGGAGCTTGGCAGGCTACAGTTCATGGGGTCACAAAGAGTTGGAGATGACTGAGTACTCTTGCCTGGAAAATCCCATGGATGGAGGAGCCTGGTGGGCTGCAGTCCATGGGGTCGCTAAGAGACGGGCACGACTGAGCGACTTCACTTTCACTTTTTCACTTTCATGCATTGGAGAAGGAAATGGCAACCCATTCCAGTGTTCTTGCCTGGAGAATCCCAGGGACGGGGGAGCCTGGTGGGCTGACGTCTATGGGGTCACACAGAGTCCGACATGACTGAAGCAACTTGGCAGCAGCAGAGCATGCACACACACATATGCTGTAATTATGCAAGTTCAGTAGTCTATGACAAAGCAAGCAGAGTCCCACCATTAAGAGTAAGATCAGATTATTGACATTAAATATTTTAGGGAAAAAATCCTTCTGGAAGGTATAAATTCAAAACAAATCCTAGGTCCTATCCCTCAAATTTTTGGCCAGTAACTCAAATCTGATTGCATCACAATCTCCAAAATTGAGCAGGTAATGTCCACTTGTATAAGATATTTCTGCCCTATACAGTTAGGCCAGTTTGAAACTACAAGAAGTTGTGAAATCAAGAGAAATAATAAGTAAATCAAATTATTATTATTAATTGGTATAAAATTTATAAATAAGTTCTGCAATCATCAATTTTTTAAGTTTTTAAATGCTTAATTTCATATTTTAGAGAAGTCTTTGTATGTATTTATTTTGATAAACAGTGTATTTTATATGACAAGCACTCATGAGTATTTTAGAAATATTAACCTATTTAAAACTCACATCCACTCTATAAGCAGTACCATTACAAGTGCATTTTTTATAGGTAAAGAACATGCTGCACAAAGGCATAATTTACTCAAAGTTATCCAGGCAGTAAGTGGCAAAGCTGGGATTCGAACCTAAAACAGCCAAGTTCCAGAGTTCGTATTGTGTATCACCCACTATGCGTTGTGTTTGTTATTGTTTAGTAGCTCAGATGTGTCTGATTCTTTGTGACCCCATGAATGTAGACCCTCTGTTAATTTATTAGACATGATGCTTTATTTAAAATTTTTAAATTGATATTAGAGATCTGACAAACTGAGATCTAGGTCTAAGGGGATATGAAGAGTTCAGATTCTGTTAAGAAACTGAGTTGTTTAAAACACACACACGCATGCACACACATATAAGTAATGTACCCGATGGTGTTATGCAGAGTGAACATAAGTATTAACTCTTTAAATCCAAATAACAGTCTTATGTAATGGGTGATATTATGACCCCTACTTTTCAGATGAGAAAGCTAAAACACAAGAGAGCATAAATGAACTGCACCTGATCATTCAATCAGTAAGCAGGGAGTCTGACTCTAGGATTCAGATTTACAAAGTCCAGATGTAAATGTTAAAATTCAACAACACTTGTAGCGTTTATTACTAGGTTTAGAGTCTTCTATATAGAAAGCCAAAAGACTTAGAGCAGTTGTACTGTCAGAATAGCACCAATCCTAAAGTAGGCCTGTTGCTGCTCTATCTTTATAGCAATCTCTAGAATAATAAGCCGTTTTATCTTCCTGCAGAAATATACTCTACAAATCCTCACTCATAAGGAACCATAGAAGAAATTGTTGGTTCTTTCCAGTCCAAGACCACCACCAGGAATATCCCTGCAGTCAAGCAAAGTTGGCATTATTGATTGACTTATTGCAACAAAGGAGAATACATACCATGGAGAACCATGGGGAGAGCTCCACAAGAGGGTTTTAGAAATGATCCATAACAGGATTTGGCTTGTGTTAGGTGATTTGAAAGGTTCATAAAAGTGGAGCTTTCTTTGTTCTCTCCAAAAAGTGGGAGTAAATCTATGTTTGGGCATCTTAACAATTTCTATAGTGAACTAATCTTGCAGCAACAGCACAAATAAGCTGAAAGCAGCTGTTGTTGAATTTTGGTTTAGCAGCAAGGAAGAATATTCACAGTCATCTGAAAAGGATCATAAAAATACATTTCCCTTTCCAACTTCAAATCTGTCTGAAGCTGGATTTTGCTCAAATGCTTCAATCAAAACAACATATTACAAAAGACTGAATACAGAACAATGTAAGAATCTGCCTATATTCTATTAAAGAGATTTGAAAAAACATAAAACAATGCCCCTCCTTTCACTTACTTTTTGTTTTGAAAGATATAGTTTATCTTCCATAAAAATGTTATCTGTGATAATATAATGGGTTCTGTCATTATATCAGAAAAATCTACACAGGTATACCTGTAGCGGATTCATTTCGATATTTGGCAAAACTAATACAATATTGTAAATTTTAAAAATAAAATAAAATTAAAAAAAAAAAGAAAAATTGATAATTAAATTTTTTTCTGTTTCCATTTCTATTGTGGTAGACATGATCATTTAACAAAAGTTCTCTGGAGTTCTCAAGCATCTTAAAGTGTGTTAAGGGATCCTGTGAGGAAACAGTTTGAGAATGGCTCATCCAAGCAAAGGGGGAAAAGTGTGCAAAATATTAGAGGCCAAAAGGGCTGTAATGTCATTGCAAGAACTGAAAGAAATTCAGCTTCGTTTAACCGTCAAGGTCATGCATTGGTGAAGAATCTGCGTGGCAGTGTAGGAGTTGCAAGAGATGAAGTTTCGATCCCTGGGTCGGGAAGATCCCCTAGAGAAAGAAATGACAACCCACTGCAGTGTTCTTGCCTGGAAAATTCCATGGACAGAGGAGCCTGGGGGAATATAGTCCCTGGGGTCGCAAAGAGTCAAACACAACTGAGCACAGCACAGAACAGAAGGAGAGAAGTTCTACAAAAGAAAGTAAGAAACGCTGGCAAGAAGTAAAGAAAAACACCTATCAATCTGCCACAAACTTATCAGGGATCTTAGCATCTCATGGTTCACCACGAAGACCTATTACATTTTTTAACAGTTCAGCACCCATTAGTTATGAAGCAATGTCACTGTGAGGTCTGCATTTCAGTCACATCACCATTATCATTTGGAAGTAGTCCATTGCCCGTGCCCCGCCTCAATCTTTGAAAGCACACAAAATTTAAGAATCTTTTCCAAATAGAGGGTCTTTGTTAAGGGCAAGAGATTGATAAGGCAGAAATATTTACTGTCTATTAGGCAAGAGATTGATAAGGAGAACTATTTACTGTCTATTAACTATTAACTAGCTAACCTCAGCAGAGTATGTTACATGAATGCAAACATGCAAAATGATGATTTTAACTACCTAGAATATTAGAAGCTAAGCAATTGACTCCCTAAGGTCTCACCTCAACATTTTGATTTTGCCTTCAACTTGGGCAAAAATCTCTAATTAAATTGTGAAAAGATCGACTTAAATCTCAATGTCTCTCTAGAAAGAAGTGGTAGACAGGCTTCTAAATTTGAATTTGCTTTCCATATGGAAATGTGGACATAGTTCATTGCACTGTAGAAAATAGCTTTGTGATTTTTCTGCAACACAATACAGATAAATTAGAGCAATGAATTCTAGTCATACTCCATTTTTATCCAAGAATACATTGTGAATTTGTTGTAACTGCTGTTTTTATACTAACAGACATGGCATTGAACCTGATAAGAAACCAAGATCTATGAAGCTAAAATAGCTTACATGACAAATCAGCATGACCTTGCATAAGGGAAAAAAAAAACTATAGGGGAGAATGAAGATAAAAGTTAACATGTGATGAATTCTAACAATTTACCTAATATGAGATCTCAAAGTGTTTTTACCTTTGCATCCTGGGATTATTCTTAAATGTGATTAACTGACAGTTATTTGACAAGTAATTACTATATTCTTATTTACAAACTACTGATTTAAAACATGTACGGTCTGACTTCATCTTACTGATACCCTTTCCTTGTTGCTTCAGTTTTCAGAACTGTTATCATTTTAACCAAAGCTAACCCCCTAGCCTCTTGTGATAATTCTTATTAATCTTGGGAGAAGGAAAGTAACTCCTTTTTTAAAAGACCACATCACTAATAAAAACCATACATCTCAAAGATAATGAACTCACTAGAAAAATGAGTTGTGGCAGCAATTTTCAAACATTACTTCACATTAGAATAACCTAGAAGCTTAAAAAAAATACCTATGTTTGGGTTCTACCCCAAATTGTGATTTAATATTCCTAGGTATGTAGGTACTTAAATATCAGTTCTTTTAAAACAATAGCTTTCAGTCCCAATATTAGAATATGATTACTTCTGATCACCCGTAATGTCAGCCTACTTGAAAGTAGTGAAAGTGATGGTCGCTCAGTCGTGTCCGACTCTGTGACCTCATGGACTGTAACCCACCAGGCTCCTCTGTCCATAGAATTTCCCAGGCAAGAATACTGGAACTGGTAGCCGTTCCCTTCTCCAGGGGCTCTTCCAGACCCAGGGATCTAAGCGGGTTCTTCTGCATTGTAGGCAGATTCTTTACTATCTGAGCCACCAGGGAAGTCCAGTGTCAGGGATTTCAAATGTCCTTGGAATGTTATTCCATCCCCATAACAACTGGTCAGACTCTGTGATTGGCAATCAATGACGGTAGTGTTTAAAAGCTCACAAGTACTTAATAGTAGGCCAGAATTTTCTTACTTCTTAATAGGCCAGAATTTTCTTAACTTCTGAGAGAATTTCTTCTACAAAAATGAGGAGAGATCTCAAAATCACCTTTAGCAGAATGTCCTGTTTAGTAGATTAGCTTCCTGGCCTTACGTGTGCAGAACATGCTATGTTACACAGGTCAACATGAAACTGTGTTGTGGTCAGCTATACAGAACACAGTGGGGCTGCCATGTCTAAGGGGCAGGACAAATTACAAGCCTCCAAGATTTTTAAAATCTAGTGCTAACAAGTGTTATGATTTACTTGAATATGACTATTTTTGAAAGAACTTACAAAGAAGATACAAAATCCCTAAGGGAAGAGCAGGAATTGCTGTTACCTGAAAATAAAATACATAAAAATAATAATTCAGGACATAAGATTATTTGGAAGAATGAAGTTGAAGAACAGAAGCAGGAAAAAAAAAGCTTAATCAGAAGACTTATAGATACATGACAATATCAGATGAGTTCTATTAAACTCTATTTCCTCATATGCACAAGGGGTTAATACCCACCCCAAGCAGCTATGGGAGAACTCTGTAAATGTGCAAAGCTTTACACCCTTGCTACCCACAGTGTGATCCTAGCAACATCAGCATTACCTGGGAACTCATTAAAAAGGCAGAATCTCAGGCCCACTGCAAACATAACTGAATCATATTCTGAATTTAGCAAGATTCTCAGGGGGTAGGCAGACACATCCAAGTTTTAGAAACTCTTCTCTGTATACAAGCACTGTGGTTATTACCAAAGTAGTCATTGTAGGATGACTTTAACATCAAATCTTTTAATCAGATTCACAAACACAAAATAAATATACCCTGAATTTTTCCATGGCATAGATTGTTTGGAAGCAGTAAGCACCTGTGAAGCAAACACATGCTACAACCTTGCAACCTGATAGTGGGGATTTAGTTCCCAGCAAGTCAATTTATTGGAAGGATTTCTTATTTTGAACCAGCTTTGAGATTCCTGCACACCTGGCAATGATCATAATGGAAAGGGTAGCTTATATTCAACTGTCTTGTATTCAGTTATCCAAGGAAAAGTTGATCTCCACATTCCAGACAAATGTATGAAAAAATATAGTATATAAATAAACACAATGGAATATTAGTCAGCCTTTCAGTTCAGTTCAGTTGCTCAGTCATGTCTGACTCTTTGCGACCCCATGAATCGCAGCACGCCAGGCCTCCCTTTCCATCACCAACTCCCGGAGTTCACTCAGACTCAAGTCCATCGAGTCGGTGATGCCATCCAGCCATCTCATCCTCTGTCATCCCCTTCTCTTCCTGCCCCCAATCCTTCCCAGCATCAGAGTCTTTTCCAATGAGTCAACTCTTCGCATGAGGTGGCCAAAGTACTAGAGTTTCATCTTTAGCATCATTCCTTCCAAAGCACACCCAGGACTGATCTCCTTTAGAATGGACTGAGAGAAGGAAATCCTGTCATTTGCAACAATGTGGATGAACCTAGAAGACTGAGTAAAATAAGCTAGACACAGAGAGACAAATACTGCATGATCTGCTTAAACGTAGAATCTAAAAAAGTCAAACTTACAGAAGCAAAGAGCAGAATATGGTTTCCAGGGGCTAGAAGGGCAAATCAGACGCTGGTCAAAGAGTACAAACTTTCAGTTATGCCAGATAAATTAGTGCTGGGGAGCTAACGTACTGCACAGGGACTTATTTAACAAAGCTAGACTGTGTACTTAAAATTTGCTAAGACAGTAGGTTTGAGAGTTACTGTCACACACACACACAGGAAAAAAAAAAAAAAAAAAACGAAGGAAAGAAGGAAATAAATATGTGAGAGGATGAGTACATTAATGAGCGTGGTGGTGGTAATCATTTCACAATGTATATGTACATCAAAGCATCAAGTTGAATACCTTAAATACATATAATTTATATTGGCCAATTATACTTTAAGAAAACTGAAAAATAATAATTTTAAAAGACAGACTATCTTTTTTAAATTAAAAAAAAAAGACAGGAAATGGAGCTGGATTGTAAACATCAACTTTAAAAACAAGAACTTGATCAGGCAAAGAACAGATAAGGGATTTTGAAGCTCCACAGAAAAAAGAAATCAGAAGCTTTAACCATTATCCATATTGCATTTCTTTCTTACACGGGATTCTTCTCTAAGATTTATTTTTCAGCCAATTATATGAACTATAGTTGTAACCCTATATTTTAGTAGGCAGAGTATCTCTTTAGATTAGAACATCAGTTTCCTCATGGAAGTTGATTTATTTTTTGAGATTTGATATGAAAGATGAAATTACTGCATATGTTATGTGACCATCCATTGTTTTTATGAATAGGGATACACACACACACACACACCTCTTTTCATGAACCAGATACCAATGCAATATGTATTTCAATATAAACAAGCTATATGTTTTACTAAAATAGGTATATAGAATGGCCATATGGCCACTCATTCACAAGACCCTACATTAAAAAAGGACAGTCCAAAAGAAAATTTAAAAACACATATAGTAGGTAAGCAGCATATTAGTGGAAACTAAATATTCTGTGAACAAGCTCAAGATCGCCTTTATGCTTGAACATTGGGCCTGTCCCACATAAAATGATAAACACTCTTGTTAAAGCCTGACTGATCACAAATCTGGATGGGAATTTACAATCTCCTTGGCTTGTAGACAAGCTTTTCTTGATTTGACCAGCCCATGAAAGAAGGAAATCCAATTAGACACAGATGGAGGAAAACAGAAACTCATTCTCAGCAGGTTTTTAATTCAAATACAGCCAACTTCATTACATATAAACATTTGAAGTTTAGGAGGGAAATAGAAAAACACAAAGGTAAAGACCGAGGAATAAGCTTCTGTCTAGGGTTTTGGATTTTTATCCCTAAGAATTTCAAGATCTTAACCCTTTCCCATCAGTAACGCATAGGAATATCTTTGCAGGCTAGCACTTAAGTGTTTTGTTCCTAGGTTGACACAGGACATATTCTCCAATTATTCAATACAGTGCTCTATTTTTGTCATCAAGTCTGGTTTCAAGACTAGTGATCAAATTTATTATGTACTTAACTGATTTGTTTGACTGTTTCGTATATCAGGTACTGAAAGAGGCACGATAAATCCTTCCTAGATGATGATGGATTTCCCCATTTTTCTTTTCACTTACATTTTTGTTTTATAATATTCTGTAGCCATATTTTCCAGTCATAATTGTTATTTCTCCCAAGTGAATCAAACATTATTTCATTACAGGGAGAATCCATAAAATGTTTCTTTAAATCACCTTTGAAGTCTATTTTCTTTTACCTTGAAGTCTATTTTGCCTAATAATTCAGACACTTTGGAATTTCACTTTCTTCTGGTTGGTATATCACCATATTTTCCCTTTTATTTTTCTTTTAAATTCTTAGTATCTTGTTTTAGCCAAGTTCAGTTCAGTTCAGTCGCTCAATCGTGTCTGACTCTTTGCAACCCCATGAATCGTAGCACCCCAGGCCTCCCTGTCCATCACCAACTCCTGGAGTTCACTCAAACTCACGTCCTTCGAGTCAGTGATGCCATCCAGCCATCTCATCCTCTGTTAACCCCTTCTCCTCCTGCCCCCAATCCCTCCCAGCATCAGAGTCTTTTCCAGTGAGTCAACTCTTTGCATGAGGTGGCCAAAGGACTGGAGTTTCAGCTTTAGCATCATTCCTTCCAAAGAAACCCCAGGGCTGATCTCCTGCAGAATGGACTGGTTGGATCTCCTTGCAGTCCAAGGGACTCTCAACAGTCTTCTCCAACACCACACTTCAAAAGCATCAATTCTTTGGCGCTCAGCTTTCTTCACAGTCCAACTCTCACATCCATACATGACCACTGGAAAAATCACAGCCTTGACTAGGTGGACCTTTGTTGGCAAAGTAATATCTCTGCTTTTGAATATGCTATCTAGTTTGGTCATAACTTTCCTTCCAAGGAGTAAGCATCTTTTAATTTCATGGCTGAAATCACCATCTGCAGTGATTTTGGAGCCCCCAAAAATAAAGTCTGACACTGTTTCCACTGTTTCCCCATCTATTTCCCATGAAGTGATGGGACCAGATGCCATGATCTTCGTTTTCTGAATGTTGAGCTTTAAGCCAACTTTTTCACTCTCCTCTTTCACCTTCATCAAGAGGCTTTTTAGTTCCTCTTCACTTTCTGCCATAGGGGTGGTGTCATCTGCATATCTGAGGTTATTGATATTTCTCCCAGCAATCTTGATTCCAGCTTGTGCTTCTTCCAGCCCAGCGTTTCTCATGATGTACTCTGCATATAAGTTAAATAAACAGGGTGACAATATACAGCCTTGATGTACTCTTTTTCCTATTTGGAACCAGTCTGTTGTTCCATGTCCAGTTCTAACTGTTGCTTCCTGACCTGCATATAGGTTTCTCAAGAGGCAGGTCAGGTGGCCTGGTATTCCCATCTCTTTCAGAATTTTCCACAGTTTATCGTGATCCACACAGTCAAAGGCTTTGGCATAGTCAATAAAGCAGAAATAGATGTTTTTCTGGAACTCTCTTGCCTTTTCAATGATCCAGCAGATGTTGGCAATTTGATCTCTGGTTCCTCTGCCTTTTCTAAAACTAGCTTGAACATCAATTCACCTATAAATATCACAAAGTTGGGTTTTTAAAATCTAGTCTTACAATTACTGTATTTTATCTGGAGAAAGTATACTTTATTTGTATTTATCTTGATTACTGATAAATTTCTACCATCTTATTTGTACTTTTTCATTGTCCTGATTTTCCTATTTCTTTTTCTTTCTGTCTTTCCTTATTTGATCAACAGAAAGAAGTTTTTTCTCAATTCATTACTCCCTTCTATTAATTTATATCATATACTTTTATGCTTATTCTTTTAATAAGTTCCATGTATGACTAAATCCAGACCAATTCTAAATCCAGATCAGATCTTTACTCTCCTCCCCTTCAACTATAAGAGTCTTAGGACACATTAATTCTGATATCCCCTACTAACGCATATGCAATTATATTCTAGTGTCTCAGTTCTATCTTGTATTATTAATTACACTATTACACATCGCATGACACATTAGACTGTATTTCACTCAGATTAGATGATATATGTTAGACTACGTAGACTATATGTCACTACCCTTTTCTCTTAACCTCTCAGTTTTACATTTTCCTCTGTCTATTCAGTTCAAAAAACTTAAATTATATTCTTACAGATATTATATCACAACAAATGTTTAGAGCTTTCTGACACAATTATCATATCTTTGTTCACCATTTATTTTCACTTCTGATAACTTCCCTATAGTAAGATGTTTCTTCTCTTCTTAAAGAATATTCTTTAGAATGTCCTGTAGTGTGGATATATTGGAGATAAATGTTCTCAGTTACTGTTGTCTGAAAATGACTTCATATTATCAATATTCTTGAAAGATATTTCCACCAGATGTATAGTTTTAGGTTGACAGTTATTTTCTTCAGCACTTGGAAGGTGTTTACTAGTCTTTTGGCTATTGCTATTAAACAGTCATCCATCAAATTGCCATTTCTTTGTACTAATCATTTTTCTTTCTCTGCTTGCTTTCAACATCTTACTTTTGCTTTTGGGCATTCTATAGTTCACTCTGTCTCATCTAAGTTAGAATTTCTTCTTATTTATCCTGTTAATTTTGTGTCTTATCTTCATTTCTCTTCAATTGAGGGGTCTTTCCAAAATTCTGGAAAAGTCTTAGCATCTATCCCTTAAAATATTGTTTCTTTTCTAGTCCTCTTACTTCTTCTGGGATTCTAATTAGGTGTATGTTAGATGATTTTTACTATCATGTGTGTCTTATCCTGTTTTATGTATTTTCTATGTTTTTTTAAATATGTGGTCTCAAAAAGTTCAATTATACTCTTTTATTACAGATTTCTCACTAAATTTAAAGTGGTTTACCCATGACTTAATTTTGAAACAAGCAGATTAGATGAATTCGAGTAGCAAACCTGTGTAAGGATTAACTTGTGACACAAATCATCATGGGAGAAATGCTCTTCTTTCAACTAATGCCAAAGTCATGCCCTCTTCTGTGGGGCAGGGCTATCATTCATTTTCCATCACGTTAAAGTGTGAGTCTTTGAGGTTCCAGCTTTAGCAGGGTCTTCTATCAGAGTCTTCACATTGAGAAGGTCCTAGCTTTTATTTCACATACATCAAGGTTTATGAAATTTGAAAATTGGGGTTCAATTCCCTTCCTTTGCTTTCATCTTCTTCATTTAAAAAGCTGACTTTCTTCTTTTCTTCATCAAAAAGCCATGAGATAATTCTAAATGATATGGTGTCTTACAGAAGCACTCTTCTACAGGACAGGATTAACATCAGCAGGAGGAGAACACTGGATATATACATAGGGAGATGGAGACAGTGGGAACTAACTTTCTCATCAGAGGAAGTAGAAATAGCAAATAGGGAAAAGCTAGAATAAGCCTTATGTGGTTGGATTGCAACTAGAGATAACCATGTAAACTCGTGGCTTTAAACATATAGAGGTAAATGCAAATGTATTTTTTCTATGAATATGTGTTTGTACATATATACATACATTTCTTAATCTTTCCACTGAAAGAACTTGGGAAGAGTGACAGTTCATTAGCATCATCCACAAGTCCTATTTAGATCCTGGTTTCAGAAAGTTAGTTAAGAATCATGACTTCGTATAGATTCTAGGTACCTCCCCACAAAGTAATTATTGAAAAGGGAGGACTATTTCAGGGTAACTTCAGAGTGGAAACACCTGGCAGGCATAATCTTAATAAATAAAGTGGTTAGATTTAACACAATCAATAATGGGATGAATGGTCATCATGTGCTCCCCAATAGGATTCAGTGATATTTGGGGGGGAAATGTATAATCTAGGACTGATGGTAAGAAACACTGCTGCTGCTAAGTCGCTTCAGTCGTATCCGACTCTGTGCGACCCCATGGACTGCAGCCTACCAGGCTTCTCCGTCCATGGGATTCTCCAGGCAAGAACACTGGAGTGGGTTGCCATTTCCTTCTCCAAAGAAACACTAGAATAACTCAAATTGAGGGGAATTTGGCAAAATGACCTGCCTAGCATTCGCAAACCATCAATGGCTTGAAAGTCAAGGACTGAGGTAATGTTCCAGGTTGAAAGGCAAGACAATAGGTGTAATGTAATCCAGCATTAGATCCCTTAAATATTCAAAAACTTGACTGGGACAGTTAGCAAAACTTGAATGGGGGTTTCTGAGAGATTGCTAAATAGGAGTTCTTTGTGCTACTCTTGCATCTTTTTTGTAGTTTTAAACAACGTTGAAATAAAATATTAAAAATCAAATAACCAGAAGTTTAGGGTCACTTAAGGTGTAGCAGGGCTTCCCTGGTAGCTCAGCTGATAAAGAATTTGCCTGCAATGCAGGAGACCCTTGTTCGATTCTTGGGTCAGGAAGATCTGCTGGAGAAGGGATAGGCTACCCACTCTTATGTTCTTGGGCTTCCCTGGTGGCTCAGACAGTAAAGAATCTGCCTGCAATGTGGGAGACCTGGGTTCGATCCCTGGGTTGGGAGATCCCCTGGAGAAGGGAACAGCTACCCACTCCAGTATTCTGGCCTGGAGAATTCCATGGACAGAGAAGCCTGGTGGGCAATAGTCCATGGGGTCTCAAAGAGTCAGATATAACTGAGCAACGATGTCCAATTTTTCACTTTCACGGTGTAGCAGATATCCTTAGGGCAAACCTTCACTTCCCAGCATTCCTACTTCCACTTTGGTTTTGGTTTGCATGGATTTGTTTTCTTGTCAGCTCAGTGATGCATTTGAAAAGATATGCTTTATCTAGTATTTTCAGTTGTCTACAGTAGAAGAAATATTTATAGTATCTAATTCACAATGCTATGGAAAATTCTGGCCTCATATATTTTAATACAGTTGACCCTTGAACAACGTAAGCGAAAGGTGCCGACCCTCTGCACAGTGAAGAATTCCATGTACCTTTATGCCAGCCCTCCATATCAGCAGTTTTGCAACTGCAGATTCAACCAACTGCAGATTGTGTCATGCCTATGGGAAAAAATCTGCATATAAATGGGCCTGGGAAGTTCAAACTTGTGTTGTTCAAAGGATTAACTATACATTTTTGTTCCATTTTTTTCTATTCTTTTCTTGCAAAATATCAATGTATGTGTATTTTCTTTGACCTGGCAAGTTCTCTCTATTCCTTTTTTTAACTCTATTTTTTAAATTTGTTTATTCAATTTCCTCATTCCTCAAAATTTGTTTGCTCAATTTTTCATGCTACCAATTGCATTTTCAGCAGCATCTAATCTTCAATTTTCTTTTTGCTAATTCATCTATATTTTTTATTTCTGGTGTGACTTTATTTCTCATGCTTCTTTAATGAGTGCTGGCAGCTTAATATTTTTCTTACATTCTATTATTTCTACTTTGAGCATTTATTTTGATAGCTACTATTTAATTTTATAAAGTCTCTATTCTAATTTTTCACCTGCTTAATGGTAAAATATTTCTCACTTGAATCAATTTTCAATTTTGTCATATTCCTATTAATATATTTTCTTATATTAAGAGGGCTCAATCTAGTTTCTTCCTAGTTATTACTAGATTTTTAGTGCCAGCTAGGTTATTGAAAATATGGGAAGAGCCTTGAAGAATGAAATATAGACATGCCTTGGAGATATTATAGGTTCAGTTCCAGACATCACAATAAAGCAAATACCACAATAAAGTGAGTCATATGAGTGAATTTTTTGGTTTCCTACTGCATATAAAAGTTACATTTGCACTAGGTTATAGTCTATTAAGTGCACAATTGCATTATGTCTAAAAAGAAAATATATCTTATTAAATAATACTTTATTTCCAGAAATACTAACCATTATCTGAGACTTCAGCAAGTCATGGTAACATGAATGATCACTGACCGCAAGACACCATAACAAATGCAGTAACAAAACTTGGAAATATTACAAGAATTATCAAAATATGACCCAGAGACATGAAGTGAACAAATGCTGTTGAAAAATGGTTCTAACAGATGTGTTCAATGCAAGACTGCATAAGCCTTCAATTTGTTTTAAAAAACTGTGGTGTGTGAAGTGTAGTAAAGTGAAGCACAATAAAACGAGGTGTGCCTTTAGTCGGTAAGCAGCTTCAGTTTCAACCTGTCTCTGTCCACTTACTTCCCCCTCTGCTCTTTGCCAGATAAACAAGTGTCCACTCCAGGAGAACAGAAATTTTCCTGCCTACTGCAATGACATACTTTATCCCATAAGCCATTATGCAATGGTTTAGCTACTTCTCTTTAGCTAACAAAATAATTTATGACTGCAAGACTAATTACCATAGAGCAGTTTACTGACACAGCAAAAGAAGGAAAAGAAGTGGTACAGATGGCATGTCACTGTATTTGCTCCATGATCTCTGCCCTAAATCACTCTGTCGTGTCACAATGGGATATTCACGCAGCACAATGAACACACACACACACGTGGAGCATACCAGCTCAAAGGACAGCATGGCCAGCGTGCTTGAAAGCGTTGAGCATAGTGAGGTGAGGTCAGGGGAGGAGGCAGTGGCCAATTCACAGAGGACCACAGGCCAGGACAAGGAGCTGGCATTAAATTCTAAATAAAATAGGAAACTACTGGCAAGTTTTAAGCAGGGAATATATACCTGACTTCACAAATAAGGAGTAAGAGTTGAAGTAAGGAATCCAATTTGAATGGTATTTTTATAACCTAGACAAGAAATTAGACTAAGGCAGTGGTAGCAGTGGAGAAGGAATGAAATCAATGGATGCGTCATCATCTAGGAGGTACAACCAACAGGACTACTGTTGGATATGAGAGGGAAAAAGGCAGGGGGGAAGGATTCAAAGATGTCTTATAGTAATTTTTCAAAAAAAGGAGGAAAATAGAGAGTTGTAAGAAAGAATAGAAGAAACGTTTTCAAGGGGAGGGTATTTAGCGTTAGAAATATGTATTAAATGAATGAATGAATGAAGACACATCAATCTTTGTCCTCAAACTGTGGGGAAACAGACAAGCAAGAAGGAATTTTCTAACAAACATGCTAAGTGCTATGATTAGGAATATGCAGAAACTGGAGCAGGATATAGGAATGGCACCTGAACCATGCTTTGGAGGTCAGAGAGGACTGCCTGGAGGAAATAACCGTCATTTGAAGGAGGAACCAGTGGTAAGAAAAAGCTAGGTGCTTTCCAGGAGCTTCAGAATGGCTGAGACAGACAGGAAAGCATGAAATAGAGAAGGGATGGAGACGTTAAGGCAATCAGGGAGTTGGAAGCCTTTTAAACCATACTCAGACTTTGGTCCTTACCCAGAGGGCAACAGGGTGTCAAGCTATATAAACAGGGAAAGCCAATAGTACCTATTTCTTTCCTGCTCATGTTTCACTGTCAGGAACTAGAAACATGAGCCCACTCAGCTGCGTGGACTGTGGAGTGGGGTTCCTGCATGCCCAGGAAGAGGAAGGAGTCAGTGAGCACTAGCAGTGTCTACCACAAAGGGAGAATGATTATTCTACAGACTACATATTCTATCTCAAGTATCCACATTCATTCTCCTCTCAGTAGAAAAGACACAGAAACAAAAGTTTTTTAAAAATGATCATTAAAGTTCTGGTCTATGCATGTATTCACCTACTGCTATAGTACATGAATAGGATGTATATACACTGTCATCAGATCGGTTTGTTACATAAGAAGTAACTCATTGGAAATGACCCCAGTGCTAGAAAAGATTGAAGGCAGGAGGAGAAGGGGACGACAGAGGATGAGATGGTTGGATGGCATCACCGACTCAATGGACATGAGTTTGAGCAAACTCAGGGATATGGGGAAGGACAGGGAAGCCCGGCGTGCTGCAGTCCATGGGGTCACAAAGAGTCAGCCACGACTGAGCGACTGAACAACTGCCTCAAGAGCCTGAACAGTTGAAACTGAGGAACATAAAAAGCCCAGTATGGTTGCCAACTTGAAGAAAAATTGCCAAGTATGTTAAGACACCATTGACAGAGAAAGCTTTGGTTTCAAATCTGACCTCCGAAAGAAAGCCCGAAGTGTAGATGCTTCAGATTGCTGTGACGGCCTCAAGCTGCTCCTTCCTGTGCTGTGTGTATGTTGTGTTCCTCAAAGGGAACAGGACAGGGATTAATGGTTTTTAATCATTTTATTTATTTATTTAATTTTTGGCTGTGTGCCGTCTTCGCTGCCACAAGGCCCTTTTCCCTAGCTGCGGCGAGCTGGGGCTCCTCTCTAGCAGTGGTGCGCAGGCTTCTCATTATGGCGGCTTCTCTCGGTGCGGAGCCCAGGCTCCAGGGTGTGTAGGCTTCAGCAGCTGCAGCACAAAGGATCGGTCGTTGTGGTTCCCGGGCTCTGAAGCGCAGGCTCAATAGTTCTGGCGCACGGGGCTTAGTTGCTCTGCAGCTAAACAGCAACGTGGGATCCTCCGGGATCAGGGATTGAACCCACGTCTTCTGCACTGGCAAGCAGATTCTTTACCCCTGAGCCACCAGGGAAGCCCCAAGGGATTGATTTTTAACAATGATAGGATTCTCCTTAGTAATTGTAAAAACTACTTTTGATTGGAAAAGTCCAAACTCTAGCTGACATGAACTCTGTAGACAATACTTGAACTATGCTGCTTTTGCTACTGTTTAGGTGAAGAAACAAGACATGTGCTTTGGTTTAAACAGAAGCCGGGTTAACCCCAGATTCCAACACTACCAGCTGTGTGATTTTGGACAATAAACTCAAACATTGTGAGCCTCAGCTTACTCATCTAGAGGATGATCATAATAATGAGTATTTTATTATGTTGTCTTAAGGATTAATTTTTTAAGACCTATAAATCACATAATACCATGTTTGCCCATGTGCTGAGGACTCGATTAACAGGAGCTCCTATGACCTCATTTTTCAGTTCTCTGTGCTCAGTTGTACTTTTTGGATAAAATTTCAAATTTTTAAAATTTAATATTACAAATTCAAAATGACTTCAGTTATTTCAAATGCGCAAAAGAATCATTGTAAAGCTGAAGAATTTATACAAAGTTCATTTTAATGAACAAATTTTGTTATTAAAAAAAATGAATGCTATTGCGGTCAGATCTTTTTTCATAAAGTTCTGACGAGTAAAATCAAATGTTTGCCACATGTTTTCCCATCTGCCAAGAATTACAGATGTCCTGGCATCTGGTGCAGTGATACCCACAGCCATGGCCACAGGCTAAAGGGCTTTCAGAACCTAGTGTGTAGATTCAGAACTCACTGTGTTTGGAGGCTCAAAAAGGTCCTCAAACTTATAGCCCTCTGGCTTGGCTGTGTCCACCGCTGATCCCCTAAGGCAGACCCCGGAATTCAATGCTGGGTGCCCTGGAGGCATTCCGTGAAGGCCTCTTCACAGTATGCTCTCCTCCCTGTAGCTTGGACGGTAAAGAATCTGCCTGCAGTGCAGGAGACCTGGGTTCCATCCCTGGGTTGGAAAGATCCTCCTGAGCAGAGAATGGCAACACGCTCCAGGATTCTTGCCTGGAGAATCCCATAGACAGAGGAGCCTGGTGGGCTACAGTCTGTGGGGTCACAAAGAGTCAGACACGACTGAGCAACCGACACCACTATGTTCCGCACGGTCTCCGGGAATTTGATCCCTACCAGGGTTCCTGTGGCAGAACAGGTTACAAAGAACAAGGCACAAAATTAAGCAGTGCCCGGGCAAGACTGCTTAAACAGTAGCTGCTTACAAAGCCGAGCAAACATAAAGACACCTCAGGTTGAAAAACACAGCATCACAATCTATGCAGAGTTACCAGGTTGCAGATTTTAGGAAACAAAGAAGAAAAGAACAATGAAAGAAACTCACACTCTGAAATCAAGCTTCAGGAAACAGTAAGGGTGAAGTACTAGTGCACTAAGCAGAGTCCCCTGTGCTACAGTATGTTCTCACTAGATATCTATTTTATACACATTTTATACACAGTATCTATAGTGTGTGTATGAATTCCAACCTCCCAATTTCTCCTACCCCACCTCTTTCCTCCTTGGTATCCATGTATTTGTTCTCTACATTTGTCTATTTCTACTTTGCAAATAAGATCATCTATATACCATTTTTCTAGCTTCCACACGTATGTGCTAATATATGATATTTTTCTCTTTCTGACCTACTTCACTCTGTATGACAATCTCTAGGTCCATCTACATCTCTACAAATGACCCAATTACATCCCTTTTTATGGATGAGTAATATTCCATTGCATATATGTACCACGCCTTCTTTATCCACTCCTCTGCTGATGGACATCTAGGTTGCTTCCATGTGCTGGCTATTGTAAATAGTGCTGCTATGATCATTGGAGGGCGTGCATTTTTGAACTATGGTTTTCTCTGGGTATATGCCCAGTGGTGGGATTGCTACTGGGCCATTGCTAGTGGGCCATGTGGTAGTTCTAATTTTAGTTTCCCTAAGGAATCTCCATAATTTTTCTATAGTGGTGGTATCAATTTATACCCCCACCAACGTAGCACGGGAAAGACTGAGGGAAGGAGGAGAAGGGGACGACAGAGGATGAGATGGTTGGATGGCATCACCGACTCAATGGACATGAGTTTGAGTCAACTCTGGGAGTTAGCAGTGGACTGGGAGGCCTGGCGTGCTGCAGTCCATGGGGTCGCAAAGAGTCAGACATGGCTGAGCGACTGAACTGAGCTGAACACAGCACAGGGAACTTAATGCACTGGCTTGAATGGAAAGGTTCAAAAGGGAGGGGATAGATGTATATGTATGGCTGATTCATTTTGTTGTACAGTAGAAACTAACACAATATTGTAAAGCAACTATATGCCAATAAAAATTAAAGTAGTTGAAGTAACACAATCTTTGCAACAGTAACATTGAGCTAGTGAAGAGCTCACTAACCAGCATATTTCTTAAGTCCTTTCCTTCCTTCTCTCCCAAGTATCTCTCCATTTTATGCAAGCAGAAGGCAAAAAGATCAATTTTTAAAAAACTGAGGATAAGAATTTACCTTTGCTCTACTTTCTTCTGTATTTGCAAAGATCAAAATTTAGCCTCTCTTGCAAGGTGATTGTAGAAACATGTAAAAGAGGTAACTAGAAAAGAAGTCATGTGAGTGGGAAAACAGATACACACCACATTACCAAGAGCTGGGTTGTAGTCCTACTCTGGTCCCTGATGGAATGTGACTTCATTAAATTGCAAATCTCTGTGGCTGCATTTCCTAACATGTACCATGAGAAGGGTTGACCTTTTTAGTAAATGACCATACATTCCAGAACAGACCCAGTCTGCACCTGCTCTGCTGGAGCTCATATAGCATCTCCTCTCACGCTGAAATGTGCCCTGGTTTGCTTAAATAATGCAGTCCACTCTGCCTCTTGGTAGCTTCCCTGGTGGCTCGTGCAGTAGCGAATCTGCCTATAATATGGGAGACCAGGGTTCAATCTGTGGTTTAGGATTCAATCCCTATAGAAGAGAATGGCAACCCATTCCAGTATTCTTGCCTGGAGAATTCCATGGACAGAGGACCCTGAAGGGCTACAGTCCATGGGGTTGCCAAGAGTCGGACATGACTGAGTGACTAACACTCACTTTTTTCACTCTTACCTCTTAGGTTGTATTTTTGAGCTCTAAAATTCTAACGCTTCCATTCGTTTATCCTGCATCTAAAGCATTTGTATATAGCAATGCTCTCCCCAGAAAAATAATAGCTGATGCAAAGTCACCTACCTTGGCAAGCATGTTAGACTAAGAGTTCCTTCCATGTAAGTCCTTTCAGCTAGACTTTTGCTGGAGGTCCAAGATGTCATCTGCCTTGTAGAATCAAATACTGGAAAACCTAATTCACTTGAACTTTCCAGTGAAGTAAACAAATGTTACGTATTCATTTTCCTGTTAGTGAAACATGGTATTTTATACCCAATAGTCTTCATAAACTACTGAATGATAATGATTAAATTCTTGTTTCTTAGGCTGTGTTACATGTCCAATTTCCAACTTGTCAATGTACTAGTTAGATGCTAAAAGGCATCAAAAATATATCCACTTTATGCCATTTCCTGTGGAAATAAGAATTTAATAACATCTCAGAAATATTCTGACTATAAATATATTTAAATAATTTATGATTTTTCTTCCTAAGTTAAGGAATATAATAATTAGTAACATATGTTGCAATGTATCAACAAAATTAACTATCTGTCGGGAATTTTTTTTTTAAGCTCCATCTCAAACTTATCAAGTAAATTAAAAAAAACTTTAGTTTAGCACTGCCTCAGCCAAACAAATCTATTATCCATAACTGATGATCTTTCTTGGAAATAGAGACTTCGTTTCTTCTTTCTCCATTGCTTGGCAGCCATGCTTGTCTTCTGTGACACTCCTCTGTCTGTCTGAACTTCCTCTGCCCTTCCCCTGACAAACCATCTCAAGCTTGTCTTTGTCCCCCCTGCACCCTTTAATTGGAGCTGCTGCTAGTTTACAAAAGTGATAACTGTTTTAAGCAAAGCTCAGCTTTAACTATTAGCACACCAGTGTCAGGGGACATCTACAGGCTGTTTTCTTCCATAAAAAGAAGGACTAAGATGGATTACTCGATTAATCAAGGCCACCTCACTGTCATACCTTGCAGTCTCATCTTTTCTCCACCAATTAATCTTCACATTTGTCTCCATTCCAAAAAAAGTCTCAAACACAAATTTTATATTCATTTATTATCCAAGTAAATTTACAAACCCTAATCTCTAACTATTTATTACTATTATAACAGTTCCCTGTAATGACTGTAAACTCTCTCCAACTCATGTGTGTCTTGAAGCATTTTTAAATGAACAACTGTATACTTCAAACTTTGGAATATTAACAGAGTTTGACAAGTTATATTTCATATTCAAAGATGAAAATGCTTTGGAAAGTCTCATAGTCTAATAATAAATAACAGAAGGGAACCAAAAATTAAAACAGATGCCTTCAGATATGATTTTAAAAAGAGATAGCAAATAAGTTTTTAAATGATCAAGGCTTGCATAGAACAGAAATTATTCATCAATAAAAAAGAATGGCGTTATGATACATGCCACATCATGAATGATCTTTGAAAATATTATGCCAGTGAGGAAGGCTGTCAAGTGAAAGGCCAGTACTGTATAATGTAATTTACATGAAATTTCCAGAATAGGTACATCTATAGAAATAAAAAGATTAGTGGTTGCCAGAGGCTGGGGGGAGGGGGAAACGAGGAATGACTGCTAATGAGCACCAGGTTTCTCTTTGAAGTAATAAAAATAGTCTAAAATTGGACAGTCTTGAAGATGGTACTACTCTGTGAATATACTAAAAACTACTGAACTACACTTTCAATGTGTGAATTCATGGTTTCTCAATTATGTCTCAATAAAGCTGTTCTTTTTTCAAAAGCCATTCAATCAAGGCTTATAATAATTATACCTAACATTTACCAAATACTTTCTCTGTACCATGTCCAGATCTAAGTACCTTCAGCTGTATAAACTTAGATAATGGTCACAACCACCCTACAAGTTAACTGTTTTATAGACGAGGAAACTAAATCAAAGAGAAAGCTTTTCAAAGATCCCAGCAAGCAGGTAGAGATGGGATTCAAACCCAAGACCAACTCCATAGCCCTTGCCTTTAAATCATTATCTCTCCTCCATAGATTAATGGTTTTTAACCCTATCACACTGAATACCCACTTTAAAAAAATATTATCTAACTCCTATTTCAAAACCCTAAAATAAATTTACAGAAGGTGTAATCTTCCTACAGATATAATTAAACAAACAAAAAACCCCATAAAACTCCCTGGTTGTTATATAAAAGAGAAATAAAAACAAAGCAAATTTCAGTAAAAAAAAAATCATACATAATTCAATATACAAAATCTCACATTAGGAGAAATAATGATCTCAACAGCCAAAACTGCAGACTGACACAGGTGTGCTGCATTTTTGACTCAAGTACCTCAAGCGGCATTGTCAACAGTGATGAGATGTTCCAATAATGATGAATAACTCCTGGAAAAGTTCCAAATAAAATAATGGGAGCCCTCTCTCTATGCATACAATAGTTGTATTCTGGCAAATTCAGTGGATATTAAAACTGCATAAAATATCATTTGCTTATACGTTAAAACAATCATTTGGTTCTTCCTTCAGAAAATTATAAATAAGTTCTTGACCTATATGAATGTCCAGCATGACTTCTAAAAGTCAGCAGTACAAGAAACAGTGATTTGTGACTCCAGACTAACCTGAATATTAGACATCCAGCCTCATGATTCTCCACTAAATGCCAGGAGAAACTTTTAATCATGGAACAACCATAAAACACACCCCCCCACACACACACAGATTTCCAAAACATCCCTAAGCAGCAGGACTGCCTCTAAGGAGTACCATTGCTATCGAAGAGAGTAGATTTCACACTTGGAGCAGAGAAAGCACCACCTGTATGAGAGGAAAGGAAAGGCCAAGTCCAGATAAAGATGGAAAATCTACTATAGAATGTGTAATCCAAGGCAAAATGATTTTGAACTGTAAATGAATCCTGAAGAACAGGGCTTCTGGGGTCTTTGGCATTTTATTTTGACACTTTTCACCAGCGTAAGACATCCCACCTAGCGTAACTGAGTAGTGCCTCTGGTCTGGCTCCTTGTCCAGAAAAACAGCCTTGGAATGGGCCCAGTCAGCTCTGTGAAGTTTATTTGCTCTTTTTCTTCCCTTTCTGTCAAACTTCATCGCCTTCCCACCTCTGACTTTCCCATCCTCTTCCCGCTTCTATGTTTCTTAGCAAGTATTCCCTCAGGACTTGCAGACTAGGACGAAATGAACCTCAAGAACAAATATTTTGGGAATAAAAGATTAGTGGATGTAAAAAGGGACTATGACTCTTCTAGAAATTATTTCATTCATTCAACAACTATTACTACACACCTGAGATATGCCATATACTGGGTTGGATACATGCTTTTCTCACGGACCTAGTGGGAAGACAGAGAACTAACAAGCCATTTGAAGGTACCACAGGGAAGTCCAGGATGGTCTGGATAATGCAGAAGCTGACAGAGATGACACCTGACCCAAGCTTGAGGAGGAAAACTTGAAGAGCTGCAAAGCAAGGTGAGGGGAAGAAGAAAGGGCATCTGATCATCAAGAGTAGTTATATATAGAAAGACTCAAAGTCAAGAGAAAGTGATGGAGTCAGGGCACTACTGCTAACTCAGTGCTACCAGGGACAGGACAGAAGTGACAAGTAATAAGGCTAGATGTATCAGTAAAAGTCATTTATACAGTAGGGGTAATATTTGCTATGCTGAGAACACTGGATTTTACCCTGATTTTATGGGAATTCCACAATAAGGCTTTGTTATGAGAATTGGTTTTCAGAAGGACCATTCTGGCTCCTTGTGGAGAAGAGAGAAGAGAAGGGCCATAGTGGGGACAGAGAGACCAGTAACAAGGGTCTTCCATTGTTATAGTCTGGAGGTAAGGGTGCAATCGTGCTCACCGGTGTCCAACTCTTTGTGACCATGGACTGTAGACCATCAGGCACCTTTGGGATTTCCCAGGCAAGAATACTGGAGTGGGTTGCCATTTCCTTCTCTAGGGGGTCTTCCTGACCCAGGGATCGAACCAGTGTCTCTTGCATCTCCTGCACTGGGAGGTGGATTTTTTTTTTTTTTTTTTTTAACCACTGAGCCACCTGAGAAGCCCAATTAAGGGTAGCTGAGACTAAAGTTGTACCAGTGAGAAGTGGCCAGTTTTGAAAGTTATAATGGACATAGAAGTAGATAGACTCCAGGTAACTGTCTAAATTAAAGTGGCGGCAGGGCAGGGAATGCACACAGATGTCTGTCAGCTCAATGAAGGATGGTGCCATTGACTGAGATGGAGATCACAGGAGGAGAAGCACGTTGGATCAAATGAGAATGCAGAGGGTGAATTTTGAGGCAAAATATGGAATTGCAGCTCTGGTTACTACGGTACGCAAGTTTCTCAGAGATCAACTCTTCTCTTTGGAGTTGTTGAATTTTATAACAACAGAACCAAAAAGGGCTTTGGTCATCAGACATTTAACTTCCTCATTTTAAAAATAAAGAAACTGAAGGACTTCTCTGGCGATCCAGCAGTTGGGACTTCTCCTTCTAATGCAGGGGTTACAGGTTGGATCCTGGTCGGGGAGCTAAAACCCTCATGCCTGTAAATGTGGTGATACTATCTGCCTTACAGGATTTTCCAAAGATTGAGTGAGCAAACCTATGAACACACTTAAATTAGTACCAGTCACATAGGAGATGCTCAGGAAATCTTTCCAAGTAGGCATATTAGAGTTGAAATTTTCATCTTGCAGTTGAGAAAGGAAATCAGGATGACAGATCTAAACTGACCTCTCTAAGCAGACATGACACCTGATACTTTGGCATTGGGATGGGATGCTGAAAGGTGGAAAATCTGCTGAGTCTTAAGGAGAACACATATTTATGAAAGATCCTGGGGGGCAGTTGGTCAAAGTAGGAAAATAAAACCTAGGATTATAGCGTAAAAACTTAACAGAGTTTAGAAGGGAAGTAGGGATTAATCAAGTAGTAAACACAGCACAGACATAAGTAATGAGAGGAGCCAAGAAAAGACTATGAAGCACGCAAGCTGGATGGCAAGAGTGGAGCCATTGAAGAGACCATTTTGCTGTCAAAGTGCACAAAGTGAAGAAGTCAGTAAACAGGTACTGCTCTCCAAATATTAATTTCCAGGGTGTATATGTGTGACCGGGTGGGATTTTGTGTTGTGTTTATTGGTTTAGGAGTGCGCATGCTACTTAGTTTCATAGTCAGAGAAAATGGCCCTTCTCTGCAGAATGTTGATGCTGCCACAACTGTTTTGTTTGTTTTGCTTTTTTAATCAAGCAAATAAACCACTTTATTTTTAACTAGGGGAGACTAATCTGGAATCACAGGAGAGCCCACACCACAGGAGTTCACACTGTGCCACAACTGTTTTTAATTTCTGTGTGTCTGACCTTGCCTGGCCAATCCTTCTACTCTTAAAAATTTTTGTTGCTTTGGTGTCGTCCCTTGGAAACATTTATTTTGTTTTTTTCTCTTTTTTTTTTAAAAATAAAAAGCTATGATCAATTTTAAATTACAGAAAAATTGGTTATTTACTTGTATATGTTTTAATATGCCCTTATTCACGGTATGACCTATAACTTGTTTTTTTGTGTTTTGCTTTATGAACTAGTGCTCTATTTTCTCTACTTTCGTCAACTCAAAGATACTCTATGTGTTTTCAAAATTCAAAATGTGCTTGGACTTATTTTTCTATTGATTAAGGATTCAAGGTCTCTTGACTTCCCCCTACAAACAAGAAAATTAACATGTTTTGGCTTTTCTTAATTCTCTCTCACCTATTCAGTTTTTTCATAAATATGAATTCTTTAGGCATGAATTATTTTTATCTTGTACCTTCTCCTTAGGCATATCTATATTTGTACTATTTTTAATTTATATTTATAGTAAGAATTTAAACTTGTATCATTGGTGTCAAAGTTTAAAAAGTCAGACTTCTATGGCTTAATCTGTCCTTTTTCTGAGTTTGTTATTAATTTATGTCTTATTCCAATGTGCTACATTTAATTTTTTAATGAATGAGTGATATAATTTTTATTTTTTTATTTTATGAGAATTTCTGTCCTTTATTTCATATGTCATCTTATAAATACCCCTATTTTCACATTTCCTATAAACCTCGGGAAAAGAAAGGAAAGCTGGGAGTGATGTCAGCACCATGGCAGCGTGAATCATTCTTTTCTCTCTTCTTTGATTAACACCTAATTAGACATCTGCAGGTGGCTCGGTAAAAATCTGCAATGCAAGAGACGCAGGTTCAATCCCTGGGTCAGGAAGATGCCCTGGAGGAGGACGTGGCGAGACAGCCCAGTATGCTTGCCTGGAGAATCCCATGGGCAGAGGAGCCTGGCGGGCTGCAGTCCATGGGCACACGAGGAGCCAGACACGACTGAAGTGACTTAGCCCAGCACACACACACCACCACATAATGGACAAAAGGGCCTGTGCACATTACACCAGGAATCGCAGAAGGTTTCTACTCACGTGTGCTTCTGAAAATGGGCAGGTAGGAACTCGGTAGTGGCTATGAGGCTGACTTGACAAGCCTGCCCCAACTTCACTCAACCTGATCAGAGAAAAGAAATGTGGAGGGTACAAAACTGGGTGGATACCCATGGCCACCTGTGCGGAAGACTTCGTGGGAGTCCAGCCTTTCTGAGGGGAGAGTCTGGCACACCACAGGAGCAAGATGGAGATAGATGAGTTTGGATGATAGGAGAGGAAGGAATGGGCCAAGATGCCCTCTCCCCAGGGCAACACTGCAAATGGCTGGGCTTTTGGCTGCAGAGGTCTTCCCTGGTAGCTCAAACAGTAAAGAATTTGCCTGTAACACAGCAGACCCAGGTTCGATTCTTGGGTTGCAAAAATCCCCTGGAGAAGGAAATGGCAACCCACTCCAGTATTCTTGCCTGGGGAATCCCATGGACAGAGGAGCCTGCTGGGCTACAGTTCATGGGGTCGCAGAGAGTTGGATACAACTGAGTGACTAACACTTTCACTTTTCACTTTCAGTGGCGACCTCTCTGACAGAGGTGGTGGAAAGTGGTGGCCTCTCCCACGAGGAGGTAAAAAGTTAAACTCTCCCACGGAGGAGATTAAAAAGCCAAAGTGGTGTGTGGCTTCCGGGCTGTGCCATTGTGCGGGTTGCAGCTGGAGAAACCTGTTTCTCTCCAGCAACATCCAGGTTTGTGAAGAGGGAACTCTGTGACTGGGGAAGGGAAAGGGAAGGAGGCAAATAACATAAAAGGGCTTTGAAGGAATGTGTTTCCTGCTGTCGGCTTCACAACTTCAGCAGGCGGTCGCCCTGTGGACCTCTGGGAGTGACACACTTGAGGAGTCCCCACCTGGGCTCATGGGAACCCCCAAAGCTGCAGGTGCTAAGCTCCCACCAACCTCTAATCTGCCATCAGCTCCACATTCCCAAGTGCATCAGCCAGCTCCAGTGGCAGAAACTGCAGGCTTGAGCTGTAGCGCCACCTTCTGGAGTATAATAGCTTGTTGAATTTTAAGAACTACAAAATCAAAGTTCAGTTAAGGGTGGATCTGCTACCTCAAATACAAAAGCAGACATGCATACCTTCAAACAGCATGAAAAACAAAGGAAATGTTGTTTCATAAGAAAAAACTGATAACTCTCCAGCAGCCAACCTCAAAGGCATGGAATATTGCAGTCTAAACTATAAAGACTTCAAAAGAACTGTTACAAAGAAATTCACTGAGCTCCAAGAAAATGTGAAAAGACAATTCAAAGAACTCAGGAATAAGATATTTAAAGAGAAGGAGTTCTTTACCCAAAGACTGAAATTATTTTTAAAAAAGAACCAAATTCTGAAACTGAAGATTTCAGTAAATGAAATAAAGAATGCAATGCTCATGCTCAGTCACTTCCATTGTATCCAACTCTTTGCGACCCCATGGACTGTAGCCTGCTAGGCTCCTCTGTCCATAGGATTTCCCAGGCAAGAATACGGGAGTGGTTTGCTATTTCCTCTTCCAAATGCAATATTAACCAGCAATAACAGGGAAGAATGGTTAGGAGAGAGAATAAATGGTCCAGAGGATTGGAAAATAGAAATAATTTAATGAGAAGAGAGAACTAAGATCTTTTTCTAATTGAAGAAACCCTATAAAAGCTATTGGATTTTATTAGAAAGGCAAATATCAGAATAACTGGAGTACTAGAAAAAGTAGAGTGGAAGGGGGCAGTTTATTTAAAGAAATAATAGCTGATAATATCTCAAACCTGAGGAAGAACTTGAATGTATCAATCCACTTTGTTGTCTCAATGCAAAAAGACCTTCACCAAGACACATTGTAATGAAATTGTTAAAAATCAGGGACAAAGAAAGAATCTTAAAAGCATCAAGAGGAGGAAAGGAAGGAAGTACAGAGACATCCCCAATTACCAATTAGACTATCAGCAGATTTCTCAGCAGAAGCACTTACAGGTCAGGAGAGGGTGATATGACATATTCAAAGTGTTGAAAGGTAAAAGTTTCCAGCTGTACTTATCTAGCAAAGTTATCCTTAAGATATGAATGAGAAATAAAGGCTTTCCCAGGGAAACTGAGGGAGTTCACCACCAGTGTGCCTTCCCTCCAAGAATGCCAAAAGTTCTTCAAGCTGAAATGAAAAGATCTTCATGTAAAGAAGGAACATACCTCAAAGTAATAAAGGCCATATACAGCAAACACGTGGCTAACAATATACGCAACGGTGGAAAACTGAAAGCTTTTCCAAGAATAAAACAAGGGTTCCAAAGCTCTCTCCCACCACTAGTGAGAGTCCTACCTAGAGAAATTAAGCAAGACAAAGAAATAAAAGGCATTCAAATTGGAAAGGAAGAAGTAAACCTGTCATTATTTGCGGATGATATGATTTTGTATATAGAAAATCCCAAAGACTCAACCAAAAACTGTTGGAACTATTAAAAAAATTTCAGTAAATTTTAAAGATATAAAATCACAATGGAGTATTACTCAGCCATTAAAAAGAATACATTTGAATCAGTTCTAATGAGGTGGATGAAACTGGAGCCTATTATACAGAGTGAAGTAAGCCAGAAAGAAAAACACCAATACAGCATACTAACGCATATATATGGAATTTAGAAAGATGGTAACAATAACCCTGTATACGAGACAGCAAAAGAGACACTGATGTATGAACAGTCTTTTGGACTCTGTGGGAGAGGGAGAGGGTGGGAAGATTTGGGAGAATGGCATTGAAACATGTATAATATCATGTATGAAATGAGTTGCCAGTCCAGGTTCGATGCATGATACTGGATGCTTGGGGCTGGTGCGCTGGGACGACCCAGAGGGATGGTATGGGGAGGGAGGAGGGAGGAGGGTTCAGGATGGAGAACACATGTATGCCTGTGGCGGATTCATTTCAATATATGGCAGAACCAATACAATATTGTAAAGTTTAAAAATAAAATAAAATTTTAAAAAAAAGAAAAAAAATCAATATACAGAAATCAGCTGCATTTCTATACACTAATTATAAAAGATAAACAAGAAATAAAACAATCCCATTAACAACAGCATCAAAAATAATAAAATACTTAGCAATAAATGTAACCAAGGGAGGTAGAGTACAGTTTTACTGTACAGTAAAAACTATAAGAATTTGTTGAAAGAAACTGAAGGAAGCACAGACAAATGGAAAAGCATCTCATGTTCATGATTAGAAGGACAAGTATTATTAAAGCATCCATACTACCCAAAGCCATCTATGGATTCAATGCAACCTTCATCAGAACAATAGTAGCATTCTTTAAAGATACAGAAAAACCCTGAAATCCTCAAACTGCCGAAGCAATCCTGAGAAAGAAAAACAAAGCCAGAGGCATCACCCTTCCTGATTTTAAACTACACAACAGAGCTATAGTAATAATCACAGGGCTTCCTTGGTGGCTCAGAGGTTCAAGCATCTGCCTGCAATGTGGGAGACCTGCGTTCGATCCTAGGTCAGGAAGATCCCCTGGAGAAGGAAATGGCAACCCACTCCAGTACTCTTGCCTGGAGAAACTCATGGATGGAGGAGCCTGGTGGGCTACAGTCCACGGGGTCGCAAAGAGTTGGACACAACTGAGCGACTTCACACACACACACAACACTGGTATAAGAATAGCTACATCAAAAAAATAGAACAGGAAGCCCAGAAGCACACAGTCATATAATGTTCAACAAGGGAGCCACAATACCTGTGGGGAAAGGGTAGTCTCTTTGATAAATGGCCTTAGGAAAATTGGATAAACACATACAGTGAAACTGGACCCCTATCTTATATCACTCACAAAAATTACCCAGGAATGGATCAAAGACTCAAACACAAGGTAGGATACCATGAAAGTTCTAGAAGGAAACATACAGAAGGATTTCCTCAATACCGGTCTCAGCAACGACTTTGAATATAACACCAAAAGCACAAACAACAGAAGGGACTATATCAAACTTAAAAGCTTCTGCACAGCAAAAGAAGCGATTAACAAAATAAAGACAGCCTACAGAATGGGAGAAAAACTTGCAACCCATATACTGGATAAGAGGTTAACATTCAAATATACAAACAATTCATAGAACATGACCAAAAATGTGTTTTATACAAATGGGCCAAGGACCAGCAGGTACATGAAAAGATGTTCAACATCAGGAAAATGTAAGTCAAAATCACAATGAAATATCACCTCACACATGTCTGAAGGGATATCATCAAGAAGAGAAAAAAATGACAGGTGTTGGTAGGGATGTTGAGAAAACAGAAATCTTGTGTACTGTTGATGGGAATGTAAATTGGTTCTTCAGCCTCTATGAAAAACAAGGTGGAGATTCCTCAAAAAATTAAAAATAGATACAGTGTATGGTCCAGCAATTCCACTTCTGAGTATACACCCAAAGGAAATGAAAACAGGATACGAAAGAGATACATGCACTCCCACGCTTCCTGCAGCTTTGTTTACTATAGTCAAGGTACGGCAACAACCTAAGCGCCCCAAAACAGACAAATGGATAAAGAAGTTGCGATGTATTTATACAACAGAATGTTATCCAGCTATGGTAAAGAAGGGCATCATGTCATTGGCAACAAGGATGGGCCTTGAGCACATTACACTAAGCGTGATAAGTCAGAGAAAGACAAGCACCATGTGATGTTACTTATATGCGGAATCTACCCAAGCCAAACTCATAAAAACAGAGAGCAGAAAGGTGGTTAGCAGGGGATGGGCATGAGAGGGACAGGAAAGATGTTTCAGGGGACAAATTTGAAACAAGTAGTAAATAAATTCTAGAGATCTGAAGCACCATGTGGTGAATATAGGCAATGCTGTATGGAAATCAAATTTCCCAAGAGATAAGAATTATTCCAATCATTAAAAAGAAATAACTATATAACATGATAGAGATGTTAATTATTGCTACAGTGCCAATTGTATTATACAACCTGTAAAAGTATTAAGTTAGCATACAGTACACAGTCCATGGGGTTGCAAAGGGTCAGACATGACTGAGCAACTTTCACTTTTCATACCTTTAATTTAAACAATGTTGCATGGCAAATAAATTTCAATTAAAATATTTTAAATTTTAAAAGAGAAAAAAAAGAGAAAAATTGGATCACAGTTCCTTTCCAGGAGTGAGTATAAATGTTGTGCCCTTAGAGTCTATAATTGATGTAAAGAACTGTCAGAAAAAAAACAGTTTCATTTCAATTTATTTGTAATTACCGTGGTCTGTTTTTTTGTTTTTTGATTTTTCCAACTGGATACTTAAATATTGTTCTCTAGCTCTAAAATTTTAAAATAATTCATCAGAATCTGTCTTTTCATCAATTCTGCCTGATAATTGGCGCGCTTACTTTATTTACAACTGGTCTTTCTTACGTCAGTAAAGCTTTACGCTCTTGTGCAGTTGATACTTATTACTCTTCATTTTTTTCTGACCAGGACCATTTTTTCTCTAATAGAATTTCTTGAATATTGATTACGCCCTTCACTGCTTCTATTCAAGCTATAAATCAAGCTTCATCACCTTTAGGTTTTATACAGGTTTTTTCTATTTTTACCTGCATAAGAGTTACTCCTTTTTCATATTTCTTGTCAAATGTATATTATATGACTATGCTAGTGTGTGTGTATATATAAACACACATGTATGTGTTGGTTATATAATTTTATAGAATAATTTTCCTGTATTGTATCAAAAACCCAGAGCAAACTCTTTGAGACCTCAAGGACTCCAGCCCTCCAGGCTCCTCTGTCCTTGGGATTTTCCAGGCAAGAATACTGGAGTGGATTACCATTTCCTTCTCCAAGGGCTCTTCCCAACCCAGGGGTCAAACCCTGATCTCCTGCATTGCAGGCAGAGTCTTTACCATCTGAGCCACCAAAGAAACCCCAAAGCAGATGGTTTATATAATTTAAGTTTATATGTTTTAATTTTTAGAAGTCTGGTATTTCTCTACAACTTGAGAAAAGTGGTGTCATTCTTTAGATCATAGAATCTTTCCTAAGTCCAATGTTTCTTTTCACCTGATCCCTTATCATTCAGTGAGAAGAGCTTTATTGAGGTGAAGGGTTTCCCACAAAAACAGCACAAGAACATTCTCCTTGAGAGCCTTCACTTGGGGCTCTGGTGGACACACACAGACTCTAATCAAACTCCTCATGTCTGATGCTCATACTTCCAGAGTTAACATGTTCAATTAACCACAGGCTGCTGGAGTATATCGGATCATTTGAAATCCAATGAAGCCCATAAAACACCCCTCTCACATTCACCCCAGCAAGTATTCACCAGCAACAGGCATCTAGATAATCTGAGTACAGATTCTCAAGCCCAAATGCTGATGTCCAAATCCTGGTTCTACAACTTAGGAATTTGTTTACCTAAGTACCTGCTGTGGAGAATGCCCCATGAAGCTACAATAGGAGAAGAATTTCATCAGCTTTTCATTTCTGAAACAGAGACAAGTTTTTCCCTCAGAGGGGAAAGGATAAATGAGTCACTCTGTGTAATGCACTTCAAACAGTGCCTGGCATGAGTTCCTATCATATAGCAAGGTGCAGTTTTTCAGAAACATTAGCTTTCAAAGGGCTCATGGAGCGCTTTTCAGGCTCTGCATTTACACAGATCTATACAGTATCAAGTAGGAACTGAAGCAACCAGAGCAAGAGAAGTATAAAGACACGCCCACAGTGGGCAGAAAATCTCTGTGCCCGCTGACCTTTCACTCTGTACTGGGGAAAATGAGTGCCCAGAACCACTTCCTCTTTGGGTGTGCTCCCCCAATACCATGTTCTAATGATTTTGTCAATCCCAGGATGGATAACACCCATTAAAAATCGTCATGTGGAAAATGTGCCTGTAATGACGTAAGTATTCTCCTCGCCTGGCTGGCAATGCACCACAGTGAAGAAGGGAACAGCCAGCTGGGCTTTTGGAATGAGACATCTGGAAGGATCCAGCCGTGCCCTCACGAGGTGGGTGAGACAGGAGATGGAGAGGTGAAGGGCCGTGGGCTGAACTGACGGACTTGCAGTGCAATGAGTTTTACAGAGAACAATACCCATGATGTTTCAAAAAAAAACACCAGAAAGAGAAAACTAAAAATGCTAAGGAAGCAGTCACCCCACAAAGGACGCTGAAGGACAGGGCGTGGGCCCTGCCTTCCTGCTCACACACAGAGCACCTTTTGTGCGCCAGACACTGGGGAGGTTCAAAGGGCCACCAGATATAACCGAGGGTGAATGTAGAGAAAGGGACTGTGCCCTGTACATATAAAAAAGGGAATAAAAATAAGAGTGGTACAGATTTGGAATGAGGCAGAAGGACAAAGAAAGGGAGAAAAAGGACTCTGCCTAGAGTTAGTCGGCCTCCCACTCCACCGCTCCATTGTGCTCACGTTACATGATTTTACAATGCATCCATTGAGGCTATGCAGAGCAGCATTTTGTTTTTTCGCCTGAACTTCTTCCCTCCCTGTTCCTTTATTATCAATCGACTTCTTGTTTTTGTTTCCAACCTAAGCATTATAGATTTTAAGAAAATAAAACAATTTAAATGCAATAGAATTTGACCCACAGATACTGAAGAATTTAAGAAAATATAGGTTTTTTGTTTGTCCAATCTAAGCAGATCAAGTAGTTTTCCCAGTAATTTTGTTGTAAATTGATTCCATAATTGGAATATTTATGGTGAAAACTCCTTTCCATCTTAATCATCTGAATAACTGTCTCAATTCACATCCTTTTGAAAAACTGTAGTCTCTCGTCCTCCTTGACTCAATAAATGTTGCCTTGCTCACTAGTAGGCAAGGTTTAGATAGAATCTGTTGCAGTTCTCACTGTGTCCACAAGATGGCAGGTGGAGATTTAGACTGAGTTTAAGAGTTCTAGTACAAGACTTCATAGCTTTTTTCTGATTCAGATCTATTATTCAGCCCATCAACAAAACTTTTTTCTTTTTTCCCCAAAATTTGTTGAGGTATAGTTGAAACATTAAAAGTTACACATATTTAAGGTTTACAGCATGATGATTTGATACATGAACATAAAGTGAAACAGTTACCACCATCAAGGTAATTAACACATCCATCACCTCACCTTTAAACCTTTTTTTTTTTTTTTTTTTTATCGTGAGAACACTTAGATCCACTGCTTTAGAAATTTCAAGTATACGCTATTGTTAACTAGTCTGGGTGCTGCACATTAGAGCCCTAGGATTTATTCATTTTATAACTGAAAGTCTCTGTTCCATAGACAGCATCCCAATTTCCCCCTCCTCCAGTTGGCAACCACCATTCCACTCTCTGCTTCTATGAGTTCAACTTCTCAATACCTCTTTTTTGAATGCATATTATATGCCAAGAAATCTACTAGACTTGGGGCAGTAATATCACTCAGTTTTAAAAGATTACCTTTATTTACCATACGATTTAGAAGAAACACTGGTATTTTGTTTCCTGGAGAAAAGGCAGGAACTTTTGGACAGTATATTAATATAATTGTATGGTGCCCAGGAAGCTGCAACTAAAAAATATGCGAGAAAAGTAATACATAAAACAATAATCAACGCAGAAGACTGGGTGTGCCTGGCAATGTTTAAAAATCCTACTGGGATTACCACAAAAAAATCTGAAGATTGACTCCAAAATTCCAACCCTTTTTGTTTCTAAAGGTATTTCCTTTGGAATTTAATTTCCTTACAAAAAAAAATTGTAAAATATTTTTCTCCAGATATCAGTATTGACCTTGCCAACCGAGTAGAATTTGAATTATCAATGCTAAAAAGAAACTTTCACTGTATTATGAAAGTCCAATAAATAGACCTATATTTTAAAATAAAGGGAATTTCAGAAGTCAAGTGAAAATGGTCCCTTTCCACATCTTGAAATTTAAATCTGTTAAATTTTCTTTGTACTATACTGATACTGATACTTTGGCCACCTCATGCGAAGAGTTGACTCATTGGAAAAGACTCTGATGCTGGGAGGGATTGGGGGCAGGAGGAAAAGGGGACGACAGAGGATGAGATGGCTGGATGGCATCACTGACTCGATGGACGTGAGTCTGAGTGAACTCCGGGAGTTGGTGATGGACAGGGAGGCCTGGCGTGCTGCGATTCATGGGGTCGCAAAGAGTCAGACACGACTGAGCAACTGATCTGATCTGATACTGATACTAGGCAATCTTAATTTAAACAAAATTAGAATCACTGTAAAATGACATATAGTCTAGTTTATTTTACATATTCATATGTTTATTTCCCTTATGTTCCATACCACTTATCATGAATTATTTTTAAAAGTAAAATTGTAAAGGTAAATTTAAAAATTAGTACTCAATATTAGAGGATATGAAAATTACATGAAGACAAAACCCAGATGGTTTCATAGATTAAGTCCTAGAACAGACAAAAAAAGGGCACTAATGGAAAATACTGGTGATATTGAATAAAGTCTGTAGTTAACTTAGTAGCATAATATCAATGTTAATTTCTTGGTTTTGACAAATGAACCAAGCTTGTTATATAAGCAGAGGAGCTGGGTAATGAACACAGAAATGCTCCATATTTGCAACTTTTCTATAGATATAAAATCATGCCCTCAAAAAAGTAAAAAAAAAAAAAAATAGTCTAGGTAACCAGCACTACTGGTCACCCACCACAGACCAGGTGATAATCAGGAGGCTGGTCACATAAACGCTGTCTGAGCTGTTCACAGTCTAGAAGTGACATGAGTATTCACATTAAATTATAACCACAAAATATCTTACCAACGTAGTTTACCAGCACATACATTCTTGCTTTTACTTGGAAGAATTAAACATCACAAGAAATTAGTATGGGGGAAAGAGGAAAGAGAAATGGTGTTGTGCTTAGTTGCTCACTCGTGTCTGACTCTTCGCAACCCCATGAACTGTAGCCCGCCAGGTTCCTCTGTCCCTGGGGATTCTCCAGGCAAGGATACTGGAGTGGGTCACCATGCCCTCACGTCAAATAGAGAACCCAGGGGGATTCTGGCAGAAGCAAGGAACACTAGGGTGGATGAAGTACACAGGTGTGGTGGTGGAAACCCTCTCCATCATTGTCTCCTTTTAGATTTGTTCCTGATTAAAATTTGCATTTTCAAAATAGCAATCATCACCTCACATAGCTACCTTTCTTTTGTGGTGGAAACACTTAGATCCACCCCCATAGAAATTCCAAGTATACAATACCGTTAACTATAGTCTGGGGACAATAATAGCTAGACAGGTGGTGGGAAACTGCTGCATGGCACAGGACCTCAGCTCAGTGCTCCGTGATGACCTAGAAGGGTGGAACAGGAGGGTGGGACCTCCGGGAGTTGGTGATGGACAGGGAAGCCTGGCGTGCTGCAGTCCATGGGGCTGCAAAGAGTCGGACACGACTGAGTGACTGAACTGAACTGATTTTGGCTTGTGTGAGGCATGTTTTACTCCATCCTCTTAAGAAAGTGGAAGTGTTAGTTGCTCATTCATGTCTGACTCTTTGTGACGCTATGGACTGTAGCCCACCAGGCTCCTTTGCCCATGAGATTCTCTAGACAAGAATACCAGAGTGGATAGCCACTTCCTTCTCCAGGGGATCGTCCTTATCCAGGGATCAAAGCTGGATCTCATGTATTGGCAGATGGATTCTTCACTGTCTGAGCCTCACCCTCCTAACAGGATGCTTTATAGATAGTGGACAGGTCAGGGGAAGCAAACAGAAGCAGGAAAAAAAAAAAAAAAAGTTGTGAAAGGGATGGAGAAAACAGAAGAAAATTTAAGGTAGGAAAACAGAAAAAGCAAAATCCTCCTGCTTCATCCCTCAATTCCCAAGCAATCAAGTTAGGACCCTGTACAAGCTGAACCCACCCTCTCCACGCTTCCTCTGTCACTATTAATAACCAATAGATCACCCAGGGGATGAACTTCTCACAGAAAGGATTTAATAGCTTTCTGAGAAGGTGGGCTCTCAAATTTCAAGAAACTTACATTTTCATCCTTTTTTTACTAGTCAAGAATAACCTGGCTGCCTCCAAACATTTTTCAAAACCTGAACAAAACAAGCAGTTTCTTAATATACCACAGTCTATCAATGAATTTCAGGCAGAAATTCATGTGCGGTATTTAGCCCCAGAGGCCATGGGATATGATACAGATGAAATTTACAATCTTAACATTTAAGCTGACGAGCCATGTCGAACTTCATTAATAAATAACACAACCATTTTGCTGGAAATCATTCCTCATGTCAAAAACTCAAGGTTCAAGAAGTGGAAAACGTGCACAGAAAGGCAACCATAACAAGCAGAGGAGAGAGAAAGCTAAAAGTTCTGGAACATGTAGCTCTGTAAGGGTGAGGCTGGAATGGGAACAGAAAAATGAACCCAAGAGACACCAACATGGAATAGCAGACTCTTTCCCCTGATTCCCTGATACTAACATCTCCTTCACATCCCAGTGAGGTGGAGTTGGGACATGTGGGAGTACTGCTTCTTTCAGATGGGTTACTTGGGAGGGGACAGCAATGGAAATTTGTAGAGATTAATTCAAAACTGGCTTGAGGAAAAAAAAAAAGTTGGGGTAAAATATCCAAAATTATCACCTCTGTGAGTGTGTGTCCAGCATTCCTTTCCTAGGAACTGATCCCTTCATGACCTGGGTGGTTGTTGCAGGAGCTGTCGAGTTACAACAGGTCACCTGCCCGCTAGCTAGTGAGTTTCCTTCCTTTGAAATTTACACCTGAATCAAGAGACTAAGAGACAGCCTTTCCTTGTGTGTCTACAAAGCCTGGGAGCTGTTAGCGTGTGACCGTATTCCATCATGTAAGGAAGAGCAAACGATAAATCTGTACAGAGTGAGGAACAGAAAGAAAAATCAGATTCCTGAATCCTGCCTTTCATGAAGCACATAAGGATTCCTGTCCTTGGGATGCTTCACCGAGTGCCCTTATGAAGAAACCTTTACCTGAAATTCATTTTAGATGGTTTCTGTTCTTTTCAACCAAGATAACCCCACTTAACACAAACCCGATAAACTATTCTCTTTTTTCTCCCTCTCTGGTCTTTTCCCTTATAGTTTCAGTTTTTGTGTGGAACCAATATGTATAGCAGAGAAACAATTAAAAACCATCATCACCCTGCTAATCAGTAGGGGAGAGATTTCATTACAGCTACAGTTAGTTGGGTTTCAAGCAGGAGCAAATGGGATAGTGTTATCTGATGATGCAAACAAAAATTAACAAAAATAATGATTTTTAGAGTCTAAGTCTGAATTAGCACTCCACCTAAAAGGTTTACTCTTCTTGCCAAAATTGAGTTGGCCAAAGCGTGCATTTGGGGTTTTCCATAAGAGGGAAAGGAAAAACCCAAATGAATGTTTTGGTCAACCCAACACAGTGGCGATCTCTACAACCTCCTCCAATGGTACAGAGCTATCCAGAGAGGTGGCAACATGCAGTGCACACATTTAAAAGAGTCGGATCTCAGGATTCAATATCTGCACACACTTTATCATGATAAATAGGAAGGGAGATATCCAGTCATATAAGGAGAGTTGTTGAAAACAATAAATGTAAATATAGAAGTTAGTAGGTCACCTCTGACTCTAGAAAGTAAAGGAGTGGCATGATTGCTTGAGGACATGGAACAGCCTGTGATCAGCTGATGATACAGAAGTGGTCTTATTGGTACCTAAGTTTGGCCTTGGAGTACAAAATGAAGCAGGGTAAAGGATAACAGAGTTTTGCCAAAAGAACACCCTGGTCATGGCAAACACCCTCATTCAACAACACAAGGGACTACTCCACACATGGACATTGCCAGAAGGTCAATATCGAAATCGGACTGATTATAATCTTTGCAACCAAAGATGGAGAAGCTCTAGACAGTCAGCAAAAACAAGATCTGACTGTGACTCATATCATGAATCATGAGCTCCTTATTGCAAAATTCCGACAAATTGAAGAAAGTAGGGAAAACCACTAGACCATTCAGGTATGGCCTAAATCAAACCCTTTATAGTAATACAGTGGGGGTGACAAATAGATTCAAGGAATTAGATCTGATAGACACACTGACTGTGGATGGAGGTTATCACATTGTGCAGGAGGCAGTATCCAAAACCATCCCAAAGAAAAAGAAACGCAACAAGGCAAAATGGCTGTCTGAGGAGGCCTTACAAATAGCTGAGAAAAGAAGAGAAGCTAAAGGCGAAAGAAAAAAGGAAACATATACCATTTGAATGCAGAGTTCCAAAGAATAGCAAGAAGAGATAAGAAAGCCTTCCTCCGTGATCAATGCAAAGAAATAGAGGAAAACAATAGAATGGGAAAGACTAGAGAACTCTTCAAGAAAATTAGAGATACCAAGGGAATATTCCATGCAAGGATGGAGACAAATAAAGGACAGAAATGGCATGGACCTAACAGAAGCAGAAGACATTAAGAGGAGGCAGCAAGAATACACAGAAGAACTATTCAAAAAAGATCTTAATGACCCAGGTAGCCATGATGGTGTGATCACTCACCTAGACATCCTGGATTGTGAAGTCAAGTGGGCCTTAGGAAGCATTACTACAAATAAAGCTAGTGGAGGTGATGGAATTCCAACTGAGCTGTTTCAAATTCTAAAAGATGATGTTGTTAAAATGCTGCACTCAATATGACAGCAAATTTGAAAAAGTCAGCAGGAACCACCAGACTGGAAAAGGTCAGTTTTCATTCCAATCTCAAAAAAAGGGCAATGCCAAAGAATGTTCAGACTACCGCACAATTGCACTCATTCCATATGCTAGCAATATAGTGCTCAAAATCCTTCAAGCTAAACTCCAGCAGTACTTGAACTGAGAACTTCTAGTTGTACAGGCTGGATTTAGAAAAGGCAGAGGAACCAGAGATCAAATTGCCAACACTCATTGGATTATATAAAAAGCAAGGGAATTCCAAAAAAACATCTACTTCTGCTTCATTGACTACACTAAAGCCTTTCACTGTGTGGATCACAACAAGCTGTGGAAAATTCTGAAAGAGATGAGAATATCAGACCACCTGACCTGCCTCCTGAGAAACCTATATGTAGGTCAAGAAGCAACAGTTAGAATCAAACAAGAAACAACAGACTGGTTCCAAATTGGGAAAGGAGTATGTCAAGGCTGTATATTGTCACCCTGCTTATTTAACTTATATGTAGAGTACATCATGAAAAATGTTGAGCAGGATGAAGCTCAATCTGGAATCAAGATTGTTGGGAGAAATATCAATAACCTTAGATATGCAGATAACACCACCCTAATGGCAGAAAACAAAGAGGAACTAAAGAGCCTCTTAATGAAGGTGAAAGAGGAGAGTGAAAAAGTGAAAAAGCTGGTTTAAAATTCAACACTCAAAAAACTAAGATCATGGCATCCAGTCTCATCACTTCATGGCAAGTAGATGGGGGAAAAATGGAAACAGTGACAGACTATTTTCTTCGGCTCCAAAATCACTGCAGATGGTGACTGCAGCCGTGAAATTAAAAGATGCTTGCTCCTTGGAAGAAAAACTATGACAAACCTAGACAGCATATTAAAAAGCAGAGACATCAATTTGACAACAAAGGTCCATATAGTCAAAGCCATGGTTTTTTCAGTAGTCATGTATTGATGTGAGAGTTGGACCATAAAGAAACCTGAGCACTGAAGAATTGATGCTTTTGAACTGTGGTGTTGGAGAAGACAATTGAGAATCCCTTGGACAGCATGGAGATCAAACCAGTCAATTCTAAAGGAAATCAACCCTGACTCTTCATTGGAAGAACAAATGCTGAAGTTCCAATATTTTAGCTACCTGATGTGAAGAGAAGACTCATTGGAAAAGACCCTGATGCTGCGAGAGACTAAAGGCAGGAAGAGAATAGGGCGACAGAGGATGAGATGTTTGTGTGGCATCATCGACTTAATGGACATGAGTCTGAGCAAACTCCAGGAGATTGTGAAGGACAGGAAAGCCTGGCATCCTGCAGTTCATGGGGTCTCAAAGAGTCAGACACAACTGTGTGACTGAACAAAATCTACTCAACAGCATCGCTGAACACCTGCCAAGTTTGAATCAGGACCAGCATTTTCAGGTCTCTGTTACAGGACGTCACCAATATCCAGGGCAGGCAGAGGAACCAGCAAATGTGGCCACTTGGACTCGATGGTCTCAATTTCTCCTTGCGTTTCAATGTGCTTCTGAGCTTTTTATATTCCAAAATGTGAAAGCACGTTGTGGCAAACTCCGTTAAAAAGCTATTAGCAATGACAGTGAAGGAAGAAGAAAAGTGGTGACAAGGAAGGGGAAATCAGCACGTATAAAAAGCCACTTATCTCATTAAAAAAAAAGGATTTTTCTTGTTAAAATGTTTGATGTGTTCAGAACACATTAGACTCTAAAACATCTCTACAGAGTAGATATTGTCATTTACAAAGCTAGACAACATGTCAAACTGACTCAGTTTATTCTCATCATACATTCATGTGTATCAAGAAATGAATAAAAATATTTTTCCACATAATGTGTGAATAGTTATTATCTTCACACTTTTTCTACTTTGATACAGCAATACAAGATCTATAGCCTTCTCTTACAGGAAAAATCTCAATCTTACTTAGATAAGAGCAAATTAGAGTTACATGGGAATAATAAACTTTTCTTAAGAAGTTACCACCAGGGGACTTCCCTGGACTCCACAGTCCCAAAGTAGGGGGCCTGGATTCAATCCCTGATCAGGGAACTAGATCCCGCATGCTGCAACGAAGACCCAATGCAGCCAAATAAACAAATGGATGGATGGATAAATAAATAACTAAATATAAGTTACTATGCACCACACATTTTTCTAAGTGCCCTGTTCAGTTCAGTCACTCAGTCAAGTCCGACTCTTTGCGACCCCATGAATCACAGCACGCCAGGCCTCCCTGTCCATCACCAACTCCCGGAGTTCACTCAGACTCACATACATTGAGTCAGTGATGCCATCCAGCCATCTCATCCTCTGTCATCCCCTTCTTCTCCTGCCCCCAATCCCTCCCAGCATCAGAGCCTTTTCCAATGAGTCAACTCTTAGCATGAGGTGGCCAAAGTACTGGAGTTTCAGCTTTAGCATCATTCCTTCCAAAGAAACGCCAGGGCTGATCTCCTGCAGAATGGACTGGTTGGATCTCCTTGCAGTCCAAGGGACTCTCAAGAGTCTTCTCCAATACCACAGTTCAAAAGCATCAATTCTTCGGCGCTCAGCCTTCTTTACAGTCCAACTCTCACATCCATACATGACCACAGGAAAAACCATAGCCTTGACTAGACAGACCTTTGTTGGCAAAGTAATGTCTTTGCTTTTGCATATGCTATCTAGGTTGGACATAACTTTCCTTCCAAGGAGTAAGCGTCTTTTAATTTCATGACTACAGTCACCATCTGCAGTGATTTTGGAGCCCCAAAAAAATAAAGTCTGACACTGTTTCCACTGTTTCCCCATCTATTTCCCATGAAGTGATGGGACCAGATGCCATGATCTTCGTTTTCTGAATGTTGAGCTTTAAGCCAACTTTTTCACTCTCCACTTTCACTTTCATCAAGAGGCTTTTGAGTTCCTCTTCACTTTCTGCCATAAGGGTGGTGTCATCTGCATATCTGAGGTTATTGATATTTCTCCCGGCAATCTTGATTCCAGCTTGTGTTTCTTCCAGTCCAGCATTTCTCATGATGTACTCTGCATATAAGTTAAATAAGCAGGGTGACAATATATAGCCTTGACGTACTCCTTTTCCTATTTGGAACCAGACTGTTGTTCCATGTCCAGTTCTAACTGTTGCTTCCTGACCTGCATATAGTTTTCTCAAGAGGCAGGTCAGGTGGTCTGGTATTCCCATCTCTTTCAGAATTTTCCACAGTTTATTGGGATCCACACAGTCAAAGGCTTTGGCATAGTCAATAAAGCAGAAATAGATGTTTTTCTGGAACTCCCTTGCTTTTTCCATGATCCAGCAGATGTTGGCAATTTGATCTCTGGTTCCTCTGCCTTTTCTAAAATCAGCTTGAATATCAGGAAGTTCACGGTTCACATATTGCTGAAGCCTGGCTTGGAGAATTTTGAGCATTACTTTGCTAGCATGTGAGATGAGTGCAATTGTGTGGTAGTTTGAGCATTCTTTGGCATTGCCTTTCTTTGGGATTGGGATGAAAACTGACCTTTTCCAGTCCTGTGGCCACTGCTGAGTTTTCCAAATTTGCTGGCATATTGAGTGTAGCACTTTCACAGCATCATCTTTCAGGATTTGAAATAACTCAACTGGAATTCCATCACCTCCACTAGCTTTGTTCGCAGTGATGCTTTCTAAGGCCCACTTGACTTCACATTCCAGGTTGTCTGGCTCTAGGTCAGTGATCACACCATCGTGATTATCTGGGACATGAAGATCTTTTTTGTACAGTTCTTCTGTGTATTCTTGCCACCTCTTCTTAATATCTTCTGCTTCTGTTAGGTCCATACCTTTTCTGTCCTTTATCGAGCCCACCGTTGCATGAAATGCTCCCTTGGTATCTCTAATTTTCTTGAAGAGATCTCTAGTCTTTCCCATTCTGTTGTTTTCCTCTATTTCTTTGCATTGATCACTGAGGAAGGCTTTCTTATCTCTTCTTGCTATTCTTTGGAACTCTGCATTCAGATGCTTAGATCTTTCCTTTTCTCCTTTGCTTTTCGCTTCTCTTCTTTTACAGCTATTTGTAAGGCCTCCCCAGACAGCCATTTTGCTTTTTTGCATTTCTTTTCCATGGGGATGGTCTTGATCCCTGTCTCCTGTACAATGTCATGAACCTCATTCCATAGTTCATCAGGCACTCTATCAGATCTAGGCCCTTAAATCTATTTCTCACTTCCACTGTATAATCATAAGGGATTTGATCTAAGTGCCCTATGTATATATAATTCCCATGATATCCCTATTTCTTAAGTACTATTGTGCCAAGTACTATGCTTATTGAAACTCCTTTCTAGATGAGCAAAGTGAAGCATGGAGAGATCTAATTCGCCCAAAGACCCACAACTAGGAAGCTGCAGGACTGGTATTTGAATCCAGACGTTCTGCATTCAAGGGCTTCCCTGGTGGTTCAGGTGGTAAAGTATCTGCCTGCAATGCAGGAGACCCGGATTCTATCCCTGCTTCAGGAAGATCTCCTGGGGAAGGAAATGGCAACCCACTCCAGTATTCTTGCCTGGAGAATTCCATGGACAGAGGAGCCTGGTGGGCTACAGTCCATGGGGTCACAAAGAGTCAGACACAACCTAGCAACTAACACATTACACACACTGTTCTACATCCAGAGCTGCACTCATAACTAAGCGGTAATCCAGATTTGGGGTCCACCATGGAGAGCAGTTTGTAATCAGCAGCTTGGTACTGGCTGTGTAAGACTTTCACAGACAATAAAGCTAAGAACAACCTTCAGGGCCCCAACTCTGGTGGGAGATGCTGTACAAACCTGGAATGGGCTGTTTGGAGAAAATGCAGTGGATTTCCGTTTACTTGGCAGAGAAATAGCATTGGATACAGGACCAAGTACAAGCTTAAAGCCAATTCCACTCAACTTATTTTATGCTGTAGTAGGAAATGACAGGTACCTAAAAGGAAACATCTGGTTTGCTCTCTGCCCATGTGAAATTCAATACTATTATTAGGCTAAGACCCACCAGGGTCAGCTCTCCCAATCCTTTAAAGACTGCTCCAGCCATTCACTTGCTCATCTATGTGAGAGTTAATAGAACAACACAAATGTCCCAATGGGACTTGATGTCTTTTTAATACTCCTTGCTGAATTATAATTGTTAACATATTTAATGATTTGGGGATAATTTTCTTATTTTCTTATCATTCAGAATTGGAAATGCTATGGAAGTTACTGGTAGAGAGTTAAAGTATATTTCAGAAGGAAGCCCAGCATATAAAAAGTTTTAAAAGTGTGGCAGCTTCATTGAAGGAACTTGGAGTTCTGGAGCCTCCCCGCCCCCCACTAATATATCTCCCTCCTGCTCAGGCACATGAAGGTCTTTATGAAACTCCTGGGCCTCCAGATCACAGTTTGTAAGCCACTGGCTATTACCAAGTAGGAAACAAGCGGGCAGTGACCCTGAGCTCTGGAGGCAATACATGAAATGCTCTGAGGATTGAGAACAAAGCCAGGTTTTGATGACTCTGCCAAAGTTAGCCAGTAAAGTCCATTTCCCTGAAGGTCTTCATGAGAATGGCCGGGATGAGAGAAGGGAACACCCATGTCTTTTCCTAAAATTCAGAAATCCCCAAGCACATTTGATGGGCCAAACACAAGCCCCTTGGACTTAGGGTTTGAGGAGCATCTTAACATCATCTAAGGAAAGAGTCAAGCAGAGAAGATTGTATGAAGGTTATTAGCACATGGAAGGAAGGGAGAAGGTGAACAGATGGATGCTCAGGGGCAAAGTGACAGTTTGACAAAAGTAATAATGGGATAAAAGATAATTCTAAGGACAGAGAGGGGTAACTGAATTAAATTTGAAGGCGCCTAAAAGTGAGAAGGCTGTGGAATGGTGCTACATGCTGCAAGGGTCATCACCAATACAGATTTTTTTAAGACACAGGGAGCATGTTGAGGAGAATAAGGCAAACTTCATGATGAATCAAAAGCGGAAACCATTAAGAACATCTGAAAGTTCAGAAGATTTTCAGCACGTGAGGGCAGGATGAGTGTCGTGTGGCTGGAAAGCCTAGACACAGGTCCTGGTGGTGTTGATGGTGGGGTTTATCTGGATTGAGGAGCTTTGCAATAACTGTTAAATTTCATCTTGTTACAGACCTTTGCTCTGGCTGATAGAATACTTTTTAGGTCATATTTCTTTTAACCCTAAAATTCCACCATTTCTTCCAGTTTAATATCACTTATGATATCTACTTGGTCGATCTCAGTCAGCATTTGTTTAAATGAAATAGAATAAAAAGAATCAAATGCATTTTATACAGTTTCGGTTAGCATTATTTTGTGAGAATGTTGTTTTCATTAAATATGTGTTTATGTATATGCATTTATTATGTGTATATGAATGTATGAATCCTAAGCCACAATATAAAGTGTTTTTTTTCTACTCTTGGGTCATAGTCAAGAAAAAATTTAAAAGACACTAAATTAGATAACCTGGTCATGGTGATGGTGTTGAAAACAGGCATGCTTCTATGCTTCAGAGAAAGTGAAATTATATAACCATTTCAGAAAGCAATTTGGTAATAGGTATCAAAATCATCAGAATTGTTCAGATCTTTTGACCTTATAATTGGCCTAAAAAAGTATTTGATCAAGTACTTAGATACACATATTTTTCACAGCATCATGAATAGTAATAAAATCTGGAATCAACCAAAGGATCAAAGGATAGAGTGATGCTTTACACAAATTTTGTGGCAGGTATATAAAACACATCAAAGGTTACTAGTTGTTGTTTATCAATATGGAAAGATACTCATGACTGGATTACATTACAATACAAATGGTGCCACCTAATTTTTATGTTTAAAAAATAAAAACTGTGTGTCCATGAAACAAGCCCACCATTGGCTATTGACAGCCCAGAGGAGTCCTGCCCCACTGGACTCTGTCCCCACAGCTGCTGGGGTCACAGGCACCTTGTTTCCCTTCCACAACCAAAACCACTCTTGCCCCCTGAAATAGATGGGGCTTCGCCACCTTGAGAGGAAGGAATGGGGGACCCCCAGGTGGGCCAGCTTTGGGCCAAACCTGGAGCAAGGTGCTGCGACATTCTCATGCCATCTCTTTCCCATCCCCAGGCAGGAGGGCCTGGGTGCGGCCACAAGGGCTGGGAAGAGCACATGCTGAACTACAGGGCTGAAGCTGAAATCACAATGTATTTTAGTAGAAATAAAGTGAGCACCCCTAACAGGCACAGGTGTAACAAATGAGTTGGTAGACTTTCTGCAAGAACCAGAGAGGAAAAAACCAAGACGCAGAAAATGAGTGTAATGTGGTCTCAGTTCTGTAAATAATTACTATGAACATATATTGCTGTTGTTCAGTTGCTCAGTCGTACCCAACTCTTTGTGACCCCATGGACTGCAGCATGCCAGGCTTCCCTGTCCTTCACTATCTCCTGGAGTTTGTTGAATGTATACATTCATGTCTATATATGTATATACACATGAACATATATATGTACATATGTGTATCGTTGGGAGAAATATCAATAACCTCAGATACGCAGATGACACCACCCTTATGGCAGAAAGCAAAGAACTAAAGAGCCTCTTGATGAAAGTGAAAGAGGAGAGTGAAAAACTTGGCTTAAAACTCAACATTCAGAAAACTAAGATCATGGCATCCAGTCCCATCCCTTCATGGCAAACAGATGGGGAAACAGTGGAAACAGTAACAGACTTTATTTTGGGGGGTCCCAAAATCACTGAAGATGGTGACTGCAGCCATGAAATTAAAAGACACTTGCTCCTTGGAAAAAAATTTATGACCAAACTAGACAGCATATTGAAAAGCAGAGACATTACTTTACCAACAAAGGTCCATCTAGTCAAAGCTATGGTTTTTCCAGTAGTCATGTATGGATATGAGAGTTGGACTATAAAGAAAGCTGAGCATCAAAGCATTGATGCTTCTGAACTGTGGTGTTGAAGACTCTGGAGAGTCCCTTGGACTACAAGGAGATCCAACCAGTCAATCCTAAAAGAAATCAGTCATCAATATTCATTGGAAGGACTCATGTTGAAGCTGAAACTCCAATACTGTGGCCACCTGATGCAAAGGGCTGATTCATTGGGAAAGACCCTGATGCTGGCAAAGATTGAAGGGAGGAGAAGGGGATGACAGAGGATGAGATGGCTGGATGGCATCACCAACTCAATGGACATGAGTTTGAGTAAACTCCGGCAGTTGGTGATGGACAGGCAGGCCTGGTGTGCTGCAGTCCATGGGCTCACAAACAGTCGGACATGACTGAGTGACTGAGCTGTATATATATATATATATATGCACACACATACATGAATGCATATATGTATATACATGAATGCATATATGTATATACATGAATGCATATATGTATATACATGAATGCATATATCTCTATATATGAATGTATATATATAATATACATGTATACAGGTCAACAGGATTCTATAAGCACAGAGAAAACAAATTTAATTATATGGGCTTACCTGATGAAGAGATTAATCAAGGAAGACAGAGTGTGAAAGAAAAAAGGAAAATCTAGTGAAATTATTTTGAAATTGAAAAAACATGTTCATAGAAAATTTATAAAAGGTATTTATACAAAAGGTGTAAAATTAGCAACAGTGGGAAAGTAGGGAGGCAGTATGAATGTTTCATTTTTTTTCCTTTTCTATTATTTCAAACACTGTCTTTTTTTTCTAAAATGAATATAGATTTCAATCCTGTCCAGTCCGAGACGCTATTACTTACAGAGCCTCTATCCAAAGATGGACTTTTGGTCCTCACCCAAATAATTCCTTACAAGAGTATTTTCATGGCTATAAGGGAGAGTCTACATTTTGAAGTAAAAAAATGGGAGTAGCATATAGAGCAGACAAGAAGAAATGAATCCAGCTGGAATAGAAGAGGCTCATTAAGAATACATTTTAAGATTAGACAAAGGGAAATCAATAGGATGTCAGGCCTGACATGTAGGGTTTGCCAGATGGACTTGATCTTTGTAAGGTATCGAGTCATTTCATAGGAAGGCATCGTCACACTTTCCTGCCTGTACATCATAATGTCCATTAGCTCTGACGTCAACACTGTGCAAACTAACTCTGAAGAGCAGGAATCTGTACTGCAGTGGGATGGTGTTAGTACATGAAAGTCAAAGTGACACAAGAAACACTTCACTGAACTTTTCTCAACCGCACAGCAGATGTTCTTTTCTAGCTACTGTAGCAAGTATTTTAGTTTTCATAACAAGCTAAAGAAAATTGCTATATAGCTATAAATGTCAGCTTGAGTTCTAGAATTAATATTCTCCTTGATGCTCCATTTCTTAGAGGACATTCATTCGTTGCAATGCTCCAAGCGCTGTGTTTGGAAAGCATCATGCCTTAATGAAATAAGACCTAAATATGCTGGAAGGGAAATAAAACAGTCTCTACTTAATAATGTGAAAGCAAGATTACAAATACACTTTGCTTTGATTAAATCTTAGTCTCGAGTTTGGCAAACTTTTTCTACAAAGAGTAAGATAATAAATATCTTAGGCTTTGCAAGCCAAATGTTCAGTTGCAACAGCAATGGTAGACAATTTATAAACAAAATGGGAGTGGCTATACTGCAATAAAACTTTATTTTCAAAAATAGATAACATGCCCAATTTTCTATAGTTTGCTACCACCAAGACAATATAAAATAAACGTCACCAAAACAGAAATTAATCTACATTCAGAAATTTACCAAAAAAATAACATTGAACCAAATGAGCAAAGATTATTCGATTGTTTAAATACTCTACTACTCAAATATTTATTGGGCAGTTAAATATTCTACTAGATTTTATGTACAAATTATTAATTTATACCAGATTTAGTGTGTTTTCCTAGAGCATTTTTGTGTTTTACAAAATATAACAATAGAGAGATGAAGATCAGATCTTTGTAGATACTTACATACTAATTTTAAATTAAATATGTAAGTTATTATAACTGTATTGGAATTTTAAGTACATGCTTGAATATGAAAATACATAGGCCTCTTCTCTATAACTAACTATACAGCCTCATTTCTGCTGATGGTCAATTCTAGATCAGTTCTCAGTCCAGCCCAAGCACTTAAGTTCAGGCCTACAGTACAATTTTGTTAGAGTTCCAAATTCCTTCAAGTGTTTTAGGGTTTCCTCCTTTACCCAGTTCTTGAGTTGCCTCTACATTCCTAATACCAGGGAGGCTCCAGAACCAGCTGCTGGGTCTTTATCCCATTTCTCCCTGGAGCTTGAGTGATTGTGGGTTCCTCGCATAAACAATGATGACCTTAGCATCCTGTGTAACTGACTATGTATTTCCCTCTCCCTGGCTTTCGGGGTCTACTGAGATTCTGACCAAGCTTCCTGTATTACACTTCATCCTGCTTCTAGCCTTGGTCACCAGGTGGCAGACTGGGAAAAATTCCAATTCTTCACTCACTTAGGGACCCGGGGAACTCAAGAACACTTAGGATTGTCTACTGTCCTGAGAAACTCAGATGGGAGATGGGGGACAGGGCAGTGACTGTGCCTCTGATGCTTAGATACACGATGTTTCCTCTGCAGCCTCCAAGCTCAGCCATCCTGAGCTTGGTCCTGGGGTAGGGAGGACCCTGAGTTTTAAACATAAAAATTTTGAGGTCCTCTATTTTTAAATTGGTCATTCTCTGTCATTTTCCCCTTGCTGTCTGGGGTAGGTGATGAGGTGATTCACAAAGAAAACATGACCTCAGGAATGGAGGCCAAAATCTCCTTTATTGTAAGGAGAGTCCTGTTTCTTGTTACAAGCAGTCCACAGCCCAAGGCGGAAAGCTGATGGGAACATGTCTTGTGGCTGGAAGAAGGAAGTAGAGATAAACCATGAAAATGCTCTCTTTAGGACTGTTAGTTTTTAAAGCATGTTCAGGAGGAGGCAGGAATGTTATTCAGATACATGGACTAGTGATTTGAGGATAAGGTGCCGGGGAAGAGAGAGAATAACCGGAAACTGGTTCTGAAAGATCACCTAAAGCAGTATTGACCAGTGCAGTGACTATGCTGTTTTACCTCAGGGTGACTCAGCAGTCAGCCAGGTGCAGCTCTGAATCGTTAGTTCCCTTTATTTATTGTCCTAGATGGACTTTCTGCTCCTACTGCTACTGCTACTAAGTTGCTTCAGTAGAGTTCGACTCTATGCGACCCCACTGACGGCAGCCCACCAGGCTCCCCTGTCCGTGGGATTTTCCAGGCAAGAGTACTGGAGGGGGCTGCCATTACCTTCTGCTCCTAAATCTACCACTAATCTCAGCTCTTTGAAGACTTTTCTCCTGCATAATTACATCCCTCTCCTACATCATTCTTTTACTGTCTCCCTGACCCATTCTTATCAACATACTTATGTGCTGAAATATCTGATATCTTTAAAAAAATAACAACTCCCTCCAGGTCCCAACTCTTTACTTTGGTCCCATGTACAGCAAAAAAGATGATGCTGTGAAAGTGCTGCACTCAATATGCCAGAAAATTTGGAAAACTCAGCAGTGGCCACAGGACTGGAAAAAGTCAGTTTTCATTCTAATGCCAAAGAATGCTCAAACTTCCACACAATTGCATATGAATTAAAATTATCTTAATATCATTTTGAAGCTGACGATTCCTGAATCTGTATCTTTTGTACTGCCGTTTACTCTGAAATCCAGAAAGCCTACTCTACACTCTACTCAGACAGGGAATAAGCACTTCAAATTTAACTGTTCATAATAGAACTTAAAATCCTCCCTTAGTCTTAAGACAAAAAAGCAAACAAATATTGAACTGAGGTTCATAGTTTATTTTTCAGTGATATGTGTTAGCAAATCTCAAATTATTTTGTATATATTGCAGGATTGAGCAAATAGGACAATATATTGAGAATCACAGGAGCCAGGTTTCTGTTATTCTCCAACCAACTGGCTGGTTGGTTGGAGAATAAATTTCAAATATGGAAATGAAGAATTGTAAATTGGAGTTAACAGTATTAGTATAAACTTGGAGTATTTGACATAGATCAATAAATGACAGAGTAAATAAATACAGAAATACACACAAGCATACACACACAGCTCTTTCTGCTGAGTAAAACAGAAGCACTGGCACCCAAGGAACAATGAACACATATAGATCTTGATTTCAAAATACCATTTCTCCCAAATAAGGAATCAGGGTTTCTAGGAAACCACAGAATAAGAAAAGTAGAAGGTAAATCTACAGCATCTTCCTGTGCCAGAAAGTAAGGAACTGTTCCAAGAACAATAGAGTTATGCCCAGAGGACACAAGATCCAGCATGAAGAAACCTCACTGACTAAATCTTGGGAAGTCTGGACATCAAAACAATTATTAACGGGGCTTCCCAGATGGCGCTAGTGGTAAAGAAACTGCCTGCCAATGCAGGAGACATTAAAAAAAATGCAGTTTTGATTCCCTGGTGGGGAAGATCCCCTGAAGAAGGGAATGGCAACCCACTCCAGTATTCTTGCTTGGAGAATCCCATGGACAGAGGAGCCTGGAGGGCTACAGTCCATGTGGTCGCAGAGTGGGACACAACTGAAGTGACTTAGCACACACACACCCTCTTAAAAAAATATCAAGGTCTAGAAAGACAAAAGTGATTGAGAACCTGTTTCAGGTTAAAGGCTTCTCTGATAGATCAATTGGTAAAGAATCTGCCTGCAATGCAGGAGACCCCAGTTAAAATTCCTAGGTTGGGAAGATCTGCTGGAGAAGGGATAGGCTACCCAATCCAGTATTCTGGCCTGGAGAATGCCCTGGACTATAGTCCATGGGTCCCAAAGAGTCAGATACAACTGAGCTACGTTCACTTTCAGGTTAAAAGACACTGAAGATACAGAGAAACTGAAAGTAACGCATAATACTGGGATGGAAGGAAAAAAGAAGACATTATTGGAAAATTACCTTTGAATATAGAATATAAATTAGATGAGAAATAATAGTAGTAAATAAAAGGGTCTTTGTTCTAGGAAATGCACTCTGAAATATTTAGGATAAAGGGTGATTTGCAACTTATTTTTTAAATGATTCACAAAGAGAAAAGGCATGATAAAGCAAAAGAGCTGGCATGTGAATAAGTGGTGAATCTGAATCTGAAGTACAGAGTGTACTATTTTCACAATTTTTCTGAAAGATTGAAGTTGTATTAAAATTAAAAGTAATGTTTATATCTGTTGTTTTAGGAGAATTAGGAGTAGCAGAAAGGTCATAAATGATGCAGAAGCTAAGATCAAGTTCAACAGTAACAACAACAACAAAATTCACAAGACAGAAGTGAGGCTATGCCGAGAAGGAGTTCAGAATTTTACCACATGAAAGAAGCTGTTTCCATAAAAGAGCTATGCTGTCTAAATCGTGGCCTCACTAATTATGGCTGTGAAAATGGAAGATCAAGTTCCTGGCACTGTGACAGTTGAAGAATGAAGAGGCCAGTCATCAATACAATGTTTGAAGTCTTACAAAGATGCAAACAGTGATGCAGAGAAGCCTTTGTCTGTACCCAAGTGTCGAAGTCCTCGAATAAGACAGAATATGTAGATAATAGCAATGAAGACGGTGAGAAAGTGGCATTAAGTGAATCACTTTGGGAGTCCAAAGAAAGACATTAAGAAGGGTTTATGGGGAGCACTGAGAAAGAAGCAGATGAAATGGAAGCTTAACATATAATGACTTTCCCAGGATCAATGAGAAGGAGAAAGTAGGGGGAAAGGTCCTCTATTTGAGAGTATGACCAAAAAGGCAGTATCATCAGGGGAAAACATGCTTCACTTTAAAAAAAGGAAAACTGAAAGCATTCCAAGCAAATGTCAAAACCACAGGTTGTCTCTTCAGTGAATGGTGCTAAGAAAATTGATTATCCGCATTCAAAAGAATAAGTTGGACCCTTACCATACAACATATACAAAATCAACTCAAAATGGACCAAAGATCCAAATGAGAAAAACTATTAGAGGAAAGCATAGGGGAAAATCTTCGTGATATTGGATTTTTCAATGATTGCTGAAATACAATACCCAAAGCAAAGCAACAAAAGAAAAAATACATAAAATTGGACTTTAACAAAATTGAAAACTTAATACATCAAAGGACACATTAAGGAAGTGAAAAAGTCAATGCACAGAATGAGGGAAAATATTTACAAACCATGTATCTGATAAGGTCTAATATCTAGAATATAGAAAGAATTCTTACAAAAACAACGAAAAGACAATTATAAATGGCCAAAGGGCTTGAATAGACATTCCTCCAAAGAAGACACACAAATAGCCACCAACCACATGAAAAGATGCTCAACATCACTAGTCACTAGGAAAATGCAAATCAAAACAAGATACCACTTCATACCCACTAGGATGGCCACAATAAAAGATAGAAGATAACTGCTGGTGAGGATGTAGAGAAACTGGAACCTCCATACATTGCTAGTGGAAATGTAAAATGGTAGAGCCACTGTGGAAAACAGTTTGGCAGCTCCTCAATAACCTAAACATAGAACTATTACAAGACTCAGCAATTTCACTCCTAGGTGGTCGTGTATGTGTGTGTGTGTAATACACAAAAGAGAATTTGTATGCAAATTTTCATAGCAGATCTACTCACTGTACCAAAAGGTGGAAATAGCCCAAATGTCCACCACAGATGAATGGATAAACAAAGTGAGATAAATCCATACCATGGAGTATTATTTAGCTTTAAAAAGACATGAACTACCAATACTTGCTACTTGGATAAATCTTGGAAAACTTATGTGAAGTGAAAGAGGCTAGACACCCTAAGACCGCTTACTCTATGATTCCATTTGTATAGAATATCCATCCACAATAGGTAAATCCACAAAGATAGAAAGCAGGTCAATGGATGCCAAGGGCTAGGAGGGGAAGGGTGCAAGGACATAAAGAGTGACTACTTAACTGGTATGGTCTCTTTTTGCAGGGATAAAGAAAGTTCTAGAACTAGATTGTGATGACAGTTGCACAATATTATGAACATACCTAATGCACTGAGTTTTACACTGTAAGTTGGTTAAAACAGTAAGCTTTCTGTTATATATACTTTACCACAATTTAAAAAATGCAGATTATTTTAGAGAACATAATAGAAGTAGCTAGACAGGTGTGAAATTCTGTCGAGTGTCTGCAGGTTGGGGAACAGATGGGAGGAGTCACATGAAGACAACGAAAAGGCACTTTGAAAACACATTTTGAAGAGCTTTGAAGATCACATTGAAGAGTTTGAACGTTACTTTAGAATAAAGAACCACTGAAGACTTTTAAGCAACATGGTTAATTGACCTGAAGAAGTTCTAAAGTTACTGTGACACTCTTTTACATGGAGGCCTGATATGACACCTAGACATCTATCAGACATTCTCTTTTATTGATAGCTTCATTAATGAACTTGATTCGATTGTCTGCCTCTCTTTCCCTGGAAGCCAGGGCACAAAAGGCCTTTCCTGGTATATAATTTTTCCAGTCTTCTCAAACTGTAATAAGCCGAAAGTAGCCAGACTGGTGGCCATTCCTAACAAGGTTTTAATAGGTCTTTTAGGATGCTTTTTACACAGGGATATGAACGCCTCCCTAGATAATTAGTGGCTTGAAGGTCTAGGCTATTTGAACAAACATATTTCCCCTGCTTTCAGGCAGCCCCAAAGCCTCCTCCCAGCTGTGGGGTGACCCTTGTGCGTCAGCACAAAAGCCGGGGCTGCTAACATTTCATGGCAGAAAGTCAACTCCACAGCCTGCAAGTCTGGCATGTGAGGCATATAGATCTATCTTTAATCAAAACCACAGTCAGTTGGCACTTCGGGCACTCCAAGAATGCAGACAGGAATTCTTGATCCGACTCCGGCCAAAAGCTCCCATGAACACCTGACATTGAAAGACTTGGCAAAAAATCCATCCTTAACTCTTCACTCTTTGAGACACTATTGTGTCTCAGTTAGATGAGCTCTTAAATCTCATACAGAGGCCACACGACCATACTTCTCTAATTATGTGCCTCTCCTGGATTTCATGGAGAAGGATATGGCAACCCACCCCAGTTTTCTTGCCTGGAGAATTCCCATGGACAGAGGAGCCTGGCAGGCTACAGTCCATGGGGTCGTAAGAGTGGGACATGACTTAGCAACTAAACCACCACCTGGATTTCAAAGTATTATACTTACAGATTCAAATATTCAACTAAAAATATATATATATTTTTTTATTTTTAAAATCAACCACACAGTCGCTAGGGTTCATTCAAGATCCTTCATGAGTTGCCCATCATCACTCTAACCTTCTAGATTCAACTCCCACTTTCCCCACAGAACCCTAACTTGCACCCATTTCTCTCTTAGTTGTGTGTCTTCTGATGTGTCAGTTACTGAGGATTCGTGGGTGAGTAAAACATGGTTTCTGCCTTCATGGTATTATAGCAGCTCAAAATAAAGACGGACACTGGGCTGTTGCAGAAACAAGGCATTTGCCAAGTGTGTCTCTCCAGCACTGTTTCAGTACCTGTCAAATCTTTTTGCCAAAGACATTGGGAGCTTTACAAGACTAGCAACATCTCCCCATTCCAGGTAGGACTTGATTTGGCATTGTTTTAATCACAGTGAGATGGAAACTTAGGACAATTAGACCAGCCAGGCAGGTTCTACCATCCCTTTTTGTCTGTTTACCCAGAAAACACCAGCTCTGCCCCTGCTCTGAGTCTGGTGTGTGTCTCCCCAACTTGAGTGATCCAGGATTCTTAAGGCACGTGTACAACCCATAACCAAACCTCATGGCCTTGACCAACTGATGGCTACAAAAAGTGAGGCAGTGTTACATCCTTTTAATACCACCTGGATCTCAACTGTGCTGTCAGATCACAACTCTTTTACTTTACGTTTTGAGACATAAAGGGGCAAGTCTCTTTCTAACCTGTTATAGAATCATTAAACAACATGCAGAATTTTGGACAATTTTAATCTCAGAAATGTTTACATGATTCTCATGTTTTCTCTACTTGTGTAATATATAGAATATATTTTACAGTGACTCATTTACGAAGAATAAACAACTAGCACAGTTTGTTAATACTATTTCTCTTGAAAAGAGAAGAAAAGAATTATACGCTAAGTGTCACTGAATGTGTTAGTCGCTCAGTCATGTCTGACTATTTGCGACCCCATGGATTGTAGCCCACCAGGCTGCTCTGTCCATGGAATTCTCCAGGCAAGAATATTGGAGTGGGTAGCCATTCCTCCCTCCTGGGGATCTTCCTGACCCAGGGATCGAACCCAGGCAGGTTCTTTACCATCGTAGCTACCAGGAGGTAGATGGTTAATTTTCTATTTTAACATCACTAGGCTCAGGGATTCCCAGAAAGCTGGTAAACATCTCTCTCAACCTCCCCTCCTGCTCTTGCAGCTGGGACATCCATTTTCTCCTGTCATCAGACATCAGAGCTCCTGATTCTTGGGTCTTTGAACTACTGGGCTTACACCAGTGCACTTACCATTCAGGTTCTCAGGCCTTATGCTCAAACTGGTAGATACACCATTGGCTCCCCTAGTTCTCAAGCCTTTAGACTTGGACTGAATTATACCACTGGCTTTCCTGGGCCTCCAGCTTGCAGATGGCAGACTATGGGATTTAGCCTGCACACTCATGAGTCAGTTCCTATAACAAATCCCCTCAGGTATAGATTCTATAGATGGTGCTTCTCTGGAGAACTCCAATATACCCTTTAAAGGGGAAACTGACTGAGGAGTTCCATAGCATGGTGCTGAGCACGTGGAGAGTTTGTGATGAGATAGTAATTTTAGTAATAAGTGTGCTTCCATAGGCAACAGATACTCTTCCTTTATTCAGATCCTCCTTGAATTTTCAAATAGCACTTTTTTTAGTGCCTATTAGGTCAATTTCATTTACATACAGGAATTCAAGGTAATTAGTGACTAAATTCTCATCAATTTCCTTCCACTTTGCAAACTAAAATGAATATTTCTTTCTGGTAGGAACAAAAAGTTTACTTTATTTAGGAGGCCGGCAGCCTGGGGATATGTGTCCAAAACCCAACTCTGAAGATTCTGGTCAACCATGAAAGTGTTTAAAGGAAGACCAAACTAACACCAGTTTCTGATATATCTTAGTGAGTCATTAGCCACACAGCTTCTTGTCTATTATCTCCACTGTTTCTACCGTGTGTGTCAAATATTCTATTTGCTAGAATAAGGTTTAAACAGAGGCAGTAATAATTGTGAAGTTTGTGTGTAGACAAAAATTATTGCTGGGCACCTGTGAACCATGACTGAGTGTTCATTTTGGATGGCATTAGTGTGAGACAAAAGCCTATCCCAAGGCTATTAGAATCTTGCTACCCAAGTAGACCAACATGGAAATAAGGCAATCCAAGATCCTCTACAAAGCTTATAGAGTCAGTTCACCAGCAGACTCAACTCTTCCCAAGGCTAGTGCAAGGTCTGGATTCAGATGGAAGCAGTAGGAATTTTGCCTTAACTTCCAACCAAGGAGTCCTCAGTTTTAGAAATTACTGGTTCTTTATTTAAAAATGATGTGTTTTCCCTGATTCAGTTTTTTACCTGTTAACACTTACAGAAGAGGAGAGGTAGGGTCAGTATCGTAGAATACAAACAGGCTTACAACTGGCCATTTCTAAACCAACTCAATTTCACTTTCCAGGACAGTTTCTTTATGACCCCAGGGCAAAGGAAAAAAAAAAAAAAAGACTCAGAGTGAACACTGAATTCTTCTGTTCTAATTCCTCCTCTCCCTAAACACACACATACAAATTCTGAAGCTGCAAAGGCAGACCCAATACAATCTAGAATATCAACACATCTTACAGGTCATCTGGTCTCAACTTCTCTCCAAAATAACAACAGCAAGATTCTATTAAAGAAAGAAAACAGAAGAAATATGGGGAGAAGGTTAATAGCCATATAAAATAGAAAGTAAACTTAACCTCAGCAAATATAAAATTTTGATGATGAAAACCCTTAGCAAACAAAGGAAATCCATCACTGGAAACATGACACGGAAGGTAGACGGTCATGGCTCTAGAAAGGACGTACTGTTTCAATGAGAAATTAAAGATTCTTTGAGATTCAAACACATTATGCAGAAGACACCAGGCTGCTGTCCCAAGGACAACCTAGCATGGCTTTCCTTCCCTAGAGCAGGAGAGGCCACCAGATGTCAGCGAAAGCTAGAAAATGAAATCAAGTTTGGGTGTTTAAAAAAGATAACTTGTCTAAATTTACACTAGGAGATAACATTCTGGACATGTTTTAATAATAATAATGAAAAGTAATGATAATAAAGGGAATTTCAAATACAAAGAAATTACCAAAAATTTTTGTTAATGAAGACCATGATAAATGAACTACCAATTTTTCTCATATTATCAAAGAACATCTATTTTAGTTAACCAATGCTGCATCAGGGGAGAAAGAAACAACGGTTCCTATTGATCAGATACACAGCAAACAGTAAATTATTTTCATAAACTTGGCCATCAGATGCATTTCCACTTGGGATCAACACAAGCATCCCATGAAATGGACAGCTATTGGAGGAACACAACTTTTGAATAATCCCAAGGAATTTTTACTAGCTTTTCCACTCTCCCCATGCAAATAACCTTGCTCAGATCCTTACTGGCAATTTTAGAAAAGGTTCCCCTATTTAGGGAATTGATACTGCCACAAAGAATCAAGTGAAAATAATCAGTTCCCTTCACTTCCATCAGACCTAAAATTACAATGCTATGCTTAGAACAGATGGGTACCTTCTAGAAAATTTCATATTTTTCTACTATGAAGTCATTGTTTCTTGTGGGGGCCTCACCTGTACTTTCAAATTAGCCATTTCTCAAGAATTAGCTACCGCTGTTTGCCTCAAAAACAAAATTATCCTTGAAGAAATAAAAATTAATATTTTTACCACATTATGCTTTCCTGTTGTGTAGGTATAATAATTCCACGTCCATTTTACAGATGAGGAGATCAAGGCTAAATAATTAACCCGTTTGCACATTGAATTAACTTCAGCAACAAGCTCCCATTTGTAAATCTTTCTGACTCAACTCTAAGAGCAAGTAAACAGAGAGCCATATGCTACTGTAACTGTTTTCAGTTTCCCAAGAAAATCACCAAATAAAGGTAGAACAATGAGGCAAATACAGTTATCCAACAGAAAAAAAATAAATAAAACATTCAGTACAGTCAGCTAAAGCAATTTTTGTCAAATTCTAGGCTAAGAATATTAAACTTGTCATGAGACTGTACCATTGTAAACAAAACAGAAGTTATATATCTGTCATATATCAGAATATTGGTTTTTTTCCTCCATATCTTTGGCAGGAACAGAATGGGTTGTGAGCCAAACTCACTTAATGTTTGCTTGTTAAGGCTTAATTTTATATTTTTAAATTTAAATGCGAAGAAACTAGAAGAAGTAGAAAAGTACCAGTTATGGGGATTTAAGAAGAAGCCCTAATAATATAAATGATTTACTCTCCTGAGTTCTGAACTAACCGAGATAAACAGAAGTCAGGCAAATGAGACCACAAATGTCAGCTTGACGTGAGCTCTTGGAGGCAACTCTGGAGGGAGGCCGCAAGGGTCCCTAACAATGTATTCTGAACAGATCTACCTAGAAGCAGGACTCAAGGCAAGGGTTTGACCACAGATAACAGTTTATTTGGGAGCTAATCCAAGTATTAGAAGAGTGAGGGAATGGGACAGGGAGGGGAAGAAAGTCAGCAAAGAGTGTGTGCTAAAGCCAGTTACCAATGTGGGCAGCCTGACCTCAACCCAGCAGGGCACTTCTGGGAGTAAGAAGAGAACTCATCTCTCAGAGTTACTCACCCCAGTGTCTACATGAATCAATTCCCACCCAGCTCGTTAGAGAGCTGCCTCTAGGGACATCAGCTCTAGGGCACTTCCAGCTTGTCCTGTGCATGGGCCAAACACATTCCTATGGCCAGGCACATACACTAAGGGAGTGCAGGTATTGGTAATAAGCAACCTTCTGCCTGTCCAGGTGAAGGCTGGGAGAAGAGAGATGGGACATCCACAGCATTTGCTAACTCACTGAGTCACAGGCTACTGCTGCTGCTGCTGCTAAGTCACTTCAATCGTGTCTGACTCTGTGTGACCCCATAGACAGCAGCCCGCCAGGCTCCCTCATCCATGGGATTTTCCAGGCACGAACACTGGAGTGGGTTGCCATTGCCTTCTCCAGAGTCACAGGCAGTACACACCAACCTCACCATGGCTAAGAGTAGACCAGCCCTTAGGGTTCCCTGAGCCAAAAAAAGGGAAAAGACTGAGCCATGCATACTTATCTACTCATCCAAACTCACATCGGCCAAGGCTCTCCTCTGCTAAAAGGAATAAGTCAGGGGAGCAAGAAGACCAGGAGTGACCTCTGATGGAACTAGGGAAAAAGGTCTCCCCATAATGACAGCCCTGGATGAGATGTATAGCAGATGAGAAGTACCTAGAAACACTACCTAGAATGTCTTCACTCATCTTTTTTATTTACCTGTTGTTACTAAAAAAGAAATCCCAAGCAACTCACTCTTTCTGGTTTGACTTAGGTTTCAGTGAATTATTAGTACATTTCTAACATAATCTTTCCAGTAGTCATGTATGGATGTGAGAGTTGGACTATAAAGAAAGCTGAGTGCAGAAGAATGGATGCTTTTGAACTATGGTGTTGGAGAAGACTCTTGAGAGTCCCTTGGACTGCAAAGAGATCCAACCAGTCCATTCTAAAGGAAATCAGTCCTGAATATTCACTGGAAGCTGAAACTTAAATATTTTGGCGACCTGATGCGAAGAACTGACTCATTTGAAAAGATCCTGAGGCTGGGAAAGATTGAAAGCAGGAGGAGAAGGGGATGACAGAGGATGAGATGGCTGGATGGTATCACTGACTCAATGGACATGAGTTTGAGTAAACTCCGGGAGTTGGTGATGGATAGGGAGGCCTGGTATGCTGCAGTCCATAGGGTTGCAAAGAGTTAGACACTACTGAGCGACTGAACAGAAAATAGTTTGAGCACTAGAGATCCAAAACAAATACATTCAACAGAGTTGACTGGCATAAAAATTACTTCTAGATTATATATATATATATATGTATATATATCTCCTCTATATATTCTCTAAGGGAGAGTTCAAAATCATAACCCAGTGATTGGGTAGTAAAAATCAGTCTACTTTAAAATATTTTTATAACTCCCAGATACCAACTAAATTGACTTAAAGAGGTGAGAAGTAAATGGGGAAAAATAAATATTACGAACAGCAAAACAGCCAAGTATATAACATGTCAGGAAAAAACGAAATGTTTTTATGGGGTTATATCATACTTATACTGAAAAGTGAAAGCGATAGTTGCTCATTCATGTCCCGCTCTTTGCAACCCCGTGGACTGTAGCCCCCCAGGCTCCTCTGCACACAGAATTCTCCAGGCAAGAATACTGGAATGGGTAGCCATTCCCTTCTCCAGGGGATTTTCCCAACCTAGGGATCAAACCTGGGTCTCCTGCATTGCAGGCAAATTCTTTACTGTTTGTGCCACCATGCTAAGACCTAAATAACTTCTGGATGTGGCAAACCAACATAACATCTGATTTATTTTATTTGAAAAGAGAACGCTTTCTGACATGAAAAATATACGGCAGCCCAGTGTGTGTATGTACATATATACAAATACGCAGATACATATACACATAGGCTATGTGTACTTGTATATATGTGTTTATATCACTGACTTATTGAATGAGATTAAGTAATGGTCATTGGCAATTTCCAGCTTTGTAGACAATCAACATGGATGTATAAAGTTTCCCTTTCAAAAGCAAATGTGTGCTATAAGAAGCAAGGGACTACCTTTCACAGTCAAAGACAGTGTATTACTCATTCCTCATTCATTTATTCATTCCACAACGACTAAGTGCCTACTCGGCAGATGGAAGATTAGGAAACTGCAGAAAAGAGGTTGTACGTGTTATCTATTGCTGTATAACAAATTAACCCCGAATGGCATTCCTTAGGACAACAAAAATGTATTAATTATCTCACAGTGTCAGAAATCTGAAGGAGGCTTAGCTGGGTGCATCTGGCTGGGGAGGCTGCAGTCAAGAATCAGCTGGGGCTGTGGTCACCTTAAGTCTTGGTTGTGCTGGAGGATCTGCTTCGAAGGTCACTCGGGGGATCATTGCCCAGAGCCCGCAGTTACCACAGGGTCTTCTCCAAAGGACTGCACACAAAATGGCAGCTGGCCTCCCTAGAAGCCTAAGCTCTAAGAGAGAGCGAGCCACAGGCAGGAACCTGCCTGGCAATCTCTCATGAGACAAGTGTATTTAGGGACTAAAGACATCATGTAAGAAGTGCTGCTACCCTCAAACCACCATGATGGAGTGAGCACATGGAAAGAGCCCATAGACCCAGAGAAAGACACCTGAGGAGCCCCAGCTGTGGCGTCCTCAGCCCAGGTGGCAGACTGTGCGTGTGGAGACCTTAGAGACCAGCCAGCCTCGGCCACAGAGGACTTTCACCCCATGAGAGACCTCGAGTGGGAATCCCCTTGCTGAGCCCAACCAACTCAGTGCTATTGGAGATAATGAGAGATCGTTGTAACCAGCCATTACCTGAGGGTGGTCTGTGACAGAGTAATAGATAATCTGAAACAGATCTTACAGAGAATACAATCTCCTTCACCTTCAACAAGAAAGACGATTCAAAGGCACCGTATAGAGCCGCACACGACTGAGCACACACACATGTATTTGTCTAAGAAGACTCCATTGTGTTTTTGGAGGTTTTGGCAACCTGAAAGCCAGGGAATGCGTTCCCTCTGCTTCCTCTCTTCCCTTTAAGGACTCTTACAGCAGTTTTTCTTGTGCAGAAGCTCACCTCTGTCAAACCTTTTTCATTACAAAACAAGTGAAACACCACTTTCCAATCCCTCAGTTTGGAAGTTCTAGTGATCCTCACCTGCAGAAATGGCTATTTTTGAGAGACAAAACTACCAAATGACTGAGGAAGTATTTTACTGGAAGACAGAAACATCAAAAAGGTCATTTTCAACATGCCATTAAATTTTGTTGTTTTGTCTTAACACGATGCAATCACCTCACCAGGAGTGAAAGACAACCAATGCAGACAACAGTCAACAAGGCATTGCTACCCAGACCTGAACTTACAGGATGCTACTGTGCAGGGCGTCCCTGGTGGCTCAGAGGTTAAAGCGTCTGCCTGTAATACAGGAGACCTGGGTTCGATCCCTGGGTCGGGAAGATCCCCTGGAGAAGGAAATGGCAACCCACTCCAGTATTCTTGCCTGGAGAATCCCATGGACAGAGGAGCCTGGTGGGCTACAGTCCACGGGATCGCAAAGAGTCGGACACGACTGAGCAACTTCACTTTCACTGTGCAGGTAAGTAAGCCACCTCAAGAGTGACAATCATAGCATCTGCCAGTGAGATTGATCATCTGCCTCCCCCTTCCTAGAATCTCACTGACCAAAGACGGATCAATAGGGTTTTAGAGTGACACAATTAACAGCACCATTCGAAGCTGTTAGAGCTTAAAATTTATTGCAGCCTTAATGCACAGAATAAAGTAATTTACAAGCAATTGTTGTTAGCAGTAGCTAGAGAATGGGTAACTGACCATTCTGGTGAATGTAATGGCAGTCCAATAGCTGGTCCTTTTTGTGGCGTTTGTAAAAGAGCCTCCCCCACCTCAACTCTGCTCCCCTGCAAAGATCCACCTTGTCAACTATCAGGCAAAATAAAAGAAGGTATTCTAGAGCAGGGCTTCCCTGGTGGCTCAGCGGTAAAGAACCTGCCTGCAGCGCAGGAGATGCAGGTTTGATCCCTGGGTCGGGAAGATTCCCTAGAGAAGGAAATAGCAACTCACTCCAGTATCCTTGTCTGAGAATCCCATGGACAGAGGAGCCTGATGGGCTGTAGTACATAGGGTCGCAAAAAAGTCGGACACGACTTAGGGACTAAACAACAACATTCTAGAGGAAATAATACCCACAGGACTAAAAAAATGCCACCAGAACGTATAGTCTGCTCTTCTAGGGGAAGGTGCAGTTAAACACAGTAGATTTGTAAGACAGTCTCCTGCACAGAGGTGTCTGCAACACTACCTATCAGACTCTAATGACATATTAGAATGTTTTAGGAAGAAATGAACAGTTTCACATGAATACATTAGGTGCAAAAACATTGTTGATATTTATTCAAATACAGGTGTTTCAATAGTTGCTCACAGAACAACTCATGGGCCACAGGCTTAGTTTCTGCAAAAATCCCTTGCTAGGACTAATCAAAATGGGAAGGCAATGGGGGTGGCTGGTAGCCAGCAAACAGGGAACAGGGGCATGTGGGGCAGGGGACAGGTGAGGGGAAAGGAAGTGAAACATCCAAGCTTCTAACTCATCAACTCTTTTCCCCTAAGTCCCTGGCAGCTCCCCTACATGAGAGTTACTGTTGCCACATATGCTAAATACGAACTCAGTGGCCTGGGTCCTCCTTTCTACAGGTACAGAAAGTCAAAACAGCTTTGCTGTCAGACCACTGCTGGAATGTTTGACTGGCTCTGTAGACCTCAGAGGCCTTGGCTGCAGGTTTTTGATACGTATATGCTGACCTTTAACTCTGGGCCAGCTCTGTCCTTTACTGCAGGTGCAACATGGACTATGTTCCTGAAGTTCCTTATTTAGTCACTTTGTTAGAGTGTGATAGGCAGGGTCACTCTGTAGGTCAACTCCTGTTTCCTTGGGCCAACCCAGAGAGCATACTGGACACCATCCTTACTTCCTGAGAGAAGCATTCCAGTTAGGCATTCCCATATCCTATTCACCTAAGTTAAATACTTCACTAACAGGTGGGTGTTGGATGAAAGACACGAGCTCAACAAATGCAGTTCATGTGACTGACCCTCATCTGCAAACCTGATGGCATGACCTCTGCAGCAATAGTTCAGGTCCAGAGGCACTTCTGAATCACCTAGAGGGCTCCCAGGTGCTGCTAGCGGTAAAGAATCTGCCTGCCAATGCAGGAGACACAAGAGACGCAGGTTCGATCCCTGGGTCAGGAAGATCCTCTGGAATAGGGAATAGCAACCCACGCCAGTACTCGTGGCTAGAAAATTCCACAGACAGAAGAACCTGGCAGGTTACAGTCCATGGGGTCGCAAAGAATCAGACGTGACTGAGCACAGCACACACAAAGGGCTTCTTAAAAACACTGACGCCTAGCCTGCCGCAGAACAGTTATGTCAAAATAACCAGGAGAAGGGCCATTGCACTGATATTTTTTAAAGCTCCCTTATGATTCTCATGTGCAGCTAAGTGCGTTTCTGCTTTATATTATTTTCAGAGACAATAAATTCTTATTGGTTTCAGAATAAAAGTTTTTCAATGCCTTTTCTTCCTGTAGGGCTGACCACCCTTAACTGTTCACCTCTAACTGTTGCTATACGTAGTACTACAAAAGGCCCTTAATTCCTCATTGAAAGGAAATTTACTAGTTAAGGGAAAAAAAAAAAAAAGGGAAGACTATTAGGAAAGGGATGGGATAACCTGCGAGGTAGCAGGGAGGTTCAAGAGGGAGGGGACATAGGTATACCTATGGCTGATTCATGTTGATGTATGGCAGAAACTAATACAATATTGTAAAGCAATTATCCTCCAATTAAAAATTTAAAAATTGAAAATAAAAGACAAAGGGAGAGCTCTTAGAGAAACTGTTGCTTAAAAGCAGAGATTCTGTACTCAATGTTATCCTGAGTCTAGTCATCGTCCATAAAGATTTAGCAATTGTTTCCAAGTATCTTATGTAACCCAAAGCTGGGTGCCCTCTAGACCAGAATTAACATAGTGTTGTGTCCACAAGCCAGCACAAGTATATCCCCAAAAAGCCTTGACAAAGGGTATGAGTCTTTGCTTATCCTTTTTTGAAAAGTTTAGAGAGAAGAAATTATATAGCCATAAAACATAGCACAGTTAAGCTTAAAAACACCGTCTTCCCAAAATTCCACATCGCAAAATAACAAGCATCTCTAATATTAGCATCTCCTCCCAGCTCTTTCAAAAACACCCCGTCTCTCAAAAACTCAGCCTCCTCAGCATTTTTCATTTCTCTCTCCTCTTTTTCTAACCCATCCTTTCCTTCTATAAATAGCTTTCTGTCTCTATCATATTGCTGTCATCATTACTTTTTATGTTTTATGCCCAGCACCCATGATTTCTTTTTCTAGTAATAGGAGCATTTTCCTCAGGAAACCACCCCTTTTCTTGAAAGTGTTTCAAATGTGGCTGAGCAAACCTGTCTCCAGGGCTGAGTGTGAGCCTGGCCGTCACCTGGAATCCACAGTGACTTGTCTACTCAGGATGCGCACAGGCCAGTCAGGACGGTTAGCAGCAACAGGCCAACTTCAAGACTGCTTAAGCTGTCAGACAAACAGTTTTCTCTTTCTTCTGAGGATACCAGCCTGAGAGATAGAATACATGTCTAATAGCCCAAAGTGAGTACAGGAAGTCTGAGAATGAAAACCGACAAGGACCCAGAACACAGAGGTGGAAAGAAAGTGCACTTGTGTGTAAGAGCATCACTCCAGTAGGTTAATCCCAAACCTACTACGTTTCTGATGGAAACCAGCTGCACTTCAAGGAAAACTATCCTGTTTCACAAGTGAAAGAGCAATTATTTTAAAATATATTGAGCTAGGTTTCTGTCACTTGAGACTGAAAGTTACATGCAATACAGAAACCAGTGCTTAGAAATTAGGGTTATTATAAAAAAGAGTCCACAACAGGGAACTGGCCGAGCAGCACTAGGAGACTTCTATCCTAACTAAGCTAAGAAGTTGGAAGTGTTTGTTAAGAGGTGATTGACCTACTGCTCCTGGGGATACAGAGCGCTTGCCTAAGAAGCCTGGACTATTAGGAAATTTTGCAGAAAAGCTCTAGAACATAGGGATTTATCAAGTTACTCCTCACTAAGCTCCAGCAAGAAATAAACTTCCTTTACAAAGAACTTATACGCATGCTCACCTTACTGGACACAGAGGGAAGAACATAAAACCTTGTGAAGACAGACCCTTTCTACCTACAAGTAATTGGAGATGTTTTCAACTCTGTCTGCATTTTACTTGCTGGATTAGAGATCCTAAGTTATCTGCCCCAGCCAGGATAAAGGTGGAATTGAAGCTAAAAGTGGAACAGGAGATAAGATAGCAGGAGGAATCAATGACTTTCTCCCTCAGGCTTCTTTTAAACACGCCTCGACCTGTGAACTTCCTGTGACTATTTTAAAAGGAGACAGTCAACCCCAAGGAAAAGAGCCAGTCATTGGACTGCAGATTAGGGAGAAGGGGAAGATGAGATGGGACTTCTGACCCATCTTGAGACAGAGGCCAAACTGGAGAGATATTAGATACTGGTTAGCTGGACAGAGCTTACTCTGGGGCCCACTCACCAGTATCTAAAGTCAGTGGCACCGACTTAAGATAACTAGTTTGTCTTTATTAAAATTTACTGACATCTAACAGAGCCCAAAACTAGCCCAAGCCTACTAAGCTTTTAAAGAAATTGTGTTTTTAAGAGAATCCTCAGTCAGTTGAACAAAAGCCTACACACCTGATTTTCTGCAGCTTTTCTTTTTTCACTTAGCAATGTCTTGGGAAGGGGTTCATACCAGTCCCTACTCCCTCAAGTTCTACAGATTTCATTGTACAAAAGTTTTATAATCTATTCAGCAAGTTCACTATTCTGACCACCAACTTTTACCCAATTCAGAGACATCCTAAAGAACGCTGCAGTGAATATCCTTGTGTGTACTTATGAAAAGAGGTTTTTTCTTTAAAATTCAATTTTATCTTATTGCCCATGTATTTTGTGTTTCATTACCAGACCCTAGAGTCTTAGAAACAGCCTCCAAAATTTTAACCAAAGACCCCAGTGACAAAGAGCAAAGTACCCCCAAAGGCTGAAATATTAAGACCTGACCTTTTGTAATGCTCCGGCTTCCCACCAGCACAGTCTCCACACTCCAATTCTCTTTTCCTTTCTGGTTGGTTTTGCCAAGCTTCCACAGTTTCTGGGTATGCCAGCAGTGTGTTTGTTTTTCATTTTCTTGTGGCTTGCGAAGCCGCAGATGTGGGTGGGTGGCGGGACTCAGCACTTCACTTCCTTAGCAGTAAGTACCAACATGGCACTGCACACATATGGTTCCCATTAAAGTATATGGCAGGCACGTGTCTAATCTAGAGGGTGAAATTGGCAAAACTGAAACAGCTGTAGCTTTTGAGTCTCCCTTTTGAATGAGTACTACAGGAGGTGAATAGTTCAGCCCCCTTTTCCAACCTGCTTACATGATTTCTTTCTTGCAAAGCGGTCAGTTTCTTTCTACTTCTGTTTATATATTCTAGGATTTCCCCCAAACTTTTCCTGGTTCAGTATTTCTTTCTCATTATAAAAAAAAAAAAAAAATGTAAAAAGCCATTTTGCATAGTCTATAAATACCACTGACAAACAACAACCTCCAGTGCAGGCAGAAACTGGGTGACCAGGTATTGGTGTACTTTAGAAGGTGTCAACTAAAAAGATGCACAACCTGACAGTTTTGAGTTAAGTTTTACTTGGGGCAAAATGAGGACTGCAGCCCGGGAGACAGCACCTCAGACCGCTCTGAGAAACTGCTACAAAGAGGCAGTAGGGGAAGGTCAATATATAAGATTTTGGTGAAGGGGGAGTTCAGTGCAATTAAGCATTCATTTTACAAAAGTTTTTCTGCTAGTCATGAGGAGATGATGTCACCATGAAGGGGTTTAGGGCTTATCTAGATATGAAGAGATACAAGGATTTGGATCATGAAATCAGTCCTGAAAATCTCTAACTATCCAAAGACCTGTTCCACCAGTTTCCCTGGAGTACAGAGTGCCTCACTCTCCACCCTGAATTCCCCTCAGGGAGTGTTGAAGGTCAGCAGCCACAGCAGCCCAGGGTTCAATCTTTGCTGAGGCAGATGGCAAATGTCCTTGTTGTTCAGTTATTCTGAAAGTTAAAAGCATGGTCCAAACTTAAATGGAGAATTAGGAATCATCAGCATAGAGATATTGCAGAAAATATAAAAATGAGCGAGACTGACCAGGAAGAATATATGAAGTCTGGCCAGCTTTGGAGGAACTGACCTCTAAGGGACAGGGCAAGGAACCATCAAGACACAGTCAAAGATGTGGAATAAATATCTGTAAAGTTTAATGTCCCAGAAGGCAAGAGAGAGTGTCCTACTTCATTCAGGCTGCTAAAACGAAAATACCATACACTGGGTGGCCTATTTCTTGTAGCATCTAAAGATATCCTGGAATGCGAAGTCAAGTGGGCCTTAGAAAGCATCACTACGAACAAAGCTAGTGGAGGTGATGGAATTCCAGTTGAGCTATTTCAAATCCTAAAAGATGATGCTGTGAAAGTGCTACACTCAATATGCCAGCAAATTTGGAAAAGTCAGCAGTGGCCACAGGACTGGAAAAGGTCAGTTTTCATCCCAATCCCAAAGAAAGGCAATGCCAAAGAATGCTCAAACTACCACACAATTGCACTCATCTCACACGCTAGTAAAGTAATGCTCAAAATTCTCCAAGCCAGGCTTCAGCAATACATGAACCGTGAACTTCCTGATGTTCAAGCTGGCTTTAGAAAAGGCAGAGGAACCAGAGATCAAATTGCCAACGTCCACTGGATCATCAAAAAAGCAAGAGAGTTCCAGAAAAACATCTATTTCTGCTTTATTGACTATGCCAAAGCCTTTGACTATGTGGATCACAATAAACTGTGGAAAATTCTGAAAGAGATGGGAATACCAGACCACCTGACCTGACTCTTGAGAAATCTGTATGCAGGTCAGGAAGCAACAGTTAGAACTGGACATGGAACAACAGACTGGTTCCAAATAGGAAAAGGAGTACGTCAAGGCTGTATATTGTCACCCTGCTTATTTAACTTCTATGCAGAGTACATCATGAGAAACGCCGGGCTGGAAGAAGCACAAGCTGGAATCAAGATTGCCGGGAGAAATATCAATAACCTCAGATATGCAGATGACACCACCCTTATGGCAGAAAGTGAAGAGAAACTAAAAAGCCTCTTGATGAAAGTGAAAGAGGAGAGTGAAAAAGTTGGCTTAAAGCTCAACATTCAGAAAACGAATGGCATCTGGTCCCATCACTTCATGGGAAATAGATGGGGAAACGGTGGAAACAGTGTCAGACTTTATTTTTTGGGGCTCCAAAATCACTGCAGATGGTGACTGCAGCCATGAAATTAAAAGATGCTTACTCCTTGGAAAAAAAGTTATGACCAACCTAGATAGTGTATTGAAAAGCAGAGACATTACTTTGCCAACAAACGTCCGTCTAGTCAAGGCTATGGTTTTTCCAGTGGTCATGTATGGATGTGAGAGTTGGACTGTGAAGAAGGCTGAGCGCTGAAGAATTTGATGCTTTTGAGCTGTGGTATTGGAGAAGACTCTTGAGAGTCCCTTGGACTGCAAGATCCAACCAGTCCATTCTAAAGGAGATCAGTCCTGGGTGTTCTTTGGAAGGAATGATGCTACAGCTGAAACTCCAGTACTTTGGCCACCTCATGCCAAGAGTTGACTCATTGGAAAAGACTCTGAACCTGGGAGGGATTGGGGACAGGAGGAGAAAGGGACGATAGATGATGAGATGGCTGGATGGCATCACCATCTAGATGGATGTGAGTTTGGGTGAACTCCTGGAGTTGGTGATGGACAGGGAGGCCTGGCGTGCTGCGATTCATGGGGTCGCAAGGAGTCGGACACGACTAGAGACTGAACTGAACTGAAAGGCATCTAGACACCATTCCAAATGAAAGGAAAGCTAAGATTAGACCTCAAGGACACAGAGCTAAGAGTAGGACATCTGAATACCATTGTCACGAGTGGCCAAATGAAAGAGCTAGTCTCCTTTGACAGGCTCAAAGCTTACGACCTCTCCTATTAAAAATAGAGAGGACTGTACCCAAACATTTCCATCTGGAAGTAATTGGTCTTCCAGTCTTAGCCAAGCTTCTAAGGAGGAGGAATCAAAGGCTTTCCATCTCATGATACAAAATGATTCCTTCATCTCTGGTATGCTATCATTCTGTACATAAGTGCAAACTGAGCTGAATGGACTCCCCGTCTCTTCCACCCTCGGGAGAATTCACTGGAAGAAACAGAGATCCAACTGATTTACGATTCTGGACAGTCTTTCCCACACACATGAGAAACTATTTCTCACAGGGCTTTTCTCAGCTGTTGCCTTTTCCTGACGCAAGTGTCAAATGCTCTGGCAGGTGAATTCTCCATCCCTGTGGTGGCCTTGGGTGTTGGCACTCGTAAACCAGTATATTTCTGTCATCACCCGAATGCCGAATCTCAAAGGACATGTATATTAGAGAAAGGCAGCTGCTGTGGCTCCTGGGAGGAAAATGCAATTAAGAAATGTTTTAGCACACAACCTCAGCCTTTCCTTTGGAGAATAAGGGGGAGAGCTGGAGAACTCATGGGGGTCCCAGCCAAGGGAATGGCTACATTCCCTCTGTAGAACCAGATACAAGATACATGAATCTAAGAAGCTTAAAAAGAAAACACAGCAAAGGGAAAGTTTAAAGATCAGAGCCCACCTCATGCCTCATTTTGCCCAAAACTTTGTCTGATGTAAAGCCCAGAAACTGTTTCCTTTGATTCTACCTGACAAAGCCCAGGGGTGAAATTTACTTCTAATGTACTTTGTATTGTGCAGACATAGCAGGAACGAATTGGAACTGAAAGAACAAAATGTATTTGTATAAATGGTCATCTTACTCTGTTTTTTCTTTTCTTTTTTTTTTTTTTAAATTGGAGTATAATTGCTTTTGTTGGCTTCCCAAGTGATGCAGCGGTAAAGAATCTGCCTCCCAATTCAAGAGATGCACGAGACATGGGTTCAGTCCCTGGGTTGGGAAGATCCTCTGGAGTAGGAAATGGCAGCCCACTCCAATATTCTTGCCTGTAAAATTCCATGACAGAGGAGCCTGGCAGGCTATAGTCCCTAGGGTCACCAAGAGTCTGATGACTTAGTGCACACGCGCGCACACATACACATAATTACTTTACAATGTCGTGTCAGTTGTAGCAATACAACGTGAATCAGCTCTATGTGTATATATATCCCCTCCTTCTTGCATCTCCCTCCCATTTATCTAGGTCATCACAGCACCAAGCTGAGCTCCCTGAAGAGCTTACTTAGGGACAACGTGCAGAGTGAAAACAGGAAACACAAAATCCTGTCTCCTCATGAGCCATCCAAGGTTCTTTCCAGAAGACCCACCCTACTCAATACCTTCAAAGGAAAAACTTAATGACACCCTCACCATATCACAATGGAAAACCTTGTGATTTAAGAGAGTTTTATGCCAATGTAAAATGCCATGTTTATTACCAAAATGCTTTCCAATCTCACACTTATACTGTTTCTTATAAAGCGTATGGAGTGTAGCCTGCCAGGCTCCTCAGTTCGTGGGATTTTCCAGGCAAGAATACTGGCATGGATTGCCATTTCCTTCTCCAGGGGATCTTCCCAACACAGGGATCAAACCCAGCTCTCCCACACTGCAATCAGACTCTTTACTGTCTGAGCCACCAGGGAAGCCCATATTTTAGCACATAGCCCAAATATACCAGACTTCAGCACCCAGGAGGTCACATTTCCCTTTCATACATAAATCACAACAGTTGGAACCCCTCATCCTTTTGATGTGCAATCTTTTCCAGGCTGTCTTAGTCCATTCAAGTTCAGGATGCTCTAACAGAATACTGTCGACTGGGTGGCTTCTAAACAACAGAAATTTATTTTTCACAGGTCTGGAGTCTGGAAATCTAAGGTCAAGGCTCCTGCCTGCTTTGCTGTCTGGTGAGAGTTCTCTCTCTGGTTCACAGACGGATGCTTTTTAACTGTGTCCTCTGTGGGAGGGAGCAAGGTGCTCTCTGGACCTTTTCTTACAAGGGCACTAATCCCATTCACAGGGCTCTGCTCCTACAACTTAATCACCTCCCACAGGCCCCGGCCTTCTAATACTTCACCGTGGGGCTTAGGGTTTCAACACGGATTTGGGGTGTGGGGAGGACATAAACATTCCATCTACATGTTTAGGTTAGCATAGGTTTTCCCTCTACTAACAGTTCCTGAGTATCTCAGTATTTTGTGTGTTTCCCAGATCCTCCCTTCACCAGGCATTTAATTCTGGATTCTGTGAACTGCTTCTCCTTCCCTAAGGAGAGCCATCCCCAAGTAGAACAGAAACTCTTCCCCTTCACTTTTTATAGCCTAGCAGATACAAGCTACTTTTGAAAAAAAAAAAAAAAGATACTAAATTTATTCTAAAAGTAATTCAAAGATACTGCACAGTCCCCCGCTCCTTTAAGATCCCTGATAAACCAAGTTTATGGCATGTCCTCTCCTCTACATCAGGCCACTTGCTCAGCCCCAAGGGTTTATCCAACAGCTGTCTGTGCTCCAGGTACTTCCACCACATCTCCATGTGTAGGTCAAAGGGAACCCAGTCCCAGAGAAAGAAGAAAATGTTTTCCCCACCCTATTCTAAGCCTCATTTAGCAGTGACTTCTTTCCAGAATGGCTGACAACTGAAACATCCATTTCTGTTGGAGGCAAACTCACTCCAGCTACAACCTTGCAGTTGAGCTGTTCACAGGACAATTCTATGATGACTGATAACCTTCTTCCCAAAGTGTGTGTACTTAGCCTGGCCCCAGTTTGTAGGATATCAATAGCTCAGTGGCAGTTAGTTTATTAGTTATTATTCTGTGATGGGCAGAATACTAGCTCTCAAATATGTCTATATCCTCATCCCTGGAACCTGTGCATGTGTGTGTCACCTTTCAAGGTGAAAGGAACTCTAGATGTGGTAAAGTTGGGGATCTTGAGATTAGAAAACTATCCTGGATTATACGTGTGGACACAATGTCATCACAACAGTCCTTAAAGGTAGAGGACATTTCCTGGCTGTGATCAGGGAGATGTGACCACAGAAGCCTGGTCAGAAAGATGCAACATTGATGGCTTTGCAGTGAAGAAACAGGGCCACAAGCAAAGGGATGTAGGCAGCCTAGAGAAGCCAGAAAAAGCAAGGAAATGGATTTCCCCTAGAGCCTCAAGGAGGAACACAGCTCTGCCAACACCCTGACATTAGCCCACAGTTCTGACCTACAGTTTGTAAGATACATTTGTGCTGCTTTAAGACACTAAGTTTGTGGTAACTTGTTATAGCAGCCATAGAAAAAGTAATTCCTTATTCCTTTTCAGTCTCTTCTCATTAAGCATAGAAAAGACATGGAGACGCAGTCTCACCTAGGAATATACATTCCTAGGAATATGCTAGTAATATGTATTATATGTGTTACTCTTGTCGTGTGAGTTAATCTTGGATACAATGTAGGGGATTCTGATAAGCAGAACTTGTGTACTAACTTTAGTCATTCTTGGATACCAGAAAACAATTTAAAACAATAAAGTTAAAGATCATTGGGAGAAATTTTAAATCAATTAGAAATAAATTCTCCAGCTCAAGGTGTCTCAAGTTGTCTGAGACTATTGACATTTGGGGCCTGGCCATTCTGTGTCGGTGGTGGTGAGGGTGTCCTGTGCGTTGTGGGATATTTAGCAGCAACCCTGACTCTACCCACTAGATACCAGTAGCCTCCAACTGTGACAATCAAAAATGTCTCCAGACATGGCCAAGTATCCCCTCGAGAAAAAACTATGGGTGACTGAGAACCAATGTTTTATCCCAAAGGTATATTGGGGGAAAATAAAAGAAGCCGTCTTCCAGGAATAACTTGGCTATTTCAGAATAGGAAAGTGTTCCATTGAGAAATATATTCTGGTAGGATATGTGTCCATCCCACCAGTCATTAGGTTCTCAATGCATGGAACACAGTTTGGGATATAAATATCCATTTTGCGTGACTTAGGTATTTGGATAAATTCATTGCTTTCTCCCTTACTTTTAACACAAGCTCTTTTTCCATGAGTCAATCATTTTTCCTGGCAAACTGACTTCGAATGGCATTAAATAAGAAAGGTATGGTGGCTGCACTTGTAAGGGCATGGCGTGACTTCTTAGGAGATCAGGCACCAACTCAACCAACTGGAGGTAGCTTTGAGTTACAGGGCACAGGCTAGTGGGCAGAGGGGATGTTGCCACAGAGCCACTCACTGAGAGGGGCAGCAGCTTCCAGCAGAGCTAAATTAACTTGGGCTAAAGTTATCAGATGGGATCTGTTCTTAGAAAAAAACTCCACTGAAGTAGATGTCCACATATACAAACAGCCCCACACTTCTATTCCATGAATGAAATTTAGCTACATTAACCTTAAGTGCTGGCATCTCAGGCGGCCACATGTACAAGAAATCAAAGGTTATCTATTCTTCTCAAATATGGTAATGATCTAAAAATAGGGAAGTGATTTAGGAACTAAACAAAGCAACAGAGTTGGTTGTTTATAACCTGTGAATAAGCCAGTATATTAATTCAGCAGACAACAATTTGAAAATGAAGACATCACTAGAGCAAACCTTAATCCATTATCAAATCAGATGAACTCAAATTAATAAATTAATGGAGCACTGAGCCCAGGGTTCTATTCTATAGCAAAATATCCAAGAATTTGGGTGACATCTTTTCTCAGACCATCGATAAGGTCAGCTGGGTATCTTTTATAGGATAGTTTTAAGTTGGGATTGTCTTTGAAGTACATGTATGATGTCCATTTGCCAGATGCGGTAATAGTCCCTGGAAGCAGTATTTAGGAATGGAAAAGTAAGTTAAAAGTGATAGATAAATGGGATCTTTTTAGCAGGGTTCTATTTTAGACAATTTTTATAAATATATTACCCATAAAGAATAATCACTACACAATTAGGAAAAAAAAAAAAAACATTTCTCCTTCAAAATAATTAATTCCCATTTCCCGTTTAGATTAGATTCAAGGTGATGCCTCAATTACATTACAGATAAAGGCATCATGACGACACGTTTATAGTTCTCCTTAAATATTTCATGGTCCATTACCTCAGGGGAGATTAAGTCCCTATGAGTTTCTCCAGAATGAGGGCTGATGGATGGAAGCTTCCGAAAATCAAGTTTCAGAGCAAAATACAAAAAGAAACGTCTGGTTGTTTAATGAGAATGGCTTAGCCATAGACTGAGCTCCACTGGGCATCGACTCCTCCTGCAGGGTCTGCATCATCAACTAAAAATGATTTAAAGGAGAGGCTAGGCAGCCCTTAGAACAGCCTCTTCATGCTGCCAGGGTCCACTCCAGCATCTGGAGGTGGCCATCAGCTAAGGCTCCCAGGTCCTGGCTTCTAAGAGGTCAGATGACTCTCCCAGCCCCACAGGGACCCGAGACAGCCCCCAGGGCATCAGGGACAGGATGTGTGGCCTCTGTCCTATGTTGGAGCCACTGGTCATGACTGAGCATGAGCTCTGTCAACAGCATGGGTCAGCAGAGAACACAGATGGCCCACTGTCTGTTCTTCTCTGCCCTTACTCCCCTCACCATCAGCAAAGTGTTTTGTAATCAATTGATGATTCCATCCCTAATTAGGTAGGTCCCCTTTTGATGTTTTTGAGCTTGCTCAAAATTTTGGCTCAAGGGAGCTCAGCTCGGTGCTCTGTGATAACCTAGAGGAGTAAAATGGTAGGGGGGGTGGGAGGGAAGAGCAAGAGAGAGGGGATATATGTGTGTATATATAGCTGATTCAATACTGTATAATATTGTTAGACAATTATACTCCAATTTAAGAAAAGAATTAAAGCATTTTAGACAGCTAAACAAAAATTGGCTCAAATCTATTCCTTGAGTTGGGCTTCCCTGATAGCTCAATTGGTAAAGAATCCACCTGCAATGCAGGAGACCCCAGTTCAATCCCTGGGATGGGAAGATCCCCTGGAGAAGGGATAGGCTACCCACTCCAGTATTCTTGGGCTTCCCTTGTGGCTCAGCTGGTAAAGAATCCGCCTGCAATGTGGGAGACCTGGGTTCGATCCCTGGGTTGGGATGATCCCCTGGAGAAGGGAAAGGCTACCCACTCTAATATTCTGGCCTGGAGAATTCCATGGACTGTATAGTCCATGGGGTCGCAAAGGGTCTATGGGGTCGCACAGAGTCAGACACGACTGAAGCGACTTAGCAGCAGCAGCAGCAGAAAGCTAAAAAAAAAAAAAACAAAAAAAAAAAACTGGCTCAAGTCTATTCCTTGAGTGTATTTATAAACTGAAATCATTCACTCAATAAGGACCTAGTTGTGTCAGGCACTGTAGAAGCACTGGGATGAAAGGGGTGAGCAAGACAGGGGTGGGCCCTGCCTTTCAAGGTGTTAAGTGTCAACCATGAAAAATATACACATAAACAAGCACTCGCTTGTTCCAGGATGGAAGGGACATGCTCTCTCTCTAATACCCGCTCTCCAGCCTCCCTCTCCAAATGGGGTAGAATAAAGAAATACGAGAAAGTGTAGGAGCCTGTAGCAGCAGCTTCTCACCCATTGGGGTGGACAAGGGGCTTGCCAGTGCCAGGGGCCTACAAGCTGAGCCCAGAGGGAGGAGAGGGAAGGGGACTTGGGGAGAGAATGAATGTGCCAAACAGAGGACAAGCATGAAGGCCAGCAATCAAGAGAGCAAGGTATTTCTGAGGAAGCGGTAGAAGCTGCTCATGCTGGTTTGTAGAGGATCGGGGGAGGGTGCCCAGCAATGAGGATGGCGAGGTGGGCCGGAGTCCCTCTGCTCCTTGGTGTGACTGTGGTGGAGCCACATTAACTTTGTTACAGAGGGAGTAAGGAAAACCCCGTCCCCAAGCGCTGGAAGCAACACACCCGATCCCAGGGCGTGTCTCTTGTCTCTTCTTCAGGCAAAGCTCTGGACCAGCCTAGACATCCCAGGCGCTGACCCTCTCTGGACACGTCCTGCACACAGCCTAGAGGTGACACTGGTGGCAGAGTCCCTGTACCCCATCTCTGCCGTATACACCTAAGGTTGCTAGGAAGTCTCCACCCTCTCCCAGAAGGCGCCTGTGGACCAGAGGAGCGCTGCACAGCGCAGGCTCCAGCCCCCTGGTTCTGGTACCTGCATCACTGCCAGCAGACAGACGTGCGCAGGGACCTCACTGGGATGCGCCCCCCGTCAGCGCTGTTCCCAGCGCACAGCCTCTTCTGGAGAGCTGGTGTTAGTGAGAGAGCATGTCCCTCCCATACCGGCAGGGTTTTATCCTTGCTTTCCACATCCTCCTCCCCAGGGGATGACTGGAAAGGACATTCTGGAATGACAGATACTAATTCCAGCCTTTCTCTTGCACATCCCACCCGCAGGGTTGCACAATATGCGGAGTGGGAGGTGGGGAGATTGTGTGGAGACAAGTCTAAGCGATGCCATCTCTCCATCTATATGGAGGGTCCCTGCCCACACCTCTGCATCATCACCCAGCTCACTAGTGGATGAAGAGAAAGCCTTCTCTGATTGCCTCTCTTAACGACTACCATTGGCTCCGCGTCTCATGAATGCACGTGCACGTTCAGGCCCACCCCTCCCCCGCTTCTCAGAGCAGGCAGTGCTCCTGGACGTTGGCACACAAAGCCCCCCGGGGAATAACCCCACGTCCTGAGAAGAAGTGGATCACGTGGTGGCCAAGTACTCTTGGTAGGCACAGAGTGACCATCCACTGGTGGCCACAGATACTGATGATTAGCTCTAGAGATCAACCTAGGAAAAGAAGCTACAGGTTTATGCAGCTAAAAGTATGATGAGTTTGGTAGAATTTGTACTCTAACTGATAGATTGTGATGCTAAGGAATGACGGTTTATTTTTTTAGGTGTGATTATGGCATAATTGATGTATTAAACTAATACAATTTGTAATGTTTAAAAATAAAATAAAAATAAGAGATCTTTCAGAAAGAAAAAAATGAAGCGAATGTTAGTCATTCAGTCGTGTCTGACTCTTTGCAACCCCACCAGGCTCCTCTGTCCATGGAATTCTCCAGGCAAGAATACTGGAGTGGGTTGCCACTTCCTACTCCAGGGGATCTTCCTGACCCAGGGATTAAACTCAGGTCTTTTGCATCACCTGCATTGCAGGTGAATTCTTTACTGTCTGAGCCACCAGGGAATCGGGGTATAAACTTTATTAATAAAATCTTCTGTTATTCTAGGGCTTATTTCAACACAGTGTGACAATGGAAGGAGAGTGGGTACTCATGTAGGTGAGATGAGCTTGGCATTAGCTTATGATTACTGAACCTGTGATGGAGATGGTTGGATGGCATCACCGACTCAATGCACATGAGTTTGAGCAAGCTCCGGGAGTTGGTGATGGACAGGGAAGCCTGGTGTGCTGCAGTCCATGGGGTCTCAAAGAGTCAGACATGACTGAGCAACTAAACTGAATCTGACTGATGGAGATTCATAGTACATAGAAATTATTATTAATACATTATACTCTAGACTTTTGTCTATGTTTGACAAATACTGACTTTTGCCTGTGCTTCCCTACTGTGGAGTTTTAAAGCACATCCTTGGTAAATACATAAACTACTAGAGAGGGTTAAGATAACTGAAATCCTTTAAAAAGGCTTTAACAAATGGCATCTCAGAAGATGAATAAAGACAGAACAAAGTCTCCACAGTCCCTGATGAATTCAGCAAACCTAAGATTGCTTTTGAAAGACCTTCTGCTGTGGATTATAAGTAAGTGAAAAGTTGGGCTCAGAAAATTAAAATTAGATCACATACAAAGAAGGAAAAATCAGCAGAGATCACAAGTTGTATATATATTCTCTCTTGGCAAAGATATTGTCAGATTCACCAGATCATCAAGACTGAACAACAAAAACACACTTATTCATTTTCTGAAAAGTTTTGAGTCCAATTCTCCCAGAGGGAAGAGATCCAACTCCAAGGAGCCTCCAGACCTCCCAACTCGGTTTCTGAGTGAATGAGCGAGGACAGGAAATCTCTCAGAGTCATTCTTTCTATCTCAGTGATGGCAGGTCTGGTCCTCCAAATGGACACAATATTATCAAAGGGATTGGAAACACCCATGCTTAAGCCTATTGTGTAGGGATGTGGCAGGATTCAGGAAGTGAATCCAAACCCTCAGGCTGGGCTCGCTCTCAAAATGCCAGAGAACTGAGAATCCAGTGAGCTGGTCATTCCATTCTAAGTTAGAACTTAGATGTCTGTCACAATCCAAATTCTTAGTCCAGACTTCAGTAAAAACTGTGCCAAGATTTTCATGTCTCTCTTCAACTGCCACTGAGGAGCTGAATTAACAGACAAGACGGATAGTGACCACTTGAGCAAGTGGTCCCTTACTCTGGCCACTTTCAGGTAAGATCAGAGACTAACAGTGAGCTACTCAGTGCCCCCTGGGCACTTAGCACTTCACCAATACCATCAAATATCGACCTCTTAGCTGTCGCCTTCCCATTTTACAAATAAGAAAACCAAAGCCCGGAGAGGTTCAGAAAGTGACCCGAGGTCGTATAACTAGTAAGTTGCTCAGCTTGGGTTTAAAACCAGATCTCTAACTACAGAACCCATGCCCTTCACCACAACACGAGCCCATCGTATTAAATCCAACAGAGACTAATAAAATATATCAGAGTATTTTCTCTCTGGCTTTGACCAAGTGAAGACATAATCCTTTCATTGATTCGTTGGGTAGGTCATCTAGCTGTGTCCTTATCCCTCACTGGAGTTTGCCTGTCTCCAGTACTGTGAAATTCTTTTCCTTCCAGAAGTTCATCAGGGCTCCAATCTGGGATATGATAGAGTCACTCATATGTTTAAAAGCAGCCACTTGTCATGATGACTATTCTCAACAATACTGTATTTATTTAATACTAGATACAATGGCACCCCACTCCAGTACTCTTGTCTGGAAAATTCCATGGATGGAGGAGCCTGGTAGGCTACAGTCCATGGGGTCGCTAAGTCGGACACGGCTAAGTGACTTCACTTTCACTTTTCACTTTCATGCATTGGAGAAGGAAATGGCAACCCACTCCAGTGTTCTTGCCTGGAGAATCCCAGGGACGGGGGAGCCTGTTGGGCTGCCATCTATGGGGTCGCACAGAGTCGGACACGACTGAAGTGACTTAGCATAGCATATATACTAAGAGAATAGAGTTCAGATGCACTCACCATACACACAAAGTTGGTAACTGTGCAAGGAAGTATGTTAACTAGCTTGACTATAATATCAACTTCACTGTACATGTATATCAAGTAATCATGTTGTATACCCTAAATATGTACAATTTTTATTAAAAAATAAAAGATAAAAAGATTTTAATTAAAAAAATTAAAGTAACTAGTTGTTCTTCATGTAGACATGTGCAGACACACGGTGATTTTGGTGGGTTGAAAGTCAGAAACTATGGAAAAAGAAATCCCTGAAAAGGATGCATCAAAAATAACTTCTGATTGGAATTCAGAAGAGAGTCCCATCTAAGGCAAAGGTGACCTGTTAACTTGCCAGAGAAACTGTGTTTCCCTGCCAAGGGAGGAAAGCACTCGAGACCCACAGGTATCTGGGCCAGATGGCTGTGAATGCAGTTACAATGTCCTTCTTAACCCTGAAGGACAAGTTCTTTGGCAGGAAAACTGGATACAACCCTTTGGAAGGGTATAAGTATTTATTGCCCTAACACCACTAGTACAACAATCCTGTGGCTAATAATACTGTCAATGCAAAGATCATAGTACTCACAGCCCATTACAGCCATTATTTAAATAGCACCTTTTCCATGATGTAACTTTTATACTAGCTGACCATGAGCATTTGAAGCTAAAATAAGGCAACTTGTTTCTTCATCTGTGACACTCCCATGGGTGCTCCTGCTGCTTAGTAGCTCAGTCATGTCTGACTCTTTGTGACCTCATGGGCTGTAGCCCACCAGGGTCCTCTGACCATGGGGATTCTCCAGGCAGGAATACTGGAGTGAGTTACCATGCCCTCCTCCAGGGGATCTTCCCACCCCAGGGATCGAACCCAGGTTTCTCGCATTGCTGGTGGATTCTCTACCGTCTGAGCCACCAGGGAAGCCCACCCACATGGGTAGGCTACCTTAAATCAAGTAATTCAAGTACTTTTGAGTTCCATATTATGTTCTTCAAGAAGCTACCATCCATTAGGCTTAGTATTCTGTTGTATTTTCTTCTGGAATTTCTCATGAATGGAGGTGACTACTTGTCTATGATGCTAGGCCATAAGACATTTTTAGGTATAGCAAACTCCTTAATTTAATTAAATATGTGCAAAGGACAAATAATGACTCTTTCTCACAGACATCTCACAGTGCTCTGAAGTCAGTGGCACAAATAGTTAATAATTTATTTAATTAATTAAAGTAATTGCAATTAGGGATCAAAGATTATGCTTTTCTTAAAACAGAATCATGGATTTTCCTATAATGTCACTCTCACTGGTTTATATTTTAATTCTGGATTTAGTTTGATTTTAAATGATAAAATTCCAGTCCAGTGTAACATTTAAAAAGGGAATTTATTAATTAACATAACTGAAGAGTCTTAGGGGAAAAACATCTTCAGGTATGGCTTGACCAAGGTGCTAAAACAGTGTTATTTGGACACTCTCCATCTTCTGATTTGCTTTCCTTTAGGTTGATTTTACTTTTATACAGTGTCTCCCTGTGTAGCAAAACAGCTTACTTTAGAACTTGGCAATACCAATAGAAACAAAACCTTTCCTTCCCAATAATTCTAGAAACACTCTGGGATTGAGTCTCACTATATTAATAAGGTCACTTGTCCCTTCCTACATCCAAGGAGGATAAAAACACGCTGGTTTGTGAGATCAGTCACTTACCAGGAAGGGAGGAACTAGGCAGGTGGTGGGTTTTTAGTCCCATTCAACTACAAAGTAAGACGATTTCTCAAAAATTGACATGCTGTTTCCAGAAAAGAGAAAAATGAAAACAAAGGAGATGAAACTCCTTTCGTAATCAACTCCATATAGCAAGGTAGAGTTTTAGTAAAAGCATTTGTCAAAGGCGCCTAACCAGATGATCCTAATTTATGTTTTATTCTCTTGCAAAACAACAGTGATTGCTTTGTGGTGGTATTTGTGGATTATAATTTCATAAATTTTAAAAAGTTGTTTTCTCATTTTATTGACAGATACATTTTGAATAAGGAAGAGATCAAGGGAAAATGCAAAAAGTAAGTAGTATCTCCATATTCATACTGACTCTAATGCCATCAGGGTAAATTTTGCTTATATTTACATCCAGATTTTTTTAAGTCCCGTCTCTCACATATAGAAAAGCAGACAAAAGTTGGAGAACTGCTGATCTCTGAACAATGAGCCTTAGGGTATAATCGAACTCTGCAGGAGAGCCTCTAGCCTACTAAAGATTGTTCTGGCTGCTCAGTCTATGTCGTTTGCATTTATTTTGGATTTATTTGTTCTTAGGTTTTTCAACCTATACTAGCATGTAATGCAGAAGTTGCCAAGGATTTTATCAACAATAAAATTTGCAGAATGATCCATCCCTTAAAATGAAAGTAGAAATCAACGACTGTCATTGCTTTACACATGTAGTTGGTTTTTAGTGTCCTAAAATAATACTGTCTTGTTTAACACCGTTGTAGACCAAGACATTCTATATAGGAAGATTTTCCAGATAATTGTTTGAATGATGTGTTACTTCAATATATCTTTCTAAAGTGCATTATTTTATGTAGTAGCTTAGTGAGCATATATATCTGGGTCATAGATAAAAACACCAACTAAATGTATACATCAAGGACTTCCCTGGTGGTCCAGTGGTAAAGAATCTGCCTGCCAATGCAGAGGACACGGGTTCAATCCCTGGCCTGGGAAGATTCCACACGCTGCAGGGCAATAAAGCTTGTGAGCCACACAACTGCTGAACCTGCATGTCTAGAGCCTGTGCTCTGTAACAAGGGAAGCCACCGCAATGAGAAGCCCACGCACGGCAACTAGAGAGTGGCCTCTGCATATGGCAACTAAAAACTAGCCTGAGTGCAGCAACGAAGACCCAGCACAACCAAATTAAATTTTAAAAATTAACACGTCAAAAACCAGCGACAGTCTCACGGCTTACATTGCAATAACTTACAGGGTTTTATGGATGTTTAGCCAGTATATTAGAGAACTTCAAACTCACATGCAATTGATGTGTCCACTGTGTCCCCACCACCGCCAGATCATCAGCTGCGGCTTCTTAGTGCTGGAAGAGGGTCTTCCTTATTGCCATTTCCAACCTGTGGCAGAAGAGCAAAATAGGTAACTGAGTTTGTTAGAATTTGTTTAAAATAAAACCACATATATCATTTAAGGAACTCTGCAGTGAATCAGTGAATAAGGTACCACAGTTTCAGTGCATAAACTACGTTAGGTCCATCAACTCCTATACTCTAAAGTCAAAGACAGCAGAGCCATGAATGCATTCTTAGAACCTTACCACAGTGGCTAATACCTAACTGGTACTCAGTAAATATGGCTGAATGACTAAATAAATGTACAGCTTGGTGCTTGTTTAACTGCTCTGAAACTTAAATGTGGATTCCACCTAAATTCTTGCTGATAGTCCTTGGAAAGTGAGAAAATGTGTGCAAAACCACATAGTACTTGACACATAACATAATAGGTGTTCAGTAATACTACATGAATCAGCATTTTGCTCATCTATGATGCTATTTGCTTATTTTTAAAAATGATTTTCATTTGTTACAGAATTTTCAGAGGCTGCATGGTACCATTAAACCATGTATACCATTATACTTCATCAAGACTGGGAATACCAAGTTCAAGTCCTGGGTTTTTTACATATTATCTAATTCTGACCATGAGCAGTTAACATAATTTCTCAGAACCTCAGTTTCTCTGTGGGCAAATGGAAATAATTATTCAACCACATAAAAATGTACTGAATCCCAATCAGAGCTAAGGTCTATAAGATTCAAAAATGATCTATTGCTTTTCTACATCATATTGGTTCTTATGAAATTCAAATTAGAAAAGAATCTTTTATAAACTAAGAGTCAATTCCAACAATTAAATGGTATTGGGATTATTTTTCCATGAATGTTAAGGCCTTTTTTGTCACTGAAAATCATTTCAGTTCTTTGGTTTCTTTTTCTTTCACTGTATCATTCAGAGACAAATCAAAACAAGTAATGCTTTGCTTTTTTCAAAGTTTGTTTTTATTTGCAATTGATTTTCCCAAAGCCCAAGTTCTAGTTTTCCTTTGGACTGTTTTGTGGGAATGAGTTACATATTTTGTAGATATTTTGGGAGTATTGGGGATAAATGTTTGCTTAAAGATCTTAGAGAAAGGTTTACAGGATTTTAATAAATGGATTTGATTGCTCGAGGGATTTTACTTCCCGTATTGATCTAACAAGGATTCAAGGAATCAAGCATGGATAGAGAAGATAAAGAGTCTCTTTGAAACCAGCTCCTTTCAATATTGGGTTGAGATTCAGGGTATGCTAGGTTGCCAAGTTTAGCAAATAAAATACAGATCTAGGTAAATTAGATTTTCAGATACACAATAAATGAAGTTTTAGTGTTCAGTTCAGTTCAGTCACTCAGTCGTGTCCAATTCTTTGCGACCCCATGAATCGCAGCACGCCAGGCCTCCCTGTCCATCACCAACTCCCGGAGTTCACCCAAACCCACATCCATCGAGTCGGAGATGCCATCCAGCCATCTCACCCTCTGTCGTTCCCTTCTCCTCCTGCCCCCAATCCCTCCCAGCATCAGAGTCTTTTCCAATGAGTCAACTCTTCGCATGAGGTGGCCAAAGTACTGGAGTTTCGGCTTTAGCATCATTCCTTCCAAAGAACACCCAGGGCTGATCTCCTTTAGAATGGACTGGTTGGATCTCCTTGTAGTCCAAGGGACTCTCAAGAGTCTTCTCCAATACCACAGTTCAAAAGCATCAATTCTTCAGCGCTCAGCTTTCTTCACAGTCCAACTCTCACATCCATACATGACCATAGGAAAAACCATAGCCTTGACTAGATGGACCTTTGTTGGCAAAGTAATGTCTCTGCTTTTGAATATGCTATCTAGGTTGGTCATAACTTTTTTTCCAAGGAGTAAGCGTCTTTTAATTTCATGTAAGTATTGACAAATGTTATATCCTATATTCTATCTGGCAATTTTAGGTGAGATGATGCCTCCAAGAGTCTGAAAAGACTTCTTATTTACTTGAAAGGGCCTACGAGGAGTCTTAACAAAACTGCAACCTTCAGACCATCTTTATTCGGTTAAAAATTGAGATACATTTTCCATCTGGAAAAGGGTTCTGTAAGGTGACCAGGGTCATCTGGAAGTTTCTCTCTTACAGATGTAGGTAATTACACAGCTATTGGGACTGGAGTTGTCTAATCACATCAGTATGCTGCAGACCCAAGACACCTCATAGAACTACTGACTAAAAGTTCAGCTGACCACTCTTGATTAAAGTGTCTACCCATGGCCAATCCATATGGCTTGGGTACCTCCCAACACGGCGGCTGTAGTCCTAGCTAGCATCCCAAGAACGAGTCCAGTGGCCCCCGTACCTGCAGGTTCTGCACCACAGGTTCAACTAACACAGATCAAAAACATTTGGAAAAAAATTCCAGAATGTTTCAGAAAGCAAAACTTGAATTTGCCAAGCACCAGCAACTATTAACACATCATTTACATTGTATTTACAACTACCTACACAGCATTTACATTCTTTTAGGTATTATAAGTAACATAGAGATGGTATATGCATATGGAAGGATTGCATAAAGTGAAAAGTGTTAGTTGCTCAGTCATGTCTGACTCTTTGTGACTCCATGGACTGTAGCCTGCCAGGCTCTTCTGTCCAGAGTGGGTAGCCATTCCCTTCTCCAGTAGATATTCCCTACCCAGGGATCAAATCCAGGTCTCCTGCACTGCAGGCTGAGCCACCAGGGAAGACCAGTAAATATATGGAAGGATTGCATAGGTTATATGCAAATACTATGCCATTTTATACAAGGCATTTGAGCACCTGAGGAATTTGGTAGCCTCGGGAGGTCCTGGAAACAACCCCTTTTGGATAGCAAGGGACACTTATATTCCAAGAGCTAACTCCTCTGCTTCTGCTTTTAAACTAAGCAAACTCAGCGTATTTGTTGATACCATCAACATGTGTTTTAGAGGTGATTAATACTTTTATGACACTTGTTACATGACTTCTGCTCTCTAGAACACATTTACTTCAACCGATAAGAATAGAAAGATGCAAAAGAGAGGTCAAATAGTGGCATGTGAAGTGAGGATTGAAGAAGGGACAGAAGGTCAGGTGGAGGCAAGTTTAAAAGTGGTGGCAGGGAAATAGTCATCTTCTTCAGTGTAAAGTGCAAGAGTTATGAATTATATTGGAATGATATATGGATTATCCTGAGAGCTGGTCTAGTTAAGAAATAAGTTGACTCCTGGGGAAGAAAAACTAAGAACATGGAATCCAATAAAAATAAAATCTGCCCAAATATTTTTATATGTTAGACTCTATAAGGGACTAAAACATAATAAATTAATGGTTTATCCTTTTTTAAAAAAATTAAAGTTTGATTTTATTCACCTGTTTTTCACCTAAGTCTATCCCTAGATGCTTTAATAAAAGGCTACTTTCCCTTAAATGCATTTAAAAATGTTAATTGGACCAATGGGATTCATCTCTAACATAGATCTTGGCTTATATTTTGAATTATACTGTAACACCCACTGCTATTTCCTTTCCATATTTCAAGAGTGTCCTGAGTATAAGCTGAGAGCCCCAAAGGCATTCAGGAGCCTGAGTGAGTATAAATCCCACTCTATCAATGTTTCTAATCACAAGTCCTTGACATGCTTAAGCATGTACAGAAAATGTATAATTGAGGCTCATTCTGTAAGTGAGCCCCAGGGGTTGATGTTAGTTAAATAAATATTAGGTCTGTTGCATGGTTACCTTGTCCAGCCGTAACATAGCTGCCTGCTGAGCAAAACAGTCGGTGGCTGGAAAAGTAGTGAATAAGAACATGTTCTGCCTGCTGCTATGAGATGTGAAAGTGGGAGGCTGAGAGCCTGATTTGCCCTGAGAGACTCGATAGCATAGAAAAGGGCAAGCCACTCAGTTGGACACTTGGACTAAGATGCAACTGAATTGTTTCTGAAAGCCAAGCCCACAGGGAGAACATACCAAGAGGGAAAAATGAAATCATATTGTCCAGTCATTGACTGAAAACTCAGGCTATGATCTTCGGTCTGTCACCATATCAGAAAACACAGGATTTCACTAATAGCATTCAATAATGGGATCTGGGAAGCCACTCAAGTAGGGTGGGAAAGGTAAGGGGGTAGGGGTTGGTACATTTCATGTTGAATCAGTACACAGGGCCCTGCAAGAAAGCAAAATCACACCGGCTGTCAACCAACAGTACAACATCTTGTTGATGTGGACTGGCCACTACTCACCAGAAGAAAATTTTCCTTGGAAGATGAGAATTAGGAATGCAGAAGAGTTAAGGTCGTAAAGGGAACAAAATCAATTTGACTCCATGCAAGATAAAGGTTGAGCTCAAGGTTGAGCTCAACCTGTCCTAAGACAGCATTTCTGAACAGCCTTTGAAACAGATACTATCCTCTGAAATTTTAGTCTTCAGTCTCCTTCCCTAAGAACTAATCTTGACATTAGAGACATTTAGATAATGTTGGAAATTTAAGGTGGATCTTTCCACATGAAATGTTGCTTTAACCTTGTATCATCATTGCTGCAAAAAGACAAGCAAGGTTATTCATCGTTATTTCAAACTTCTGTTACTATTCCTCTCTCACTTAAAGAAAAACAACACATGAGCTTTATTTAACTTAATTTACAGACCTCCATTGTTTATCTTCCAGGGAAGATCAAAATCTCTCCTTTATTCCTATGTGTTTGAAGCCAGATCATCATAACCAACAAAATTTGCAGCTATGTACCCAAATCTTCTAAGTCTTTTCTGATAATATTTCTGCTTTCCTCAGATTACTGTTATAAAACATATGTATATACCCCATTTCATTTCTATCTCCCTTTCCTGTCTCAGCAAGAGTATTGTAGCAGCTCCATTAAGGTATTCATTCAGATTTCCAAATATAAGACTCCCTGGAATAGCTTTGCCAGTTGGAACTTTACAGAACAGAGGTAGGTAAATTGACATTTTTAGAGCTTGAGATGAAGATGTAGCAAAACAAACTGCAACATAGAGAAGACATATCAGGATTCTTTTTAAGATGGTTTCAGTGGTTCATATCAACCACTGAAACTCCACTAGCACTGAAATGACTTATTCAACAACTTTATTCATGGGTAACATTCAAACTCTTGAACCACTCAGACAGACTGTTCAGTTCAGTCGCTTAGTCATGTCTGACTCTTTGCAACCCCATGGACTACAGCACGCCAGGCTCCCCTGTCCATCACCAAATCCCAGAGTTTACTCAAACCCATGTCCATTGAGTTGGTGATGCCATCCAACCATCTCCTCCTCTGTCTTTCCTTCTCCTCTTGCCTTCAATCTTTCCAAATCATCAGGATATTTTCAAATGAGTCAGCTCTTTGCATCAGATGGCCAAAGTATTGGAGTTTCAGCTTTACCATCAGTCCTTCCGGTGAACACCCAGGACTGATCTCCTTCAGTATGGACTGGTTGGATCTCCTTGCAGTCCAAGGGACTCTCAAGAGTCTTCTCCAACACCACAGTTCAAAAGCATCAATTCCTCGGTGCTCAGCTTTCTTTATAGTCCAACTCTCATATCCATACATGACCACTAGAAAAACCATAGCTTTGACTAAATGGACCTTTGTTGGCAAAGTAATGTCTCTGCTTTTTAATATGCTATCTAGGTTGGTCATAGCTTTTCTTCCAGGGAGCAAGTGTCTCAATTTCATGGCTACATCTGCAGTGATTTTGGAGCTCCCAAAATAAAGTCTCTGTTTCCATTGTTTCCCCATCTATTGTCATGAAGTGATGGGACCAGATGTCATGATCTTCATTTTCTGAATGTTGAGTTTTAAGCCAAGTTTTTCACTCTGCTGTTTCACTTTCATCAAGAAGCTCTTTAATTCTTCTTTGCTTTCTGCCATAAGGGTGGTGTCATCTGCATTTCTCCTGGCAAACTTGATTCCAGCTTCTGCTTCATCCAGTCCAGCGTTTCTCATGATGTACTCTGCATATAAGTTAAATAAGCAGGGTGACAATATACAGCCTTGATGTATTCCTTTCCTTATTTGGAACCAGGCTGTTGTTCCATGTTCAGTTCTAACTGTTGCTTCCTGACCTAGATACAGATTTTTCAAGAGTCAGGTCAGGTGGTCTGGTATTCCCATCTCTTTAAGAATTTCCACAGTTTGTTGTGATCCACACAGCAAAAGGCTTTGGCATAGTCAATAAAGCAGAAATAGATGTTTTTCTGGAACTCTCTTGCTTTTTCAGTGATCCAGCGGATGTTGGCAATTTGATGTCTGGTTCCTCTGCTTTTTCTAAAACCAGCTTGAATATCTAGAAGTTCATGGTTCATGTACTGTTGACGCCTGGCTTCTAGAATTTTGAGTATTACTTTGCTAGCGTGTGAATTCAGTGCAATTGTGCAGTAGTTTGACCATGCTTTGGCATTGCCTTTCTTTGGGATTGGAATGAAAACTGACCTTTTCCAGTCCTGTGGCCACTGCTGAGTTTTCCAAATTTGCTGGGATATTGAGTGCAGCACTTTCACAGCATCATCTTTCAGGATTTGAAATAGCTCCACTGGAATTCCATCACCTCCACTAGCTTTGTTCATAGTGATGCTTCCTAAGGCCCACTTGACTTCGCATTCCAGGATGTCTGGCTCTAGGTCAGTGATCACACTATCGTGGTTATCTGGGTCATGAAGATCTGTTTTGTATAGTTCTTCTGTGTATTCTTGCCACCTCTTCTTAATATCTTCTGCTTCTGTTAGGTCCATACCATTTCTGTCCTTTATCGAGCCCATTTTTGCATGAAATATTCCCTTGGTATCTCTAATTTTCTTGAAGAGATCTCTAGTCTTTCCCATTCTGTTGTTTTCCTCTATTCCTTTGTATTGATCACTGAAGGCTTTATTTCTTCTTGCTATTCTTTGGAACTCTGCATTCACATGGGTATATCTTTCCTTTTCTCCTTTGCCTTTCCCTTCTCTTCTTTTCATAGCTATTTGTAAGGCCTCCCCAGACAACCATTTTGCCTTTTTGCATTTCTTTTCCTTGGGGATGGTCTTGATCCCTGCCTCCTGTACAATGTCAGACAGCCTGTGTACTGAATTAAACCTGAGTTGAGAGTTGTAACCCTTTGGCTGCTGGATTGTGTGTGTGTGGTGGGGGAGGCCACTGTCAAGAGGTCCCTGGGTCTGAGCACAGCTGCTATTTACATGAGTATTTCAACATTCTAGCAACTGTATTAGTTGTGTCTGTGTACACCTGCATCATATTATTTCTGTTTATAGCCTAGGCTGCTCCAAATTATTCATTACAAGATATACCAGAAAACATGATATGGTCCAGATTTTGTATTTCTGCTGTATTTCTTATGCAATTGTGTGATTAATCTCAATGTCTTAGGTTTTGTATGTAAGATAGTTGAAAATACAGTGATTGTGAAAACTTTCCAGAGGACGATCTGTCACCAAAAATCTCACTTCTCTCCAGCATTGTTTGTCTTTGAAATAGTCTTAAAGAATATTTGTCCTGTAACCTTCCTAACGTGCTCATTAAAAAAGCATAAATACTATTTTAGCTAGGTTCAGATTTAAAAGAAGGCATAAGTATAGTCATCATCAGTAGTGCATTGTGTTGATGTTAGATACTTTCAGCACCTAATAGTGTTCTAAAGTAGTGACTCCCAATCTTTTTGGCACCAGGAACAGGTTTAATGGAAGACAACTTTCCACTGGGGTTGGGGTTGGGGGATGGTTTGAAGATGTTTCAAGTGCCTTACATTTATTATACACTTTATTTCTCTTATTATTAACTCAGCTCCACCTCATATCATCATGCATTAGATTCCAGAGGTCAGGGACCTCTGTTCTAAAGGGAAGTTTATGTTCCCTCTTTTTCACCATCCATAAATTAAATATTCTTGATTGGGTAAAAAAATATATTCTTCTCATATTTTTTACCACAATAAGAAAAAATAATGATGTTGGCATCTTAGGGTTGATTAGAGTATATTACAAATCCAGGAACATCTAATATAAGAACATAAATAAGTATTTATATGCATGCAGACTTGTTGGCATCCCACTCCAGTACTCTTGCCTGGAAAATCCCATGGACGGAGGAGCCCGGTAGGCTGCAGTCCATGGGGTCGCTAAGGGTCGGACACGACTGAGCGACTTCACTTTCACTTTTCACTTTCATGCATTGGAGAAGGAAATGGCAACCCACTCCAGTGTTCTTGCCTGGAGAATCCCAGGGACAGGGGAGCCTGGTGGGCTGCCGTCTATGGGGTCGCACAGAGTCGGACACGACTGAAGTGACTTAGCAGCAGCAGCAGACTTGTTGTTTAGTTGCTAAGTGGTGTCTGACTCTTTGCAACCCCTATGGACCATAGCCCACCAGGCTCCTCTGTCCCTCGGATTTCCCAGGCAAAAATACTTGAGTGGGTTGCCATTTCCTTCTCCAGGGGATCTTCCTGACCCAGGAAGATCCTGCATCTCCTGCATTGGCAGGCAGATTCTTTACCACTGAGCCACCAAGGAAGCCCTATGTATGCAGATACCTGTCTTCTAATCGAGACATGACTTGTAAACATCAAGACTTGCATAGTAAGTTGATTAAACAAATATACATGTGTGTGTGTGTGTGTATATATATATATATATATATATATATCCTGTATATCCTCTACTTTACTATCATGAATATCTGAGGACACATACAATTTTCACAGCTCATTCTATTTCCTCAGCAGTTGACTTGAAAACAGCTTATTTGCATTAGCCACAAAACCCAAACGCTTAGTTGATAAAGGAATGAAAAGTAAAACATGTACCAAGGGAGATAAACCTGTTTCTTTATCTCATCCCTCACTGGCTTGAAAATGTCTCTGAGGGAAGAAAAGTTTGCAGGAATTTGGTTCCACGTGGTGGAGGATGATTTATGAAAGTTCAATTACAGCCTGACCCCATCTGTGGTATTTGCCAAGAACCAGCTGTGTCTTTGGTAAAGTAGGACAAAAAAAAAAAAAGCCCTGAATGCATATTGAGCTTCAAAACAAAGAACAATATAATAGGAGGCTGCCAGATACACATCTCCTGAAAGGCCATTATAATTAAAAATATCTGAATAGTATTTTAAATACAATATACAAGGTCATTCCAATAAGAAGGTAACACAGGCATTGACAGAGAATGACAAGAATACTCAGAAAGCAAGTGCTTGGAAATTATATTGCATGTGAAGTTTCACATGGTGGTTTTAAAAACTGTGTCAGAAGAAAGGGTATAATTTGTCTCCCATTCTAATTTGATTGTCATGACAGGAGGTAGGCTGCCACTCAAAGGCTCAGAGACCTGCTATTGCTTCTGCATTGTTTATACCTGCAAGAGACGGTGTGTCATCTAAGTAACATTTTACAAGTCCCAAAACAAAGTTTCAGAAAGGGTCTACACTATTTACTGATTGGTAGGTTAGGAAAGGCAGAATAAAGCAGCAAGTGCTGAGATGTGTGCTGGGAAATGTCTGTTTAATACAGTCCATCTTCAAACCGTAGTGCTGGAGAAGACTCTTGAGAGCCCCCTGGACAGCAAGGAGACCCAACCAGTCAATCTTAAAGGAAATCAGTCCTGAATGTGCATTGGAAGGACTGATGCTGAAGCTGAAACTCCAGTACTTTGGCCACCTGATGTGAAGAGCTGATTCATTGGGAAAGACCCTGATGTTGGGAAAGATTGAAGGCGGAGGGTGAAGGGGGTGATAGAGCATGATATGGTTGGATGGCATCACCAACTCAATGTACATGAGTTGGAGCTGACTCTGGGAGATAGTGGACAGGAAGGCCTGGTGTGCTGTAGTCCATGGGGTTGCAAAGAGCTGGAGATATCTTAGGAACTGAACAACAGTCTTCTACTGAACCTGTCTTGAGCCACCTAGCAAACAGTTTATGATGTTTTGAGTATCAGGACTTGAATCAAGATGCCAGATTTCAATTCTAGTGCCATGTATTTCCTCCATAACGAGGACAATCATTTCCTCCAGAGCTCCACCTACCTGTCTGTAAAATGAAGATTACATGCATGTTTTTCCACTGTGAGTTGTAACCAAGAGATTATCTTAGGTGAATAAACCTAACACAAGAAGCGATATAGATTTCAGACACACAGGTGTTGAACACTCCTTGGTGTTTTAAAAGAAGAGATACTTACTTTGAAGAAAAGACGTACAAGGATTTAAAACATCTTAACTAACTACAAATAATGTTCCCTGGACTTTGGAGGAGGTAAATTATTCTCACCAGAAGCATAAGAAAGGCTAAATTAAAGTTTCTTTTTTTGGTAGTCTCTCCCCGACAGGAAGCTGCTATCTCTCTTCTTCAAATGCTGCTTAGACCCCTGCAACTTAAATTTAGCTCTCTGGCAGCCTCTCCTTCCTCCTATGGGCTACAAGTGGTGTTAAATGACAGGCAGATGTTAAACAAGATACTTCCCTGCACAGCTGCCTTGCCTCTTTGAGTAGGCTCCGATCTCTATTTAAACAAAAAAGAAGAAAGAAATCTGAAGATAAGCCTGTCAGAGTGTTCTGAAATTAACATAACTCAGACCTCCTGCCAGTGTCCTAAAACTTAAAATAGTGAGTTGCCAGCTCGCTGCAAGACTTTGCAAGCAAAGCCCATGTCTTGATGTTGGAGCAAGTCTGCAGCGCTTCCCTGGGCACTGGGAGAATTCAGAAAGCGATAAAGGAGAGAGCAACGCCTCCTTGTAAAACTACACATTGAAAAGCTGATGTCCTCCCGGCCCTTCCTGTCACAGATGCTAACCACAGGGAAATCATCTCTTTCTGTATTTACTGAGCCAGGCTAATAGCTTTACCATCCACGCCCCATTTACTCTTTATAACAATCCTGTCAAAAGCATATTTACACTTCCTGTTTGGATAGAGAATTCCAGTAGAAGCAAGTTAGTAACATGACCAAAGGTCATACAGGTAGCTGGTAACTGGGATTTCATCTGATCCAAAGTCAGCCTATATAATACAAACAGAGAGACTAAAAGATGCTGAAGGAAGACTCTGCAAGAAGACTGTGGTGGATTGAATGGTGGCCATCAGAAGAGATGTAAGCATCCTAACCCCTGGAATCTGTGAATATAATGTTATTCAGAAAAGGGGTCTTTGCAGATGTAATGAATTTTGAGGAACTTGGGATCATCCTGGACCGTGCATGCGCAGGCACACACATGCTCAATTGCATCCAATCTCTTGTAATCCCATGAACTGTAGCCCGCCAGGCTCCTCTGTCCATGGGATTCTCCAGGCAAGAATACTGGCGTGGGTTGCCATTTCCTACTCCAGGGGAATCTTCCCGATCAGGGATCGAATCCATGTCTCCGGTGTCTCCTGCACTGGCAGACGGATTCTTCACCACTGTGTCACTTGGATCATCTGGGTGGGACATAAATCCAACGACAAGTCTCCTTATACAAGAGAAAGGCAGAAGGTGCTCTGACACAGAAAGAAGAGGAAAAGACATGGACACAAAGAAGAGGACCGTGAAAAGACAGAGGCAGAGACCAGAGGGGCAATGCCACAAGCCTGGGGAGCTCGGAGCAGCCAGGAGGCAGAAGAGGCGAGGAAGGGTCCTCTCCTGCAACCTTCAGAGGAAGCACAGCCAGGCTAACATGTTGATTTCTGACTCTGGACACCAAAATGGTGAGACAGTGAGTTTCTGTTTTAAATCACCAGATTTGTGGCAATTTATGACAGCAGCTCTAGCAAAATAATACAGAATTAGACAAAAATCCTTAGGTTAACACTTTTGGAGGCCCCTGTAATTATCATGACTAGATTATAAGAGACACCACCTTGCTTCCCTTTGTATCTCTTACATTCATGATACTCACCTGTAGCTCAGTGAATATTTGTTGACTTGGCCCAAGGGAGCAGCTGAAAGTGTGGCAAGTGGGAGCCAGGCGTGTCTCCAAGACTGGCATCATCTGAGGGCAGACAGAGGAGACTGTGGCAAGTCAGCCCCTTCCAAAGGGCAGATCAGATTGAAATCACCCAGGTGGCTCTTTTTTGAGATTGAGAAAAAGGATCAGGAACCCTGTCCTCATTTTGGGAGATACAGAGGAGGCTCTTCCAAGATGGCTGAGTGGTAAAGAATCTGTCTGCCAGGACAGGATATGCAAGGGACACAGGTTCCAACCCTGGGTTGGGAAGATCTCTGGAGGAAGAAATGGCAACCCACTCCAGTATTCTTGCCTGGAAAATCCAATGGACAGAGGAGCCTGGTGGGCTACAGTATATGAGGTAACAAAGAGTCAGACACACTGAGCTCATGTGGCTGAGAGGAGGCCCCAGGATATTCACAGCAACTACATGTTTTCAGTCCTCATCTAATCAAAACACTGTCAGGGAGATGGAGATAGATTCCTATACATTTTAAATTGGAAAAAAAAAAAGAATAAATCAGAGGCCCTTCTATCATTCACTCTTTTGTTTCATTTTTATTTAAAAAATAAATTATTTATTAAAGATACACAAAGGAATGCAGTAACATCTCCTTCCCCCATCACCCATTCATTCACTGACCAAACATTTGTCAAGTGACTACCATGCGGGCTCTTCTCATGTTTTCCAACTATACATTCATATTCTTTGAGAATACCACCAGATGTATCTGTTCTGTTCCCATTTTTCTACCTCTAATATTTTTTCTGTAATTTTTTTGTGTCTTTGACAGTTGTCTTGCCATCTCGCCCTGGAATTATTATATCTGCTGCTCCCTTCTTATTCATAGAGGTGATGTTTCTTTAAGTTTTTGGCTGAAGGTTCACATTTTTCACCTGCTCTGTGGCAGCTTTTTTCTGGCGAGTGTTCTTTGTTGGTAACTTTATTCTTCTTTTTCACAGATTTTTCTTCAAGTGTCTCTGGGTTGCTATCGTACCATCTTACATCTTTTAAGTGGGTTGAACTTTGCTGCGCTAGGCATTTAAGAAAGTTCCTGTGAGGAAAGAGGATGGATCAGAGTAGCTTGCAGGTGTTTCAATCCAGAGAACCTTCTGTTGCTTCTACAGAAATCTGACTGCTTCCTGCAAATATGATGCCTCCATTGCATTCTTTGTGTACCTTAACTGCTTCTTCCTGTTTCAATTACCTGCTTTTCAAAGTCAAAGTTTAGAAGCATTTTGCTTGCCAGCCCTGACACCAGATTTCTACACTTACTACAGCAAACAGCCATGCAGCTTTTTTACTACATGACATAGCTCTTCCCTCCAAAAAAAAAAATGTGTTTTTGCAAATTCCTTCTGCAACCCACCATTGCCAGGCCATCTCAGTATACCTCTGGACTTTATGCTAGATCAATTCTAACCAATCTCAGTTAGTTTTAGCAGTCATTTCACAAACGTCAGGGTCTGCAGATTGTTGCTGTTCTTCAGTCATCCAGTTGTGTCTGACTCTTTGCGACCCCATGGACTGCAGCACGCCAGGCCTCCCTGTCCCTCACCATCTCCTGGAGTTTGCCCAAGTTCATGCTCATTGCATTAGTGATGCCGTCCAGCCATCTCATCCTCTGACGCCCTTTTCTCCTTCTGCCCTCAATCTTTCCCAGCATCAGGGTCTTTTCCAGTGAGTTGTCTGCAGATTATGTGTGTCCTACTTCACAGAAGATAGAGTCTGAGAGGCTTTTTAAAAAAATTTTACCTGTTGCTTTTAGATGATTTCTAGGACAAGAGGGTAAACATGTGGTGTAGAAAGCCACGTAAAATGGGCTATTTCAGCTTTCTCAAAATGACAGCCTTGAACTGAAAGGAATACTTTTAGCACAGCCAAATTTTCAGGATTTGGAGTATATTTTAATTCTGTATGTTACATTCATGCTGGCCTATGAATGAGGTATTTGAGTGTGATATGATTAGGACTGGTTATTCTTTCTTGGTTTTCCAAACTTTCTGTCATGACTCTCTTAGCTTCAACACATACACATATTCACACACACACACACACACACACACACTCACAGGAGAGGATGCTATATAAAGATTAAATAAGTGAGCACAAAAAATGTCCTTTGAGGACTTCCCTGGTGGTACAATGGGTAAGAATCCACCTGCCAGTGGAGGGGACACAGGTTTGATCCCCAGTCCAGGAAGATTCCACATACCATGGAGAAACTAAGCCCATGTACCGCTGAAACTACTGCCCTCACTCCAAAGCCTGTGAGCTGCAGCTACCGAAGCCAGCCTGCCTAGAGCCTGAGCTTCACAGTAAGAGAAGCCACTGCAGTGAGAAGGCGAGCCACTGCTCACCTCAACTAGAGAAAGCCCTCAGGCAGCAATGAAGACCCAGTGCAACCAAAAATTAAAAAAAAAAATTAATATCCCCTGGGTTTCACAATGAGGAAGGCATCTGTGCCCTGACTAAACTGAGTTTGTGGGAAGAAATCAGAATTGTGAGTTGAATGGATTGAGAAGTGAACAGAAAAGTTATTAAAATAAGGAGTAAGGACTATTTCAAGATACCTTATCCCCAGCTTTCCTGAGATACAATTGACATACAGGGAAGTATAAGCTTAAAGGTACACAATGTGTTGATGGGATACACATGCATTACAAAATTATTACCAGGATCGAGTTAGTTAGCACCTCTATCGGGTCACATAATGACACTTGGCATGAACGAAAGGAAAGCTTTACAGGATCAGATAGAAAGTCAGGGCTAAGAAACTCTATATTTAGATCTTCTTAAGAAGCTTGTTTAGAGAGTGATGTCACAAGCTTCGGAAGTCCCGTCCTTGAAGGTGGGGGTAGACAGCGAGGAGGAGGAAAGGAGTCTGTGTCAGAGCACAGCCATTCAAAGCCCTGATTCTGGAGTCAGAGTGCTTGACTCTGATCCCATTGTTAACTCGTGTTGGCTCTGTGACTTGGCACGACCTTAGTCTCCTTGATCTAAAATGATCCCCTTAGTCTCCTTGATCTAAAATGATCCCCTAATCTAAATATAAAAGAGCCCAGACCTTTCTTCTGAGCTCCAGTCCCTGTCTACTAGATAATTTACCCTGAATGTCCTCCAAGGTATCTCCAAGTTAACATGTCCAAAACTTAGTATCTGCCCAATCCCCAAGCTTAGTATTCCCTTAGTATTTTTATTCTTTGGGGATCAAACCACCACCTACCTACAAATCCAAGCCAAAAAGGCTATGCCCATCCCAGATGCCTTCATTTCCTTTACATCTAACATCTCATTGTGATCAGCCGTACCAATCTCACCTCTTACTTTCACCTGTAGTACTTATGCCCTCCTTTCCTACCTTACCACTACCATCTAAAAGTAGGTTTGCATCAACTCTTACCTAGACTTCTGCATTCCTCTGCCCAGCACCCACGCAGTTAGCCTGGAACCAGAAATCCCTAGTCCAGATTCAGGAATCAGGTTCCTGGGTGGGTGGGGGTGGGGGTGGCGAAAAGCAGGAACAGCCGTCCATTGGCTAGAATTCGGCTCAGTCAGCACCTGCAATTAATTTTCTCGGTTTGGGAGGAGGGTGGGAGGGGCACTTAGGTTACCCTAGGCTGTCACCATAGTAACCAGATTTGGTGAGTGGGGCTGCCCCTTCACTCTCCCTGCGGGAGTGGTGGAAATAATCTGGGTCTGCCTTATGGCACCCCACTCCAGTACTCTTGCCTGGAAAATCCCATGGACAGAGGAGCCTGGAAGGCTGCAGTCCATGGGGTCGCTGAGGGTCAGACATGACTGAGCGACTTCACTTTCACTTTCATGCACTGGAGAAGGAAATGGCAACCCACTCCAGTGTTCTTGCCTGGAGAATCCCAGGGATGGGGGAGCCTGGTGGGCTGCTGTCTATGGGGTCGCACAGAGTCGGACACGACTGAAGTGACTTAGCAGCAGCCTTACTTTCAACTAGTTAATGAAGCTAATTGACTGGAACTTCTGCATTAGAAAAGCCTAAAGGGAATGGGGGAGAGACCAGAGAGCCTATGTGTGTTAGTCACTCGGTCGGTCATGCCCAGCTCTTTGCAATCCCATGGACTGCAGCCCTCCAGGCTCCTCCTTCCATGGGATTTTACAGGCAAGAATACTGGATTGGGTTGCCATTTGCTTCTCCAGAGAGCCTATAGAGACCCCCAGATAGCCTGCTCTTGGCTGGGGTTTCCTCAGGATAAAAGAATAAAAATGATCTCAGCCTCTTCTCTTGCCCACACACCATCCTTGAATCTACTCTCCATGTGTGCTGTGCTTAGTTGCTTCTGACTCTTTGCGACCCCATGGACTGTGCCCTCCCCGCTCTTCTGTCCATGCAGATTCTCCAGGCAAGAATACTGGAGTGGGTTGCTGTGCCCTCTTGCAGGGTATCTTCCCAACCCAGGGATCAGACCCAGGTCTCCCACATTGCAGGTCCATTCTTTACCGACTGAGCACCAGGAAAGCCCCAAAATACTGGAATGGGTAGCCTATCCCTTCTCCGGCATCTTCCCTGCCCAGGAATCGAACAGAGGTCCCCTGCATTGCAGGTGGATTCTTTGCCAGCTGAGCTACTAGGGAAGCCCCTGTTCTTCATACCACTGACAAAGTGAATGTATTAAAATGCAATTCTGATCACGCCATTCCTCAGGTTAAAGCTTTACGTTTGGATAAAATCTACATTTCTTATCAGGGCTTTCAAGTTCCTCCACAATCTGATCCTACTTATCTCTCCAGCTACAAACGTCACTGTACTTCCTTCTCAGTTTCCACTGCAGAGGAGGTAGCAGTGCTCTTAAGAGGAGAACCCCTTTTGTTTAGAGAGACTTTATTACGCTGCTTGAATATACAGAGGCAATGAAACCAAGGGTGGGGAATAAGGAGGTGAAGACCAAAGGAACTAGGGACTTCCCTGGTGGTCCAGTAGCTAAGACGCTGTGCCCCCAACGCAGGGGGCCCAGGTTCAATCACTAGTCAGGGAACTGGATCCCACATGCTGCAGCGGAGTTCGCAGTCTGCAACCAATGATCCCACGTGTCACAACTAAGACAACTGAGATGCAGAACAGCCAAATATTAAATATAGGCAAATATTTTTAAAAAAGACAAAGGGAGCAAGAGCCCATGTCTGGGGGCAGGTGACAGTTTGGAGAGCAGAGTGGCCAAGGCAGGGTGAAGAATGGGTGGAGGAGAGTCAGAGGGGAAGCAGTTGGGGGCCTAACAAGGGGAGAGTGTGGTAAGACCCTGCAGACCATTGCGAGGATTTTGACCTTTGCTTTGAAGCAAAAAATCATAGAAAAATTTTCAGCAAAGTGATATAATCTGACTTAGGTTTTTAAAGGATCTGACTAATGTTGGGAATGGACCTGCTAAGAGTGAAAGCAGGAAGACCAGTTAAGGAGACAATGCAATGATTCACAGAAGAGCAGATGGTAGCTTGAAAGCTACTAGGTGAGTGAAGGTGGGGAGGCTAATGTCAGTAAAGATGGTGAGAAGTGGTCACATTCTGGATACATACATGCACACTCTTATTTGAAAAGATTTCTAAGATAGACTACCAGACTCTTTCTGTTTACATTGAGTGGAAGGGGATGTATATCATTTTCTTTGGTTCTTAAAAGAAAGGCGACCCCATCAGTCTGTAGTTTGTAGGGAAACTCAGGTCTCACTTTAGTAAGACATGCTATTTCCTCCTCCATACCTTGAATCTTTAAGCTTCTCTCTGGGGTTTACTCTTGCCCAGCTCCTTCCACTGGAAAATAACCCATCATGCTCAGCTCAAGCAGCACCTTATTTTTAAGGCCTTCCCTAATCCCAAAGATACTACTATGACCTCAGATACACTGCTATCGTAACCCGTATATAATGATAACACCTGATTGCTCACTTTCTCCATGCCCTACTGTGAGGTTCATTAGGGCAGATTCATCTCTTGACACCCATCCCTCCATAGCACACACGTGGTGCTTAGTGACTACATGAGTGCACAAGACATAATGTAGTAAGGTAAAGACAGGTGGCACCAGCGGCACTCAGAGCTCAGTGGCTGTAATACACCCAGAGACGGGCAGAGTACTATCTTATCCAGTGGTGAAGAAAGCCTTCCCAGATGGTGCTAGTGGTAGAGAGCCCACGTGCCAATGCAGGTTAGATGTAAGAGACACGGGTTTAATCCCTGGGTCAGGAAGATATCCTGGAGGAAGCCACGGCAATCCACTCCAGTATTCTTGCCTGTCTCCTCCTACCATGGACAGAGGAGCCTGGTGGGCTACCGTCCATTGGGTCACACAGAGTCGGACATGACTGAAGCAATACAGCACGCTTGCATGCATGCAGTGATGAAGAAAGAAAGAAAAAACTGAGCATGGTGATTCGTCTCCTATCACCCTTTGCAGTTTATGAAAGACTTCGGTATATATTACTAATTCTCACACCAAGTCCATGACAAAGAAGATTTATACAGGTAGAAACAGCAAAAATTAAACGAACTGTCTCAGCACAGACAAAACTTCTCCTCTATATGCATTCTTGTTCAATCATACATCTTTCAAAATAGGAAGAAAAAGGCTTTTGCAGTTGCAATTCCAGATTCACCCAAACTATAAAGGAAAGGAGTAAAAAGTGAAGGCAAATGATAGCAAGCTTTGACTATGAGGCTAAGACCTTTTAACTTTTCCTGGATGGTATTGGGAAGCGGTTAGAGTGTTTTGATCAGCTGAGTGAGACATGAATTGAGTTTTAAGATAAACAAGGGAGATATGTACAGATGGATTTGCATACAGCAAAATGAGGAGTGAAATACATTAAGGAGATATCGCACTAATTAAGTGGGTGATGGTCAGACCAAACCAGCTGTTGATTTCACTTTACTTTCACTGAACTGTAGGTTGACTCTATACTAAAAGATCAGAGCAATTAGAAAGATTATACTTTAATGGGTATTGTCAGTTCAGGGTGTCATTCAATTTAATGTGATACACTTCTAAATTGTACAGTTTGGAGTTAATAGATTAAGCATGAATTGAACCAAGTTAGTGTTAATAACATAGTGAAGACTGAACAACTATTATTCAAAGAAGAGTGAATTTAGTCATAATTACAAGGCCAGTTTCTAAGACACCACCATTTAGATTTAATATCATAAGCATTTATGTGTTTGTTTCCTAAACTAAACCAATGTGGCTATAGTTTGATCATGGTTTTTGTGACATGTGTTCTCTAAAGTTTTCTTTGGTCTCTGGCAATGTATGTATTGTTTATGATGTAAAAGTTTATGCAGTATTATAAGTACATACTGAGGTTTGATGTGTTGACTGTGAATCAAGGTCATTTATTTAGAAGGTGGCATCATTAGCCTCAGTAAGAGTGTAAAGAACACTGTGAACCACTTCCGCATGATGTTCTTATGCAGTGTATTGGGCACTGTGTTAATTGCTTCACAAACAATCTCACTTGAACACAGAAAAAGTGCTGGGGAAAGTCATGTTTTTGCCACTTTCAGACAAGGCATTTGAGTCTCAGAGAAGTCAACAGAGAATTGAATGGAGATCCAATCTGTCTGGACCCATACCTGGGCTACTGGTCACCACACCCTTGAGACCTGCATGTGGAGTATCTACTGGCCCCCACAGCCTCTAGAAGCTAGAAGCAGGGTTGTCAGCCCTGGTGGTGGGTCAGGTTCCCTACCCAAGCAAGGCCTGCCTCCAGACACAGCTTGGTGCTACTTTCCCCCCCACCCCCACAGTTTTATCTTTGTGTACAGATTTGCTCAACAATCACTGAATTTCTAGGACAGGTTCAGGTAACCAAAGAGCCTTTATCAGTAGTATATATTGTCTCGACCCAAAGGATGCTGCAAACCCAGGCTGGAGCCAAATGGGAAATAACATCTTTCTTAGGAAGGCTTAGAAATCCTCATCCAATCATTTAAGATGTTTCCTTTCTTGGGTAGCCCAGGCTGAGTTACACCTGGCTGCTAGGCCACCATTCAACGGTTAGCCAAGAAAACAGGGTACAGGCCACCAAAAACAAGACCCCCTCATCCGCCTCATGTTATGGCACAAGTTTCACAATACAAATCACCTGTATTCAAAGGTAAACTTACGAAACTTGTACAATACACATGCCATCAAAAGTGGGATCACTGCCAGTGGTGAGGCAGCAGCTACAGGAGCCTGTGCCACGTGTAAGATACACCGAAAAAGACTAGCTGCTATTGGGCCACAGAGAGCAGTATTAAGTCCAATATAGGCTGTTCCATTTCAAGCAGATTCCTTTCTGCTTCTGGAAGTTGGTTAATTTTTCTGGTTATGGTATCAGTTAAGTTCTCCTTGACAGTATCATCTGCTTCATGGTTTTCCATTTATTGCAACCCTTTCCCCAGAATGCCAGTACCTTACTAGCTCTCCTCTCAGCAGTCGCTGCCTCCTCTGGTCTTCAAAGCCATCACGAGGGTTCCCTTCACCCTTTGTGCTCCTGGGTGTAGCCATTCTGGCTTCGCTCTAGTTTTCAAAGCTTCACAGGTCATCCTAATGTGCTTAAGACCCTAATGTGATTCTCAGTGATTGGAAACCACTGAGCTCCATATTCCGGGAGTTTCCAGGAAGGCACCTGTGTGCAACTCTTTGGTAATTACTACCAAGGAACTGAGACCTCATCTGACCCCCGACCAGGCTGAGGGAAACCTTTCAGACACTGTCTTAAAGGCCTCACTATAAATTACCTTAAAATAAAGCACTATAAATAAGCACTCCCTTTGCAGCCTCCAGTTCCTACCAATCACCCTACTTGACCCTCCCACCTGAAGATGCACCCCCTACCGGGGGTTTGGTATCAGTCCTGTCCTAGGTCACACAGAATTGTCTAAGGAGTTTTAATTCTCTAACTCCATGGCTCGACCTCAAGATGATAATAACAACAGCTGTTTATCCAGCTTCCACGTGCCATGGTGTTCAGGCATGGTGTTCAGTGTTTCATGTGTGTTACTCTTAATTCTTACGCTGACTCTGTGAGGCAGATTCTCTGATACTCATGAAGAAACTGAATCTTGGAAAAATTAGACAACATGCTAACCTGCAGTCTGGGTTTTCACCTGGTTCTGCCCGACCACCGGCTTCATGTCCTCGGCTCCCCTCACTGCTCCACGTCTCCATGTAAACACCCCAGCGCTTCTGCAGCTCCAGAGGGAAACTCCTTCTCACCACAAATCCTCCTCTTCTCCAGCCCCTTCCCAGATAATGTCACCTCCTCACACCTGTCACTCAAACTGAAACCTCTAGATCATTCCCCAACACCCATGGCAACTAGTAAGTCTGCTCTGACCCTCACTGGCTCCCGAACCTTCTTCTCTTCTTTCAGATCCTTCTCTCAGAACCATTCTTTATGGTTCCCTCCAAGATTATTTTCATAACCCCTGTAAAGCAGGGATTATCTCCTGAGGATAAGGTTATCTTAGGTTATCTCCCTATCCTAGATTTGTCTTTTTCAAATCCACAGCCCACTTCACTGGTTTTTGATTTGACCATTTGGTAATGCAAATTTGATATCACATTGAGGTTTACTTTTTTTTAATGATGCAATGAGTCTCATTTGATAAAACACTGATTCCTTAGCAAGGTGTTCTTCAAAATATAGCTCCAAATTATTTCTCAAATGTGCCCTGGCCTCTTGTCCTTACCCCATAAACACGGTCTTCTCTAAAGTTCAGAAACTGGGGGCCCACAGAATCTGGTCCAAGAACTGTATAGGTTCACCTTGTACTATTGTGTGTATTAACCATCACTGTGTAAGGAATTCTTCACCGTGTAAGGAACTGGGAGAGTTCATGTAAAAACCCAGACTTCTTACTTCTCTTGAGACATAACCTCACCAGTGTCCCGAGTCCTCACACCCACAGTTGTGCTCCAACCCAGCTAACCTCGTGTGTTAAATGGCCTGTGGGATCCTCCAGGCATCTGGGGTTATGGTCTCTATGCTGGGCCGTGAGAAGGTCCCTAGGCACACCATAACTTCGTAACTTTGTTCACGGCATTTCTTCAGGTTGGTGTGCCCCTTCTCCCCCTGGTAAAGTTTTATTTTGAAGGGCTCAGATAAAGGACCACCATTTCTGTGAAGTCTTCCCGATAAAATCATTCACCTGTGCTCAATAAAGCTTTCTATTTCTAATGTTTAGTTGCTCAGTTGTGTCCAACTCTGTGTGACCCCATGAACTATATATAGCCCACCAGGCTCCTCTGTCCATGGGATTCTTCAGGTGAGAATACTGGAGTGTGTTGCCAGTTCCTTAGGTAGGGGATCTTCTGACTCACGATTGAACCTGCATCTCTTGCACTGGCAGGTGGATTCTTTACCACTGAGCCCACCTGGGAAGCCCCATTTCTAATGCAGCTCTCCCCAAACTGTTAAAGGCAGCTATATGCACAATTCTGTCCTGGCTAGATGGGAAGACCTTGAAGGGAGTTCTGCTTTAATCAGTTTCACACCCTTCCTCACACAACCACCATCAGGCCTCACCCATGTATTCTTTCCATGAGCACTGAGTTAAGTAAATTCAGTTGAAATCAAAAGCCCTTTTTTGATGTCCATTAAAGTCTTTTCATTCCCACTTTTCTGTAACTGAACAAGAAAAGGACTTATTTACATAGAAAGGATCAATGAAATTATTATTCATATGAGCTTTGAGCAAATGTGGCTTTCTAAATTTTCTTTAGTAAGATTATATCGCTGGTGATGATAGCTGACTTTACCTGAGTTCCAAGCATATCATAAGAAGTGTATAAATATTAACTCCTTCCTTTTCCTAGTATTGACCATATGATCAAATAATAATTAATATTTTTTATAAAACACATTCACACCACAAATTTCTTAGGTGGTAAATACTTCGTTAATCAGGTCTACATCATCACCTAGTTTCTAATCTCGTGTCTCACAGGAAACTCACAATGTAAACTACTTAGTTCATGGTATCTTTGTCTTTTTTTATATCATTTCTTTTATACCTTCTTTTAAAGCAGAAGAATGTTGAACTCAAGAATCTAGATCTAGGTTGAGAAAGAAGATAAGACATTTCTTATAAAAGACATAGTAGGCAGCATACAGACCTTTCTGTAGGGAAGGAACGCCCAAAGCAGACACGAGGAGGAAAGGGATTGTACACTCTCTTCTGAAGAAGCATAAATGAAGGACCACAGTTGGCGTGGAAGTAAAATCTCAGAAGAAATGATTAGATTCTTTTAGGAGTTCCCTGGTTTTTGCCAAGACTATCTGCTGACAGCTGTAAGCCCCAGGCAGCCAGCTGCAATGCCCGTTAATATGTGAAAGACTATTAACATTTTGCTGTTTTCATTCTCCCCCTGTAAGAAGTGAATAAGGAACAGGTGTGGACAGGGAAGCAGAAAAGTTCCTTTGAGAGTTATAAATCAGCCTGATCCTGGGTTGAGTGCATGGATGTCTCTGAGGAACCCCATTCCTTTCCCAAGGCATTCCAAGTGGGTAAAGGGAATCTAACAGGAATCAAACCACCTGCAGTGTGTCTACATTCCAAGAAAGAATGCCAGAAGTTTCAGACTCAGATGGAAATCCTTGTCATAGTTTTCTCTTCATGTGATCCAATTTCCTCTTAATTAATCAACTGGGATTTTGTCTCTGAATTGTTGGCCCATAGTTAACATTATCAGATGCTGTTGAACTCTGAAAACATCTGACAGATTTCTAGATAGAGTATTAAGTCATCTTCCCAATTGTCTTAATCTTAGGAGGTAAATGACCTACAGGATGAAAAACTGATAACATTTTTTAAAAATAAATTTGTCTCAATTTCAGAAGTAATTACAGTTACCTTTTTTAATGCTCTTGGACAGCAATTTTCAGTGTGTTTAACTGCATGTCAAGATTGGAGGAAAGTGTAAAAATCTATAGAACTGTGGTATGAAAAAAATTTCTATTTGTCTTACTTTAAGAAATACTCAATGCTGACCCCTGCACATTTTTACCTGGTTTAGGACATGTCCTAGATAGTTCTTTCTCTATACAAATGACCCATCTATCCAGTCCTATTTAAAATAAAACAGAACACAACTATATTCCAGTCTTTGTTCTCAGAACTTAAAGCATGGCTTTTTCTGCATGAACCTAATGTTATGCCAAGGAAGTTTGTGTTATTAAAATCAAACAGCTGAGTGGGGCTTGCTTCTGATAACGTTCACTTACTTTGTCTTTAAATAGTCTTATTTAACAAAATATTTGAAAAGATTTGTTGTAATAGCAGTCTCTGAAGTTCATTGTGTGTATAGGTCTCAATTTAAAGATTTTTTAAAAAAATAATTGGACTAAAATTTTGCCTATTGTCTTGTGTATTAATACGACTTGTCTATAAAGTAATTCAAACTTGAAATTAGAATACTAGGCCCTTTTCTCCCCGCTTATCTGGGCCTCGGTTTTCTCATCTGGTAAATGGAGCTTGGATGAGATGACCTCTAAGGTCTACATCAAATAGAGCTGAAGGCAAAAGTAAAAGGCAGTCGGATGCCTTTGAGGAGTAGGATGAAGAGAAGCACAGGCTTTGCATCAGACATCTGGGTTCCAGTCTTAGATATTATTAGCTATAGGAAGTTATGCGTCACTGTATTCAGCCATAAAATGGGACTAATTAAAGCTGTATCGAGCACTGCTGAGGTTTCAATGGAAATAAGCCTATTATGTTCCCAGTACAACTTGTGCATGTATTTTCTGCTCCTATAAATGGTCGGACCATATTTTAAGGTCAAGAAAAACTTAAGGCTGAGCACATGATCGGATCTAGTAGTTTCCACTCTGGCACTTGGAGAAGAAAGGGCAGGATCCTATCACTGTCCTTTACCAAGAGAGATGTCCCTCTGCTGTGATGAAACTAGAGCCATCAGGGTTTAAAAAAAGCGCACGGTCAGGGGGAAGGCACCGCATCTTGGCAAGAAGAGCTTAACATAGTTTCCAGTCACCAAACTCTCTTCCCACCCCACACCCCGCTTCTATTTAAATCCTGGGCCCTCCACCGGTCCACACTCATTTTAGCCAGTACCCAGGCTCTCAGCAGAGAAGGGTGGCATGGCTCCCGGGGAAAAGAAAAGGGGGGACGGGCCGGCCAAGAGTGCCCTCCGGAAGGTGCACACAGCCACCCTGGTTATCACCTTGGCCCGAGGCTGGCAGCAGTGGGCCAACGAAAACAGCATCAGGCAGGCCCAGGAGCCTGCAGGCTGGATGCCAGGGGGCACCCAGGACCCATCCGATGCTTCTGGACCAGCGATAGACGCCCCCACCCGCTGGAAAGCTCAGAGGGCCCCAAAGCCTTCCTCCCCGAAGCCGGAGGGCTGTGGAGAAGATGGACACGGCTCAGAGGAAGCCAGCGCAGTTTCTCCTATCAAAAGGAAAGAGGTGACCAAAACGGTGGTCAGCAAGGCTTACGAGAGAGGAGGGGACCTGGGCCACCTCAGCCACCGGTACGAGCAGGATGGCGACCAGCCGGAGACCAGGCAGCCAGAGAGCGATGTTGACAGACTCCTCCGCAGCCGCGGCTCCCCAACGCTGAGGAGAAAGTGTGCCAAGCTGGTGACCGAGCTGACCAGAGGCTGGAAGGCGATGGAGCAGGAGGAGCCCAAGTGCAGGAGCGACAGTGTGGACACAGAGGACAGCGGCTACGGAGGCGAGACGGACGAGAGGCCAGAGCCGGATGGAGAGCAGGTGGCCGTGGCCAGGATCAGACGCCCCCTGCCCTCCCAGTAAGTGAACGCGTCTCTCAGCGCCTCACCCCGCCTGCCGCGTGCCCCGAGCAGCTGAGGGGTGCCAGAGAGCAGGGGAGCCCTGCCCGAGTAAGGGGGGGACTTGCCGACAGGGCTGGCAGCCAGGGCTGGGCGAAGGCTCACCCCTGGGCTAAGAGGACAGTGCCCGGCTCAGTCATGGACCTCCAGGTCAAGGGCTCGCCCCCTTTGGTTTCTCCTCTCTGTTCTGAACCCTCAAGGTTTAGCCACAACAAAGATGAAGCCACCAGAGATAGGTGTCTGCTACGGGTTAATGTTTGAAGTCAGTTCTATAATGAGTAAGGATTGGCTTATTTTTTCTGCAGAAAAAAATATTTCCTGGTAGACTGAGGGGAGAGACCTTTCCCTTGTCTCAAATCAGTGTATGTAATATTATCAAGAGACACATCTACCCAAATAGTGCCCATGGAACACAGACTTCTGTGAGCCTGGACACAGGTGGGAGGCTGCTGTCTGACTGGAGAACAACCTCTGAAGTAAGACAGGCCCAAGTTCAAATCCCATCTCTGCCCTGGCTATAGATAATGATACTGTGGTACACTTGAAAGTTGCTAAGAGAATAGCTCTTAAATGTTCTCATCACTCACACACACACACAGACACACACACACACACACAAAATAGCCAGTTATTCTTCTCCAAACCCTCCTTTGTAAAACGATGGCAACAATAAATTCTGCTGTTTTGAGAGAAGTAGATGAGATTAAAGCTGCCAAGAACTTAGCACAGTGCCTGCACCTAAGCTCACTATATGGAAGTTATTAGTCCTCATAGAGAGCTTATTATTTAGCAATTCTTCAAACTTTCAGAAAGCTTTTTCCGTTTATAAACAAAGGCAGAATGCTATTAAAGCTAGGTAATTAAAATATCACTATGCTTGTGTGCTGTGTATGTGTGATAAGTTGCTTCAGTCGTGTCCACCTCTTTGTGACCCCATGAACTGTAGCCCACCAGGCTCCTCTGTCCACGGGATTCTCCAGGCAAGAGTACTGGAGTGGGTTGCCACACCCTCCTCCAGGAGATCTTTTCCACCTAGGGATCAAATCTGAGTCTATGTCTACTGCATTTGCAGGTGGGTTTTTTACCACCAGCGCCACCTGGGAAGCACAATCCTAAAGCAGTTAAATGCATACACACACACCAACACATGGACTCAGACTGATACATTAATACATATATTGTGACAAGAAACACATGCTATATTTCAAGACAGTAACTCTCCCTCCACAGAACAGAAAGTCAGGATTTCTCACTCTACAACCACAGGATATCAGAATATGGGGAAAGTTTCAGATGTGATGAAATGCTTACAAGCTGACTCCCTCTGGGAACAGTTATATGTGAAGGTGTGCTTTTCAACTTTTATGGAACAATCAGTAAAGAACAAAATTGGGAACCTTATTTGACAAAAAGTTGCCTTACAGTTTGAGACCTTAAAAATGTTTTGAAAGAATGAGCACTATTATGGGCTTCCCAGTGAGCTTCTCAGGTGGCACAGTGGTAAAGAATCTGCCTGCAAACGCAGGAGGCTTGGGTTTGATCCTTGGGTCAGGAAGATCCTCTGGAGGAGGGCATGGCAACCCGCTCCAGTACTCTTGCCTGGAAAATCGCATGGACAGAGGAACCGGGTGGGCTACAGTCCAGAGGGTTGCACAGAGTCAGACACAACTGAGTGACTAACACATACACATATAGGTGTTTTACCTGCTTTGTCCTCTGAACTCTCACAATAAGGTTGGTAATATCTCATTTTAGGGATGAAGCTCAGAGGGAAAGTTCACTCAGCAAGTTAGTGACCTGAGACATGCATGCCCATCTCCAAATGTCACGCTTTGAAACCAGACATGATGCTACTTCTCACTCAGCGCCTTGAGGATACACTCAGAGATCTGGATTTGTGTTCTACTTACATTCACATAGGAATTCATAACCAGAAATCACTATTCTGCCAGGTCATACGGAACCATAGTCTAAATTTTAGCCTCATGGATTTAGGAGGTATGCATGCTAGAAAATGAAATAATAGAACCCAACAGAGTAAAAACCGAGGGTAGCACAAAGAAGATACTCCTGTCAGCATCTTTTGAATTGGCCGAGGGCAGGGAGATGACAGCTGGGACCAGTCTCTGACACATGTCCTCTCTTTTGGCACCTAAGAATTGTTCATATGTTTATTTATTTAATCCTCACAACATTCTCTCAGGGTAGGCATAATCATTATCTTCACTGGATAGATGGGAACATGAGACAAAGAAATATTAAGGAATTTGTATAGGATTGTACTGTCCATGGGATTCAAACCCAGGCACTCTGGATCCAGAGCCCACCTTATTGACCACTACTCTAAACTGTCTCACCTGAAAGTGGGAACGTGCATACTAGGCCCTTCTCATGGTTCCCCAAAACACGCCTTCTCTCTGTGCTAGAGCAGGACATAGGCTTTGAATGAGACACAATTAGATTTGAAATACTGGTTACCTGGGAAAATCCTAAAGTTTCTTCATTCTCACCAAAAAAAAAAAAAGCTGTGATAATACATAGAGTCATTTTGGTATCAATCATGTAAAGTGATGGGCACAGAGTTGTGTTCTGTATAATACAAGGGGCCAGCCCTGGTCATCCCAACACTGTATGATACTAGGAGACTGGCTATCAGGGTTGGGGAAGGGAATAGGGCTTCCCTTGCGGCTCAGTCAGTAAAGATTCTGCCTGCAAAGCAGGAGACCCGGGTTTCATCCCTGGGCTGGGAAGATCCCCTGGAGGAGGAAATGGCAAACCACTCCAGGATTCTTGCCTGGAGAATCCCATGGACAGAGGAGCCTGCCTGGCTGCAGTCCATGGGGTCACATGACTGCAGTTGGACATGACTGACTGACTAAACCTACGTACCTACCTATGGGAGTGAAATCCCTCCCTTGCTTCTTGGGTTCCTTTCCCTCAGTCTTAGAGCACGCAGGGTACTGGAATGTTGCCCACAGCAATAGCAGCTCTGAATGTCAGCCAATGTGAGCGATGCTCAGAAAGCTACAGCGGAAGCCTAATGGGGCTTTTTACCTCATGGGGTGCTCACATACTGCTGCAGACATAAATGTGGCATCCCTGACTAGGCCTATATGAGAGGGGGTTTGTTCACTTATTTTTAATTCTAAGCACCATTCTTTCCCCATATCCACTAATAGGGAGAAAATGATGTGTCATGGATATTTAAGCAGAAAGCGAGTTTTCTGGGTGGTTCTACGGATAACAGAGACAAACAATTCAGGTTCGATAAAAAGTAGAAATATTCCTTACCAAAAGAAGTTTACTAACTGGGGCTTTACTATGAAAATGAGTTCCATTTTATGCTTTGTTTTTAAAAGTCTTTTGACTGCGTAGCTATGTGACTTGTTTGGTCCAGGTCCTTCAGACAAAGCAACTTTTATCTGTCCCGCATTACAGTAATGGTGCAATATTACACAATGTGTTACATACAGTAATGGCACAATATTAAAATGAGAGTCATGCATCCACCCTCTCCTCCAAGGTCTGTTCAGTAAAAATGAAATGGTTGAGCATGAGGGGGTGTTTTATAGAAGAGGGAACTGAACACAGAAATGTATCCACGTCATAGAGCCAGTAAGTGATGCCCTCGGGAAGTGATGCCAGAGCTTGTGTTCTTCCCAACCCAGGGATGGAGCCCAGGTCTCCCGCCTTGCATGCAGATTCTCTACCATCTGAGCCACCAGGGAAGAATGACTTTAGAGCTTGTCTTCTTAACCACTGGGTTAGACTCATCTCTCAGCAGAGAACAGACTCAACGAATCAAATGCAGATCCAAGCATCACCTCCATTGTGGAATCCCAGGAAAACTCCCAAAGTGTAATGTTTTGGTGCAACTTTTTTTAAAGGTATTTGCTAGAAACAAAGGGGAAAGTATGGCCTTCTAGTATTTGCCCCAGTTCTAGAGCTTGGAACCCTTCCATGGACTCAGGACGGTTACCAGTCTGCAAGGAGCAGAGCAGCACAGGCCTGGTTCCCACACCTGGCTGATAACAGAACGTAGAGCACAGTTGTGAATGCACAGTCACTCTGCTTCTGATAAATGTGACCCTGTGGAGGTCACGCTCCCATTAACCAAACTCGCAATATACTTCCTGTAAGAAGACTAAGCACATGAGTGTGCACAGGAGCAGATTCTCCCTAGAACTTCCCCGAGACATCGGAAATGTGGCAGAAGTTCTTGGCTTTACTGACAGAGAAGCGTTTTAGCTTAAGATATGAACACGGTGCCAGTCTTTCAATATTGCTTTGCTTTCTATGAATTTATACTAGGTCATCTTTCTAAAGCTCAATCTGAACTATCATTCATATTTTACTTGAAAATTTAAAAAACAGGATAAGCTGCTATATTGATTCCTACATTCAGTGAACAGGGAGGTGCTCAGAGTCTGAGACTTACTAATCCTGATTTAAACCTGATCCTTTCAGACTTTAAAAATTGAAAATATGAAAGTAATACTGAACATGTACAAGATAGATAAAATTAAATACTCATTAAGGTATATTTCCTTCTAGTAATTTTTGAGCAACCCAATTTTCTAGTTCTTGCTTAAAGGACCAATTTTTTCACTTTCCTTCTCTCCTATTATTGGGAATTATAGTTTGACTATATAACAAATGGACATTAAAACTTAAAAGATGCTCTTTTAGATGTTTCTCTTCTTCATAGCGTCATTACCTCACCAAACCCGACCCTTATCCCAAATGACATAGAATTTCAACACTCAGGGAATTTAAGTTCCTAGTAAAAAGAAAAAAATATATATCATCAAAGAATGAGGCCCATATAATATACAGTTTATGAAAATTTTATCTGGATACTAATTTGAATATTTTTCAATTCTGTGCTTTCTCTAAGTTATAAAATCAATACAGTTGACTCTTACAACATGGGTTTGAGCTGTGTGAGTCCACTTATAAGTGGATTTTTTTTTTTCAATAAATGCTTACTGGGAGAAGGCAATGGCACCCCACTCCAGTACTCTTGTCTGGAAAATCCCATGGTTGGAGGAGCCTGGTAGGCTGCAGTCCATGGGGTCACTAAGAGTCGGACAGGACTGAAGCCACTTAGCAGCAGCAGCAGCAAATGCTTACTAGAGTATTGCTCAACCTGTGCTGGTTAACCACTGGGTTAGACTCATCTCTCAGCAGAGAACAGACTCAACGAATCAAATGGAGATCCAAGCATCCATGAATCCATGAATCCATGAATGTGGAAACATGAATACAGTGTAACTGTAGAACGTGAAAGTTGCTCAGTCATGTCCTGACTCTTTGTGACCCCATGGACCATATATATAGTACACAGAATTCTCCAGGACAGAATACTGGAGTGGGTAGCCATTTCCTTCTCCAGGGGATCTTCCCAACCCAGGGATGGAACCCAGGTCTCCTGATTGCAGGCAGATTCTTTACCAGCTGAGCCACTAGGGAAGCAACTGTAGAGTTATACTCAAGTTTTCAAGTGCCTGAAGTATCCGAGTCCCCCGCCCCCATACATAATTCCCCCGAACAAGTGGATGCAGATCCTGTAGTACGGCAGTGTGTGCGTATGCTCAGGTGCTTGGTTCGTGTCCAACTCTTTGCGACTCTATGGACTGTAGCCCACCAGGCTCCTTTGTCCATGGGAGGAGAGGCAAGAGTGGGTTGCCATGCCATCCTCCAGGGAATCTTCCCAAACGGAACTTACGTCTCTCCTCTCCTGCATTGGCAGGCAGCTTCTTAACCACTAGTGCCACCTGGAAGCCCAGTACTGTAGTATTTACTATGAAAAAGTGTCCACATAGAAGTGGACCCATGGAGTTCAAACCTGTGTTGTTCAAGGGTCAACTGTAATACCAGCAGAAAGAATTTTGAAAAAAAAAATTTAAAAGAAAACCAACTATCTCTAGACGAACAATTTCAGTTATGCACGTACTCTTGATTTCCTCAACCTGGTGCATATATACATTTTACATAGTTAAAATTGGAGCATGTGCTCAAATTTGTTTTATTCTGTTTATTTTTATGAATGTCTTTTAGTGATTATTCACCATGCTTTTTCATTACTGAATATTCAGTACTTAAAAGAGTGTCTGGGACTTCCCTGGTTGTCCAGTGGTTAAGAATCCACCTGCCAATGCAGGGGACACGGGTTTGATCCCTGGTCCAGGAAGATTTCACGTGCTGTGGGGCAACTGAGCCCGTGCTCCACAACTACTGAAACCTGTGCACGTGGAGCCTGTGCTCCACAGCAAGAGATGCCACCACAATAGGCCCACGCACCGCAACTGGAGAGTAGCCCCGCTAGAGAAAATACTCGCATAACAACAAAGACCCAGCAAAGCCACAGAAATATAAATTAATTTTGAAAAAAGTGTGTCTGGTACACAATAGGTGTCATACATAATTTAATAAAGGATGGAAGGGATGTCAAAGTGCCCAGAAATTCCTTAAAGGGAGGACGTATTATGTTCTATACTATAGGACAGACCGCAGTTGGGGCTCAGCAGACAAAAAGCATGAGTTAGTGAATCATGCTGTTCTTTTCACTGTCTTCTGAGATGTTCAAGTCTCTTCTCCAGCAAGCTGTTCCAGCCTCAAGTTTGATATGAGGTTTGGGTTCTGCCAGGATGACACTGGGCTTGTTATCGAAGGCTGTGTCTGCCATGGATTGCCGTCATTGCAAGGGGACTAGGCATTTACTCTCGTCTGATCATGAGATCTAGCAGCCCATACTCTGGGCAGGTGAACAGGGACAGTCTGTGGAGACGCAGATGAAGACAAGGACCAGCAGGGCTGAGGAAAACGCGTTTCACTTCAGGGCAGTGTAGTTCCTAGCACTTGTCCATACATACGTGTGTGCATAGTTGCTCAGTCACGTCTGGCTGTTTGCAACTCCATGGGCTGTAGCCTGCCAGGCTCCTCTGTCAGGGGGATTTCTCAGGCAACAATACTAGAGTGTATTGCCATTTCCTCCTCCAGGATATCTTCCCCACCCAGGGATGGAACCCTGTCTCCTGCAGCTCCTGCATTGGCTAGCAGATACTTTACTACTGAGCCACCTGGGAAGCCCTTCCATACATACGTGATTTTTTTAAAGTTGTAATAATTGTGTAAAGTTTTCGGATGCTGATTTTTCCCAATTGACTTAATCATATACTTTTGTCCATGTGTTTACAAAGAATAGTAGTGTTATCTGTAGCAGTGTGCTCCTGGTTTCAATTCTGTTATGACAGTGAAACAATGCAGCAAGCTAGGGACACAAAGCATGGGAATTAATGAAAGTTCGCCACCTAGTGGCTGTCGGTCCTCTTCGAAAAATAATACATGTATGCCTCCCTACCCATATCTGTTAGTTTCCTGCATTTGATTGATCAGATTTTAGGAAATCAATTTGGATGGTGAGGAACACCCGCATCTGTCTTGTTCCTGGGTTTTGACCAGCAAATTATCAGAGTTCAGGGAGGGGTTATTGAACTCATGCATGCCATTCACATGTGTGTGTGTGTGTGCTTACTCATTCAGTCATGTCCAACTCTTTGCGACCCCATGGACTGTAGCCACATAAGCAATTTCAGCTCTACCCTACATCTCCAATTCCAAAGCTTCCAGTCATGAAGCCACTTGGTGTTGGGGAGAAGGATGGGTGAGTCACTTGTGGGGATGAGGAATATAGATTTCTGACTTTTATATAGTCCAAGAGTTCATGCTTTACTTATAAGATTGGAGCTAGAGAGATGACAGGAAAGTCTGTTAAAGACAAACTTTGCTGTTTTAAAATTAGGTCTACACTCGCCAATGATGGTTTTTAATAAGAAATGCATTCCAGGCTGCAATGGCAGACCCACACATTTGAGAAAACTCATCCACTTATTACACACTGCCCTGGCAGGCTGAGCGGCGCCATCACGTAGTGGAGAGAGCATGGTCTTTGGCCTCAGACATTTGGGGTCTGAATCCCACGTCTTCTGCTGGGCTGGGGCAGCATTTCACAGTAGTTATACACAGGCTCTGGAGCTGGCTTTACTTTGGTTCGAGTCCCAGCTCCATCATTTAACAACTTTGTGACTGTAAGTTACCTAACCCTTCTGCCCTCACTTTGCTCATCTGTGAAATGAGATTAATGGTACCTATCTCATAAGATGGTTGTGGAAATATTAGTAGAAAGTGTTTAGAAGAATGTCAGCACATAGTATTCAATAAATGTTACTACTGTTAGCTAGTGTCTCCTATTTATACAACTAGATATTTCAAAATTTGTGGAACATCATAGATATGAACATAAATATGCTTCATTAAAAATACATATTTAAAAATCTATACATGGCAAAGGTGGCAGCAAGGGAGACACAGACATAAAGAATAGACTTTTGGAAACAGTGGGAGGAGGAGAGGGTGGGATTACTTGAGAGCACAGCACTGAAACATATATATCAACACATGTAAAGTAGATAGCCAATGGGAATTTGCTGTATGACGGCGGTGCCCTGTGACAACCTGGAGGGATGGGGGTGGGGAGGGATGTGGGAGGAGGTCCAGGAGGGAGGGGCCACATGTATGTCTATGGCTTCATGTTGGTGTGTGGCAAAAACCGTCACAATATTGTAATTATCCTCCAATTCAAATAAATAATTTAAAAATCTACACGAGTGAATAGTATAAGTATGTGGCTGATAAAAACCTTATTTTGGGCAAATAACTTTTTTGAAGTCGTGTATAAAGTGGATTCCCTTAACCCACTGATATGATTCCAGTTCTAAATGTTACTAACATGCAAGTTTGAGCTACACGTATTTGCCTTACCTTTGTGTAAGGAAGTTTTTCCTTGAAATAGAGTTTAGTATCATTTTATGGGGCTTAAAACATTATTGTTACTCACAGAGAAAATAATCTAGGACCTATCTCAAACTCAGAACAATTGTGGCATCATCCATGACTTTCCTTCTTCCATCTCTTATTTTTTTGAATTATGTCTTTTATAATGAAAAATTTATAGACTTACATTAAGATGCATATATATAAGAAGTACAAGTAGAAAGCAACCCTTGCTAAATTATGAATATCTTGATTTTTTTTCCCTCTCTTTTAGGGCAAACAGATTCACAGAGAAGCTCAACTGCAAAGCCCAGAGGAAATACAGTCAAGTGGGCAATCTGAAAGGGAGATGGCAACAATGGGCTGATGAACATATCCAATCCCAGAAGCTCAATCCCTTCAGTGAAGAGTTTGATTATGAGTTGGCCATGTCTACCCGCCTGCACAAAGGAGACGAAGGCTACGGCCGCCCCAAGGAAGGAACCAAAACTGCCGAACGGGCCAAGAGAGCCGAGGAACACATCTACAGAGAAATCCTGGACATGTGTTTCATCATCCGCTCGATGGCTCGCCACAGACGGGATGGCAAGATCCAGGTTACCTTTGGGGATCTCTTTGACAGATATGTCCGTATTTCAGATAAAGTCGTGGGCATTCTCATGCGTGCCAGGAAACATGGACTGGTCGACTTTGAAGGAGAGATGTTATGGCAAGGCCGGGATGACCATGTTGTGATTACTCTACTCAAGTGAACTTTCAATCACACAAACCAAACTTGACCCACTCTTGTCTTAATGCTAAATGCTAACGTAGTGAGAAAGTAAAATGCAAACTGCTCTGTAATAAGTTACTATTAAACAATTTTTTTACATAAATAACTTTTGAGCACTCTTTCTGAGGGAGTTTGAAGACAGAGGAAGCACACACAAAGCATTTCAGAAAGCACACTGAGGATTATTTGTGCACAATAAGTATTTAAAATTCCACTTACCCTTTGGGCAAAGATATTTGGCTATTCTTTGCAAAGTTGCTATAGATATTAATGTAAATAATCATACCTAAGATGAATTCGGGTAAATATCAGCAAACCATACTATGATATGTCATTGTTTAGGAACGAAAAACCATTCCATTAATTTTGGCAAAACTAAACTTAAAATTTTCTAAGCAGCCTGATGTTCTATTATTTTTATGATAGCACCACTTACAAAATAAGCACATAAATAAAAAGTTGTATTCAAATAAGACACTGAAATTGATGAAATTGCTCCGTGGTCTTTGAATTTAATAGGTTTCCAACAGAAGTTAGCCATCCTTCTCTGATGTGATTTGGGCAAATCATATGAAAACAGGCATCGCTGGTGGTCATAGAGCCAGCAGAGAAAGCAATTCTGTTCACCTTCTCTATGATAAAGCAGAGGTGAGAGATTTAGATTTCTCTGCCTTTGCAGGACTGCTTGGGGAAGTTTATTTTTTTCTCAAAAACCTTAATGAGTCATGCTGTCTACATTTACCTCAATACACATCAAAGTAGAAAAACAGAAAACGCTACAATGAACTGGAATGTTGAGTGTAGAAGAATCTGAGTCATGGGTAGATCAGAAACAAACTTTCATCAAGTCATTTTACTGTTTCATTTTACTTTGTGATCTAACAAAAGTTTTGAAAATACCCGGAAGTCTAAAAACAGCAACATTAGTCCAGCCAAAGTGAAAGAAGTATAGTTTAATGATGTCAAGGAAATTTATTTGGCACTAATCTGTTCCTTGTCATTTTTCTCCATTAGTGTGCCTTATATAATTCTAAAAACAAGCTGAATAAAATGTGAGATTACAATTCTTAAGAAATTCAACGAAAGTTACTAAATGATAGCACTTTGGTGTTACATACAGAAATTAATGTCAAAGAATAATCCAGCAAAATAATAGGTGCTCCTAATTGTAAACTGTTAGGCTTAATACAAAGTATGGATTAAACTACCATAGGAGTTATCTTTGCTTTCATAAATTATTTTCTTTCAAACTGAAAGTTTCAATATCTTCCTATAGAGGAAAGTTTGTATATTTTTAATAATAGATTTGTCAAATTACATATTACTTAGTAGAATTTCACCTAAGATGTATACTTTTATCATAACAGTGAAACCTATGTCAAAAGCTTAAAACATGGCACGAGAATAAAACATACTTTTATGTTCTTGTTTTTGTAATACTATTTTAAAGTATGTTCCAAAGCACACTCCACAGTGTGGGCCATTGCAGAGGGTGAACGCGATGGCCATGAAATGTGGCATAGTTTTTATAGCCTGGGTAATTTCATATGCTTATGAGTTGGAGGACTATTCCAACTGTTTTGGGGAAGGGGCGGAGATTTCCTGGATTTAGGCCACAGCCCACTCCTTGGTCTTTTAACAGGGCCTTGGAACTGTCATGCCACCTCTGGGTGTGTCATTTCACTTGCTGACTCAGGATCAAGGTCTAGTCTTGCCTGCCATCGTAGTCCCATTTGATTCTAATCAGTTTATGTTGTATCCTTGGGCTATGTCATTCTTTCAAAAGTTGTGCCCTACCCCTTTCCCTCCTGTTAGAGTAGGAGGGGTACAATCACATTTAAAATCAAACTTCATACCCGCCAGAGATGCTTGGCAGGCACAAACAAAACCTTGTGGTCACCAGGACCCAGAGAAAGGTGCAGTGACCCTCACGAAAGACTTCAACCAGATCTGCCTCCTGTGGAGGCACGGGTCAGCAGTGGCCTGCCGCGGGGACAGGGGCTCTGGCTGCAGCGGTTCTGAGAGGTGCAGCAGGTGGAGGCAATAGTCCTCTTGGAGGAGGTTGCCATTAGCTCCACAACAGGCCCGCCAGGTGGGCTATCCAAAACTGGAGAACAATCACACCAAAGAAGTCCTCGCACTCTTGCGAAAGTTCTAGGCCCCACAAAAGACTTTCCAATCCGGCGATCTGGCAAAAGGACTGAGAATCCCCAGGGAATCTGACTCTGAAGGTCAGCAGGATTTCATTACAGAACTTCCACAGGACTGAGGGAAACAGAGACTCTTGGAGGACGCAAACAAAATCTATTCCAAGGAGAAAGGAGCAGGGACCTTCAAGGCCGAACAGGTCTTTAGATAGGCATTTTCAGGAACTAATTTTATGAGCCCAATCCTTGTATCTTCTCATAGCTAGAAAAGCACTAAATCCCTTCACGGTGACATCAGCTCCTCACCAAGACTAGCAGAGAACCTTTTTGTAAAGATAAGCATTTTATTGCATGAACGCACCCTTTACCAAAATCACATATATTGCTCCCCCCCACCCCACATACACCCCTCTCCCAACACACACACACCCCTCTCTGGAGTAGTTCCTCAGAGATGTCTGAGGTGCCGTCTCCTGGGCTGCAATCCTCATTTTACCCCAAATAAAACTTAACTCACCTTTCACGCTGTGTATCTTTTTAAAGTCAACCATTTGTAGACACCCAGCTCCTCACCAGACTCTCTCTCTCAAAGTGTATTTTTGCTTAAGTAAACTTTCATTTTACTTTCTTAACCTCTCTGCTTTGTCTCTGAATTCTTTCATAATGAAGAAAAACCTTAAAACTCTTTGGGAATACCAACAAGGATTTTCTCATGGCACTGTGTGCCCAGATTTGGGGAGCATCCCTGTTTCTTCACATAAAAACAACCTGTCTCTAACAGAACAACATCATATTGACTTTTTGACCAAGAAATTCCAGTACTGCAAGCAGCCAGACCCCACTTTTGGTAACAATAGGATATATTTTTATCCCTAATCTACAGAGAAAAAAAACGTTCTCCATTAGTCACCTCTTCTTTTGGAAAGAAACCAGCCTGAATTGGCTCATAAGCAGTTACTGCTTACCTCTGAAGAGGAGGAAAACTTAGTGCACACTCTCCAAAGCTCTGAATTGTTTGCTTCAACATCTCAGGGAACAGAGAATTTCAGAGGTGCTACTTAAAGGCTGATCTGCCTTCCACGGACATCAGCAACACCTGTTGCTTTTTAGAAATGCAAATAAGGAGTCGCTCAGCACTGCAGAGGTTTCAAGTTTTGGCATGCTGAAAAGTCACCTGGAAAGCTTGCTAAGGACCCCTGGGTGAACCCCAGAGATTTTAGTAGGTCTGGGATGGGGCCCAAGAATTGGCTTTTCTAAGTTCCAAAGTGGTGCAACTATGGCTGTTATTCTTTAGACCACCTTAGAGCAAAACAGGGAGAATTTGTCACTTTTTCAGGTTTTAACACCTTTATCTTCTGACATAAAGCTCAGCTGCTTTCAGTTGTGTAACAGAATCTGGTTTAAATAACAAAGGGAATTTATTTCCTCACACAAAGTGTACTTTAGAGGTTGGAGGGCTTCAGCTGTTGCCAATTATGTTGCCAACTACCTGTTCTTTCCAAGTAAATGACCTCTTTCCAAATATAACTGAGAACTGTGAAGCTATCATGCGTGGCCATACATACCAACTAATCACTGCCCCTCACATCTATCTTCAGTCCTGCCCATAGAGCATTTTTAGCACATTTTAGGGCTTCAGTAAAAAATGTTAATTTCTGTCCTTCCTCCTCCTTTGAGGATGTCTATTATTTCCACCCAAAACAATTTTCCTCCATTTTCACAACATTTTGTCACACCAGAATAACTCCTATGTGCTGGGTAGTGTGAAGAACAAACACACATGGTCCTTTTTTTTTTTAAAAAAAAAAAAAAAAAAAAGCTTTAAAGTCTAGCTCAGACAATTTTCTTTCTTCACTCTCTCCCCAAACCAGCTTAGGAATCCTTGCCACCCCAGCCTTTCCTCTTACACAATTATCACAATATATTGTGTATGTATACTAAATGCTGTGTATATAAAAATTATGAATAACTATAAAGTAGGCTCGATCGTGTAGAAATTTTACCTGAAAACTGGGTTTGCTGTAAGATACAACCAAGCCAAATTGCATTAGACTTATTACTTGCTCTAAGTAAGGAGAACACCAGGGACTTTTCCAAAACAGTGTCTCTCTGAACAGCAAAACTGGGCAACTTTAAGCTATTGGTACAGGCATATTCATGAAGGGGCTTGGGTGGTAGGCAGACTTCAAACTTTAGTTGACTAATAACATGAGGGTCAGAAAAGGTCAGCATCATTATCCCTTAGATTCCAGTTGATCTGGTTGTTGGGATTTAAGTTTTGCAAACCAGCTCAAGACAGTGCTTTATGCTAGCCTTAACCATTGACAGAGAACTAGCAGTCTTTACAACCGCTATCTTTGCTCTTGTTATTTCTCTTGCTTGGTAATGGTTTTGTTCCCAAATATTTTTTGTCCCCTATATTGAAAAGCAGAGACATTACTTTGCCAACAAAGGTCAGTCTAGTCGAGGCTATGGTTTTTCCTGTGGTCATGTATGGATGTGAGAGTTGGACTGTGAAGAAAGCTGAGTGCTGAAGAATTGATGCTTTTGAACTGTGGTGTTGGAGAAGACTCTTGAGAGTCCCTTGGACTGCAAGGAGATCCAACCAGTCCATTCTGAAAGAGATCAGTCCTGGGTGTTCTTTGGAAGGAATGATGCTAAAGCTGAAACTCCAGGACTTTGGCCACCTCATGCGAAGAGTTGACTCACTGTAAAAGATTCTTATGCTGGGAGGGACTGGGGGCAGGAGAAGGGGACAACAGAGGATGAAATGGCTGGATGGCATCACCGACTCGATGGACGTGAGTTTGAGTGAATTCCGGGAGTTGGTGATGGACAGGGAGGCCTGGGGTGCTGCAATTCATGGGGTCACAAAGAGTCGGACACAACTGAGTGAGTGAACTGAACTGAACTGAAATCCATTTATTACTGAGATCTGTTCAAGGTCAAGCACTGTGGCCAGGCTTGATCACAAAATAACATAGGCCAAAAATGGCTTATGTCAAGAAAGCCACACCTGGTTCTTTTTCTCCCTACCTCATCTGCTTAGAGAAAGAGGTAAGTGAGGGAAAATGACAATGTGGCTATAAAGGCCATGGGTTAATGCAATATGGATCAGGGTCTGCTCAATTGATCTTAGTAGGATACTCTCATTTTAAAATATGAAACATACATGGTAATGAAGATTGAGGAGACAAAAATCCCATATAAGAAATATTATAGACTTCTCCAATGGCTCAGTGGTGAAGAATCTGCCTGCCGACGTGGAGGACATGGGTTCGACCCTTGGTCTGGGAAGATTCCGCATACCACAGAGAGACTAAGCCGCAACTACTGAGTCCCTGTGCTCTAAGTACTGAAGCCTATGAGCTCTAGAGACCATGCTCCAAAATAAGAGAAGTCACTGCAACAAGCCTGTGTGCCACAACTGAAGCCTAGGAACAGCAACGAAGGCCCAGAACAACCAAAATTAAATTAAAAGAAAAGTTTCCATCCATTTTAAAAAGACAAAAAAATTACATCTCATTAAACCCAAATCTTAAAATACCTGATGCTGTCTTTAAAAAGTCATAACATTATATTCTTTTTTCATAGTACTCTTCTGCCTTGGAATAGTTAACTACATTGTTATTTTTCCACATATGCAAAAAGAAAAGAAAAAGCCATGAAGTCCTGAATGGACATGTCTTCACTTGAATAAATCCTCTGAAGTACAGAGTTGATTTATAACTCCATTTAAGCTCTTTGTTACACGGATGGTCTTTTCCTCTTCCATTCAGCCTGGTAACGCCTTGTCAAAGAAAAGAAAAAAATCCCAATCCTAAAACTTCCTTTCAAGATACAACTCAAACAATCAGTTTAGTCAGTTCAGTTCTGTCGCTCAGTAGTGTCCGACTCTTTGCGATTCCATGAATTGCAGCATGCCAGGCCTCCCTGTCCATCACCACCTCCAAGAGTTCACCCAAACTCATGTACATCAAGTTGGTGATGCCATCCAGCCATCTCATCCTGTCGTCCCCTTCTCCTCCTGCCCCCAATACCTCCCAGCATCAGTCTTTTCCAGTGAGTCAACTCTTCACATGAGGTGGCCAAAGTACTGGAGTTTCAGCCTCAGCATTAATCCTCCCAAAGAACAACCAGGATTGATCTCCGTTAGGACTGGTTGGATCTCCTTGCAGTCCAAGGGACTCTCAAGAGTCTTCTCTAGCACCACAGTTCAAAAGCATCAATTCTTCGGTGCTCAGCCTTCATCACAGTCCAACTCTCACATCCATACATGACCACAGGAAAAACCATAGCCTTGACTAGACCCACCTTTGTTGGCAAAGCAATATCTCTGCTTTTGAATATGCTATCGAGGTTGGTCATAACTTTCCTTCCAAGGAGTAAGCGTCTTTTACTTTCATGGCTGCAATCACCATCTGCAGTGATTTTGGAGTCCCCCTAAAATAAAGTCTGACACTGTTTCCACTGTTTCCCCATCTATTTCCCATGAAGTGATGGAACCGGATGCCATGATCTTCGTTTTCTGAATGTTGAGCTTTAAGCCAACTTTTTCACTCTTCTCTTTCACTTTCATCAAGAGGCTTTTTAGTTCCTCTTCACCTTCTGCAATAAGGGTGGTGTCATCTGCATATCTGAGGTTATTGGTATTTCTCCCGGCAATACTGATTCTAGCTTGTGCTTCTTCCAGCCCAGCATTTCTCATGATGTACTCTGCATATAAGTTAAATAAGCAGGGTGACCATATACAGCCTTGATGTATTCCTTTTCCTATTTGGAACCAGTCTGTTGTTCCATGTCCAGTTCTAACTGTTGCTTCCTGACCTGCATATAGGTTTCTCAAGAGGCAAGTCAGGTGGTCTGGTATTCCCATCTCTTTCAAAATTTTCCAGTTTACTGTGATCCATAGTCGAAGGCTTTGGCATAGTCAATAAAGCAGAAATAGATGTTTTTCTGGAACTCCCTTGCTTTTTCGATGATCCAGCAGATGTTGGCAATTTGATCTCTGGTTCCTCTGCCTTTTCTAAATCCAGCTTGAACATCTGGAAGTTCATGGTTCACATATTGCTGAAGCCTGGCTTGGAAAATTTTGAGCATTACTTTACTAGCGTGTAAGATGAGTGCAATTATGCGGTAGTTTGAGCATTCTTTGGTATTGCCTTTCTTTGGGATTGGAATGAAAACTGACCTTTTCCAGTCCTGTGACCAATGCTGAGTTTTCCAAATTTGCTGGCAGACTGAGTACAGCACTTTCACAGCATCATCTTACAGGATTTGAAATAGCTCAACTGGAATTCCATCACCTCCACTAGCTTTGTTTGTAGTGATGCTTTCTAAGGCCCACTTGACTTCACATTACAGCATGTCTGGCTCTAGGTGAGTGATCACACCATTGTGATTATCTGGGTCATGAAGCTCTATTTTGTACAGTTCTTCTATGTATTCTTGCCACCTCTTCTTAATATCTTCTGCTTCTGTTTAGGTCCATACCATTTCTGTCCTTTATCGAGCCCATCTTTGCATGAAATGTTCCCTTGGTATCTCTAATTTTCTTGAAGAGAACTCTGTCTTTCCCATTCTGTTGTTTTTCTCTATTTCTTTGCATTGATCACTGAGGAAGGCTTTCTTACCTCTCCTTGCTATTCTTTGGAACTCTGCATTCAGATGCTTAGATCTTTCCTTTTCTCCTTTGCTTTTCGCTTCTCTTCTTTTCACAGCTGTGTGTGAGGCCTCCCCAGACAGCTATTTTGCTTTTTTGCATTTCTTTTCCATGGGGATGGTCTTGATCCCTGTCTCCTGTACAATGTCACGAACCTCATTCCATAGTTCATAAGGTACTCTATCAGATCTAGGCCCTTAAATCTATTTCTCACTTCCACTATGTAATCATAAGGGATTTGATTTAGGTCATACCTGAATGGTCTAGTGGTTTTCCCTACTTTCTTCAATTTAAGTCTGAATTTGGCAATAGGGAGTTCATGATCTGAGCCACAGTCAGCTCCTGGTCTTGTTTTCACTGACTGTATAGAGCTTTTCCATCTTTGGCTGCAAAGAATATAATCAATCTGATTTCGGTGTTGACCCTCTGGTGATGTCCATGTGTAGAGTCTTCTCTTGTGTTGTTGGAAGAGGGTGTTTGCTATGACCAGTGTTTTCTCTTGGCAAAACTCTATTAGCTTTTGCCCTGTTTCATTCCGTATTCCAAGGCCAAATTTTCCTGTTACTCCAGGTGTTTCTTGACTTCCTACTGTTGCATTCCAGTCCCCTATAATGAAAAGGACATCTTTTTTGGGTGTTAGTTCTAAAAGGTCTTGTAAGTCTTCATAGAACCATTCAGCTTCTTCAGCGTTACTGGTTGGGGCACAGACTTGGATTACTGTGATATTGAATGGTTTGCCTTGGAAATGAACAGAGATCATTCTGTCGTTTTTGAGATTGCATCCAAGTACTGCATTTCGAACTCTTGTTGACGATGATGGCTACTCCATTTCTTCTGAGGGATTCCTACCCGCAGTAGTAGATATAATGGTCATCTGAGTTAAATTCACCCATTCCAATCCATTTTAGTTCGCTGATTCCTAGAATGTCGATGTTCACTCTTGCCATCTCCTGTTTGACCACTTCCAATTTGCCTTGATTCATGGACCTGACATTCCAGGTTCCTATGCAATATTGCTCTTACATAACACAGTGTGTACTATTTTTAATTGTAAAATAATGCAATAAAACAATACATATAGGAAAGTGGTTGAAAAAAGTATGGTACTTCCACATGAGTGCAGCTCTAAAAAAGTAAAAGGTAGGATTGGGGTAGATGAAGATGGCAGAACAGAAAGCTGAGCTCACCTCCACCCCAGGAATGCATCGAAAACACACACGGAGCAACTGTTTCTGAAAACAAACGGAGACTGGTAGAAAGGCTATTCTACAACCAAGGCTCTAAAGAAAGATCTACACAGAGTCGGGTAGGAAGAGAAGAGAAGCTGTCAAGAGCTACATCCTGAGCAGGGAACACACGGGGGAGGAGGCAAGTCACAGGCTCGGGGATCCTGGCTGGGGATTGAGGGCTTGAAACATACCCCCCAGAGCTAGAGTCCAATGCTGGGAATGTGAGTCCTCTTACGTGACTTATCAGAGGGGTGTAAGAACTGAGACTCTGCTAGTGAAGCTTGCTTACTCCCAGGAACAAAGGCAAAGGAAATAGACTGGAAACACCCAAGGCTCTGGCTGGTTCTGTGACCACTCTAGTGCATGCCCTGGCCCACGCTGGGCACCTGCATCAGCCCCTCTTGCTCTGGTGCAACTGCTTCTAGTAATGTCACCCCAGCAGCAACAAGTAAAATATATTCAATGTTCAAAATTTCATTCTCCTTAAGAGGAAACACATCTAACTGGAAGAAATGGCTGATTTCAGGACTGGGTTACAGAAAGTACAGGTAAGTCTGAAACATCTTGCTGCACCTAAAGCAAGCAAGTGCTCAAGAAAATGGAGAAACACACAGAAGTCAGTATGATGGGGTTCCCATTGGTTAAATCTAGGACAGAAATAGATTATCTGATGCACTGAATTGAAAAAAGCAAAGAATAAACCCATCAGTCCATCTCCTTTCATTCTGCCTCATGTCTGGAAATTCTTTTGCAACCCGCACACAAACCATGACAATAACAACATAATTTTCAAATGATGGAGAAACAGAAGTTCTTCCTTACAGAAAACCCTGACAAACAAATGTGCTGGGAATAAAAAAAATAGAAAAATCATTATTTTGCATCTTTTAGTAATTCAGGAAAGAAATGCTTAATTGCTATCAAAAACACTGACAGTTTGGTGAATAGGGTATCTATGATATCAAAGTATCTCCCTACGTATTTCTTATTCATTACAAAGGGAAAAACTGATAGCAGTGGAGAAACATGGTGGATACTATTTTAACTAACAAAAGTATCACCAATAAAGAATAAACATACATCGTGTGCATCCTAATATGATACAGAAGACACATCAATTCTGTTTTCCTGTCCAAAATGTATAATCTAAATACAGAAAAAATGCAGACATCCACACTGAAGGATATTCAACAATCCTGAATATCAATCAACAAAAACAGCACTGTCATAAAATAGAAAGAATGACTAATGAGCCTTCCCAGGTTAAAGGAGATCATAAAGAACAACTGAATGCAATATAGAATCTTGAATTAGATTATGGATCAGGAAAAACAGTGCTTTAAAAGATATTATTAGGACTATTGGTGAAATTAAAAAATGGATTTTTTAATTAAATCATATTACTGGATTATGTTAAATTTCCTGAATTAAATCACTTCAGTTCAGTTCAGTCGCTCAGTCGTGTCCGACTCTTTGCAACCCCATGAATCGCAGCACGCCAGGCCTCCCTGTGCATCACCAACTCCTGGAGTTCACCCAGACTCATGTCCATCGAGTCAGTGATGCCATCCAGCCATCTCATTCTCTGTCATCCCCTTCTCCTCCTGCCCCCAATCCCTCCCAGCATCACAGTCTTTTCCAGTGAGTCAACTCTTCACATGAGGTGGCCAAAGTACTGGAGTTTCAGCTTTAGCATCATTCCTACTAAAGAAATCCCAGGGCTGATCTCCTTCAGAATGGACTGGCTGGATCTCCTTGCAGTCCAAGGGACTCTCAAGAGTCTTCTCCAACACTACAGTTCAAAAGCATCAATTCTTCGGTGCTCAGCTTTCTTCACAGTCCAACTCTCACATCCATACATGACCACAGGAAAAACCATAGCCTTGACTAGACGGACCTTTGTTGGCAAAGTAATGTCTCTGCTTTTGAATATGCTATCTATGTTGGTCATAACTTTCCTTCCAAGGAGTAAGCGTCTTTTAATTTCATGGCTGCAGTCACCATCTGCAGTGATATTGGAGCCCAAAAAATAAAGTCTGACACTGTTTCCACTGTTTCCCCATCTATTTCCCTATTTCCCATGAAGTGATGGGACAAGATGCCATGCTTTGTTTTCTGAATGTTGAGCTTTAAGCCAACTTTTTCACTCTCCTCTTTCACTTTCATCAAGAGGCTTTTGAGTTCCTCTTCACTTTCTGCCATAAGGGTGGTGTCATCTGCATATCTGAGGTTATTGATATTTCTCCCCGCAGTCTTGATTCCAGCTTGTGCTTCTTCCAGCCCAGCGTTTCTCATGATGTACTCTGCATATAAGTTAAATAAACAGGGTGACAATATACAGCCTTAACATACTCCTTTTCCTATTTGGAACCAGTCTGTTGTTCCATGTCCAATTCTAACTGTTGCTTCCTGACCTGCATACAAATTTCTCAATCACTTACTATGGTTATTAAAAATAATACCCTTGTTCTTAGGGGATGCAAGCAAACATTTAGATTAAATGTAACAGAATTAGACTTAGTAACATAGGTAAGTCAGGGAAGTACATGGAGGGAGAGGGGATATGACTGGGAGAAGAGAAAGCAAGCAAATAGCTATTTTGTAAACATGCTGGTACATATATTTTGGTAAACAAATATAAACATTACTGTAGGGTACATACAAGGAATAAAATTTGCTGGCCAAAGTTAGGTTTAGAAGAATACTGGCAAAAAATTTTCCAAAGTTAACTCACTTCACTTAATAGGTTTTATTGGCTAATTTAATACTCCTGGCGTGCGCATGCTCGGTCGCTTAGTTGTGCCTGACACTTTATGACCTCAAGGACTGTAGCCTGCCAGGATCCTCTGTCCATGGGATTTCTCAAGCAAGAATATTGGAGAGGGTTGCAATTTCCTTCTCCAGAGGATCTTCATGACCCAAGGATGGCATCTCCTGCAGCTCTAGAACTGACAATTGACAAAGTCTGCCTTTCTTTTTTGATTCATAATCATTTATATATTGTGTATATAAGACCTTCATTTGATCTGTGTATTACAAAAACTGTTGATTGCCTTTTCATTTTCAATGTTTTCTTTTGATGAAAAGCTCTTATAATTTTAATGTAGTATAATTTATCAATTTTCCCTTTACAGTTAATGCTTTTCTGCCCAATGTATGTGTATTCTAAAGTCATGATGATTATTCTCCAGTATCTCTTATACTTTTCAAATTAAAAGCATTATTATTTTTTGACATTCACATTTATATCTATAACTTGTAACTTTTGCATGCAGTATGAGATAGGTTAAGATTCAGTGTTCCATACAGATATCCCATTAAACTGGCATCATTTACCAAAAAGACCTTTCTCTTCACTGAGCAGCAGTGTCAGTTTTTGTAAAACCAATACAATATTGTAAAGTTTAAAAATAAAATAAAATTAAAAGAAAAAAAACAAACATAAAAATATATTAACCATAAAAAAAATAAATAAAAAATCAGTTTGTTTCTAGACTCTCTTTGATTGGTTATTTAGTATATCCTTTGACCAATACTACATTATTTTAATCATATTTTTAATAGATCATGAATATCTGGTATTTAAGACCACAGTCCATTCTTCAGTGTTGCTTTAGTTTTAATCTTTGCATTTCCATTTCCATGTTAAATCACAGAATAGCTTATTTCCACAAATTCTGGCTGAGATTTTCACTGCCAATACAGATTGATTTTAGAGAAATAACTTCCTTCAATTATGTCTTCAGATCATCAGTATGGTCCCTAATGGTATATACTTCCCACTTATCTTCCCATTTGTCTTTAACTTTTTGTTATATATCTGATATTTTCAATGGCATTACAAAATGACAGTACTTCAAGCTTCATTTTCTTATTGTTGGTTTAGAAAGAATAAAAAGAAAGGTTTTTATACATTTTTTTCTTTTTTTAATACTGAATTTGTCTTTAGTGACCTTGTTAAATCAACTAGTTTCAACAGTTGGATCTTTTTGGAAATGTCTATGTACACAATTATGTCATATACAAATGATATGTCTTTCATTTCCAATCCTTATGCCTTTTCTTCTTCTTGCTTTACTGAAATGGTTGGTACTTCCAAGATAATGCTCAATATAAGTGGTGAAAGCAGTTATTATTGTCAGGTTTCCTATTTCTGGGAGGAAACTTTCAATAATTGACCATTATAGATGATGATTCCTGTACAATTTTCAAGGATAACTTTTTTTTTAGGTTGAGGAATATAATTTTTCCCTAATTTGCTAAGTTTTTTTTAAAAAGTCATAAACAGGGACTGAAGTTGATCAAATGTTTCTTATGCTTCCACAGAGATGATCATGGAAGAGACTGAAGTTCTCTCTTTTCTTAGCAGCCTGGGAGATTCATGTAAAACTGATCATTTTATTTTCCTTCAAAAACTTAAAAGCATTACCCAGTAGAAACATACATACAAGCTTGAGACTTCTGTGGGAAGGACTTTTTTTTTAAATTAAGAGATTCAATTTCTTTAATATAAAAATTGTATTTCTTCACAAGGTCAGTTTTAATAAATTATTTTCCAAAACATTTTTCCATTTCACCTACATTGTCAGGTTTATTGATGCAAAGTTCTTCCCAATATCCTATCTTTTTAAGGCCTGATGGCCCCAATGATGTCGCCATTTAAATTCTTCTTAACAGTGATTTGTCTTTTTCTTAATCTTGCTGGAGGTTCACAATTTTACTATTCTGAGATTTTGTTTTGTATGCTTGTTCTAAATTTTTTTACTTATATCTTTACTTTGTCCTACATTCTATCTCCATTAGGTTCAATTTGATGCTGTTTTTCTAGCTGCTTGAGATGGACGCTTAGAGCCTTTTCTTCAGCTTGTCCCTTGATATTACTATACCCCAAAATTTATCTCAAGAATTTTCTTTTCAACAGTCTATAATCTCCAAAGATATCTCACACATAGATTGTGGCTTCAACAACTACCTATATGATGTTGATTTAAAATTTTTTAATTTATCAGAACAGAATAATAATCCCCACTGCTCCAGTCTACTTTCTAGTTTCTCATGTTATATTATAATAAGGTTCACAACAAACCTAACTTCCCTATCTGCTGATTATGTCTGTTCTTTGTAGATTACCCATCTCAATGAATAATGTACCCCATTCCTAAGTTAAAAACCCAACAGCTATCCTTAACTTTTTCGGACATCCACCTAATAACCAGATCTTCTTAACCCTAATTCTTCAGTCTCTTTCAAACACATGCCTCCTTTCTTATCACCATCGCTACTATTCATATTCAGCCCTCATAATTTTTCTCCTGACTTCTCAACAGGCTTGTTTATTGGTCTCCTTGTCTCTATTTTTTCTATTAATAATTTTTCACAGATATCTCTTTAAAGCAGAAATTTGATCATGTCATTCTTTTATTCAAATTTTCTTAACTGCTCCTGTGAGATAAATAAAAATAAATTTCTTGACATTGTACAAAAACAAACCTCTTTATGAAATTAGTCTTACCTTGCTATGCACTCTCCACTAAAAAAAGAAAAAAAGTGATATAATTTAAAAATAACAAACACTCTTACATGAGCTTCTCACATGCCAAGTACCTTGTTATATCCCCATTTTCTAAACTGACTCTTAAATTCATCCCTCCATCATTATTAATATTACCACAAGCACCACAGTTTCTAGAACCATTTTTCACATGTAAAACACAGTAGAATGGTTAATCAAAGACTTCTTAAATAGAAAATAACTTGATTATTCAATAAATACAAATTCAAATTTATATTTATGTATTTAATTTTATTTGGTATACACCACTATGACCTTATTGTAACTGAAATCCAATACAGGATTTTTTTATGATTAGTCAACTCCACAAAGACAATAATACTGCTGTGGAAGACCAAAGGGGGGAAAACTGATATATTTATTTACAGTTCCCTATATTGTAAACATTTAATCTATACACTGTTAGTAATTTTTAATGAGAGCTTTACATAGACAAAGAAACGATGCCCTGCATTTCTATTCATATTCAGCAATAGCATATTAAATAGAATATCAGATTTTCTTTTTCATTAGCATTATGCTTTCTTTAGATATTATCTAAATTTTCAAAGGATCTAAATATATTCAAGTACTATACAACTAAAACTACTTAAGCCAACATATTTGGCTTATAATTTCATTTTTAGAATAATTTAAAGTGCTATAAGCAACCTGGCAATCAACACTTTCTATAAGAACAAAACTACCTTTAAACATTAATTTACAAGATAATATACAATGTTTATCTGGAATAGCTGAAATTTCAGCACAAGGTCACTGTCACATGTATAACAGCAGGATTCTTTTTTTTTGCATAACATGAAGCTTTGAAATTAACTGATGAATTATTGCCATAATGGCTTATTATTGGTTTCCTACAAAAGAGGATAAGAACTACTGATATATTCTATCTTTTCTTTTTTTTTGAGGTCACTTGACAGTAAGTCTGCATATTCAACAAGTCTACTGAGTTACAATATTCTACTATAATCATTGCCCTTTTGTAACAGCAAATGCTAATGGTAATAACATATACCACTTAAAAAAAATCACAAGTTTTTTTTTTTTCCTTTTGAATAGGAACCTATATTTTGGGAGTTGGTGTGCAACAAGGCTAAAACAACAGAACTATAAAACAGTTTACCTGACACAATATGTTGACGAAATATGCATCTGTTTCATAGTTTTTTAGTTATGATAATGCCCTGCTAAGCTACAAATATGTAAATAGATATTTTCTTGCTTGATATATTAAATCCAGTAGAATCATCAAGTTCTCATTCTCCTTTGTCATTTTATAACTCTTCATCAGACAATTCAATGATGAAAGCATATGCCCAAACCTGAAGACCATGTGCATTGTGGTCTATTACAATCAGAATTCTCCTCAAATTTCATTTTTATTAAAATGAAATTGAGATTACCGGCAAAATTAATAAAGAGAATGCAGTAGTGTGAATTAAAACTAGAACTCAGTGATCTATGAAGTACGTGTTGTTTTGGCATGTGTTTTTTTCTAAGAGTAACTAGGTTGAGCATGTCCAATAGTCATTTGTGCCAACCTCACAGATAACGGCAGTATCATGTATTCATTCCCTATATATCTCAAGTTAGACTACTTTAGTAAAACAATCAATATAGTTTAAAAAATAAAAAACCAAAATAGGTTCAACAAAAGAGCACCATCCTATTAGGAGACTGAGAAAACATGGATTAGAGATGAGGTGGTCACTATGATCAAAATGCTACCAAAATTTTGACAAAACCTAAGCTGTTATGTTCCATGGACCCATGCCATGGTATAAACCTAAAAACGTCTGGGACAGAAACATGATTTTAAAAATGAATTCCAAAATTATAGCTATAATAAATGGTGATACGAACTAATTTTAAAACACGAGCTACATATTACATTGTATTGCTTCTTGAACTTTCCAAACAATGCTTGTTTGTCTATGTCAGGTTTGGGCCATTATCCTGCTAAGACAGAGAGCATTATATTCATTTAAAAGCCCAGATTTCAATGTCTTGGATACAGAAATCTTCCTTCTTAGAAAGTGTATGATTCCCAAATGTTTTACAAGAATGGCTTCTTCCATGGTAGAGATCTCCGTCAAGCCATAGGGCAAATTCTCCCCTGTAATATACAGAAGACAATAGTTCTAACAAGAGTCTTTTAATACTTATGCCCTAAGTTATAAAAGAATTATTGCAGAGGCTATAAAATATTAATTTAATGAGACATTTCAATATCCAGCAACTCTAAACTCATTCTTTTTTTCAAACCATTCTCTACTCCTTTCCACACTGGCACAAGGCAACTTTTTGTTCATCCCATTATAAAATTACTGAACATACAGAGCAAGGAATATAATGAACCCTCTAAAATTAGTTTCACAAAGAATTAGCTTTTGAGGCAGGCACTACTCTGTTATTCTTTGTCTGGTATTATAAATTTCTCTCTGCTGTTTGATTTTAACATATTTAATATGAGTTTCTCAGAGACATGAAAACTCCCTATCATCTAAAATAAAAAGTGTGGTTAGTGTTAAGGGTTCAATCTCCAATTCACAGCTGAGGGAACTTTAGACTTGAGTTGTTCAAGGTCCCATACATAATGTGTGCTGAAGCTGAGAATTTGAATCAGGTCTGATTCTAAATCCTATATTCAGTCTGTTACATGATTTTGATTTCTTTGGGGCTCCTGTTTGGAATTCTGGAATATCAAGTCCTTTCCTCCCATTTCCTGAGACCATACTATCCTTCTTCAAAGACTGTAAACTTGTACTAATTTGTTATCAAATGACCCAATGGTTAGTTTAGTTTGCTGGAATCATGCTGTATCATCAAAACCAAGTTCCAGCCAACATCTAATGACACTGTGTATATTACTTTCAAAGACTGAAGGCACGCTTAACAGTTTGAAATTATAAGCCACTTGCTTGTGAGGCTTTCCTGGAGAACTACCTGAATCACATGTAAGACTACCATTTGGAGTAGGGCTGATTGACTGCCCCTCTCCACCAAAAAAGATGGAACATATGAATACCATAAGCTGATTCCAATAACTAAAAACAACATTGTTGTTAGTTACCCAGTTATGTCCTTCAGAGAAGGCTATAATAACCACGCTTAATTTTTAATCACTGAAATCATGTCTTCCAAATACCTATCTACAGAGAAGTTGTTAAGAGAATTTGTTAGAATTGGGATGATGCAATTCAGGCTAATATGATTCTGTAACCTGAATGAATTATTATTATTATATATATCCTCAAATATAGGAAATAAATAACACTTACATAAATTTGGGAATTATTTAGCATGTATTATGTCTTATTTTGAAGGACACAGAGAAGTAACAAATGAAGGAGATCACATCTGCCAAGGGCTAGTTAAGAAGTCTGAGCTAGGAGGCAGTAGAGCCACCTATCTACAAACACCATGCAGACCAAATGAAGTTGAAATACCAGAATAAGAAACCGAAATTTCCTGCAGTGCTTGCTATGCTAAACAAATCAAATCAAACTGCTGATTACTCATACTGCTAAAAACAAAATAAATAAGAAAACAAGCCCTGAAAACTTTGGGGGGGGGGGTGGGATCACTAAAATTTTTAACAGGAAAACAAACTTCTGTTGTCTAAAATATCAATCCAAATAGTCTCCAGGGTAGAATAATATGAAAAAATTTAGACCTTTTTTAAAAACAGTAAATTGAAAGAAAGAATAAATCATCATAATTTTTTGAAAATTTGAGAAGCTTGAAGGGATTAGTATATTTCTGTCAAATATCAAGGAGTCTGTGTACTCTAGAAGATGGGTTTTAATCGAAAGGGAATCAACTAAACAGCATTCTGAGATGAATAAACAAATATTCTATCAAGGGTTTCATATATTACACTTATGCACTTTCCTGCAAATACATACTTTCTTAGTCATAATATAAATATTATTCATAATATATAAATTAGGATTCTAATATCAAAACTTTTCAAAGATAGCTGATTTAAAAATAACACAAATGAATTCTTAAAGTTTCTTTTAAAATCTCATAGTCAAATTTTCAAGAGACTTACCCTCCACCACCAAAAGCTAGTGAATCCATGTCTCCTTTGATAAAAAACATATTATCTCCTGTCCACTTAAAGACCTACAAAAAAAAAAAAAACTTTAAATATGTAGATGAAAATGATTACTATAGTTAGTTCTCCTGAATCCCAAATAGTTAATAAAGCCTAGACAGACAGCAAGAAGAATAACAAGAACAGAAAAAGTTTGGGCCGAAAGGGTGGTGCTTTTGCTTTCAGTTTTTAAGACTAAATTTGAAAGCATGTGTTCAACTGCAACATAATTTAAATACACACATCTTACTATTTCTTCATATATACAAATTTTTCTGACTACACAGGTATCAAGAATTCGATAGTTAAATGAGAAATGTCAAAGAAAGTAAATCAGCTAAAAACTGAGTATATGCTATTTTTCACACCAAATTTAAGTGATGTAAAAGTCACTCACTTGTGCCCAACTCTTTGCAACCCATGGATTATACAGTCCATGGAATTCTCCAGGCCAGAATACTGGAGTGGGTAGCCGTTCCCTCTTCCAGAGACATCAAATATAAATATATATTAATTTGATAATATTTTAATATTTTGATTATGGCCAAGGTCTTTTCTTTGGGTATGAACTGCTCTATCATTATTCTCATAAAAACGAGTAACATGCTTATTTATGACTTCCAGTTTCAATTTTTTTAAAGAGCAATGAATATAAAAACATCTGAGAAATTCAAGGGTAAAAACTTCTGGATGTTGGGTTTCCTTGGTGGTCCAGTGGTTAAGAATCCTCCTGCCAATGCAGGAGACACGAGTTCAATCCTTAATCCATAAAGATCCCACATGCTGCCAGGCAAGTAAGCCCACGTGCCACAACTACTAAACCTGTGTCTAGAGCCCATGAGCTGCCACTACTGCAGCCCACGGGCCCCAGAGCCTGTGCTCTGCAACAACAGAAGCCACCACAGTGAGAAGCCCACAACTAGAAAGTAGCCCTACTCTCCACAACCAGAGAAAGTCCATGTGCAGCAACAAAGACCCAGAGCAGCCAAAAAAACCTTCTAGTAATATTCTTAAATATTTCCAATCTTTCATGGAAGTTCTACCTAAACGTAATATTAATACAACATCAATTTCTAGTACCTCGTCTTTATAAACATTTCCCAAAGTATTCATTATAGTTCTCAATAAACTTTTAACACTCACTTTTTCATAGATATATAACATTTGTTTAATTGCATTGTTAGTTAACAGGTAGAAACAGTATCACAAAAAGGACTGAAAACAAGCACAACTGAAACTTCCAAAATCTGTAACAACTACAAGCTTCCAGCTAGCTGTAGGAGTCAGTTGATATGTTTTATGGAAGGAATGGAAAGCACTGGTTAATCTGGTGAGCAACTTAAACCCAAGTTTGTTAAGAGAGTTTTTCTTGTGCTACCAAATTATATTTTGTTCATGCCTCCCTGGTGGCTCAGTCGGTAAAGAATCTGCCTGCAACGCGGGAGATCTGGGTTTGATCCCTGGGTTGGGAAGATCCCCTGGAGAAGGGAAAGGCCACCCATTCCAGTATTCTGGCGTGGAGAATTCAATGGACTGTATAGTCCATGGGGTCACAAAGAGTCGGACACAACTGAGACTTTCACTTTCTATAAGCTGTGCTTAGTCACTCAGTATCGTCCAACTCTTTGCGTACACATGGATTGCAGCTCGTCAGGCTCCTCTGTCCATGGGGATTCTCCAGGTAAGAAGACTGGAATGGGTTGGCATACCCTGTGTATATACATATACACAATGGGTACATAAGACTGACTTTCATTATTAAAACTTATTTAGTAAGTTAAAGCTTCTAGAAATTTTACAATGATGATTCATAAACAAAATAGTAATTATGATGTATACTTCTTACTGGACCCACGATGTGTGTCTGGTACCACATCAAGTGTTACACATGTATGGTTTTCATTCAATTTTCAAACAACCCTGTTACATTTTATGATTCCCATTCTATCCACGGGAAAGTTGAAGGTGAAAATGGTAATGGAAAAAAAAAGTGCCAAGTTAACAGTAAAAGGCAGAAACTGAGAGTCAAATCCAAGTATGCAAAACTCCAGACTGAATGTTCTGTTCATGATACCATCTCTTCACAAACTGAATGTAACTGGAATAACTGTCCTTACCTCAAATTCTGGACAGAATGTAAAAACAAAGGTCTCTCCATTTCCATAAAAACCATCACTCACTTTAAATGGCTGAGATGCAAATGCACCAAAAACCTAAGGATTAAAAAAAGGCATGTTCAATGACACAACTATCAATTTGTTTCTTTAAGCATTAGTCCATTATATATGTTTAACTAAAATACAAAAAAAAAAAAAAGGAAATATACCATAGTTTTATCTATCTGTACTTTAACAGAGAAGCATGATCAGTTGTTAAACAACTCATATTATTGGCAGGTATAAACATATCAGTTTTTCAGTGGGAAAATACTAGATTTTTCCTCATTTTGAAACCTAGAAAGATGTTCATTATAACAATTAAAAAAGACAATCTAAGAAAGTGGTAGACACATTTCAGGATGACAATGTACTTATAATAAAGACAACAGCTGTTGTAGTACTATAGAACTTAAGAAAGCAAAAACCCTCCAGCATGGGTAAACATTCTCCTACTAAAAAGGTATGCTCGTTTTTTCTTCATTACACAGTAAATTCCATGAGGACAGAATTTGGGTCTGAATTGTTCAGTATTATAATGCCTTGGCCTTACACAGTACAAGACACACAATGAATAAGAGGCCTGGACAAGTCATTCCAATCTCTAGGTCTAAGGTTTCAGATCATGAAATGGCAATGTAGAGTTTGATTGATGATCTATATAGTCATTATATCCCCTCATATTCTATTTTCATACTCTTAATTTTTAAATAGATTTTCTTATTGTAAGGTATGTGTGTAAATAATATATGTATAAAATATAATTATACAGCTCGATATGGAATTAGCACAAAGCAAAGTCCCATTTAACCTTTATTCATATTAAGAAACGGGACATTACCAGCACTCCAGAAACTCCCTTTGTGCCTCCTCCATGTAACCACCTCCACCTCCCCAAAGGAAGCTACCAGGTTTGATGATACAAAGATTTGTTTTGTCCATTTATGAAACTACTGCTTCAGAGATAACCAATGTGTTTCTTGCTTATCTGACATCCTCACACAATAATCTTTAACTTTCAAAACTTTCTCCACACTTCAGGACTGTCAATTTTCACCATTTCCCTGAACCTCACTCTTATCTCCTCCAGACAGAAATGAACAATATAAACACCTCTTTTACTTTTTATAGGTTCTCACTATACTAAGGCATATTTTGCTTGGCATCAGAGATACTCTCATACTTTAATATTTTTTTAACCAGACTGTAATTCTTTGAAGGTAGGAACTCTTTAATTATTCATGCTCATATCTATCCCTCTGCAGAACTCAGCACTGCCCTGCATATCAAGAGCACTCAATAATTACCAAATAAACTTAATAAAATATACTAATGCTTTTTATCAAAAGAATATGCTAAAATTCCTGCTACTTCCATCTCTTAAAAGGTAAGGTGTCTATGTGGTTACTTTTCATACCTGCCAATCACTGTCTTTAATCACCATCAGCACTGGAGTGTCTAAACCTGTCATTGTTCGATAAAGGGTCTTCAAGCTTGTGCCATGCTTCCTAGTACCATAAACAAGAGTCCATGGATAGCCGATTGTTCTTGGTGGAAGATGCTTGGTAAGCTTTGAAAAATAAATTGTTAACACATACTTGATAGTTTCTTATTGTCAATCTGCAGAATACTAATGCCAGCTGGAATTAAATGATACTTTATAAAATGTAGGCTATGAAAGTAACAGTAGAAATTATTTATCATTATGAAAGATACAGAGATGCTTGAAGTCTGTACATTTCTTGGTATGAAACACTAATTGTTCATTAGACAAAAAAAGAATCATATCAAACAATATATACATTAGAGGCAAGAAACATGGATTCCTTATTGTTTGCATCCTCTGTATCAAATTAACAAAAATATCAGATGAACTGTTACCTTGATTATTAACACCTCTCAAATCTAGAGTAAGACTCTCAGAATTAGAAATCAAGCTTCAATATGTTACAGCTGTATGGCTCTGAACATTTATTCAACCTCTCTAAACCCAAGTTTCTTCATTTACAAAATGTGACAATAAGAACATCCAACTCCTACAGGGGCTGCAGCAACTAAATTAGATAACCTATATAAAGCAGGTAACTGGCACACAATAAGAAATTAAATACTGGCTATTATCCTGTTTCACCTAAATTACTATTGCCATTTATTTTAATGTCTGGTTACCCAAATCTCCTAATATCTTCCATTACATTAATTGCTATAATTTGTTTACTTTTTCTTCATTGAAGAGTAAGAACAGGAGCAATAGCTCTGCTTCTTCAGTTTTTAAATCAACTAAAAAGAAGCTGTTTTACTCTCATGGGCACATACTCAGAATTTTACAAAAGTGGGTAATTATCATACCTTTATAATTTGATCTGGCAGTAAGAGATGACTGGGATCACTTAGGTTTGGTCGAAAAGATTCAGATTCCAGGTCTGCTTTCACTGGAGTACTCTGCTTTGAATTGATGTCTTCCCTTGTAGTAATCTAAAGAAGCAAATAGAAGCAATATATTAATGTAAAACTGCAACAAACCTTTAAAATTTTTAGCCTTTTGAGAGATATCAAATCTTATACCTTGAAAAAGGTGGCTAAAGCTTTAATTTAGGATTGTAGAGGGCAAAAGATGCTCCATCTAATAACAATGGCATGTCTAATGTAGAAAGAGATTTCTGCTAAAGAAGACATTTTCCTCATCCACTACATGAATAAGGACAGGTATTGAAAGATAAACCCTGTATTTCTGTGTAAAAAGGGTAAACTGCATGCAAACTATACTTCTTCTGTTGAAGGGCAAAAGTGAGCGAGCTAGCCTGCTTTTTTCTCTGTGCTATTTTAAGATATTATTTTTATGAGATTATTTTTTTCATGGGAAACAAAATTTGCCAAATATAATTAAGAAAACTTCCTGGGTGCCAAAATTTTAATTTTAATTTAAAAAACAGTACAATAAAAAGTATAATATTTCATTGGTGTGCATATATATGTAAATTTATATGCTTTGAAAAGGTTACTGTTATTTTTTAAAATGCCTTTAAAATTTTAATTTCTAAACACAAATTTTTTAAATCTAATTGAACCAAACAATACATCTAAAACTTGTTCACAAACCTATTTTTAAAATTAGAACAATCTGATGCACTTAAAAGAATGTATATGTTTGTTTGATGAAAATGATCTCACTGATATTCTTAAAATGATAAAAATGTTCATTAAATCAAAATAAATTCTTTTAGAATGTACTATGTTGGCACTTTTTCATGTTAATTTAATCTATAAAATGCAATAATATTGGAAAGTAAAATATATGAAAACATAAGTATTACTGATGAAACTTTTAAATCGGAAAACAGAATTCTATTGGAGCAGATAACTAAAATGCAGCAATTTTCGGCGACTGTGATTCCACACAGGAATGAAATCTTGCTAAATTATTTTGTTCTTTTAACAGATTTCTTACCAAACCTTAACAACATACATTTTCAACCAATACATGTTCTAGAACTGTATTGTTTTTTGATGAGAACTATATTAATTCTTTCACATCATGTTTTACCCTTATTTTGATGATGTGAAAGGTTAAAAAAAAAAATCTGAGGCAGCATGAGAAGCATTAAAAGAAAAAAATTCAGGAAAGCGTATCTCATTAAGAAAGAGGAAAACACACAATAATACACAAAACTGAAAAATGAGTTCAAATATATAGTTATTTCTGAAAAATCACAAAGATTATTTCACATATTTTTAAATAATTTATCTAGTTCTAGTACCTAATCAACACTACTCCAAAATATGTCTAATACCAACCAGGAAAACCTCAAGGACAAAAACAATTCACCTCATTAAGATATTTGATGTAAGGCTGATACAACTGAAATAGCCTTAAAGAGAACCTTGCTATCCATTAAATTTTTAAACATTTCCCCATAGTACCACACCTTTCAGATACCGTTTAGTAAAGATTCAATCTCAAACTCAAGACGTTCTTCCAATGTTAAACGAAAACTCCTCATCAATCTAAAAAACACAGTACTAAGAACAGTTCTAAAATAACAGAAAATTCCTCTGAATATTTTTAATAAATGAAAAGATGCCAGAAAAGATAGCCCTACAGCTCTTCAAGGCAATACTGTACTCTTATTAATACAAAAAGGAATTTTCTGATGGGGCATTTTAATGCTGCAGTCAAAACAAATCCTTCAAAAAAGAGATTTGCTCTGATGAAAGACACTAAAAATAGGAAGTATTCAATCTCTGAAGGGGTTTAAACTACTGAATGGGGCACCTGGAGACGTCTGCAGAGTGTGCGCAGTTCTTCAGTATTTAGAGCATCGATCCTGCGGTGATACTCAGCCACTGACACTACCTGAATATGGAGACAGGAAGACAATAATTCCACTGACAGTTGAGAAAAACAGCCCAAATAAAATAAAAACTGGAGAAGTTTAAATGGGAAAGAGAACTGTAATTAGGATTTCTTTCCCCACTCCATGCTCAAAATCTAAGAGATTTATATATTAATCTACAGTGAAATATACATGAATATATTTAACTTATTAACTACCACACCCAAACTACTAGTAGTAGTTAGTACTACTAGTAGTTAACTACTAACTACTACTAACACACTACTACTAGTATACAATGTAGAAGGTTTATTTTATGGATTGTTTCATGTAGACAAAATTTGACTAGGTAGCATCACAGTCCTTTATAAAAAAATGCTGTATGAAATATAACATGTTTGCTAACATCAAAGATAACATCTAAAATCTAACTGTGTTGCAGTTTACAGAAAAAATGGTAGTTTCAACTCTCCCAATCAGTTTAACTCAAACATTACATCCTAACAGCAATGCTGGAAAAATTTCTTCTTGGCAAAGGTAGCATATACCCAAGCTATACAGTCTGTATCACAACAAAGAAGTGGAAGAGCAAGAAAAAGATATGAAGCACATTTTAAAACCTAAGACAATAAGAAAAATAAGCTCCGGAAACAGAAAATTACATTTTTAAAAGCATATCTAATTGTATTCTCAGGCATGTCTACTTCAGTCTTTCTAAATAACCCTGAACTGAAAGTTTTTGCCCCTCCTCTACAGTACTACTTTAGAGTCGGTACTGTAGCAGTTATCTGGGACTAAAACTTAATGACTTTCCTACATTCTAAATTGCTAAGGGAAACTGTGTATCTTCTATAGTTGCCTAGACTAGTCTGTTGCACATTGCTGAACCTGAAAGCCATGTATAACAGATAAACATTATAAAAAGCCCACGAAAACAGACAAGTTTCCTCAGACTCACACAACAGCTACCGCTTTTTCAGATCATGACATAATTACCAAAACAGTAACCATAATACAGTGAACTCTGGTCGTGCTATAATATGTGCTGAATACTCCTGAGCTATGACAAATTCCTCTTGTGATCAAACAGTTATTTGCAGAGGTTCTGGCCACAAAATGCAGTTAAACCAATTGACCCACAAGACTTCTAAACTAGGTTTTTAAAAAGGTTTTTGTTCCAGCCAACTAAAAGGAATCAGTCACCTCTATAAAGAGCAAAGTAAACTTGGTGAAAGCAATGAGAGACATGAGAATTAAAAAACCAAAAAGAAACTGAACAGATTTTCTCATTCTGGCCATTATTAGATTGACTTTCGCAAAGCAAAGAACATACAATATGATAGCTGACTCTTTACTTACAAAGAAACCTGAAGTGGTTATGACTCAACCTCTGGGGAATTGGATGGAACTAGGTTTTCCTCCTCCTTTATCTATTTTTCTCAATGGGAACAATAAGACAAAGGAAATAATAAGAGTACATAAAAGAATGAAAACAATAAGAGTACATACCAAATAGGGTTTCTGTGTAAATAAAAAGAAATGCACATAAAGGACTGAATATAGTGCCCACCACAGAGTAAATAGGGATTAACACTACTTTTACTTGATGATTTTCATCATTTACCTAAGGACTAGAGAATAAGGCTGAAGAGTATCCATATTTATGTTTGGTTTTTATTTTTGATATTAAAACATTTCGGTTTTCAATCTTCCCGACCCAGGAATTGAACCGAGGTATCCTGTATTGCAAGCGGATTCTATACCAACTGAGTTATCAGGGAAGCCCAGTTTCCCTACTCTTAAATTTAAATTTAAAAATATTAAAGATTGTTCAATTAAGAACAGCATTTTCAATAAATATGAAAGAAAAATTGGGTACTAAAGGTAAAAAAGTAAAAATCACAGCTTCCTTTTCTAAGTCACAAACAGAACTTTCTACAAAATATTTAAAGATCAGTTATATTTTTCTTCTGTTTTCCTATGGCATTCAGTCTACAGGAGTTTTCTATACAAGAGTTTTCAAACTATATGACTTAACTATTCCTTTCCATTCTTTCTATTCTTCCACTCAACGCTTATCTTACACTTAAAGCTCTTCTTTTACCATATAAAACACACTTCCTGGAGGACAGTAAAGTTGAATTTGCTCATAAAGGGATCAGTTATAATCTATGTACCAACATCACCTAGAACAGGAACTGACAGAGAGGGAGCCATAAATTGCCATTATAAACTTATTATATCTGGTACTGTCACAGTTTCTTTAATATCACAAATCTACTTTTCTAATTTTTTTTTAAACTATATTCCTTTCTTGGACTTGCAAACTCACCACCTCCTTTCCCTTAAATATTTACTCATGCTGTGATGAATGGAGATATACAACAGTGTCAAAAGTGCAGGTAAACTAATAAAGAAGAAAGACTTGAAATCAAATGATGATGATCTCGGATGGCCTTGGCTTGAAGCAGTATTTTGGTTCCCTGGCCAGAGACTGAAGTCACGTTGTGGCAGTGATAACGCAGAATCCTAGCCACTGGACCACCAGGCACAGTGGCCAGCGACAAGGCCCTTGACTCATGGGCTCTATATAAACGAATTCCGAAAGAGAGACAAAATGTAGTGAAACAAGTACAGTGTTTATTAGGAGGAAAAAGGGTATGTTATGAATACACTCACATCAGTGAACTCAGAGAGCACATCTCGCGTTCATGGTAGTTTGAACAGTCGTAAGGGGCATTCTCTTCTGGGCTTCCTTTGGCCAATCACCTTGCTTTGCCTGGTTCTGAAACTGTATCTGGCTTATCCCACGGATTTTCCATGTGTGTTCACACATCTCTTAGACAAGATGGATTCTTGCAAAGAGGCCTATGGGTAGATTGACGTCACCTACTATGGAGAGACACCCCCACCCCTTTTGACCTTCGAGGAGCCTTTCTGTGCACGTGTAGTCAGGAAGGTCTCTGACTTTGAGAATGAGGAATATATGGTTTATTAGCTTTATTCTGGGCAAGGCTCAGATACTCCTTCTTCCTGCTATTGTCTTCATCTTGGAGTATCTGCCCATAAAGAACAAACTCCAGCTGCTCAGCCTTAGGCCCATCTATCTCCTCCAGCAACTAAAGAAATATACTTCCCCCTATCAAAATGAATAAAGAGATACAGATTCCTAGTATATATAGTGGATCTGAAATTAGTCTCAAATTAACTTTTAACCCCTTAGTAAATCATAATCCATGTACAGAAAGTATTGTTTTATCCAAAAGATTAAACCTAAGTAGAAAATGGACAGATTGCTACAAAATGTCCTGTATCATACTCCCAAGTATTAAAGTACACAGTTGAGGAAATCAGTTCAGTTAAGTTCAGTTCAGTCGCTCAGTCGTGTCCAACTCTTTGCGACCCCATGAATCGCAGCACGCCAGGCCTCCCTGTCCAACACCAACTCCTGGAGTTCACTCAAACTCACATCCATCAAGTCAGTGATGCCATCCAGCCATCTCATCTTCTGTCGTCCACTTTTCCTCCTGCCCCCAATCCCTCCCAGCATCAGAGTCTTTTCCAATGACTCAACCCTTCACATGAGGTGGCCAAAGTACTGGAGTTTCAGCTTTAGCATCATTTCTTCCAAAGAACACCCAGGACTGATCTCCTTTAGAATGGACTGGTTGGATCTCCTTGGAGTCCAAGGGACTCTCAAGAGTCTTCTCCAACACCACAGTTCAAAAGCATCAGTTCTTTGGTGCTCAGCTTTCTTCACAGTCCAACTCTCACATCTATACATGACCACTGGAAAAACCATAGCCTTGACTAGACGGACCTTTGTTGGCAAAGTAATGTCTCTGCTTTTGAATATGCTATCTAGGTTGGTCATAACTTCCCTTCCAAGGAGTAAGCGTCTTTTAATTTCATGGCTGCAGTCACCATCTGCAGTGATTTTGGAGCCCAGAAAAATAAAGTCTGACACTTTCCACTGTTTCCCCATCTATTTCCCATGAAGTGATGGGACAAGATGCCATGATCTTTGTTTTCTGAATATTGAGCTTTAAGCCAATTTTTTCACTCTCCTCCCTCACTTTCATCAAGAGGCTTCTTAGTTCCTCTTCACTTTCTGCCATAATAGTGGTGTCATCTGCATATCTGAGGTTATTGATATTTCTCCCGGCAATCTTGATTCCAGCTTGTGCTTCTTCCAGCCCAGCGTTTCTCATGATGTACTCTCCAAAGAATTCAAATAAGCAGGGTGACAATATATAGCCTTGACGTACTCCTTTTCCTACTTGGAACCAGTCTGTTGTTCCATGTCCAGTTCTAACTGTTGCTTCCTGACCTGCATATAGGTTTCTCAACAGGCAGGTCAGGTGGTAGTCTGGTATTCCCATCTCGTGAAGAATTTTCCAGTTTATTGTGATCCACAGTCAAAGGCTTTGGCATAGTCAATAAAGCAGAAATAGATGTTTTTCTGGAACTCTCTTGCTTTTTCCATGATCCAGTGGATGTTGGCAATTTGATCTCTGGTTCCTCTGCCTTTTCTGAAACCAGCTTGAACATCTGGAAGTTCACAGTTCATGTACTGTTGACGCCTGGCTTGGATAATTTTGAGCATTACTTTACTAGCATGTGAGATGAGTGTAATTGTGCGGTAGTTTGAGCATTCTTTAGCATTGCCTTTCTTTGGGATTGGAATGAAAACTGAGCTTTTCCAGTCCTGTGGCCACTGCTGAGTTTTCCAAATTTGCTGGCATATTGAGTGCATCACTTTCACAGCATCATCTTTCAGGATTCGAAATAGCTCCACTGGAATTCCATCACCTCCACTAACTTTGTTTGTAGTGATGCTTTCTAAGGCCCACTTGACTTCACATTCCAGGATGTCTGGCTCTAGGTGAGTGGTCACACCATTGTGATTATCTGGGTCGTGAAGATCTTTTTTGTATAGTTCTTCTGTGTATTCTTGCCACCTCTTCTTAATATCTTCTGCTTCTGTTAGGTCCATACCATTTCTGTCCTTTATTGAGCCCATCTTTGCATGAAATGTTCCCTTGGTATCTCTAATTTTCTTGAAGAGATCTCTAGTCTTTCCCATTCTATTGTTTTCCTCTATTTCAAGACCTTCTAACTAAAAGTGTATTAGCCGTCTGGCTAGAAAGTCATTTCTTAAGGTGCAAAGTGGTTTGGATACACTGCTAAATCCCATATGTAGGAACTGCTTGACAAAGGACTCTCACAAAGTGTTTGCCTAAGCATTTACTTTCAACAAATTACAAACCTAAAGGCAGAATGAAATCCACTCATCTCTATTACAGTGAGACACACAGCTAAGAAGAAAAGCTGAAAAAAGAGGAAATGTATAGTTGCTGTAAATGTCGTGAATAAGAACACGTTTTCCTAGAAAGAAAGAGCAATGCTTCGGTCTAAGAGTCCCCTTGGGCTTCCCTGGTGGCTCAGACAGTAAAGAACATGCCTGCAATGTGGTAGACCGGGTTTGATCCCTGGGTTGGGAAGATCCCTTGGAGAAGGGAATGGAAACCTACTCCAGTATTTTTGCCTGGAGAATTCCATGAACAGAGGAGCCTGGCAGGCTATAGTCCATGGGGTTGCAGAGAGTAGGAAGGACACAACTGAGTGTCTTTTGCTTGGCTTCAACAGTTCTCTTTCTTGAATTTCCCCTTAGGATTATCTGTAAACAAATCTCCCTTCCCCCAACTGCCTTGCAGACTAACAGAGATATCTGTGAATGTAGAATTTTCATTTCTCATTTACTCCTTCTTTTATTCCTTAGTAAAGGGAGATAATGTAGAAAGAAAAATGTTACTAACAATGCTATTTATATTTACTTTGATATCCAAAAATATTTTTTAAAAGGAGGAAATTAAAGTTGAGCTGTTGTAGCTAACAAAAAAGGGAATACAATAGCATCCTGTAACTACCTAAAACTCTGTTCTACATTTCATAATATATGACAAAGTCTTTATTACAAAATAAGACTTGGATTATGTTAAAACTTTGCTTCTTTTTGCCTTAAATTACAACTACTGTTTTCAATAGTTGTAATTTAAATCTTTAGTCAGGCTAATAAAATTGAAAAAAGAGAACATACAAATAAATTATATCATATATGGAGGCCATCACTGTTGATAATAATGGAATATTATAAACAACTCTACACTTTCAAATTTGAAAACCTAGATGAAATGGACCAATTCATTGAAAGACACAAAACACTAAATTCATACAAGAAGAAACAGATCCTCTGGAGTAGCTCTATATCTACTAAATTAATTAATTAATAATTTATAGTCTTGTAAAACATAAAGTACCAGACCTAGTTCTAGCCAACTAAAATAAATTAGCTACCAATAAACATTAAGGTAACTCTATCAAAAGCTATTCAAACTTGTTGAAAGCTATGACAGACAGGATAATAGAAAAAAGGGAAAATTAACAGACTTTCATTCTGGCCAATATGATACTGACTTCTGCAAAGGAAACATTCATACCCCATCACAGCTGAGTTTGTGCTTACAAAGGAACCCAAAGTGGCATGATCTCTAGCTCTGGAGCATCTCTAATGAATCTAGACAGATTCACTACTGAATTCAATCAAACCTTTCAGGAATAAATTATAGCAATTCTCTACAATCTCTTCCAAAAAATAAAAGCAGAGAAAATACTTTCCAACTCATTTGATGAGGGCAGCATTACGCTAATAAAAAATAAAGACATACCAAGAAAGACAAACTACAGATCACTATCTCTGATGAACATACATGCAAAAACCCCTCAACAAATAAATCTAATAACATGTAAAAAAAGATTTATATACAGTGACCGAGTGGGATTTAATTGCAGGTATGTTAAAGGATAGGGGTTTCCCAGGCGGTACCAGTGGTAAAGTACCTGCCTACTAATGCAGAAGACTTAAGAGTCGTGGGTGCAATCCCTGGGTTGGGAAGATCCCATGGAGGAAGACATGGCAACCCACTCCAGTATTCTTGCCTGGAGAATCCCATGGACAGAGGAGCCTGGTGGGCTATGGTCCAGAGGGTTGCAAAGAGTCAGACACGACTGAAGTGACCTAGCACAGCACACATGCAAGGGATATGCAAGATATTTCAATATATGAAAATTAACTGATATATTCCATTACACATAAATAGATGCAGAAAAAGCATTAGTCAAAATCTCACATGCACTATAAACACTCTCAGCAACCTAGAAATAGAGAGTAACACCTGAAACTTGATAAAGAACACCTAATAAAAAAAAGTCCTACAATTAAAATACTTTTCAACTCTTACTCAATATTCTAGGAAGACCTAGCTAACACAGTAAAACAAGAAAAGGAAATAAAAGGTATACAGGTGGGAAGGATGGAATTAAACTCTAAGCACAATTCTAAAAAAATCAACAAAAACCAATGGAATTAATAAGCAATTGTAGCAGGTTAGCTGGATATAAGGTTAATATACAAAAGTCAACTGCTTTTCTATATATCAGCAATGAGTAATGGGAATCTGAAATGTAAAATAATACTATTTATTTTAGTACAGAAAAAATATCAGTTCTTCCCAACTTGGTTTATAGACAACACAATTCCAATTAAAATCCTATTCAGTCATTCTGTGGATATATGCAACTGATTATTTAAGGTTTATGTATAAAGATCCCAATGCCAACACAATAATGAAGGAAAAGAAGAAAACTGAAGGACTGACACTACTCAACTTCAAGACTTACTATAGTCAAGACTGGATATTGATAAAAGAACAGATCAATGGAATGGAAGATACAGACTCTAGATATAGGCAAGTACAGTCAACTGATTTTTGACAAAGAAGCAAAGATAACACCATGAAGAATGGTCTTTACCAAAGAGTGCTGCAACGACTGGACATCCACATGCAAAAAAGTTAAACTGGACAAAGTCTTCACACTTTTTCACAAAAATTAACTGAAAATGGATCTTAAACCCAAATGTAAAATGCAAAACTATAAAATAACTAGAAGATAACACAGAAAAATATCTAGGTGCCCTTGCGTTTGGATGCCTTTTTAGATAAAACACCAAAAGCAAGCTGCATTTCATTATAACTAAAAACAACTGGCCTGTGATGGACACTGTCCAGAGAATACAAAAATGATCCACAGGCTGGGAGAAAATCTTTGCCAGATTTATATCTGATACATATGTTATCCAAAATATTCGAAGAACTTAAAAACAATGAGAGAAAAAAACATGAACTAAACATCTGAGCAGACAAACAAGACTATGAAAAGATGCTCTGTTATATGTCATCTGGGAAACGCAAATTAAAGAAACAATGGGATACTACTATAAACGTCTTCAGGATGAAAGCATTGATAACATTAAATGCTGGTGATGATGAGGAGCAGTAGGAACTCTCATTTATTGTTGGTAAAGGACAAAACAGTACAGTCACTTTGGAAAACCATTTCGCAGTTTCTTACAAAACTAAAAATACACTTTTATAATCCAGCAATCACACTCCCTGGTATTTACCTAAATGAGCTGAAAATTTATGTCCACATAATATCTGAACACAAATGTTTATAACAATCTTTTCTTTAAGTGTCAAAACTTGGAAGTGACCAAAATGTTCTCCAGTAGGTGAACAGATTAACAAACTATGGTATGTTAAAACAATGGAATATTAAAGAGAAAGTCGCTCAGTGATGTCGACTCTTTGCGATACTATGGCCTATAGTCCATGGAATTCTCCAGGCCAGAACACTGGAGTGGGTAGCCTTTCCCTTCTCCAAGGGATCTTTCCAACCCAGGGACAGAACCCAGGTCTCCCACATTGCAGGCTGATTCTTTACCAGCTGATCCACAAGGGAAGTCCAATATTAAAAGTCAACACTAAAAAGAAATGAGCTATCAAGCCATGAAAAGACAGGGAGGAGCCCTAAATTCATCTTACTAACTGAAAGAAGCTAATACGAAAGGCTACATATGGTTTGATTCCAACCATATGATACTCTGGAAAAGGCAAAACTACAGAAAGAGTAAAAACATCAGTGGTTACCTGGTCTTCAGGTGGAGCAAAGGAGAAATGAACAGAGCACAGGTATTTTGAAGGTAATGAAAACTACACTGCATCATCCTGTAATGGCAGATACATGTCATTCCATAGAATGTGTAACACAAAGAATGAACCCCAAAGCAAACTACAGACTTTGAGTAATGATGTATAATAATATTAGTTTATACAATATAACATGTACCACATTAATACAAGATGTAAATAATAGGGGTACTGTGTTTGGAGATAAAGGGGGTATATGGGAACTCTCTGTACTTTCCACTCAAGTTTTCTGTAAACTTTGCTCCAAAAAATAAAATCTGATAATTAAAGAAAAGCAGGGAAACGGTAACAAAATTCAGGGAGGTGGCTACCAACCTGGAAGTGACATGAAATGAGAAAGAGAAAGAACACACAGGATGATACTGGTTCATTGGTAACATTCTAGTTCTTAAGTTGGATAGTGAGTAAGTGAGTGAGTGGGATCAAAGAGACTCATTTTATCATTAGGTCTCACAACTTATATACTAATAAATATGCTTTTCAACTACTGAAGTCAAATAAAATATTCTACGCTGAATATATCTGTATATGTCCTTTTTTCAATTATGTTGTAGCCAGAGAGCAGAAGGTTTATACAATAAGGCATATATAACCACTTGTTAAACTTCCCATGAATATGTATTATAGATAGGAAACGCAGTATGGCAGAAAGAATCCTGGGTTTAGCTGTAAAACTCCTCTGTTGTAATTTTGATTCTCTTTAACAGTCATTCCTACATATGCCTAAGGGATCAGTTCCAGAAACTGTCACTGAAACCAAAATCTATGGATGTCATTACAGAAAATGACAAAGTATTTGCATATATCTATGCACACCCCTCTCATATACTTTAAATCAACTATATATTACCTGTGCTGTGCTATGCTACGTCGCTTCAGTCATTTCCGACTTGTTGTGACCCCATGGACTGTAGCCCACCAGGCTCTCCTGTCCATGGGTTCGCCAGGCAAGAAAACTGCAGTGGATTGCCATTTCCTTCTCCAGTATATTACTTACAATACCTAATACAGTGTAAATGCTATGTAAATAGTTGTAAATACAATATAAATGCTATGGAAATAGTTGCCAGCATGTGGCAAATTCAAGTTTTGCCTTTTGGAACTTTCTGGAATTTTTTCCTAAATACTGCTGATCTGTGGTTGGCTGAATCTGTAAATGCAGAACCATAGAAGGCAGAAGTGGCAGATAAGGAAGGCTGATTATATTAGTTGGGTGAACTTGAGCAATCAAACTTAATCTATTTCTGGTTTTTCGAATGAAAATGATCTTAGGCACTTTATGAGGAATAAATAACAGTATGTATAAGATATATATAAAGTAGAAACTGATACAATAAACGTACAAAATAAATGTCAACCCCCTTCTCCTGGTTATATTCTGACGATTTTGAGAGCAAATACAGCAAAGAATTTGAGAGCACAGCCTAGAGCCAGAACAGAATGGCTGGATTCAAACCACAGCCCCGACTTCTGGTTGCAATATGACTATCTTATGTCTCTGTTTTGTAAAATGAAGGTGAAAGTGGCAATATTCCACAGTTTGAGGATTAAATTTAAAAAACTCATGGTACATGTATAGTGTTAGTGTAAGTAATTTTTTTATCCGTATTATAATCATTCTTCAGCTGAGGTCACTGGAAAGAGCTTTACATTTAAATTTGTTTTTCTTAAAATTCTAGCTGTGAGCTAATTTCTACACAGACATAAATAATTCATCATGTGTTTTCAAACATAAAAGCCTAAAATATAAAAAAGAAATTTATCTTGGCATATATGAGGGTCTAGGGAACAACAAAAAAAGGGAAATATGACAAAATCTAGTGAATAATTGACAGAGAAAAGTGATGTTTAATATTTTAAATATTAAACAAATATAAAAAATAGTTAATATTTTGTGACTTTAATGTGATTAAGCTTACACCCTTATAAAATGAGCTTATAAATCTTCATGTCAATTACAATTTATTGACAAACACAAAAAAGGCAGAGTATATGGGTATACTAAATATATAAACAGCTTTAAGTAAATTATTAAATTTACATTATACATCAGAATAAACTCTGCAACAGCCTTTAAAAATAAGACAGCAAGATGGCTGAGTAGAAAGACGCTGAGCACATGAGCACAGCAAAATCAGAATTATTCACAGAACAACTATCAGTGAAACAGACTGGAACCTACCAGAAAAGATCTTTAACAACTGAAGATATAATGAAGATGGGCAATGGGCAAGAGGGGTGGAGTCATAGTATAGTGCAGACCATACCTTTGGTAGGTGAACCAGAAACAGAAGGCTAACTATAACTGCAGAAGTTCTCTCTAAAGGAGTCTGAGTCCCACACCAGGTTCCCGAACGTGGGCGTTCTCTGCTAGAATAACCGAGCCACCAGAATGTTTATCTCTGAAGACCAGTGGGGTTTCCTTTCAGGAGACCCAGAGAGTTGTAGGAAAAAGAAAACTTCAGCCTTAAAAGAGCACACATACTCTGAAAGACTTGGGACAGAAGCAGTAATTTGAAAGGAGCCAGAGTTAGATCTGCTTGCAGATTTTGGAGTTCTGTAGAGGCAGGGAGCAAAAGAAGTTCACCTTGGGGACAGAGACACTGGCAAAAGCCATCTTTGGAACTAATAGGACTAATAGGTAGAATATACTCTAAAATATACAGAATGAAGTAAAATCTGTCCAGTTAGCTTAAGTGAGAACCATATTGATGAAGCATGCTCGACTTTATCAATCACTGTGTACAAGAGTGATTCAAAAATTTTTATAGATTGTAATCCATTTATAATTATTATAAAATATCAGCTATATTCCCTGTTCTCTGTATCTGTAAAATGGTTTCTTCTTTGTCATATTAACTACTTTGTTTTACATTTTAGATTCCATATGCAAGTGATAACATACAGTATTTGTTTTTCTCTCACTTTCACTTAAGCATCATACCCTCTAGGTTCATCCATGTTGTTGCAAATGGCAAATTTTCTTAAGCCTTTCTCCTACCCTACAGCTTCTGGGATTTCTACTCCAAAGCAAGGAAAACAGTTAGAAAATGGGGACCTGAGCTTGTCTACACACCAAAACACATTATACTATATTGTACCATCTTATAAAACTCTCAAAGACATCCTAGTGAGGTAATGAATATGCTAGGGTTGAGCTGTCTCTGTTCTCCAGGACAGCTTAGTTCAGTAATAAGTCCATATGAATTTTCTCACCTTTAAAATGCCAAGTGATACTACTGACTTTGCAACTTATTGTGAAGGTTAAATGAAGTATTATATATAAACTCTAATTATGTGCAGAGCTAAGGACCAATGAGAAGCATGCTCTCATATGACAAAATCACCTAACACCTTACTATAAGGTTGAAAATGAATCTGTGACTGTAATAAATGTGTGATGACCTTATAATGACCTACAAAGTTTAAAATATCCACATTTTGCCTATATTTGTAATGAACTATATTACAGTATTAGCAAACTAATGATAAATGTTAATTCAAACTACAAATTAAAAACATATGAATAGCATCATTGTTCTTGGTTTAAAAAAAAAAAAACTGTGTTAATTGGCTAATCTGATCAGAATTTTAACAAATCCAGTCATTTTCAGATGACTAAACCCTCTGTGGTGATGTTTCATAAACAAAAACTTGAAATCGTCAACTTAAAAATAAAAAGATTTAACAAAGTACTCTCAGCCAAATTAAAACACTACTAATAGAAATCATTTTGATATTTTTACACAATTGAGAGTGGCAAGCTGCTGGGTACAACTTTCAAAGTCACTCTGGGGTCTAAGTATATATCCAGTCCCATTTAAATCACCTACGACTATAATACAAATAAAATGAACATTCATAAGGCAAGATATAATCCTAAACTACCAAAGAAAGAACAACCGTTATACATTTTCTAACAAATAATGCATAAATACTTACACCAAAAAATACCTAGGAGTCTTATAACAGTAAGGTTGAATAAGATTTTTCTTTGTTAGAATATTATTTAGAGTTTTGTATTAGGCAGTAATGCTTGAAACTTTTTGGATAGCTGAAAAAAGGTCTTATATGGCTAAAACAATAATCTTCATACACTAAATTATAAATGTATTTGGATTGGGATCCAATCAATAAAATAGAAATTCATTAAGAAGGGTCTACTTATTTTTAAGCAAAACAAAAATTTACTCATTTTTAAGGAAAACAAAATTCTGAGTATTTTCCTACAAAGCTTAACTTGAAAATTAAGACAGTAATAAAAATTCTATAACTTCCTGCTGATGCAAAACAGGAAAACCAAAACACTTTGACAAACCAAAATCATAGTCCCTTACTTATTTCCTTTTGAAGATATTTAGGATTAGCAGAAATAACTTGAAGGTACTTTTTTACAATCATACAATTTTGAATTCTGTAAGTATTCTTTATGTTTAAAATTTAAAATTGCATAATTCTGCAGAATGTCACCATAAAAAGACTAGTAAATACAGAAATTGAAATCATTGACTAAGATTTACCAGAGTATATTTTTGATTAATTGGTTGATGCCTTTTCCCTTTTTTCCCATACCAGAGACGAGACATTTCGTTTCCAGGACAAATTAAGTTACATCATCTCCTAAGAACTGTTTTAAAAAGCATTCTTCCTCTGTCAAAGATCCATTTCCAGCACAAGAGCCCTACTACAGTGACAAAACAGTTTGCTGGAGACAACGATTTGATTGACAAGACAGAGAGCTAATCACTAAGTAGTATCCATTGCAAAGATAGTCCTGAGTGGAGACTGTTAAGTTGGGGAGGGAAGAGAGGATTTCCCATGTTTAAGTTTGGTTGCACTGTACCCAAATGTGCAAAGAAAGGACTCAAAGGTTTAAAGATACAGAGCATGTATTTCCAAACACCAGTACATTAAGAAATACACTAAAAATACCTCAGTCATAAAAAAAGTAATCAGTACAGTTTCCAGAATCCCTTCCAAAGTACACAAATGACTTCAATTAACATTTTATTATCTGTTTCTACAGTCATAAAATTGTGCCTTATTTATGTCTAAGAATCCTTATAACATTTCATCTTTTATGTATTTTTAAGCATTAAAATATCCTTTGAGGACCCTTCAAACTTTCAGAGTGACTATAAAAACGAAGCCAATCTACTACAAATAAATCTTATACAAATATTCAGTGTGACCTGAAAATTCCTCTGAGTATTACACAGCCCATTTTTAAACTGTGTTTCCTAACACTTAGTTTCTTGAAAAAGTAATTATTATCTATTATGCCTAGGTATATACTTCACTAACAAGGGGTATCCTGAATGTAACTCAATTTTTAAGATTATTATTATGACTATAAACAAAAAATATCTAAATTACCTGACTTTTAGCTAGAGGTAAATAATACACTGAATGTATCATAATGATACACTGAATATTTCTTCCATTTTAAATTAAACCTGCTCTTCCCCCTTTACCTTGCTGTGTGTACACACAAAGCTGTGCACACAAGGCCGCCCTTCACACATACACAACCACTTTTCTAGTATACGCACTGTACCATACCCACACCCACACATCTCCTTTCTCCACATCCCAGGATGTGCATGCATAGGACACAGTACACCTCTGATGAACATCCACCCTGCCACTCACACCAGCCACACCTGTATCTTCTCAACCAGCTCTACATCACACTTACCCTAAGATCTCTCTCCCACAACCCCTCATAGACACACTATAACCATCTCTACACCATCTGTACAATACAGAGTCCTCTTACATATACAGTGAACTGTGGTCACCAACTCCCATCCCTGCACTGCCTCACACATAAAACAAACATTAAATAATTTGGTGGTAGTGGGATGCTATTTTGAAAACCTATCATTACTTCCAGTCAGAATTTCTATAACTAAAAATATGCACACCAAAACGTGGTTTAAATGAGATTTTAAAATATATATATACACACACACACACCATGCATCAGTTCAGTTCAGTCCCTCAGTAGTGTCTGACTCTTTGTGACCCCATGGACCACAGCACGCCAAGCCTCACTGTCCATCACCAACTCCCAGAGTTTACTTGACCTCACGTCCATTGAGTCGGTGATGCCATCCAACCATCTCATCCTCTGTTGTCCCCTTCTCCTCCCACCTTCAATCTTTCCCAGCATCAGGGTCTTTTCATATGAGTCAGTTCTTCCCATCAGGTGGCCAAAGTACTGGAGTTGCAGCTTCAGCATCAGTCCTTCCAATGAATATTCAGGACTGATTTCTTTCAGGATGGACTGGTTGGATCTCCTTGCAGTCCAAGGGACTCTCAAGAGTGTTCTCCAACACCACTGTTCAAAAGCATCAATTCTTCGGCGCTCAGCTTTCTTTATAGTCCAACTACCATATTCATACATGACTACTGGAAAAACCATAGTTTTTACTAGATGGACCTTCGTTGGCAAAGTAACATCTCTGCTTTTTAATATGCTGTCTAGCTGGTTAAAATACATACATATATATATATATATATATATATATATATATATATATATATAAAACATATATATACACACACACCATGCATAGGATAGCCTATTTTGTCTTAGTATACATCCTCACACCTTCTTCCTAATACAGCTTTGATTTTGTTAAGGTATCTTTCGGCCATATGTTTCTGAGAAAACTGGCTTCGTGTCGAGACAGGATGGGCTCTTAAAGATCTAAACCAGTGGCTCCAAAATTTTAGCTATGTCAGAATCACTTGCAACATTTGTTAAAACAGAACACCGGGCTCCAAAACCAGTTTCTGATAAGCAGACTGCAGTGGAGCCTGAGAATGGACTTTTTGATTTTCTGGTGTGCCACAGCTTATGGGATTTTAGCTCCCCTACCAAGGACTGACGGAGAAGGCAATGGCACCCCACTCCAGTACTTTGCCTGGAAAATCCCATGGATGGAGGAGCCTGGTAGGCTGCAGTCCATGGGGTCGCTAAGAGTCGGACACAACTGAGCGACTTAACTTTCACCTTTCACTTTAATGCATTGGAGAAGGAAATGGCAACCCACTCCAGTGTTCTTGCCTGGAGAATCCCAGGGACAGGGGAGCCTGGTGGCTGCCGTCTATGCTGTCACACAGAGTCAGACACAACTGAAGTGACTTAGCAGCAGCAGCACCAAGGACTGAACCTGGGTCCTCAGCAGGGAGAGCACAGAATCCCAACCACTAGACCACCAGTGAATTTCCTTAACTTTTTAAACAATTCCTAGATACTACTGCTGCTGCTGGTCTGGGGACTATACTTTGAAAAACAATTAAACCACAATGAACTATCATGTCACACCAGTTAGAATGGCTATTATCAAAAAAACAAGATATAAGAAACATAGGAGAAAATATGAAGAAAACGGAGACCCCCCCTTGTGCACTATTGGTGGGATTGGATTGTATCGATAAACTGGTATAGCTACTATGAAAAACAGTATATGGAGGTTCTTAAAAAAATTAAAAATAGAACTATTATACGATCCAGCAATTCCACTCCTGGTGATTTATCTGAAGAATGAAAACTAATTTTTAAAAAAGATGTATGTACCACCATAATCACTGCAGCATTATTTATAATAACTAAGATAAGGGAAAAGATACGGGAAAGATTAAAGGCAAGAGGAGAAGTGGGTGGCAGAGGATGAGATGGCATCCATTACTCAATGGACATGAGTCTGGGCAAACTCCAGGAGACAGTGGAGGACAGAGCCGCCTGGCATGCTGCAGGTCATGGGGTCCCGAAGAGTAGACTTAAGTGACTGAACAACAAGGATATGGAAACAACCTAAGTGTCCATCAATGAATGGATAAAGAAAATGCGGTACACATATGCAATGGAATACTACTTAGCCAAAATAAAGATTGAAACCTCATCATTTGAGACAGTATTGGCTGGACCTTGAGTTCATTAGCTAAGTGAAACATTCAAATAAAGATAAATACCACAGACTTCATGTATATGTGGAATTTAAAACAAAGAATGAAGTTCATAGATACAAGAGAACAGACTGGTGGTTGCCACTGGGGGGATGCTGGGGTGGGCAAAATGAATGAAGGGGGCCAAATTATAAAATATAAATAGGTCATAAGAATTGTATAGTCAACATGGAGACTATGGTTAATACTGCAACACATATTTGAAAGTTGCTAAGAGAGTAGATGACATCAGCCTTATGGCAGAAAGTAAAGAAGAACTAAAGAGCCTCTTGATGAAAGTGAAAGAGGAGAGTGAAAAAGTTGGCTTAAAGCTCAACATTCAGAAAATGAAGATCATGGCATCCGGTCCCATCACTTCATGGCAAATAGATGGGGAAACAGTGGAAACAGTGGCTGACTTTATTTTTCTGGGCTCCAAAATCACTGCAGATGGTGACTGCAGCCATGAAATTAAAAGACGCTTACTCCTTGGAAGGAAAGTTATGACCAACCTAGATAGCATCTTCAAAAGCAGAGATGTTACTTTGTCTACAAAGATCCGTCTAGTCAAGGCTATGGTTTTTCCAGTAGTCACGTATGGATGTGAGTTGGACTATAAAGAAGGCTGAGTGCTGAAGAACTGATGCTTTTGAACTGTGGTGTTGGAGAAGACTCTTGAGAGTCCCTTGGACTGCAAGGAGATCCAACCAGTCCATCCTAAAGGAAATCAGTCCTGGGTGTTCTTTGGAAGGAATGATGTTGAAGCTGAAACTCCAATATTTTGGCCACCTGATGCGGAGAGCTGACTCATTTGAAAAGACCCTGATGCTGGGAAAGATTGAGGGCAAGAGGAGAGGGGGATGACAGAGGCTGAGATGGTTGGATGGCATCACCAACTCAATGTCACATGGGTTTGGGTGGACTCCGGGAGTTGGTGATGGACAGGGAGGCCTGGCATGCTGTGGTTCGTGGGGTCACAAAGAGTCGGACGTTACACGACTGAGTAACTGAACTGAACTGAACTGAAGAGAGTAGATTTTAAAAATATTTTATCACAAAATTTTAAGTATGTATTAACTAGATTTACTGTGGTGACCATTTCATAATATGTGCAAATGTGAAGTCATAATGTGATACACCTGACACTAATAAGTTATATGTCATTTACACCTCAATTAAAAAAGAAAAACCAACCGGTCTAAGCTATTTTAAGTGTGATTTTTTATTTCTTGAAGCCAAATGCTTCCTAATTAATGAATGTAATACCTACCTAGCATACATAAAATGAGCTCAGTAAATCTCCTTTCTATCCCTTCTTTTTTCATATTACTCAGAAAACGTAATGCCAGGTCATTTAAATTTTGCTAGATACCCCAGAGCTTGAAGGAGATATCAATTTAGCATTACAAAAGTAAAATGACAGACTATAAAAATGAAGCACTTTTAAAAAACATATTTTAATTTTAAAAATCATAAAACAGTCATTCATTATTCATCCCTTCTCACAATATAAATTAAGTAACATTTTGGATTTTTAATGGAAATTTTACAGCCTACAGCTTTTGGCTACCAGCTGAGGACGAATATTAATAAAGAAAGCAAAGCACTGTTCAAAACTTTCCAGAGACAGTTAACATCCATAGCTAATATTAGTAATAGTTAAAACAGACCATAATTACTCTTGCATGCTAAAAGCTAATATGAAAACATTTAATAGCCTAGAACCAGAGACCTACTCTACAGCACAGTACTAAACATATACTTCAAAATTTGCTAAGAAGGTTAATTTTATGTTGTGTTATTACAAAATAATAAGAGATGAGAAACTTCTGGAGATGGCCAATGTTTATGGTAAAGGTTGTGGTGATGCCTACATGGGTGTATTTGTTGTTCAGTTGTTCAGTCGTGTCCGACTCTTTGCAACCCCATGAACTGCAGCATGCCAGGCTTCCCCGTCCTTCACCATCTTCTGGAGTTTGCTCAAATTCATGTCCACTGAATGGGGGATGCCATCCAACCATCTAGTGCTCTGTCACTTCCTTCTCTTGCCCTCCATCTTACCCAGCATCAGGGTCTTTTCCAATGAGTCTGTTCTTTGCATCAGGTGGCCAAAGTATTGGAGTTTCAGCTTCAGCATCAGTCCTTCCAATGAATATTCAGGACTGACTTCCTGTAGCATTGACTGGTTTGATCTCCTTGTAGTCCAAGGGACTCTCAAGAGTCTTCCTCAGCACCACAGTTCAAAAGCATCAATTCTTCCAGGCTCAGCCTTCTTTACGGTCTAACTCTCACATCCACACATGAATATTGGAAAAACTATAGAGCTATGACCAGACAGACCTTTGTTGGCAAAGTGATATCTCTGCTTTTTAATATGCTGTCTAGGTTTGTCATAACTTTTTTTCCAAGGAGCAAGTGTCTTTTAATTTTGTGGCTGTAATCACTGTCCACCGTGATTTTGGAGTCCAAGAAAATAAAATCTGTTACTGTTTTCGCTTTTCCCCCATCTATTTGCAGTAAGTGATAGGACTGGATAATGATCTTAGTTTTTTGAATTTTGAGTTTTAAGTCAGCTTTTCACTCTCCTCTTTCACCTTCATCAAGAGGCTCTTTAGTTCCTCCTTGCTTTCTGCCATAAGGGTGATGTCATCTGCCTATCTGAGGTTATTCATATTTTTCCTAGAAATCTTGATTCCAGCTTGTGCTTCATCCAGTCCGGCATTTCGCATGCTGTACTCTGCATATAAGTGACACAAGCAGGGTGGCTATATACATACTCCTTTTCCAATTTTGAACTAATTAGTTGTTCTATGTCTGGTTCTAAATGCTGCTTAGGGCTTTCCTCATAGCTCAGTTCGTAAAGAATCTGCCTGTATTGCAGGAGACCCCGGTTCAATTCCTGGGTCAGGAAAATCCACTGGAGAAGGGATAGGCTACCACTCCAGTATTCTTGGGCTTCCCTTGTGGCGCAGCTGGTAAAGAATTCACCTGCAATGTGGGAGATTTGGGTTCAATCCCTGGGTTGGGAAGATCCCCTGGGGAAGGGAAAGGCTACCCACTCCAGTATTCTGGCCTAGAGAATTCCATGGACTCTGTAGTCCATGGGGTCCCAAAGAGTCAGACATAACTGAGCCACTTCCACTCTGACTTTTCTTGATCTGCGTACAGGTTTCTCAGGAGGCAGGTAAGGTGGCCTGGTATTCCCATCTCTTTAAGAATTTTCCAGTTTGCTGTGATCCACAAGTCAAAGGCTTTGGTGTAGTCAATGAAGCAGAAGTAGATGCTTTTCTCATGATCCAACAGATGTTGGCAATTTGCTCTGGTTCGTTTGCCTTTTCTAAATCCAGCTTGTACGACTGGAAGTTCTGTTTATGTACTGTTGAAGTCTAGCTTGAAAGATTTTGAGCATAATCTTGCTGGCATGTTAAAAGAGTCCAATTGTACAGTAATTTGAATATTCTTTGGTGATGCCTTTCTTTGGGATTGGAATGAACGGACCTTTTCCAGGCTTGTGGCCACTGCTGAGTTTTCCAAATCTGCTGGCATAATGAGTACAGCACTTTAACAGCTTCATCTTTTAAGACCTGAAATAGTTCAGCTGGAATTCTATCACCTCCACTAGCTTTGTTCATAGTAATGCTTCATAACACCCACTTGACTTCATACTCTAGAAGTCTGGATCTAGGTGAGTGACCACACCATCATGGTTATCAAGGTCATAAAGACCTTTTTGTATAGTTCTGTGTTTCCTTGCCATCTCTTCATCATCTTTTCTGCTTCTGTTAGATTCTTGCTGTTTCTGTCCTTTATTATGGCCATCTTTGCATGAAATGTTCCTTGGTATTTCCAATTTTCTTGAAGAGATTCTCTAGTCTTTCCCATTCTATTGTTTTCCTCTATTTCTTTGCGTTGTTCACTTAAGGCTGTCTTCTCTCTCCCTGCTATTCTCTGGAACCCTGTATTCAGATATCTTTCCCTTTATCCTTTTCCTTTCACTTCTCTTCTTTTCTCAGCTATTTATAATGCCTCCTCAGAAAACCACTATTCCTTCTTGCATTTCTTTTCCTTAGGGATGGTTTCGGCTGCCTTCTGTACAATGTTATGAACCTCCATTTATAGTTTTTCAGGCACTCTGTCTAGCAGATTTAATCCTTTGAATCTACTTGTCACCCTCACTGTGTAATTGTTATGTGATCTGCTTTAGGTCATACCTGAAAGGTCTAGTTGTTTTCCCTACTTTCTTCAATTTAAGCCTGAATTTTGCATGGATGTATATTTGTCTCCAAACTCAAGTTGTATATATTAAATATGAACAGTTTTTTGTATATCAATCATACCTCAATAAAGAAGTCTAAAAATAATCAATATGGAAATATTACACAAGACAATTTGTGTAACTCATGTTTTTAATGTTTTTGATTTACAAAAGTTTCAGATTTACTGAATTTCTTTTGGTGTTATGATTTATAATCCTATGTGATTCAATTTGTTTACAAAAGTATATTCATTTTAATTACTTTTATGTGATAAATGTGACCTCTATTTAGTGACTCAGAGATAGAGACTACTTTTATTTTGAACAAAATCAATTCTGTATGGATTTTGCTGACTAGGCTGAGAAGAGATCAGGAATTTTGCTTTGTTTTACATATTGACTCAGTTTTAATTTTGGCACTACTTGCTACTTTAATTAAACACACACACACACAAACCATGTCCTTAAGAAAATGAACACCAGAATACTCATTGTCTGGTAGCTTAAGAAGTAAAATACTAACCACTCCTGAAACTGTTGGTTCTTAAAGTTCAACAATATGAAACTGTTAAGTCTTCTCTGAGAAATGTAATAAAACACCATAGCAATAACTTAATGACAAATAAGAAAACAGAACTGATTCTACATGGTAATTATCACATCCAGGTGGAAAACCAAATCACTGAAGATATAATAAATTTTACAGCCTAAATTGCTACGGTTAGGTTAAATATTTTAAAATGTTTATAAAATTAACCACTAAAAATTAATGTCAAAATGGGAAAATCCTATAAATGATTTACAAAATTACATCAGAAAGCAAATTCTAAAATATTTGACATAATTACAAAACCTTTGTACAGGTTTATTTGATAAGTAACCAATAAATTTACATCTATGCATATGTGCTAAGTCACATCAGTCATGTTTGACTCTGTGACCCTATGGACCATGGCCCACCAGGCTCCTCTGTCCATGGGATTCTCCAGGCAAGAATACTGGAGTGGGTTGCCACACCCTCCTCCAGGGGATCTTCCCGACCCAGGGATTGAACCACATCTCCTGTGTCTCCTGCACTGGCAAGAAGGTTCTTTACCACTAGTGCCACCTTTATATTTTTACTTCAATGAAAGCTTGGATCGTTTGAGAAAATGTGAGTAATGTCAAGCACATAAAAATGGAGAAGTCATATTAGAAATAAAAAACTCAATGTAAGATATTTTTGTCAATAATTAGGCAAGTGTGAGAAGTGAAAAGTAAACCAGAATAATTTTCTTCACTACTGTAGCATCACTTTTACTTCATGATCAAGAATTTTAAAAGTTTTTTTTAATGTATATCAGATGAATTACGATAATGCAAAATTCACATGAATCTTAAAAATGAAACAGGCTTTGGGATTTCTGTGGTGGCCCAGTGGCTAAAACTCTGTGCTTCCAATGCAGGGGGCCCAGATTCCATCCCTGGTCACAGAACTATATGCCACATGCTGGGATGATGACTCAAACAGCAAATTGTAAAAATACACTCATATTATGTGTATTTTAAACATTTTTATCACCTGTGAAGAAATGTGAAGAACTGTAGAAAAGGATTATAAATGAAATGAGTTGATAAAGCTGAATGGTACATGCAAATTCATGATACTATTAATCTCTGTATGTATGTATTAATCAAATAAAAGCACAATCATCAGCAAGTAATAAGAGGTCAACAGGTATCTTTTCCCACCTTCACCTCAGCATCTTCCTTACACTGTTGAAATGCCATTAGTGTGTTTTCAATGAAAATTCATAAAAACAATCCCCATGAAATAGGAATATTTCTCACAAAATTGCAAAAGCCCACATAATACAGTTTCCTGAGTATACATGCTTTACTGATTTCTGGAACTGAGTACTGAAGAAAAACAGAGAAGACTCTACCAATTGTAGAAATTGTTCTACTTCAGCTGCAAGGTAGGGCTACTGAATTACCAACAGCAGAAGAATTTATTCTTAAGATACTCAAGACAGTATGGTTAAAAGAGAAACAATGGTGAGGTAAGCTGATGTATTATGCTAACTGTATTTATACTAACAACTAAATTTGAATAAAGTGTACACATTAAATAACATTAATCCAACACACATCTTGAGTTACACATGTAGTATTTCTTAGATTTTTTCTCCAAGTATTCAGAAATCTTAGTTCTGATGTATCATAAAGGGTTATTACTGCTAACAATCTTAAAATACAATTATCTTTTCTCTTTGCTAGCAAAGGTAGGTTTCTGTGGCCCTCACCGCTTACTGCCCTTTGAAGTAGTAAGTTCCCTATCACTAAATATGCTAGAGTATAATCAAGAATGATGTAAAATGAGAGAGGCTGAACTGCCAGTTAATTTCAACTCTAAGAGTCTATGGCTTTATGATAAAATATTTACTACAAGTGACATAAGAACTTATTTTAGACCAACTGTTAACAAGTACAAGTTATATTTATTATTTATTTTAATCTATGTCCAAATGTATTCACTAATGCTGTATTTACAAAGGATTAATTATATGACTGCACTGTCATATAATCTGCACTGCTCAGCAGATAGAACAGTGTATGAAACCCACAAAACCCTGCCCTCATGGTACTTACATAGGTAGGGGGAAGGTAAAGGGGAATAGGAAGGGAGAACAGAAAAGAAGTTGAGAAGGTAAGTTTATCATAGGCAAACGTTCCCCAATGTACAAATTTCATGTCAGCATGAAATAAATTCATAACAAATTCATCTTAAATTCTAAGTCACCTATTCTCTACACCTAGGTAGAAATTTTGAGTTTTTCTTATTTTATGTATGTTCTCTAGTCAAATTTCCTTTTTAAAATTGATCTTTATTTAGAGGATGATTGCTTTACAATGTCGTGTTGGTTTCTGTCATACAAAACTGGGGATCAGCCATAAGTATACATATATCCCCTCTCTCCTAAACTTCCCTCCTGCCCCTATAATTTGTCAGAGACGACTGGGTCGAGCTCCCTGTGTTATACAGCAACTTCCCACTAGCTATCTAATTTGCACATGACAGTGTATGTATGTAATGTTACTCTCTCCATTTGTCCCACCCTATCCTTCCCCTGCTGTGTCCACAAGTATGTTCTCTACGCCTGCCCTGCAAGTAGGCAAGTGGGTTCATCAGTACCATTTTTCTAGAATCTATATGTATGCATTAATATATAACATTTTGTTTTTCTCTGACTTACTTCACTCTGTGTAACAGGCATGAGGTTCATTCACCTCAAATTCCCTTTTAAAACATCCTTTAAACATTTAAAATACTTTTTATGTTTTCTTACATTTGCTCAAACCCATAGAATGTACAGCACCAAGAGTGAACTCTAAGGTAAAGAACAGACTTTTGATGGGGAAAAAAAAAAACAAAAAACAGCAGCTTTTTATGTACTTGGTAGCTATCAGGCACTAGACCAATACTGTACAAGAGAAATACAACGCAAGACATATGCAATTATAAATTTTCTAGTGGCCACATTAAAAAAAAAAGTTATATCAATTTTAATATATTTACTTAATCCAATATATCCAAAACATTATCATTTCAACATAATGAATGTAAGATTTAATGATATCTTACATTTTTTTTCTTTCAGTTCTGAATCTTTAAAAACCAGCATATTTTTTATATTTACAGATTATCTCTATTTGGACTAGCCATATTTCCTTGCTCAACAGCTGTGTACAAGCAGTGAGGGGCTATTGTATTTACAGGAATTAGCATATTTAACTACATCTGAATGCAGATACCAGATTTTCACAAGAAATACCTGATCTTATTTATGAGATCATATTGAGATTTTATGAAATTTATAGCTTAAAATAATTCATATATCTAAGTTGTTCAAAACATATCTAAAAGTCATCCAATACTGAATCAAGTATTGATTTTTATGTTTAATCAAAATTAAACAATTAAAAATTCAGTTCCTTAGTGGCATTAGCCACATTTCAAGTATTCAATAGCCACATGTCACTAGTGGCTACTCTATTAGACAGTGCAGCAAAATGTTTCTAGATAACACAGCAGAAAGTTTCTAAAATTTAATTTTTTATCAATTTTTTTATCATCTTCTTTTTATTTGAATCAATTCTAGTTGAAAACAGGTGAGAAAACTTTTTCTTTAGAAATTATAATCTGCAGAGTTGTCCATAAGAATTAAGATGGTCCCTTTTAAATAAAAAGTTTATACTCAAAGAATTGGTACTAAAGTCTGTTATTTCCAAAATTAAGTGTTTCAATCTCAAAAGAGAGAAAACTGTTAGTATAGGTTTACATCCTTGATCACCTGGGCTATTTTAAAAGTCTTCTAAATCTAAGTTGTAAATACACAGGGATTGTTTTGCATATGCCAACACCCAAGTAAATCATCACCCAGAATAAAATACAGACTACCTCCAGTACTCTAGAAAGTTCCCTCCTGAGCCTAGACAACCCCTAAACTCCCAGAAACAGGTAGTCTGGTGGACTTTTGACTAGTTTTGCCCTTTTGAATTTTATGTAAATGGAATTGTATAATATATAGTCCTTTCATGTCTGGCTTGGCTTCTTTTATTCTGTGAGACTCATCCACATTGTTGTACCAACAGAACCTTTTTGTTGCTTCATTATTTGGAATTTTATAAATATTCCAAATTTTTTTTTATCCAATAACCTGCAGACAGGCATTCAGGTTGTTTCCAGTTCATGGCTATTGTGAAAGCTGGTAGGGAGATTCCTCCATTATATCGTAGTCACAATAGAAACTGATGCTGAATGTACTACACGGAACGGACTGAGGCACATACAAAATCAGGTGTGCATTTTAAACAAAAGACATGCCATGTATACCTTTAATCATTATACATGTTAAGTACATATACACCACATTAATCACACAAACAATCACGAACAACACCAGATGGATAACAAAATTTGATTCAGTTTATTATCACATTTTAGCATCTGCTCTGTATTTTCTAATGCATGAAGAGGTGAATCCAGGGAACCATAACAAAAGAAAGACCAGATACATCACTCTATCAATCCCACATGACAAAGCATGTAAAATCATAATACACAATTTTAAAAGATAGATCTAAGAGGGGTTAAAAAAAGTTGTTTAGTGTCTATTTGACCATTTATACAAGCTCAGTATATTTGAGAAGAGCATAAAACTTTCATTACTTTGTAAAATTAGCATCAGCTTATTTTCTTTGCATATTGCTAAACTCATGTCAAGATAATGCTTGGATATGAGCTTAGAAGGAGTGCTAATTTGCATGAATGTGTTAAATAACTGCTATGCCTCCTCCATGCAGGAGATAACACTAAAGTGAATTAGATCTGCAATAAATGTTTTATGAAAATTAGTATAACAGTGATTATTCCTAAAATTCATTCAATAAAAGGCATTTTGCTGATGATAGGTTGCTTCTCTAGCATTTTAAAGCAAAAGGGAAATGAATAAACCAAAGTTACTAATCAGATTTATTCAATAAACACATATATACAAGGACAGTGAACCTTTAAAATATTACTCACTTAAAGATCACTTGAACTTTGCCAACTCTAAAACTATATATTCATACAAAGAAAAAAGATAAATGAAAACTTCACATTTTCCCCCTTACCTCCCATTCTCTAGCTGCTGCTTCATTAGTAGAATCCTCATTTGTTTCAGATTCTTCAATCTTTTTTACTACTATAAATCCAGGTTCTTTGGTATATTCACCAGTATCTTCTGCATATGTTTCTGGACTCCACTGAATGAAGAAGGCATACAAGTGGTCTGTCCTGTTAGAATGAGTGATTATGAATTAATACATCTGCTATTCTGAGTTGTTAGCAAGAATTTAAAAATTATTTTTGTTAAACAGCTTCACAAAACTTGAAGACTTAAAATATACAAAATATTACATACACTATTCTTTATTTAAAAATAAAACAAAGCCGACTACCAAGAAGACATTAACTTAAACTTTTGGGGCTGTGTTCTGTCAAGCTCCTAACTACACTAGGATTTCCTTCAGCCTGGTTTCGACTAGCTCAGATGCTGTTCATGGCAACATTTCTTTTCATGAAGGAAACTTGACAATGGGAAGGAAAACCGAACTCACCATTTTAACCTCAATCACACAATGATCTAATTATCTGAAATACAACTAACAACTTACTCTAATTACCTATTTTGAAACCTGACCACTATACAGGTTTTTCCCAGGTTAACAGAAATTTAATATTTTTAACTTTTATGTTCCTTCTTTCAGTTTTGTTTACCAAAGCCTAAATCCCTGAAATAAAAATTATCTGAAGGGTCAGATGTGCATTTCAAACATCTATGCTTTATTGGCTTTAATTGGTATGGATAACTGAAAAGTGATTATAAAACTCTCTACTTTACTCAGCCATTAAAAAGAATACATTTAAATCGGTTCTAATGAGGTGGATGAAACTGGAGCCTATTATACAGAGTGAAGGAAGCCAGAAAGAAAAACACCAATACAGTATACTAACACATATATATGGAAATTAGAAAGATGGTAATGATAACCCGGTATGTGAGACAGCAAAAGAGACACAGATGTATAGAACAGTCTTTTGGACTCTGTGGGAGAGGGCAAGGGTGGGATGATTTGGGAGAATGACATTGAAACATGTATAATATCATATGTGAAATGAATCACCAGTCCAGGTTCGATGCATGATACAGGATGCTCGGGGCTTGTGCACTGGGATGACCCAGAGGGATGGTATGGGAAGGGAATTGGGAGGGGGGGTTTCAGGATGGGGAAACATGTGTACACCCGTGGCGGATTCATGTTGATGTATGGCAAAACCAATGCAATACTGTAAAGTAATTAGCCTCCAATTAAAATAAATAAATTTATATTAAATAAAAACTCTCTACTAACATATAGCAATCAATAATCACTGTCCTGGACATTGTTTGCAATAAAATAAATTTTTAATAGTGTCATTTGTTATGTGGCAACTAATGCTTTAAAAAGGTGTTAAGCATCATCTTTCAGATAATTTGTCTCTATGAAGCAATTTTTTTCACAAAATCCTAAAATACAATAAAGTTCAAAATTCTAATAAAACTAATTTTTAATGAACATTAGCGAAGGTGCAAGGTCAATATTAAAATGGAAAATTCCATGCAAAAATTAAAACAAAGCCAACACTAAGGAGAAAAATAAATCCTTATGTTATAATAGGGTTATAATTATAGGATTATATATATATTATATATATAATTATAAATATAATATGTTATAATCCTAAGATATAATAGGGTTGAATATTTCATTGTAATCATCTTGGTATCACTGGCAAATCAGAGTATCTGGCTCTTTGCCTTTCATGTACTCATAAATTATGCAAATCACAGCATATTTTTAAATTATTCTAATCACATTTTGTTGAACGCACAGATTGTACTGTATATTTAGGTGAGGTGGAAGAGAAAAGAATTTTATTATTATATTCTTGAAAGTAAGTCTTCAGAGGAACATATAAAGCCTTTCCAAGAGGTATACAGACATTTAAGATAGATCTAAGGGAATCAATCTCTTTCTCTTCCGTTTCCATATGGTAATCTTCACTCCTACTCATCTTCTTGAGAACAGTGTGGTTAAGATATCTTACAGATTGTTTCTTCTCTGCTTTCACTAAAGTACCATCCTCACTCATCCAGAATTTTACAATGGTACATGTCTTTATAGTCAAAAAACTTCCAGTATAAAGACTTCTAGGTTGCCTAAAGTTGGTATTGACACAGGGAAAGATTTTAAAAACTGGGTAATAAGTCCTTTTGCATATCAGGTGGTTTCTAATTCACTAATTTCCACAAAACTGAATGAAGCTATTCAAATGATGGTTATTAAAAATAATTTTGATGAAAGATGATTAATTTTAGAATATAAACAGAAACACGTTTAAAGAACTGACTGACATTATAATAAAACTTCTCAGTTTCATAGACATTTTTATGAACAAAGCTTTTTAGTACTTATAGAAAAAGAAAAAAGGGAGGGGGCAGAATTGAGCCACTGAGTCTTATCATTTCAATGAACAATATTCATCAATGGATACATAAACTAATTGGGGGAAAGCCCTAACTATTTTATTAAGACATTTCCTGTATTTTACATTTTGTGTGTTAATAGCTATGTATGATAAATTATAATTCATGTTGCTTTGATCAACTGTTCATTAGTAAGAATTTTAATGATAAAATGTTATTCTGGGTTTAATTAATATTTGGAATAATGTAGGTGTTGAAAGACAATTTTCTCTTGGATTTCTGCATGTCTTACTGGCAGAGGCACTGTGTACCTGTGTTCAGCACTACCTTTTCATGTAAGTTTGCACAGAAAACAAAGCATAGCATGGTTTTAGAAGGCAGAAATATTCAGTATCTTGTGGTGGAAGTTTAGTCGCTACGTTGTGTCTGACTCTTCTGTGAACCTATGGACTGTAGCCCACCAGGCTCCTCTGTCCATGGGATTTCCCAGGCAAGAATACTGAAGTGAGCTGCCGTTTCCTTCTCAAGGGGATGTTCCTGACCCAGGGATTGAACACGTGTCTCCAGCTTGGCAGATGGATTGATTCTTTACCACTGAGCCACTTGGAAAGCCCATTAGTATCTTACTCTGGATGAAAGGGAAACCATGCTTACTGTACATTATAGAAATTTTAGGTTCCCTAAACTTACGGTTCCTCTTCTTTAACATAACCCATGGCACATGCAGCTGTCACTTGGCCTTCTTCACACCCAACAGTGGGAACTGAAGCTCAAAGAACTCATACAAGTGCTAGAGCTGTGACTACTGCTGTTGTGACTCTTCTGCCAGCACTCATTAAACTGAGGCAGGCCAACTTGTTAACAAGTAGGGTGAGCCTTAGATCCTTTACTCTTCTGAGAATAATCAGAAAATTTTTAGTATGTGTAATGTCAGTACACTCAGTGTATGCATGTTCAGTCGCTTTAGTCATGTCTGACTCTTTGTGACCGTATGGACTGTAGCCTGCCAGCCTCCTCTGTCCATGGGGATTCTCCAGGCAAGAATACTGGAGTGGGTTGCCATGCCCTTCTCCAGGGGATCTTCTGACCAAGGTATCGAATCAGCATCTCATGTCTCCTGCATTGGCAGGTGGGTTCTTTAACACTAGCACCACCTGGGAAGCCCCAGATAAATGTGTAAGTATATGCAATTTGTTGCAAAAAATGTAAAAAGGAATAAAAATATACTACTTTATAATAAGATTCTATGAGGAAGTATAATTGAAATATAAATTCAAAGAGAAAAGTAGTGATACAAATTTTAACTGTTTTAGAAGAGCACATTCAAGTAGTGTTTAAATGTATAATCTAATCATAAAGGGCAAACTGTTCCATTATCTAAATCCTACTGGATATATTTAATAGATAAATGTAAGTTTTAACTTAGAATGTCATTATTTATGATACAGTGAACTTAAAATGTCAGTATTTACAATACAGTGATAACAGACATCCTTTACAAATATTGCTCAATCGTAATATGAGAAATTTCACTGTGCAGTGAGTATAAAAAATAATTTGAAGACCAGATCCTTTTAGTAGCTAATTTAATGCTATGTATACAGCAAGCATTTATAATAGAAAGGATTTGATGAAATTTTTAAAAAAGAAATTATACACAGGGAGTTTGGGATGGACATGTACACACTGCTATATTTAAAATGGATAACCAACACAGACCTTCTGTATAGTACATGGAACTCTGCTCAATGTTATGTGGCATCCTGAACGGGAGGGGAGTCTGGGGAAGAATGGATACATGCATATGTATGGCTGAGTCCCTTTGCTGTTCACCTGAAACTATCACAACAGTGATAACTGGCTATACCAGTTAACAAAATACAAAGTAAAAAAAAAAAAGAAATTGTATCATTTCCTGCCTTGAGGTGGGGCTGTACCAGTTAATATTTTAATGAACCTTCTTGATCTAAAACATTTTAACTATGACTGTTTACTAGTAACACGAGGTATATGTTCATATTTTTTGCATTAAACCACAAAGGGGACTAAAATTAAAAGTGGGGTAAATTAAAGAGTATAAAAGAGGAGCTAATTGATTTTGAACACATTTAATGTCAGGTTTTAATCATAAACTATTTCAGTACTTTGCTACTGGTGTGAACTGTTATATAAAATAATTTCAACTCAAGGAATCTCAATGTTTTCCAGATTTTGTTGTTATTGTTTTACCTTTCTTGTGGCACAGCAAACCAATATTCATGTTTCTTATCTCTCTGTGCATACTGCTGCATCGTTGCACTTGCTTGAGATACAAATGTTTTCCTCATAGGTTTTCTGACTCTGAGACATAAGAACTTATGCAATCGATGCCTTCTCTTTTCTTTTAAAAGTGCAGAACCTAGAATTGAGATAGAGTGTTTATTCAATTCCCATACACCATGTTTGAATAATTAAAAAAAATTTAGACTAAGTAATGTTTATCTCTAAACTTTTGACAAATAATTACAGAATAAAACGTTACTTTACTGAAAGGTGAATTCTCTTAAGTAGCTTGTATATTTTTTCATCAAAAGTGACAAGTATAGCAAGACTAATAAACTAACACCCGAGTTATGAACTGATATGAACTGATATTATATCTAAGGGTATTAGGAAAAAATGTGGAAGATCCAGAAATTCTGGTTAAATTTTTCTAACAACCACACTAAAGTAATTATTCATACACATACATATACAATATTCTGCATACTCTCTATCATCTTTCTAGAACAATATCTAAATAAGTTTGCAGAATTTTCAAAGTTTTACTGTAATATGGTTGTTACAGAAAAAATTCAGTAAAAAAGTTTCTGAGGCTTTTACATACATATGAAGGTGTGACAAAAACAATATGCTAGATTCAGCCATCTGTTTAGTTTATTAAGCCTGAATTATCTCTAACCCTTCCAACCACAGATGCTGCCATATGACACACTGAAGGTCTGACAATAAGGATCAATTCAGGAAACTAGACATTGGCTTACAAAGGAGGCATACTATGGAAGAAAAAGCACTTTGCTATAGTCAGGAGATCTGGATAGTAGTCATGGCTTTTTTCTGTGTAACACTGTGCAAGATACATAATCTATCTGAGCCCCAGCATTTGCATCAGGTTAAAAGAATGAACTTTTACTACTCTTCTCACAATTATATTCCATTATATATTTATATTATATAGTTTTATGATAAAAGATCAGAAACTTTGAATACTTCCCTATATAGAATCTCAAGTTCCTTAAAATTAGCTACTTAAAACTAATTTTCTTGTCCTCCCTCCATATGTACATACAAAAAAGAAGAAACCAAATAGCAGCAATCCAGGAACACCTATCTAAACATATCTACCAAACTTTCTCCTTTTAGTAATGTCATAAAAGGAAAACCCAATTAAACCCTGCACCCAAACAAATGCAATAAAATACGAGCAGTCTACTAAATTACTGGGTCAACCAGAATGCAACATTTTATCATTTTCAAAGATTTCAGAACATAAGACAACCAAACACAAACATATCAAATAAAGATATCTATGCCAGCATTCGTCACAACATCAATCTTAATAATATCAATTGTTAATAACAAGTGAATGTCTTAATAAATACAGAAATAGCTAAATTACAGGGCCATTAAAAACCATAAAAGAACTACACAGGTTCAAGTTGACTCTTGAACAACACGGGGTTGAACTGCACAGGTCCACTTATATGTAGATCTTCAAATAATATATACTTTAATACTACTCTACACGGTTGGTTGAATCCATGTATGCAGAACCACAGATATGGAGGGCAGATTGTAAAGTTAAACATAAAATTTTGAATGTGGGAAAGAGTATGTGTCACCCCTTAACCCTTGAGTTGTTTAAGGGTCAACTGTATAATGACACAGGAGAATGTTCATGACATAAAATATGAAGTGAAAAAAGCAAGAAACTATACTACATGTAATCCTAATTTTATATGAAAACTATACACATATCAAGATATATACAAATTATATCAATATTGTATATGTGTATATATGTAAATGTGTGTATGTAGATACACATACGCACTAAAGAGCAAAGATAAATACATCAAATATTAACAAGGATCAAATCCAGGTGATGAATTCCAGGTAATTGTTTATAAATTTTCTAAAAAGCAACATATTTGTCAAAAGTTCTTTAATGAACATTAACTCTGAATAATGAAAAAATATTCAAGCTTTTATAGAATGTAATTACTTAACATCTATTGAATATAATCCTTAGGTCTTCAGTATATGTAAATTATATACAGTATATATCAGTATATCTAAATTCAGTATGTTATGCTAAGTCATTTCAGTCGTGTCCAACTCTGTGCGACCCCATAGAAGGAAGCCCACCAGGCTTCCCCGTCCCTGGGATTCTCCAGGCAAGAACACTGGAGTGGGTTGCCATTTCCTTCTCCAATGCATGAAAGTGAAAAGTAAAAGTGAAGTCACTCAGTCATATCCGACTCTTAGCGACCCATGGACTGCAGCCTACCAGGCTCCTCTGTCCATGGGATTTTCCAGGCAAGAGTACTGGAGTGGGTTGCTATTGCCTTCTCCGAAATTCAGTATATCTAAATGCAAAGAAAATTCCGTTTTGAAAAATTGAATCAAACCCTAGTGTGTTGCTGGGGAGACTATAAAATGGTATAGCCACTGTGGAAAACAGATCAGTGGTTCATCAAAAAAGTACACACAGAATTACCATACAATCCAGCAAATCTACTTCCGGTATGTAACCAAAAAAAAATGAAAGAAGGAAATCAAACAAATTATTTGTACACTAATGTTCATAGCAGCATTATTATTCACAACAGCCAAAAGGTGTAAACAACTCAAATGTCCATCAACAAATGAACATATAAAGGAAATGTGCTGTGTACAATGGAATATTATTCAGCTTTATATAGAAAGAAAATTCTGACACACCACAACATAGATGAAACTTGAAGGCATTATGCTAATGGATATAAGCCACATACAAAAGGAAAACATAGAATGGTGCTTGCCAAGGACTGTAAGGAGGGGAGAATGGAAGATATCATTTAATAAGCAGAGAGTTTCAGCTCAGGAAGATGAAAAAGTTCTGGAAATGGATGGTGGTGATGGTTGTACAATAATGTGAATATGCCTAAAGCTCCTATATTTTACATTAAAAATGGTTAAACTCGTAAATCTTATTTTATGCATATTTTAACAATTATGCAGGTCAGGAAGCAACACTTAGAACTGGACATGGAACAACAGACTGGTTCCAAATAGGAAAAGGAGTACATCAAGGCTGTATATTGTCACCCTGCTTATTTAACTTATATGCAGAGTACATCATGAGAAACGCTGGACTAGAAGAAGCACAAGCTGGAATTAAGATTGCCGGGAGAAATATCAATAACCTCAGATATGCAGATGACACCACCCTTATGGCAAAAAGTGAAGAGGAACTAAAAAAAGCCTCTTAATGAAAGTGAAAGAGGAGAGTGAAAAAGTTGGCTTAAAGCTCAACATTCAGAAAACGAAGATCATGGCATCTGGTCCCATCACTTCATGGGAAATAGACGGGGAAACAGGGGAAACAGTGTCAGGCTTTATTTTGGGGAAGACTCCAGCCATGAAATTAAAAGACGCTTACTCCTTAGAAGAAAAGTTATGACCAACCTAGATAGCATGTTGAAAAGCAGAGACATTACCTTGCCAACAAAGGTTCGTCTAGTCAAGGCTATGGTTTTTCCTGTGGTCATGTATGGATGTGAGAGTTGGACTATAAAGAAAGCTGAGCGCCAAAGAATTGATGCTTTTGAACTGTGGTTTTGGAGAAGACTCTTGAGAGTCCCTTGGACTGCAAGGAGATCCAACCAGTCCATTCTAAAGGAGATCAGCCCTGGGTGTTCTCTGGAAGGAATGATGCTACAGCTGAAACTCTAGTACTTTGGCCACCTCATGAGAAGAGTTGACTCACTGGAAAAGACTGTGATGCTGGGAGGGATTGAGGGCAGGAGGAGAAGGGGACAAAAGAGGATGAGATGGTTGGATGGTATCACCGACTTGATGGACATGAGTCTGAGTGAACTCCGGGAGTTGGTGATGGACAGGGAGGCCTGGCATGCTGCGATTCATGAGGTAGCAAACAGTCGGACGCAACTGAGCGACTGAACTGAACAATTAATATTTTAATTATAAAACAGAAATATGTAAATTAGATTAATCTGAAATCAATACTCCAATAGAATATGAGAAATGTTAGCTAAGATACTTGAGTTATACCACTTTTAACATAATGTACAAAGCAGAATCATTGTGTAGTAGAAATAAAAGCTATTACTATAATTTTCAAAAGTAAACAGTATGAAAATACAAAATTGAAAGAGAAAATGGTATTTAATTTATCTCAGTTCTGCTTTTTATTTTAAATTAAAAATGTTTAATTCATTTATGGCCACAACGCATGGCATCTGGGATCTTAGTTTCCTGACCAGGGATTGAACCTGGGCCCTCTGCACTGGAAGCACAGTCTTAACCAGTGGACAGCCAGGGAAGTCTCTTTAGTACTGCATTTTAAAGAAAAACAACCAGACAATGATGGAACCTGTGAATACCTGGAAGAATTTCAGAAACAGATTTTATGTCTAATTACACTTTTAAAAAATGAAGGGATTATATAACTTTGGCAATTACAAATTACAATTACTTCTTATTGTCAAATTCAGACTTAAATTGAAGAAAGTACGGAAAACCACTAGACCATTCAGGTATGACCTAAATCAATCCCTTATGATTATACAGTGGAAGTGAGAAATAGATTTAAGGGCCTAGATCTGATAGATAGAGTGCCTGATGAACTATGGAATGAGGTTCGTGACATTGTACAGGAGACAGGGATCAAGACCATCCCCATGGAAAAGAAATGCAAAAAAGCAAAATGGCTGTCTGGGGAGGCCTTACAAATAGCTGTGAAAAGAAGAGAAGCAAAAAACAAAGGAGAAAAGGAAGATATAAACATCTGAATGCAGAGTTCCAAAGAATAGCAAGAAGAGATAAGAAAGCCTTCCTCAGCGATCAATGCAAAGAAATAGAGGAAAACAACAGAATGGGAAAGACTAGGGATCTCTTCAAGAAAATCAGAGATATCAAAGGAACATTTCATGCAAAGATGGGCTCGATAAAGGACAGAAATGGTATGGACCTAACAGAAGCAGAAGATATTAAGAAGAGATGGCAAGAATACACAGAAGAACTGTACAAAAAAGATCTTCATGACCCAGATAATCACGATGGTGTGATCACTGACCTAGAGCCAGACAACCTGGAATGTGAAGTCAAGTGGGCCTTAGAAAGCATCACTACGAACAAAGCTAGTGGAGGTGATGGAATTCCAGTTGAACTATTCCAAATTCTGAAAGATGATGCTGTGAAAGTGCTGCACTCAATATGCCAGCAAACTTGGAAAAGTCAGCAGTGGCCACAGGACTGGAAAAGGTCAGTTTTCATTCCAATCCCAAAGAAAGGCAATGCCAAAGACTACCGCACAATTGCACTCATCTCACACGCTAGTAAAGTAATGCTCAAAATTCTCCAAGCCAGGCTTCAGCAATTTGTGAACTGTGAACTTCCTGATGTGCAAGCTGGTTTTAGAAAAGGCAGAGGAACCAGAGATCAAATTGCCAACATCTGCTGGGTCATAGAAAAAGCAAGAGTTCCAGAAAAACATCTATTTCTGCTTTACTGACCATGCCAAAGCCTTTGACTATGTGGACCCCAATAAACTGTGGAAAATTCTGAAAGAGATGGGAATACCAGACCACCTGATCTGCCTCTTGAGAAATCTGTATGCAGGTCAGGAAGCAACAGTTAGAACTGGACAGGGAACAACAGACTAGTTCCAAATAGGAAAAGGAGTTCGTCAAGGCTGTATATTGTCACCCTGTTTATTTAACTTATATGCAGAGTACATCATGAGAAACGCTGGACTGGAAGAAACACAAACTGGAATCAAGATTGCCGGGAGAAATATCAATAACCTCAGATATGCAGATGACACCACCCTTATGGCAGAAAGTGAAGAGGAACTCAAAAGCCTCTTGATGAAAGTGAAAGTGGAGAGTGAAAAAGTTGGCTTAAAGCTCAACATTCAGAAAACAAACATCATGGCATCCGGTCCCAACACTTCATGGGAAATAGGTGGGGAAACAGTGTCAGACTTTATTTTTCTGGGCTCCAAAATCACTGCAGATGGTGATTGCAGCCATGAAATTAAAAGACGCTTACTCCTTGGAAGGAAAGTTATGTCCAACCTAGATAGCATATTCAAAAGCAGAGACATTGCTTTGCCAACAAAGGTCCGTCTAGTCAAGGCTATGGTTTTTCCTGTGGTCATGTATGGATGTGAGAGTTGGACTGTGAAGAAGGCTGAGTGCCGAAGAATTGATGCTTTTGAACTGTGGTGTTGGAGAAGACTCTTGAGAGTCCCTTGGACTGCAAGGAGATCCAGCCAGTCCATTCTGAAGGAGATCAGCCCTGGGATTTCTTTGGAAGGAATGATGCTAAAGCTGAAACTCCAGTACTTTGGCCACCTCATGAGAAAAGTTGACTCATTGGAAAAGACTCTGATGCTGGGAGGGACTGGGGGCAGGAAAAGGGGACAACAGAGGATGAGATGGCTGGATGGCAATACTGACTCGATGGACGTGAGTCTGAGTGAACTCTGGGAGTTGGTGATGGACAGGGAGGCTGGCATGCTGCGATTCATGGGGTCGCAAAGAGTCGGACACGACTGAGCGACTGATCTGATCTGATCTACAATTTTAAGGGGTTACCCTGGTGGCTCAGATTGTAAAGAATCTGCCTGCAAAGCAGGAGACTTAGGTTCAATCCCTGGGTTGGGAAGATCCTCTGGAGAAGGGAATGTCTACCCACTCCAGTATTCTCACCTGGAAAATTCCATGGACAGAGGAGCTTGGTGGGCTTACAGTCCATGGGGTTGCAAAGGGTCAGACATGACTGAACAACTAACACACTACACAATTTTAAATAGTATTCTAATGATGTAACATACCAAGAACTAAATGAAAAAAAAAGGGGGGGAGAAATCATAGGTATTATAGACTTGTGTGCATTTTTAAGAAATAAATTGTTTAAAGACAGAATGTAGTGAATCAGGAATGCTTAAACATGGTGGAAAAGATGCTCAATATGTGTACTATCCACTGTGAGATAAGACAGTAGAAACCAGACACTATGTACTTGTCCCATAGAAACATCAGTCAAGGGCCACTAGATTATCCTTCAGAGTGGCCTAAGATACAGCAGCTTTTGAGTCAGTGAGCAAAAAGAGAGACAATACACAGTAAGACAAACTAACTTAATACATTCCTCAACACTTACCTTCTATATCGGCTGTTGCTATTTTATGCTTAATTTCTTTCTGTGACACCTGTTGCATAGTCTCCCTTTGCTGTTTAGTTTGTTGCATGGAATGGGATTTCCAGAGGTTCCGTAGCTCTTCTACCTCAGTCTCTGAGTCCTGATTTTGTTCCCTTCCTTGTTTTCCTTTGTCGACAACTTGCTTTTGTTTTAATTCTATTGCTTCCCCACAAGGCATACTTTCTTTTTCAACTTCTTCTTGATGTAGTGAATTCTCATCAAGAGGAAAATCCTGGTTATCTTTTTTTATACCTGTGCTTTGTTCTTTAAGACCTGATATTTTTTGAAGATTATCTGCAGCCTGATCTCCTTCCTTAGTGGGCATTTCAAGATTATTTAAACCAGTTTTAAGAGAAAGAGTCCCAACTTCATTGGCAGTATGTCCAGAACCAGATTTTAAGTGATCAGGAGTACTAGCAGCCTCTGATATGACCGCTAAACACTCTACTCCGCTCTGAGTGATGGTCTGCACAGATTCTGATGACGCACCAGATGATTTATCATGTCGTAGCTCATCCAAAGAAATAAGTTCCTCCCGAACAGGAGAGAGTTCTGATTCTGTGAACACATCTTCAGAAAGAGACTCCTCAGTGCTCCTAGGAGCAGTGCTGGCACTGTCATTAGCTGCATCACGGATTCTTGAGTCTAGTTCATCAGTATTACTTCTTGTCACTTTCTTTAAATGGCAGAAGTCCCTTCCTGATAACTGATCTATCTCTCTGTCAGTAAACAAAATTTAGAGTTATTATTTTTTAAATTATAGAATTTTATTTTCCACAAACTTAACACTGAATTAATATCACTAAAAAGGCTTTTCTAAAAGGACAAAGCATACATCTCTTAATAGCATACTAAAAAACTGATTCATATAGAACAAGTAATTAAGTTTCTGCATCAACTACTTAAGATATGGGAAATATCAATGTTAGATTTACTGAACTGATCTACCTGAAGAGAAGTTGAAGACACAACTTTTGGGTGAAGCTGTATTTCTAAACTAAAATTTACTCACTGATGAAATATGAAAAATAGGCTTAAAGTTTTGATTAAAATTTTGAATGGTTTAATAAAGCACATTGACTGATACTATGTACACACACATAGTGCTTATATAGATTTAAATAGAAATTAAACTAAAATAAATGACTCAAATGCAAAGCTAAAAATCAGCCTGAACAGAATCAAGGCAAAAGTACTTAGAGGAATTCTTCATGGTTCCAGTGACAACTCTTAACAATTCTAAGAGAACTTGTTCAGCTAACAGGTTAGATATTAGCTAGCTGAATGATTCATCGTTACTTCTAGATTTCCATGTTTAATGCCATTTGTAATATACAAGCACCAATGTTCAAAGGTTAGGTAGTGTAAGTTCTGCATGGAGGCCGTACAAACACTACAGCATGATATACAAATCAACAATTTAAAATGATGGCTAAAAACTAGTAAATGGAAACTACATAAGTTTTTAGTGGGAAAAGAATATTTATGCAAGTTTGAGAATAGAAAAGACTGGGAAGTAAGTTGACACAAAATTTATTGGTGACCTCTGGATGGTGAAGTTGGGTAACTCTTTTCCTCTTATTCTAGTATTTGATATTTTTATAATTGATACTTTTTTAAAAAGTATCAATTAGTTGAAGTCCAATTCCTATCTCTACTTTCCTTGCAATGATTGATTCACCTTAAGAAATCCAAGCATCTAGTCTGTGCTATTAAATATGTAACAGTGTCATCTACTGGTGATCGACTAAAACTGCACATAAGGGTCCTGAAAGAAAGTGAAGTGGGGCTCTTTGTAACCCCAGGGACTGCAGCATGCATGTCATGCTGCTCCATCCATGGGATTTTCCAGGCAAGAGTCCTGGAACTCAGCAAAAAGGTTTGAGACACTATCTGTAGAAGAGCCTTAGGTAAGAGATGAAAATAAGTATATCCAACAGGACACAGATTTAGGTAAGTGTTGTAACTTTTTTTTTAATGTCAGTCATGCTGCTATTGTTCCTGAACAATACTTTCGAAATCAACTTCCCAGTAAAAGACTAGAGCAAACCAATAAAATCTTATACACCTCATTTTTACCATATATAACATTATTCTGCAAAACCACAGGACTCATTTATCTGATCTGTTGCCAGATATTTGTTTTTAATCAATTCATAAGGCAGGATTTAAATGTCTTTTTGGAATAATTTTTAAAAAATGTTTGGATCAAATAGATGGTCTTTCCAGGTGATGCTCTAAATGATAAAAAAAAAAAAAAGTGATTTACAAGAGGAAGAGTTCCACAGCATCTGTGTAGAATAGTTATGGACCATACCACATAATACTCAATAAAATCCCAAAGTATCCTAACACAAATGGAAAATCAGGGCAAGAGAAAATGATCTCTCATGACTGACATAGCTATAATCTTAATTCTCTTTTAATCTAATCCTTCACTCCTTCACCTTTGTCTCACCTCTCTACCTGCCACTGTAATCTTTATTTGCTCAGACTGATTTTAGATGATGATATATTAAATAACTAATAGTAGAGGCAATCTTAGGAATAATCTGCACCTCTAAAGATGATTTACCAAGCCAAAACAGTTATCTATTGGGGTGGCAGGTATAATGGACATTCTTAAATAAATGATTTTATTCTACCTTAGGTATTCTAACAATTTATGTAGTCTGCCTCAGAAACAAAAATAACTTTCTCTCTTTTGTAAGTCTCTTTTGTAAGTAGTTCTATCTCACAAAGGTTAATTTTAAAACAATCATTATCAACTTTGTAGGTTATTATAGGGACAGAAATCTCAGTATCAGTTAAAGTGAAGACAGTTTTTAAACCGTTGACAAAGGAATGATAAATTATGAAGAAATAGAAAGAGGGAAGCTCTTCAGAGAAGGCAATGGCACCCCACTCCAGTACTCTTGCCTGGAAAATTCCATGGGCAGAGGAGCCTAGTAGGCTGCAGTCCATGGGGTCGCTAAGAGTCGGACACGACTGAGCGACTTCACTTTCACTTTTCACTTTCATGCATTAGAGAAGGAAATGGCAACCCACTCCAGTGTTCTTGTCTGGAGAATCCCAGGGATGGACATGACTGAAGTGACTTAGCAGCAGAAGGAGGGAAGCTCTTTTCTATTTCAATTTTCTTCCTTTGTACTTTCCTATTCCTTTCTTTGTATACCTATCTTTTATTTTCTTCTTTTATTTATTATCCTTCCCTTTTCTCTCTGTCATTACTTTCACAGGCTGTGCTGACCTGTAACCTCACACCTGTTACCTGAAACACACAACATCCATAACCAGTACATTCCAAGGTTAACTTTACACTTGTGCAATCTGTGGGTCTTCTCCCCTATATTTTATACTTTCCTGAGAGAGAAGGATGCAAACATATAAATCGGTAAATAAAAGACAAAGCTGCTCTAGTTTTATTAATGTCAGGTCTTTGCTCATGACCTCTCCCAAATCCCACACCCAACTCTCCAGACTCTTCTAAGGAAAATTTGAAAGGTATCCTTGATTACTGATATTACTTTAAATTACTAATAAAAATAACAGAATTATGAATTCTGTATCTGAAGAAAAAGGGCTGGTAAACACTGAATTAAATGAATACTACAGGTTATTTTTAAATATCAGGTTCTCTGATCAAATATGCAAATATCAATTTAAAACAATTCCTAACTATTCCAGTGCATAAAGAATAATCTTTTCAATACTATGTTTCATTACTGATAAAATGAAAAGCATCCATAATAAAACTACTAAAAGATACTTAAGAGTTATTAGACCAAGGTCAACTAACTAGATGAAATAAAACTGCAAAGGAGTATAAATATCACTCTTACATGGGTAAGGATTCCTTTATTTTGCTATCCAAAATTTCTTTGTACATTGCCGCTGACATCACCTCTTCCATTGGACACATGATGCCATATTCCTCACAGCCATTCTCTTGAACCAATGGGTCAGTTTTATGTGGATCAAACATTATATTATTTGGTGTAACTAGCAATACACCACTGACTGTGCCCTAAGATGAAAAAAGAAAATAATGTTTAATCTTCAAAGTTTACATTTCCAAAAATTATTTTAGATATTTTTACTGATTTTCTTCCCATGTTAAGCCACCTACCTTACACAAAAGTAGTACACTCAAGCACTATGGCATTCTCATGAAAATGTTTTTAATAATACCCAAATTTTCCCAGTAAATTCTCCTTGTTAGCAGGGCAAAGTACAAAGAATATTATATTCACCGTCAATCAGTCGAGTCAGGAATTAAAATCTGCAGCCTCAGTAAACTGTTGAGTTACATCAGCAAGATAACTGCAGTAGTGTATGGAGGACCTTACAGTGCTCCAAAGGCATGAGCCTTGTTTCACATTAGTTTGCACACAACTTCTTGTGTTGTTCCCTCACCAAAGGTATCAAATAGTTTCATGCAGACAATGCAAGTTTAATAAATAATGTGCCTATAACCCAATCCACTATAAAAGGAAAATAGTATAATCTGTTTAAAGTATCTTTAAAAATAAGTCTCAACTTTACTTAACTCTGCTAGCCTAGTTATGTGGCCTTGGGCAAGCACAGCCTCTGGGCTGTTTCCTCATCTGTAGCATAGGATAGATTAGATGACTTCTATGACTTCTAAGGCATATGGCATCTACTTTAATCATGAAAAGCTATGACATTTTAAATATATTTATATAAAATAGCAATACAAATATAAAGAATCCAAACTTCTAATCTTACAAATGAGCAAGCTGAAGTACATAAGAAGCTGATCCCACTAATATTAGCTAATATTTACTGAATGCTTTGTATGTACCATGCTTTATATATATTTTTTCCATTTCCTCTTCATAATTATAGTACTGAAATGAGAATACAGGCAAGAAAATTAAATTTGAGAGAGGCTAGGCAATTTGTTATAATCAACAACACAGCTAACTAATAAGTGGTAGGACTAAGATCCCAAATCCAAAAAGTCCAATGCTTTATACTATACTCTCTCCACATTTGAGTTACAAACATTAATCACTCCAACTCAAGTACCGAAAATTCTTTAATCCCATACTATTTATCCATTTATTTATTTCTGAAGTACTGTTGATTTACAATGTTTCTTTGATTTCTGCATAAAGTGATTCAGTATTAGTAGGTGGGATCCTCTCATCTGGCCAATTAATAATGCCTGTTTTGACCCTGGTCATAGTATGAATTTTCTTCTAAACTACTCAAGCTCAATCAGAACAACAAGCAAAATTCAGCCAAGGAAAAAAAAAAACCTCCTACAATTATAGGATGGATTTATGAGGTTAACATCAGGCTGTGGTCATTTCAGATTTAAGGCCCCCCCTTCCCATGGAAAGAGGAGCCTGGTGGGTTACAGTTAACAGGGGGTCACAGAGTCAGACACGACTGAAGTGACTTAGCACTTAATCTTGAGAACAATTAAATTATGCTAAGGATAACCAGCCTAGTAACACTAGGAAATTGGACTGGGAGCTTTATGGACAGTGCCAATATATAATTTCCCTGAAAGATTAGTATAGAACAGACTACATCAGATGACCTGAGAATACACTGGGCTAAACCTAATAGAAGTTCCTGGCTTAATTCTAATTATGATCTTAATAATATTGCTAGCTATATTATTTGTACTTGGCCAGTTTTACAAGATTATTGTTTCTTACAATATCAAAGGTGTAACTGAACGTGCAATGAAAATAATGATGACTAGGTAATGTGAAGCAGTTGATCAAATACATAGTTCTGTATGGTATCAATGATTTTAATAGTGCAATTCTAGACATGGAAGGATAAAAGAAGAGGGATTACTTTCCTGGATCATAATTAGAAGACAGATGTCCAGAGATCTTTGACTATAAAGACCTAGTCCAGGAATAGCACACTGAATGGCCTATCAGCAAAATCATCACCTAGAAATGATTCCTAGCTATGTGGGATGGATGATCATGAAATGCCTCCCAAAGTATGACTGAATTTAATACCATGATGGGGCCCTGTCAACTAACTGGCATTTGCCATGGGTGCTTGCCATCTACCTCTACAAAGATTAAACCGTGTGCTGCTGCAGCTGCTGACCTTCAACATCCCCTGAAGGAGTTTAGGGTGGAGAGTAGAAATGTGGCACTCTGCTCTGGGAAAACTGGTAGGGCAGGTCTTTAGATAGTTAGATATACTCAGGAGCTGATTTTATGAGCCAATTCTTGCATCTCTTCATATCGAGGAAAGCACTAAAATCCTTCATGGTGACAATTGTTTCCTATGACTAGGAGAAGCTTCACAAGACCAGTGGAAACTTCCTACCAAAAACTGTTGCTTGATTGCATGTATTCCCCCTTTACCAAAATCACATATTTACTGTGCTTCCCCACTACCTATCTGAACAGTTTCTCAGAGCTATCTGAGGTGCTGTGCATGTTGTGCATTTTTTTAAGTCAACAGAGTTAATATATACATTCTTAATCCCATTTTCAAACTCTCATTTCGGAGCATGCAGGTTTAGTTGCTCCTTGAGAATCTGCCTGCTATCTCCCCTGTTCAATTCCTGGGTCGGGAAGATCTGCTGGAGAAGGCATAGGCTACCCACTCCAGTGGGAAGTCCAGTATTCTTGGGCTTCCTTTGTGGCTTAGCTGGTAAAGTATCCACCTGCAATGCGTGAGATCTGGGTTTGATCTCTGGGAAGATCCTCTGGAAGAGGGAAAGGCTATCTACTCCAGTATTCTGGCCTGGAGAATTCCATGGACTGTACAGTCCAAGGGGTTGCAAAGAGTAGGACGTGACTGAGTGACTTTCACAAGACAAGACAAGAACGTGGAATCTTCCTGGACTGGGGATCAAACTTGTGTCCCCTGCATTGGCAGGCAGATTCTTAACTACTGGACCACCTGTATATTTTTTGGATGATGGCCCACACCAAGGCACATCATAATCAAATTGATCAGCAATTAAAAAAAAAAAAAAAACTGAAAAATAGGCAGAAGATTTAAACAGACATTTCTTCACAGAAGACACAGAGATGACCAAGAGATACCTGAAAAAAGATGCTCAAACTCCTAATTATTAGAGAAATGCAAATCAAAACATATAAGAAGATATCTCCTCACACCAGTCAGAATGACTATCATCAGAAAAATCTACACTGACTTCCCTGGTGGTCCAATGGTTGAAGAATCTGCCTGCCAACACAGGGAATACAAGTTTGATCCCTGATCCAGGAAGGTTCCACATGCTGCAGGGCATCTAAGCCTGCAGGCCCTACAGCCTGTGCTCTGTAACAAGAGAAACCACTGCAATGAGAAGCCTGTGTACCACGACTAGAGTAGCCCTTACTTGCTGCAACCAGAGAAAGTCCATGGGCATCAAGAAAGACCCAACACAGCCAAAAATAAGTAATTAAAAATTTAAAAAAATTTAATTAAAAAAATCTACAAACAATAAATGCTGGGGAGGCTGTGAAGAAAAGGGAACTCTCCTACACTACTGGTGGAAAGGTAAATTTGTATACTTAAAAGCTACTTAAAAAGCTACTTAGAAAGTTACTTACAAAGCTAAAAATAGAGCTACTCTATTATATAGAGCTCCAGTAATCCCACTTCTGGGCATATATCCAGAAAAAAAACACGGTTCGAAAAGATACACACATCTCAATGTTCACTGCAGTACTGTTTACAATAGCCAGGACATGGAATCATGCTAAATGCCCACCGACAGAGGAATGGATAAAGAGAACTGGCATATATATACAATAGAATATTACTCTGTCATTAAAAACAGTGAAATAATGCCAAATACACAACACGCATGGACCCAGAGACTTATCATATGAAGTCATGTAAATCAGAGGGTAAGGCAAATATGTAGTATCGTTTATGTGTGTAATCTAAAAAAGTTTATACATATGAATTTATTTACAAAACAGTAACAGACTCAGATTGAGAGAACAAACTCAGGGTTATCAGGAGTAAGGCTAGGTGGAGAGAAGAGATTGGGAGTTTGGAAATGACCTGTGCACACTACTATAATAAAATAGATAAACAGACCACAGTGGCCCAAAGGCAGCTAGAGGAGGAAGGTATTTGCCTTGCAGAGCAACTCATATCTGTGGCCACACAATCCACCTCCCCCACCAATTCCCACCATGTGTGTCCATTTGGCCACAGAGCCAGCAGGAAGCGCTGGGCTCCGGGCACTGAATGGGTGGCTACACCAGCCCGATGGCTGTGGCAGCCCTGTCTACGGGCCTTGTGGTGCAGCTGTCATGCCTGGCCTCGACCCATGGCTAGGCACCTTCCCTTTAGCAAGGGACCCACTTGCACGCTGATAACCTTCTTTGACCTGGCCTGGTAGCTATATATTATCTTCCCCTACTTCTAAGTCGTGGAGTCAGTGATTCTCAACATCTGCCTGCATCTACATATTTAGAGCAACTAACTTTGGGGCACTGAGGCTGGGGGAGGCAGCAGGATGGCTGACCTCCACCCCCAGCTCACCTCCTCTAGAGCAAAGTGACCAGCTCACCTCAGGCACACACACCTGCTGGCCTGTCCTGCCACTGACCTATATTTTCATGTAAATTGGTGACTAGAAATCATTATTCGTGGAAAGCTTGCAATATAACCAAAAAGTCTAAGATATAATGAGAAGTTGAATCTCAAGGAAATAGCTAATTCAAGGAACAGAATTTAACTTGAAAATCCTCAGAAATAGCTGCAAAGCTCTTGCATACATAAAACAAAAGACAGCACAAACAAAGGGAAGTGACACTGAGCATCCTCCCCACAGGGCATCCAATGGGGAAAAAAGGAAAAGTTACTAACGACTTCAGTGAAGATAAAATGTACAAAAATGGTCCAAATAGGAAGCAAATCTTCCAAATTAGAAAAAAGAAGTGAACAGACTTCCAACTGAATAGAGTCAATTCTAGTCAATAGATGGATAAAGTTAGAAGCTAATCACATTATCTGGAAAACACACATTTCCTCATCCCAAAAGAAAAAACAAGGGCAAACAGAACCTACAAAGAAAAACAAACATTTCAAACTGTACAAGGAGAGCATGCTTCAAATATGAAGCAACATCAGATGTAACTGTTTTTCAACCATTGCCTGGAGAGTGAGAAAGGGAGTCTGAACACTGGCACATGTGGATCAAGACTCTGCAGTCACGGAAAATCCAATCATAGTGCTCAACTCTGCTATTCAGTCAACAGTGTTTAGATAATCATTACAATGGAAATATTAGTTATGGCTTTTCATTTTTAGAGTAAATCTCTAGGCAAAGCAGGGAAGACTTAATTATGGTCACAGAACAGAATGGGAATATTAACCAACTTTGACAAGTACAGGCAACAAGTTGGCAGGTAGAGGGGAGGAAACGGAATAGTGGTGTTATTCTCCTTAACAAGGAAGTTCAGATACTGTCTCTAGTTGAAAGGGTAAGACAAATTTAAAGTTATATTATTAAAGTGAATATATTTAGTGAATATAAAGTGGTTATATTTTTAAAGTGAATAAGGTAACAAACAGAAGAGTTAAAAATAGTTGACACAACCATATGTGGGAGGGGGCATAGAAAAACCAAGGAAATAGTAGAAAGTCAGTAGAAAATGCCTCATGTCATCAAGTTAAGAAACATTAAGAAAAGCCTATTATTAGGAAAAATGGAGTTAACCTCTAAACAGACATATATAAAAGTTTCTACCTCTGGGTTGGGAAAACAAAAGTTGAGAAGGGTGGGCATGGATCTACTGCTTTTCATTATATGCCCTTTTGTACTAGTTGATCTTTTAAAGTCCTTTATATGCAAGTATTAGATTAAAAATTAAAACTTAAAAAAAAAAAAAGATAGCTAAAGCCCTACTGTATAGAACAGAGAATAAGCAAATGAAAAAATGCTCAATATCACAAATCATTAGGGAGGTATAAATTGCATTACCATTAAAGACCAACAAGCATAACTAAATTCTAAAACACTGACAATAGGGAGTTCTGGTAAGCATATGGAGCAACAGCAACTCTCAGCAACTGCTGGCAGTAAAACAAAATAATGCAGCCACTTTGAAAGGCAGTTTGGTAGTTTCTTACAGAGCTAAACCCAGTCTTACCACATGATCTACCAATCACACTCCTTAGTATTCAATCAAAGGAAGTAAAAATATATGTATACACAAAACCTGCATATTCATGTTTACAGCAACTATATTCCTTAAGTGTCTAAACTTGAAAGCAACCAAGATGTCCTTCAGTAGGTGAATGGATAAACTGTTGTACAGTCACAGCAACAAAAACAAGTCGTCAAGCCATGAAAAGACATGTTGTTGTTCAGTCCCTAGGTCATGTCCTACTTTTTGTGACTCCATGGACTGTAGCCTGCCAGGTTCCTCTGTCCATGAGATTTTCCAGGCAAGAATACTGAGGTGGGTTGCCATTTCTTTCTCCAGGGGATCTTCCCGACCGAGGGACTGAATCTGCGTCTCCTGAATTGGCAAGCGGATTCTTTAGTGCTGAGGCAGCAGGGAAGCCCATGAAAGACATGGAAGACTCTTAAATGCATGTTGAAAGAAGCAAGTCTGAAAGAAGCAAACTTCAGGATTCTATAATAACTGTATGACCCTGACAAACTGAAAAACTATGGAGATAATAAAAAGGTAAGTAGTTTCCAGGGGTTCAAAGAAAAGGATGGATGAACAAACAGAGCACAGAGGATTTAGGGGGCAATGAAACTATTTTGTATAATACTGCAATGCTCGATACACGTCATTATACAGTTCTCAAAACCCGCAGAATGTAGGACACAAAGAGTGAATTCTGATGTAAACTATGGAATTCCACTTTAAGAATAAGAGAGAAACCATGTTAACACTAACCAAAAGGAAGGTGAAGTGACTACATCCGTAACAATCAAAGCAGATTTCACAGCAAAGAGTATTACCAAGAATAAACAGTTTTTCATCATAATTAAACAAATCAATTCATCTAGACAATTTAAGAATCCCAAACATTTTTGTACGTAAGCACAGCATTTCAAAATAACAAAATAAAAACTGATAGATGAGGAGGGGAAAATAGACAAATCCACAATTGTAGAGGTATTTCAACATCCTTCAGTCAATAATTAATAAAACAAAATCAGTAGGGATACAGAAAAATAACACTCAACTTGACATAAGTGATATTTATAGACTACTTCTCCCAATAACAGTTGAATACATATTCTTTTCAAGTACACATGTAACATGTATCAAGATTTACCACACTATGGACCATAAAACATTAAGTTTTCAAATAGTCGTCACGTTCTCTAACCACATGGTGGAAAAACATTAGAAATCAGTAACAGAAAGATATCTCAAAAAACTCCAAGTAACAAAGAAACTAAACTAAGAAACTTCTGCATATTCCATGGGCCAAAGAATAAATAAAGAGAAAGTAATGAATAAAAATACAACATATCAGAATTGTGGATGTAGTTAAAACAGTACATGGGGGAAATTTATAGCACTAAACATCTATCTCAAATACTCATAATTTATGAATTACAGCTATAAAGAAATGGTTTTCATGTGTGACTTCTCAAGTCAGTAGTATCATACGGTACTTACTTTCTAGGAAATATGTGGATTTCTTCTGAACACTGTGGTACTTTTACTAATTTCCTTTGAATATCACAAGTTCTCTGCCTTAGAAAATCAACAATTGTGACAGATAAAACACAGATTCAAACTGGATTTGAATTCTGGCCAGGATAGAGAAACCCTGCACTTGCTAACCTTTTCTTAAAAAGTTTCTTTTTTCCCCTGTGGTGAAGGAACATTTAGTCACTAAGTCATGTCTGATTCTTTTGAAACCCCATGGTCTCCAGCCCACCAGGCTTCTCTGTCTATGGGTTTCCCAGGCAAGAATACTGGAGTGGGTTGTCATTTCCTTCTCCAATGGTGAAGGAAAAGAACTGCCTATTTCACAAGCTTATTTTACAATGATCACCAGGTGCTGATGCTGATGACTAAAAATATAAATGCAAACTGTCATATTTTACTAGTAAAAAATGATTAAAAGTTTTTCTAAAGTGCTATTCCTTACCTTGCTACTGGTAATATATCTGCAATTAATTTTAAGAAATTTCTCAGTAAATGCTTCTTCCTCCTCAGAAGTTGAAGATACAACTCGTACAGGTCGAACAGCAGTAAAAGCAGATGAGGGAGTTGGTTCTTTTGGGTGGACTACATCAGGAGTCTTTAAAAAAAAAAAAAAAAAGATAAAGGCATTTCAGTGAACTAAATAAAACTAAGCACATTATTAAAGCCAAATGAATAGCTTTCCTCAGTAAGTACTTTTCCTTCTCATCATATTCTGGAGATCAGCTCAAAATGTTTTTATTATTTTAAAAAAGGGAAAACAGTCACTTTTTTTACATTTGGAAAAGATCTCCAGCACAGCTTAAACTTGTATTTTCAATTACTTCTTTAATGAGAATATATTTATAGAATGATATTTTTTACATATATACACACACACACACATATATATAAATCATCATGAAAATGTTGAAAACCATCTCTTCTATATTGCCACCCTAAATATACACAATACACACATACACATTCAGTTGCTCCTGAATTGAATGACTGGTCCTGATCATTTAATAAGTTCCTCAGGTGTTGGGACAGAGAAAATGTGAGTGCTTGTCTATGAACCTAGGAATTCAGCAGAATCCATTCAGTGAAGAACTTTTTAAAATTTCAAGCTATAATGAGTTTATCAGTAACATTTTACAAGGTATTAATTAGTTAGATCATAGGTTCTTAACTTTTTTGATGCCATGGAGCATTTCCACAGTGAAGCCTATAGACTTCCTTTACAGAAGGGAATTTTTTTTGAATACTTAAAATAAATTACAAAGAAAAACAATTGTATTGAAACACAATTATCAAAACACTTTTTAATTGGATATATAGGTATCTATGATTCTTTATTAATACATTAAATAAAAAAGATCTAGAGATGACTCTTATAATGATAATTTTGAAGCACATGGCCATAGACAACATTCTGTGATATCTACAACAATACTAAATTGATTTGAAAATATGTGAGTTCTGCTGGGGACAAAGTCACAGGTATGTCTGGTGCTTTTCTGTAGTTTACTGCTTATATTCCTAATACTCAAAAACGTTAGATTTCACTTAAAATTTTTTATATCCAAGTTCAAAGAACTCATAGTTCTCCCAAAGATCAGTATTATGTACAAAAATAAGACGATTAGACAGGTGCCTTTTAATTTCTGTTTTAAGGAAAAGACCGATGCTGGGGGGGACTGGGGGCAGGTGGAGAAGGGGACAACAGAGGATGAGATGGCTGGATGGCATCACTGACTCGATGGGCGTGAGTCTGAGTGAAGTCCGGGAGTTGGTGATGGACAGGGAGGCCTGGCATGCTGCGATTCATGGGGTCGCAAAGACTCGGACACGACTGAGCTACTGAACTGAACTGAACGAAACCATTTCATGTTTTATGAGTATATTCACAATAACTTATAAAATAGCTTTCATATAATAGCAAGGTTCTTCAGAGTTTTGAACTAAAACCTGCCACACTGTAATTAATACCTAATAGTTATGACTTGTCCTTTTGAAATAATTAACAAGACTGCTTCTTCGTCAATCTCACAGACTCTTATATACTTGAAAAGAGCTACCAAATTTTAACATAACTTTTCCTACTCTAATAAGTAGATCTAATTTCTTAAGCCTATATGAGGAAAGAATTTTTAGAATTCCTTTCTAAATTTCATATGCCCTTCCTAAAATGGAGGGTTGAATCCCAAGCACTTGAGCAGATATTCAACAGATATTTTTCAAGACAGACCAGATAAGAACACTATAAAACAACTACATTTAATATACTATAGCTTATTTTTTAAAAACCTAAAATGAAATTGCATTTTAATGCTGCATGACATTGTAAATCATTATTATCAATTTTTTCATTTTATGATGCAAATTATTAACTTCACATTCATCCTATTGTGTCTGGCAGAACTGTATCTAAGAGTTTTGTATCATATATAAATTCATTTAGCACAAATGATAAATAAGGGAATTAATAATAATATTAATTGGAATCTTTATATAGTATTATTAAAACCATAAGACATATACTATTGCCTTAATTTACTTTTATTTATTTTTTCCATTACCTTAATTTTTGAGCAAACTTATACTTGGCTAAATTCAGTAACTTGCCCAATGAGTAAGATGAAGCTGAGATGAAAACCCACAGTGCCAAAAAATCAACTAGTGAGCTTAACTAGAATACTATGTACTTTCCATTTCAAATATTTTTCTAAATGACTGTGTGCACAGGGGGAAAAAGTTAATACAAAGACATCAGAAAGTCCCCTGCAAGTTGGCACAAAACTACAAATAAAGTTTGTGATGTTGTTCACTTACTCTCAAATCAGGTGACAACATCATCTACTATATAACCATATTATTCACAAAAATTGTATGTACCTTGTTACACTGTCAAATATTTCCCTTAAAAATAGACCTTATAGAACAGTTTGCTGTTGTTACATCACAGTCTCAAATTCTATTATACAACTCAGTATCATTAGCAATTCCGATTTGTCAATGTAATCCTATTAAAAATAACACAGATTAGTTTAACAAATGCTTCAATTATAACACAAAAGAGTATTTCTTTAAAAGAAATCAAAATTGTTTGGAGGAATCTTAATCAGAATCCATTTTAACTTACATACATACTGATACAAAGCATCAGCATCTCTGTATTTCTGTGAATTTACAAATTCTGTTTCTTAAGGTGATTTTGAGGCTTATTTGACTGCTTTCTGAAGCTTCTTTCTGCAATTTTGCTTTAGCCACTAGGGATGGAAAGGTTCTTAAAAATATAGAATTAAAAATTATCAAGCCTCAATAATCACTTCAATTGTTCAAATGTGCAAAAGCAAAGCAATTTTATGACAAGTGACCCAAAAAGGCCATCTTTTTTTCTGTACAATATGATTAAGTATTATATAATTTGTAGACTATTATTATAAATCATTATCATAAGCTAATTAGCAACTACAAACTCTCCTTTTCCCATGCTGCCTTGGCTTTATTGAGGTTTTGCTCTTTAGTGACTGAAAATATGTAGAAATGTTCTCTGGTAACACATAGGTTAAGGTATATAAAATTTGAGGAGGAAAAGCCATACAAGGCACAGAAATACCAACATTTTATTTCATACAACATAATATAATCTAAAAGAAAATGTTATTTTTAAAGCAATGTACATTTCTTAACCAGTAAATATGATGAGTATCATTTATTTTGTATAAATTATGTTTAACTATCACTCTCAGAATTTATTTAAATTCCACTTCTTAAGAATTTGAGGCTTTTAAATCCAACATGCAGAATAAAATACAATACAAATAAAAAACAAAAATATTAGAGTGAAGAAAAACTTAAATGCAATTTTATGTGCTGTACTTGGGGTTTGGATCTGGCTTTGAACTTTTTAGCAACCAGGTTAAAAAGCAAAGAAGAATCAGTTTTTAAATTCTTTATGAAAACAATGCTCCCATTCAGAATCTAAAGAAACCTCTTACTTAGTAATTTAACTATTTATTTGTGATGTTACAAATAAAGAGATTTCTTCTATATAAAGAACTGCTTTCCCAAAATCTACATAAATACTAAGTCCTACTATGAAGTTCTGTTTTCACATATTTCAAATATAAAATTTTGTTCTAAGACTATAAGACTAAGTTATAATTAGAGCACCATCATTTAAAAAGCACATATTAAAAATTGTAACTCCTGGTTTTTAAATTAAGTTTAAAAGCACCAAAGCTAAATTATACTATACAATATATAGATAATATACAATTCATGTGTTATTTATACATTTGGCATTTACAGCATTTATAGTTATTTAATTTCATGCAAAGATGAACTCGATAAAGGACAGAAATGGTATGGACCTAACAGAAGCAGAAGATATTAAGAAGAGGTGACAAGAATACACAGAAGAACTGTACAAAAAAAGAGCTTCACGACCCAGATAATCATGATGGTGTGCTCACTCACTTAGACCCAGACATCCTGGAATGTGAAGTCAAGTGGGCCTTAGAAAGCATCACTACGAACAAAGCTAGTGGAGGTGATGGAATTACAGTGGAGCTACTTCAAATCCTGAAAGATGATGCTATGAAAGTGCTGCACTCAATACGCCAGCAAATTTAGAAAAGTCAGCAGTGGCCACAGGACTGGAAAAGGTGAGTTTTCATTCCAATCCCAAAGAAAGGCAATGCCAAAAAATGCTCAAACTACCGCACAGTTGCACTCATCTCACACGCTAGTAAAGTAATGCTCAAAATTCTCCAAGCCAGGCTTCAGCAATATGTGAACTGTGAACTTCCAGATGTTCAAGCTGGTTTTAGAAAAGGCAGAGGAACCAGAGATCAAATTGCCAACATCTGCTGGATCATGGAAAAAGCAAGAGAGTTCCAGTAAAACATCTATTTCTGCTTTATTGACCATGCCAAAGCCTTTGTGGATCAAAATAAACTGTGGAGAATTCTGAAAGAGACGGGAATACCAGACCATGTGACCTGCCTGCTGACAAACCTATATGCAGGTCAGGAAACAACAGTTAGAACTGGACATGGAACAGACAGGATCCAAACAGGAAAAGGAGTACGTCAAGGCTGTATATTGTCACCCTGTTTATTTAACTTATATGCAGAGTACATCATGAGAAACGCTGGGCTGGAAGAAGCACAAGCTGGAATCAAGACTGCCGGGAGAAATATCAATAACCTCAGATGTGCAGATGACACCACCCTTATGGCAGAAAGTGAAGAGGAACTAAAAAACCTCTTGATGAAAGTGAAAGTGGAGAGTGAAAAAGTTGGCTTAAAGCTCAGCATTCAGAAAACAAAGATCATGGCATCTGGTCCCATCACTTCATGGGAAATAGATGGGGAAACAGTGGAAACAGTGTCAGACTTTATTTTTCAGGGCTCCAAAATTACTGCAGATGGTGATTGCAGCCATGAAATTAAAAGATGCTTACTCCTTGGAAGGAAAGTTATGACCAACCTAGATAGCATATTCAAAAGCAGAGACATTACTTGGCTGACAAAGGTCCGTCTAGTCAAGGCTATGGTTTTTCCAGTAGTCACGTATGGATGTGAGAGTTGGACTGTGAAGAAAGCTGAGCGCTGAAGAATTGATGCTTTTGAACTGTGGTGTTGGAGAAGACTCTTGAGAGTCCCTTGGACTGCAAGGAGATCCAACCAGTCCATTCTGAAGGAGATCAGTCCTGGGTGTTCTTTGGAAGGAATGATGCTACAGCTGCAACTCCAGTACTTTGGCCACCTCATGTGAAGAGTTGAGTCACAGGAAAAGACTCTGATGCTGGGAGGGATTGGGGGCAGGAGGAGAAGGGGATGACAGAGGATGAGACAGCTGGATGGCATCACTGACTCGATGGACAAAAGTTTGGGTGAACTCCAGGAGCTGATGATGGACAGGGAGGCCTGGCGTGCTGCAATTCATGGGGTCGCAAAGAGTCGGACACGACTGAGCAACTGAACTGTACTTATTTTAATATAATATGTAACATAAGCTTGTTTATTATATAACAAAGTATATGTTACATATTTACATATGAAAATTTAGATTTAAAAGCATGGAAGTTAAAATAATAATTTACATATATATTATGTATAATAGGTAAAATATACTTCACATACAGGTATTTTAAATTTATTCTTGGTTTAAATATATAATAGTATAAACAAAGAGAGAGGAAGCAGGGAGTAAAGAGGAAGGTAAACAGAGGGGAGAGGAATGTTGTAACTAGTCTAAGGATGGCATATATGAGAACAATTTTTAAAGCATATGCTGTATTTAATCTCTTCGACCCACATTGATATTTTTAGCTAAAATTTTTTTAACTTTGTGCATGTGTGCTATGACTTTAACATCTGTTTTCAGGTATGTAAGTTCAATATGTCAATGAATTATGTGCTTAGTATGATTAAAATAGAGGGAGGTTTATTTTATTAGATATCACATATATTCTCAAGATCCCCAAAACTCTGTGAGAAATTAACATCACTCTTTTATATATCCTCTCATCTATACGTGAAGAAAACAGTCACTGAATGTCTTTTAAAAAAAATGTTATTTGACTCGAGTTAGAAAATGTTCTACAGCTTCCTGACTAAACTATGTGATTGTCTTTAAATTTTATAAAAGGCAAAGTTTTTATGGCTTCACTGTATCACCCAAGTAGATGTGCTGAAGTCCTAACCCTCTTCCTCAGAATGTGACCTTATTTTGAAATCAGGTTTTCACAGATGAAGTTAAGCTGAAGTCATACAGGAGTAGAGTGGACCCTTAATCCAACTTAACTGGCTTCTTTATCTGAAGAGGAGACCACTATGTGAAGGCACAAACACACAGGGAGAAGACAGCCCCGTGACTACAAAGGCAGAAACTGGAGTGATCTACACCAAGACCAAGAAGGACAAGGATTGTGGGTAAACACCAGATGCTAGAGGAGGCAAGGAAGGACCCTCCCTCATAAGGAGATACCATACCCCTGCCAACATCTTGATTCCAGATATCGAGTCTCTAGAACTGTGAGGTAAATTTCTGATTTAAACCACCCATTTTGTGATCCTTTGTTACAGCAGTTCTAGGAAATGAATACAGGCAAATAATTTTTTCAGATATAAAAACAGAAGAGCAACATATTAAAGAGTCCAGAGAATCTTATATTGGGAGTAAAGAAGAAACAAAGCAATATTTTTGTTCACCTTTTAATCATTCTAAGCAATACTTCTGAATCATCTGCTTTACTTTTATTTTTGCTTTGTTAAGCAATAATTTGCTGTATTACTTCCACACAGCTCTTTACTACAAACTTTCTAGTTTCTACAACTTGTGACACAAATATTTTAAGACTGTATGTTTCAATCTCAGAGAATGCATACTGCTAATCCTTAAGCTTTAATGAATTAGCTCAAAAAGTGATTAAGAATATAACACAAAATCTGAATGCAGACTGTCAGGGTTTAAATCTCAGCTTTACCACTCATTAAATATGTGACTTATATAAATTACTCATTCTCTCTATGCCATAGCTTCCTCGATAATAAATGCATAGTAACTACTTTTAAAATATTAACAGTAACTGCAGCAATATAATTATGCTTAAAAAGAAGCTTTTAGTGTGTGTAAACTCTATTAATACTTTATATATTTTCTCCTGTAAGACCTTCTAGGCCTCCCATAGAATCTCTCAGAAGCTTTTCAAAATTGTATTTTCTTACTACCATGAAATATAATTTGAAAATTATATTTCCTTAACATATTAGAAGTACTGTCCTTTTCTTATTTTTCACTTAGAGTACAGTAAAGAATGTTTTATATTAAGGAGAATAAAGGTATCTACTGTCCCATTCTTCAGTGGAATATATTAACATAAAGCAGAAATTAAAAGCTATTTAAAATCATGTCACTTTTCCATATTACTTATATTAAACATTTTTCCTCTGAATTCTATACTGAGTATATCACATTAGCAGCTCTAGCCTAAAATGACATTAGCATAATAAATAAATTTTAAGATGCACAGAAATTAAAGGAAGTAAACAAAGAAGGTTTCTATATTTATAAAAGAATGACAGATTAAAAAAATTTTTTTAAGAAACGTTCACAGTACAAAAGTGATAGGTCTCACTACATTTACAATGATTAAATATTACCTATCTTTAGGAGCTGGGTCCAAATATTTACTGAGCAACAGTAGTTTCTGAGTTACCAATTTCCAGCTATAAAGTGGAAATTCAAAAAACACGGACTCTGGACTAACCTGCCTTGAAATCCTGATTCAGATACTAGCAAGCTGAGTGATAGACGCAAGAGTACTTAACCTTTCTCCCTCAGTTTCCTCATCTGTAAAATAAGTACTGTACTGTTAATATACTAGAAGAAACAGATGGCACACCAATTTGAATGATTTTAGGAGAGTATAATAATGGAACTATTTACAAAGGTATACAGTGTATACGAAAATTTAGGGCAAACAACAGAGGCTTCATCGTCACCCATAGGCCCAAGAAGTAAGGGAGAGAGACAGACAGGGAGGGCTCTGTGGAAATGGTCATATGACAAGAAATTAGCTGCTGAAGAATGCAGCCACTCTGGAGTGACCCTGTAGGAAGACAGCTGAATAAATATGCTCCTCCTCTGTTCCTCTTATCTTCTGTTAATGTTCTCAGAAGACCAAAACCAACAGAAATGAAAGGTCAGGGTGGCCCATCCATGATGCAGGCTACCACCTAAAAGGATGAAGAAGGCTGTAGAATAGGTCTAGAGGGAAAAACAAAGACAGCCAGGCCAGGCGCTTATCTCTTAAGTTTGAGGTTAGGCTTAGATGGGAATTCTTTTAAATTGCTTAGAATTTTATATGACATACAGTAAATTTTAGCTCTTTAGCATATACTTACTCTCACTTTCATTCTATCTTCTTCCACATTTCTTCATCAATATATGAAAACATGAGGGGGGACTGTGTGATAATTCCCAAAGATTATATTTTATATAAAAATAAAATATTAAAAAAAAAACAAAAAAGATCCTTTATGGCAGTAACATTTTAGCCTTATAAATAAGCCCTTAAAAAGCTGAACATTCAGGAAACCAATCAGTGATTAGAAATACAAACTTTTGACAATTTATGGGAAAACATATTAAAAGCTAATAAACAGTATTTGAATTAATATAATACAGATGAATTATATCAAATAAAACATAAGATCATAAAATCCTTGCTTCTAAGGAACTTACACACAGAGTGTGGGAAATATACATTCAATAATTACAATATAGAGACAGAAGCACTTGAAATATTGTATATAAAAAGTCACATGGGAATATTATCTCAGAGGCTAGTAATGAATATATTTCTAGCTTTAAAAAGATATAACTACAGTTTATAAAATTACTGTTCAAAAGAATTATTTCTGACGATTGGCACAATCAGACAGTAGGTGGTGATGATCACGTGGGTAAAGGCAACTTCAAGAACTCATGTTTCTTACCGCTTTCCTGGATTCATCTCAGGGAGAAAGAATTTATCCATATGACTAGTCACATTAGAGGACACTTTGGGGCCACCTTTGACAGAAGCTGAGACACTAAAGATTAAAAATGTTTCACGGCTTTATTGTTCTTTCCTTCTCTTTTACCAACATGGCTAAGTGAAGAAGACAGCATTTTCATGTAGATTTTATTGCTCTCTTGAGCCTCAGCACTCTCTTCTCTTTGATCTTATGCCTTTCAATAAAGCCACTTAATAGGCAGATTTGGGTTAAAGCAAAGGACAAGAAAAGGACCCCACAGGTTCCTAGTCAGGCAAAATACTACAGTCAAGCTTTTCACAATTATGTTTTAGTGTATGGAACACAGCTAAATTAAACTATCCTAAGGTTACACTACTCTCCTTTGTCATTGCCCCTTATGAATACAGCACTTTGTTAAGGCCCATGAGAAAATGGTATGGCCATGTTCAAAAAGGTATCCCCCTGCATCGTTTGGTCCAGTAATACCTATCATTAGAACCTCACTTCCATTTTCATCGATGATAAGAATAAATGTAATATATTCCTTTCATGGGCTTCTCTGGTGGCTCATACAGTAAAGAATCTGCCTGCAATGCAGGAGACCTGGGTTTGATCCCTGGGTCAGGAAGATGCCCTAAAGAAGGGAATGGCTACCCACTCCAGTATTCTTACCTGGAGAATTCCATGGACAGAGCAGCCTGGTGGGCCATAGTCCATGGGGTCACAAAGGTACAGTGTTGTCATTTTTATAAGATAGCCAACATGATAGTATATGATTAACTTATTAAATATTTAAATTATTATGATATTTATAAATTATTACGTGGTATTTATAAGAGGGCTGATGAATATATTTGGATTACTACCACCACTAACAGTAAGTTAATTTAAGCAATCTGATTTAATAAGAATGTTTACTTTAAAAATTGGGACTTACAAATTTAATTAACAAAATGAGGTAAAATTTTATTCTAGCCATAGTCAAACTAAGATTAAATAATGATGATATATATACAGTGCCATTTCTTGATAGCTTTGTAAAGAAGGGAAACTTACAGTGGTCTTCTCCAATTCTGCCTCGGATGATGTTGGTGACAGAGGACTTATGGGGCTTAGAGATGGAGAGCTCTCAACACTGGAGACATATTCAGGATCAGGAACATATAAAACCTGAGAGAACACATTCACATAAAGATTCAAACTAAAATATTAATAATCACATGTTGTTCTCTAAGAAAACACCATTAACAATATCCTTGAGAAATAAATTTTAAAAATTAAAACCTTCAGATTAAAAGTATCTTATTACTGAAATAATCTTTAACAAAGTTTAAAAAGATTCAAATTTAATTTAGATAGGTTTGATAACACAGACTGTGGGCGACAGTGAAGGGAAACAATGATCCTTATAAATTATGGGTGTTCCTCTTAAAGGACAATTTGGGAACAGCCAGCAAAGTTTAAAATGCACACATTCTTTAACTGAGCCATTTTATGTCTAGGACTTCACTTTATAGATATACCTGAATATAACAAAAAAGATATAAACAAGAGTGTTCCTTACAGCAATGTTTACAATAGCAAAAAAAGCAGAAAATCTAACGTTTACCGTGCTTAGTTAAATCACAATATAAGCACACCTTGTTTTATTGTGCATCACCTTACTGTGCTCCACACATACCACGTTTTTACAAGTTGAAAGTTTGTGGCAATCCTGAGTCAAGCAAGTCTATCAGTGCCATTTTCCAACAGCATGTGCTCATTTTCTGTCTGTGTGTTACAATAGGTAATCCTTGAAATAGTTCAAACATTTTACTACTATTATGTTTGTTATGCTGATATGAGATCAGTGACTACTGCAAAAAAAATTATGACTCTCTGAAGGTTCAGATGATGGTTAGCATTTTTTAGCAATAAAGTTCACTCAAATTACAGTTTAAATCAAGGTATATACTTATTTTATACATAATGCTATCACACACTTAAAAGACTACAGTGCAGTGTAAATATAACTTTTATACACACTGGGAAACCAAATAATTCTGTGACCTGCTTTACTGTGATATTTGCTTTACTGCAGTGGTTTGGAACCAAATCCACAGTATTTCCAATGCATACCTGTATACTGGTACAGTGCAACATTCTAGATACATGAGAAAGTCTGAGACTGAGTTATGCATAAATAGAACATTTTTCCAGATCAAAATTATTTTTTAAAAAAAAGAAGAAAGGGCCAGAGTATTTTTGGAAGGGTATACAAACTAGTAACTACAGTTGCTTCTGGGAAAGGAAAACTTTAAGTCAATTACCCTTAAAGAAGTTTGAATTTTTTATCATATACATGTCCTGCTTTTAACACTTCTAAAAGCTCTTTAAAACTATATTTGAAAAGACAATTTAGTTATTTTCATTAATATTAAAAATTCACATGGATATAAGTGACATTTAATCTTCTCTTCTAGAACCAATATGATTTGTTCAAAGTACGCACAAAATTATTCTTCTTAAATTAACTATATTGCAATGGACACTCTGTCTTAACAACTGAATGCTTCTAACCATCAATGCATTTAGAAAATGATACCTGTCCAGTAACAACTGCTCGGGAGAATAATTTATTTAATTGAACAAGTTCGTTGGGCGTTGTATCAAATTTCAGGGCTATACTATTCAAAGAATCCCTTGATTCAACCTGTTTAAAAGAAAAAGAAATTAATGTGTCAAAAGAGAAAATCTAAACCATAAGGTTTAATGATCATTAATATGTCTATGGAACAATCTTACATTTGATTGGTAAGTGCTGTATTTCCATCTTTAGAGATAGAATAGCTTGAGAAATTTTGCGTTTGTTAACAATTAGTCTCAATCTATTATCAGAGTATATGCTTTACCATCATACATTACAATTATATGAAGTTCTCTACTTCAAGCAATTTCAAAATACAAACCATAATTTACAAAACACAAGTGATTTTCATCTTACAAAAGCTTTAAAGCAATATACTATAGTTTCTAAAAATATATATAACTTTTATAAAGTAATTTTACTTTAGTAAAGCATGTTGTACTAAACTTGAAATGCTATTTCTAGTAATCTTTATATACGTAACCTGTCATTTAAATGGATAAATTAGAAAATATATTCAAACCAAAGCTGAGGAATATGTTTGTGAATCGGTATTATCTTAATGAATCATACTTATAGAAATCTTAAATTATGAGATTTAATTGCCAATTATCCTGAAACAAAAATGTCATTTGATTGGTCAACATATTCCTTTAGAATCCTCCATAAATAAAGCATTATGAGAGCTCTGTAGAGAACAAAATGAAGTGCAATTAAATAGTTTTACTGCATAAAAGATTTATAATCTATTTGGACAGTAAGAAAGACAAAAAAGATTATATAAAAGATGAAAAGCAGTTTAAATGAAACAACAAATACAACAAAAGCTGAGTAGAGATAAAACAACATATTTGTTCCTAAATGTCCAAGAAAGGTTTTATGGAAAAGATTTAAAGCTAAATCTTGAAGAAGGGGTAGGAATTTGAGAAGTAGAGAAAAGGGAAAAGAACATTCAAAGTGGAAAGAACAGAACCGACATATCAGAGATAGAAAAGTTACAAAACACATTTGTGAGATTTTGTAACTTCCACCTAAATATCCAGAGTACACTTATGAATTTATGATTTTAGGAAGGGAAATAACTAGAGTTAAATCTCAAAAAAGGATGATATTAATAGGGTATTTTGAATTAGACTATAATAGACTTTGAAAAATCAGGAAAAGTAGATATGAATGTGGGGGGGCTAAAAATATCCAATAAATATATATTTTCCTTTTAAGGTTTGTAAAACCAAACTGATGTCAAAGACATGAATAAATAACCTAGTTCCGCTCCCTTCTGTGCAAACTTTCTCATCTATGCAGTGAGACGGTATTTCACTCACTTTATTGAGATAATGTATGTAAAAGCTCTCTGTAAACCAATTTTACTTTGCTGTAACATCTGAAAATTTATAAAATTACTTTCTATCATATGAATTAATGCACATTTCATCTTCACTATTATTACTAATTGGGGTAATGAAGTAATTAAGAAAAGCCCACCAATATAAAGCAATAAAGTCATGTGGCTGAGAGGCATCTTAGATTTGTGGCAACAGGTCCAGGATTAATGAGACAAGAGAATCGATGCAGAAAAACCAATAAAATACTACAGGAGTAGATAATCTTTAAAGTAATAAAAATGTAAAAGAGATTAAGGTATAAGATTTTCAAATAAGACTCAAGAGAATATAGGAATGGACTGAATGAGGTAGTAATACAGTAGTAGTTGTAGAATGCCACAGGTGTGAACGTTAATGAGCAACTGATGCTAAATCCAAAAATGCCAACCTGGATGAACAACAGACTGATGGTAAATGGAATAAAAAACTAGGCACTGGGCAAGGATGAAGAAAGAATTGGTATAAGGTTTTCTATAGTTTGTTAAATATGATGATTTAATGTATATGAAGGACATGTGTAGGTTATATGCAAATACTGTGCCATTTTATGTAAGGGATTTGAGCACCTGTGGATTTTTGTATCTGTGGGACTGCTGGAACAAATCTCCCAGGATACTGTATTTTACACCTGTTTCGCTGGTTCTGCTCTTGTCGATTCCAAATGTGAGTGGTCCCTTGTATCTTTTCACTTTTCCATTTCCATTCTATTAGTCGGAAATCTTAAGAACTTTACTATCTGAAGTGAGACCCAAACTTTTTTCTATTTCTACCTTTCTAGATGCTTAAAGTTTAGGTAGAAATAGAAAAAAGTTTGGGTCTCACTTCAGATAGTAAAGTTCTTAAGATTTCCGACTAATAGAACGGAAATGGAAAAGTGAAAAGATACAAGGGACCACTCACATTTGGAATCGACAAGAGCAGAACCAGCGAAACAGGTGTAAAATACAGTATCCTGGGAGATTTGTTCCAGCAGTCCCACAGATACAAAAATCCACAGGTGCTCAAATCCCTTACATAAAATGGCACAGTATTTGCATATAACCTACACATGTCCTTCATATACATTAAATCATCTCGAGGTTACTTATAATACTAATATAATGTAAGTAAACAGTGGCCAGTAAGGGAAATTCAAGTTTTGCTTTTTGGAACTTTCTAGAATTTTATTCCCCAAAATATTTCAATCCATGGTTGGTTGAATCTGTGGATGCAGAACCCAAGGATAAAAAGGGTCAATTGTAACTGCAAATTTCAATTAACCTCTTCCCCAAAATAACGATTCTTAATTTAAATTTCAACTTGCAACCAATAACACAAGTTTTATTGAATTACAAAAAAAAAAAAAAATCGGTAAGCTCTTGAATTCAAAACCAACTAAAATTTCATAATTCTTCACAATTGTGTGATTACATATGTAGACAATGAAATGCCCCATGCCTAAAGTCTTATGCCTTAATGAAACATCAAATTACACTACTAAAGAGTTTACTGTCTGAATTTATATTCTTAGTTTCTCAATTAGGCAGAGAAGGTACGAGCACACTCAAGTTTATAATATGTTTGAGAGAAGATTCTTTTGATAGTAGTAAATACATTTCTACCCTAAATTATGTCATTTCAAACCTTTTAAAAATAATTAAAATTTCAAACTGTCAATTACACAGTTTATGAAAATAAAGTGTGACTCAAGGTTTTGATACTTTGTTCAATTTTTAGAATTTATAAAAAATAATCAAGACTCAAGCCAAGATTGGAAGGCTTTGTGATGACACAAATGTATAACTTACTATTTTCTTAATACAGATATAACAAAATATTAGACAAACTATAGTTAAAATAACTGCTTTATAACATGTTAACAGTATCTAACAACACTTACATTTAATCAAATAAGCAGCATACCACAGATTAGATTTCTCACTTTAGTCCTCCATAGTAACCAGAAATATGAAAAGCTGACTCTAAGGACATTTTTGAGAGTCATTTCTAGAACAGAGAAACTTAGCTATGTATCAGTGCAAATAATCGAATGAGAGAGGTTATTCTAGAAAATTAATATCAATTTGCTTTTTCCATATTCTGTCATTCTCATTATCACTATCATTGCTGGGAATACAATGAAGATCACATTTTTTAAAAAGTAAGTGCTTACCTAAAAGCCCAATCTAATAAAAATTATTGTAGCACAGAAACTTTAACTCCCAGCAAACTATTATTTTATTAAATTTTCTAGAATTATCTTCATATCACACTTAAAAAAAATCCTAAATACAATTAAAAAACAAGTATCATTGTTAGTAAAAGTTACTGACAGTGAAGTACAGATTTTTAAAATAAGGAAATTAGGAACCCTTGTCTCATTTACAGTATAAACAAAGAATACCTTCAATAAGACTATCACAAACAGAAATCACCTTTTCCAAAACAAATAACTTACAGTATATTTAACAGTCCCTTTGGGTTTCTGAAAAGACATTCTTCTCCCATCTTTTTTGTCTAGGGTCTTCTTTTGGCCAGTATCTGGAAAAAAAGATGATGTAAAATTCTATTAAATTATTTTCCCTTTCAGAGTAATTTAAGGACAGCTAAATAGAGCTGAGGGAGCAGATATTTACAGATTCACCAGGAATACAGCTTGCCACCTAGGATTCTCTGCTCTAAAATACAACCAAATATCAAAATAAGTAAATGTACTTCCTTCCCTGCTAGGTTTACAAACTGACCAGTATGAAGCAATACATTTAATAACTGGAAGTCAATTCAAAACCTAAGGAAGGAAGGAGACAAGATGGCGGAGAAGTAGGTGGACAAGGGGCACATCTCTCTCCATGGATGTATCGGGAACACAGAAGATCAGATGTAAAAGATCATGTGGAGCACGAGCTGAGGCTGGCAGGAGTCCCTGACCACCAGAAAGGAATATATAGAGCCACACAAAACTGAGTAGGATGAAGGAAGGAAGGAAAAAAGAAGAGCAGAGAGAGCAGAGTGAGCAGGGTCAGACATGCACCCAGCAGGTGGGGAAGCTGAAGCAGCGGTGAGATCCCCACATTTGGGGCAATCAGTTGGGACCGAGGGGAAGCATTCAAAACTGCTGGAGAGTGAAGCAGCTGATATGTGACAGTCTGAATAGAGTGAGACCCACACAGACAATCTGGGACGTGACCCTACATACCCCAGACAGGAACGCAAGTCCACTAGAACGTGTGATGGCTGGGAGCTGGAGTGTAGGGATTGGAGAGCAATCCCAGGGTGAGGACTGCTTTTCACTTCAGAGAGATGGCAGGAGGAGACAGGAGAGAAGATATGGCCACAGGGAATGCTTTTGAAGCAAAGCTTGGAAGCCATGGAGGCAGGGCACTACTGCTGAGTCACATGCAAGGTGTGGAGTCATCACTTAAAAACTTGGAACAAAACTACCATATAACCCAGAAATCCCACTAGTGGGCATATACCCTGAGAAAACCATGATTCTAAAAGACACATGCACCCCAGTGTTCACAGTAGCACTATTTACAATAGCCGGGACATGGAACCAGCCTAGATGTCCACTGACATATGAATGGATAAAGAAGTTTTGGTCCATATAAACAATGGACTATTGAACCTAGAACCTGTTGTACAGAGTGAAGTCAGAAAGAAAAAAACAAATATTGCAATATTAACACATATAAATGGAATTTAGAAAAACGTTACTGATGTAACATTTGCAGGGCAGCAAATTGTAGGGTAGGGCAGAGATAGACTCACTGAATGCATTACTACAAATAAAGCTAGTGGAGGTGGTGGAATTCCAGCTCAGGTATTTAAAGTCCTAAAAGATGATGCTGTTGAAGTGCTGCACTCAATATACCAGCAAATGTGGAAACTCAGCAGTGGCCACGGGACTGGAAAAGGTCAGTTTTCATTCCAATCCCAGAGAAAGGCAACGCCAAAGAATGCTCAAACTACAGTACAATTGCACTCATTTCAAATGAGAGCAAGGTAATGCTCAAAATCCTTCAAGCTAGGCTACAACAGTATATGAAACAAGAACTTTCAGATGTACAAGCTGGATTTAGAAAAGGCAGAGTAACCAGAGATCAAATTGCCAACATCCGCTGAATCAGAGAAAAAGCAAAGGCATTCCAAAAAAAAAGATCCTCTCTGCTTCATTGACTATGCAAAAGCTGTTGACTGTGTGGATCACAACAAACTGTGAAAAATTCTTCAAGAGATGGGAATACCAGACCACCTGACCTGCCTCCTGAGAAACCTGTATTCAGGACAAGAAGCAACAGTTAGAAACAGACATGGAACAACAGACTGGTTCCAAATTGGGAAAGGAGTATGTCACGGCTATATATTGTCACCCTGCTTATTTAACTTATATGCAGAGTACACCATGCTAAATGCTGGGCTGTATGACTCACAAGCTGGAATCAAGACTGCTGGGAGAAATATCTACAACCTCAGCTATGCAAATGATACCATTCTAAAGGCAGAAAGTGAAGAGGAACTAAAGATCCTCTTGATGAAGGTGAAAGAGCAGAGTGAAAAGCTGGCTTAAAACTCAACATTCAAAAAACTAAGATCACGGCATCTGGTCCTGTCACTTCATAGCAAATAGATAAAGTGGAAGCAGTGACAGATTTTATTTTCTTGGGCTCCAAAATCACCGAGGATGGTGACTGCAGCCATGAAATTAAAAGACACTTATTCCTTAGAAGGAAAGCTATGACAAACCTAGACAGCATATTAAAAAGCAGAGAAACCAACTTTGCTGACAAAGGTCCATACAGTTAAAGCTATGGTTTTTCCAGTAGTCATGTATGGATGTGAGAATTGGACCATAAGGAAGGCTGAGTGTGGAAAAAATGGATGCTTTCAAACTGTGGTGCTGGAGAGGACTCATGAGAGTCCTTTGGACAGTAAGGAGATCAAACCAGTCAATCCTAAAGGAAATCAACCCTAAATATTCACTGGAAGGACTGGTGCTGAAGCTGAAGCTCCAATCTTTGGTCACTTGATGTGAAAAGCTGACAAACTGGAAAAGACTCTGATGCTGGGAAAGACTGATGGCAGCAGAAGGGAGTAACAGAGGATGAGATGGTTGGATGGCATCATTGATTCAATGGACATGAGTTTGAGCAAACTCTGGGAGATAGGGAAGGACAGGGAAGCCTGGTGTGCTGCAGTTTATGGAGTTGCAAAGAGTTGGGACGGGACTTAGCAATAGAACAACAATAAAGACTCAGACACAGAGAACAGACTTGTGACACAGTGGGGAAAGGAGAGGGTGGGATGAATTGAGAGAGTAGCAAAGAAAGTAGATTAATTGAGAGACTAAGATACATGTTAGCACATGTAAACAGATAGCCACTGGCAATTTGCTGTATGATGCAGGGAGCTCAACTGTGTGCTCTCTGACAACCCAGAGGGGTAGGATGTGGTGGGAGGTGGGAGAAAGGTTTAAGAGGGAGGGAACATATGTATACCTATGGCTGATTCATGCTGATGTATGGCAGAAATCATCACAATATTGTAAAGCAATTATCCTCCAATTAAAAAAATAAATCGAAGAAACGCAACTGTCAGCTGAAAGGAAGTTATTAAAAAGCAAATTAAGGACTTAAAATTTATTAATTTATTAAAAGTAAATTAGGTTATTAAAAAGTAAATTAAATATCTTTCAACACATCTAGTCCTATTATAATAAAGTATATTTGAAGTTTATTATTATTAACCAAACCAAGTTTGAAGCATGTAACATTAATCTTCACAGAGGAAAACATCTCTAGTTCTAATACAATCATAGTTAAAGATAAAATCTTCACTATGGAGTTATATTAAAATACTGTATTCTTTATACATACCATGAAGTAGATTAAGATATGCTTTCATATATAAACATACTTTTTATGCACACCATTTCAGATAGAGTGCAAACTATTTGTCACTTGATTATCAAGATATTTCATTTGAACACATCATTACCACCAAGTTTATAGTATCTGTTTTAAATTCTGTATTAGTGTTAGCTTTCTCATCTGTACTTCATGTAACAAAGATTGCACAGAACTGATAAAATATCACTCCTATCTAAACAATTTTAAATAAAATCAATCTCTAAAAAACTAATAAACTCAAAACTGAATAAGATCATAAACATAACAAGATGTTATAGTTATGCTCAATTTTTACAAGATTAAAACAGTAATTCTCAAAGAAAAATTAGCTCTACCTAAGCCTAAGGAATTTACAAAATATCTTCCTTTGTTCTCCCTCCATCCAATCTTAATTGATATTTTGACTATTCTAGAGTTTGTTTATACGTATCTAATTAGCTCAGTTAGGTGAATGGTTCTAATGAAGCATTAACAATGATAAAAATAAAGTTCACATCTCAAAAAAACCCAATTTGCTCTACAGTACTTAAAAAGGCTGTCACCTTTCTGATCACCCAGGTTAAGGCAGATCTCTACTACTAGTCATATAGGGTCTTTGTTTCCTTCACAGTATCTGGCACAGTTTTAAGTTTCTTTTTAAATCTCTTCCACTAAACTGTAACCTATAAAACACCCTACTTAGTTCCACAATGACTCCTCAGTACCTAACAAAGAGACTAACACATAGCAAGCATCAAATGTGAATGAAATAATGTTTTGAAGCTACGGCTTAAACTGTATCTAGAACTGCCACAATTCTTACAGTCATTTTCTTTTTTAAAGAAAAGTGGACAAAGAAGAAAATTATATACTATTTGGCTGTAGAAAAAGAGATGTTTTCCTAAAGTTACGCTGGGAATGAAAAATGGTATAATTCTTAGGGAAAGACAGCATTTTTTCTTTTCACTCTATTCCAATTTTCCTCCATTAAACAGCATATATTTAAGTTTGTTTTTTGTGATAAAACATTAAAGCTATTTTAAAATACATTAAAATATTAATTCCTTTCCTCTATCTCATTTTGCAATTTAAAAGCAGTGCAAAATGTAAGTTCAGATTACTTTTAACTAATAATATATATCCTTTCATGATTTCAGGAGTAAATGATGGTCTGGACTTGCTTTGTATAGTTGTATTTTTTAATCTGTTAAAAGAGTTCATTAAAGGTCTAAAAGAAAGTGTTAGTCACTCAGTCATGTCCGATTCTTTGCGACTCAAGGGACTGTAGTCCATGAGGCTCCTCTCTCCATGGAATTATCCAGGCAAGAATACTAGAATGGGTTGCCATTCCCTTCTCCAGGGGATCTTCCTGACCCAGGGATCAAACCTGGGTCTCCTGCATTGCAGGCAGATTCTCTGTCTGAGCCACCAATTACAATTAAATTTGCAACTGCAATATCATTTTCAAAAGTTTACCATGGAGTGCAGTTCAGAGAAAGAAAACTAATATATCAGGCTTCTGCAGCTTAAAGTTTGAAACAAACTGAAAGCACTCACTTTAATAATTTAAAATTATAATAAAATATATTGCAATAAGTCATTATAAGTTCTAAAATTATTTTAATAACCAATATTAAAACATGTATTAATAAATATAAGTACCAGAGCACAATGAAATACACTAATCATTCTCTTCTATCAATACAGAAATATAATCACAATATTTGAGAATTGAAAGTGATCACACGGGTTACGTAGCCCCGTTTCCTATTTGTTAACTTTATACTACCCTTTTAAAGACAGTTGCCAGTATACATGAATCTGGATTGGGAGTATGGAAAAGAGAGGCCCCATTTAGCTTCCTCACAAAATTATTAGTATTACAGTTTAGAAATGCATAGATATTTATGATTTGAAAATGAAAATAATAGTGAACATATATCAAGTGCCTAGCATATGCCAGGGCTTCCAGATAGCTCAGTTGGTAAAGAATCCACCTACAATGCAAGAGACCCAGTTTGACTCCTGGGTTGGGAAGATCTGCTAGTGAAGGGATAGGCTACCCACTCCAGTATTCTAGCATGTGCCAGGTACTGCTCTAAGTACTCATTTCCTATCTTACCTATTCATCAACCTTATACAGAGGGTATCACTTTTACTCCCATTTTACAACTGAGAAAACCAAGGTACAATTTTGGTTATTACAACAGGATACTGTTCAGCAGTTCACTGCTAAACACTGTGTGCTGAAATGCAAATAACCGTCCCCCCACAAGAGAACAATCTGTCACAAAATGTCAACCCTGCACAAGGTGGGAAACCATGCAATATACCCTAATAGTAGCCATGACATATAGAAGGTGCTCCATAAATATCAAATGAATATATAATACTTTCCCCTGAGGTACAATTATCTGGTATGGTGGAAAGAGCAAGGGCATTAGATTTTACATATCAGAAGCAGAAGCTTAATGTATGTAATCTAAAACAAGAAATTCCCATCTAGACTGTATTCTATAAGTTTTGATACACTGTATTTTAATAATTTCATCCAAAATATTTCATGACTTCTACCCTAATTTCTCCATTTGCTATTTTAAGAATATTGCTTAATTTGCTAATCTATGACAATTAAAAATTTTCATCTTTTCGTTAGTGATTTCTAACCATACTGTGATAAAAAAAAATACTCTTAAATAGTTAAAACCTGTAAAATTCATTAAAACTTGCTTTACAATCATGTATAAATTTAGCAAATGCTCCATATACATGTGCTTGAAAAGAATGTGTACTCTATACAGAAGGGCAGTGCTATATGTATGTGTGTGCGTGCATGTGTGGACATGCATGCACACACCCACACACAAACACCTATCTCCATATCCCTGAGATCAAATTTTCTGACTGGGTTCAAATCTTCTATATACATATTGGTTTGGTTCTGCACACTTTCTTCAAATTACTGCTAGAGGTTGTTAAAATCTCTCACTATGATTGTGGGTTATTCAGTTCCTCAAACGTTTCTTTACTTTGCTTTCTATATTTTGAGACCATGATATTAGGTTCACACAAAATAAAAACTGTTATATCTTTCTGGTTATGTTGAACCTTTTCTTAGAATATTTTTAGACTTAAAGTTTGATATACTTTTAAACAATTATTTTTATTTTTTTGGCTGCTCCATGTGGCATGTGGGATCTTAGTATCCCAACCAAGGATCAAACCCATACCCCCTGCAGTGGAAGCCAGGAGTCTTAACCACAAGGGCCAGTAGGGAAGTCCCAATTGAGCAACAAAGATTGACCTAGAGATTATACTAAGTGATGGCATTCATATAGAAAAAGACAAATGTCATATCACTCATATGTGGAAGGAACCTAGTTTTTTTAAAATGATACAAATGAACTTATTTATAAAACAGAAACAGACTTACAGATATTGAAAACACACTTATGGTTACCAAAGGGGAAAGGGTGGCAAGTGAGGAATAAATCAGGACTTGGGTTGAATATACATGTGCTACTATATATAACATGGCATCCGGTCCCATCACTTCATGGCAAATAGATGGGGAAACAATGGAAACAGTGAGAGACTTTATTTTGGGGGGGCTCCAAAATCACTGCAGATGGTGACTGCAGCCGTGAAATTAAAAGACGCTTGCTCCTTGGAAGAAAAGCTATGACCTACCTAGACAGCATATTAAAACGCAGAGGCGTTACTTTACCAACAAAGGTCCGTCTAGTCAAAGCTATGGTTTTTCCAGGAGTCATGTACAGATGTGAGAGCTGGACCATAAAGAAAGCTGAGCGCCGAAGAATTGAAACTTTTGAACTGTGGTGTTGGAAAAGACTTTTGAGAGTCCCTTGGACTGCAAGGAGATCCAGCCAGTCAATCCTAAAGGAAATCAGTCCTAAATTTTCATTGGAAGGACTGATGCTGAAGGTGAAGCTCCAATACTTTGGCCTCCTGATGAGAAGAACTGATTCACTGGAAAGATCCTGATGGTGGGAAAGATTGAAGGCAGGAGGAGAGATGAGATGGTTGGATGGCATCACTGACTTGATGGACATGAGTTTGAGTAGGCTCTGGGAGTTGGTGATGGACAGGGAAGCCTGGTGTGCTGCAGTCCATGGGGTCGTGAAGAGTCAGACATGACTGAGCTACTAAACTGAACTGATATATAACACTGGGGAAGAAAATAGCAACCCACTCTAGTATTCTTGCCCGGAGAATCCCATGGACAGAGGAGCCTGCTAGGCTGCAGTCCATGGGGTCACAGAGAGTCAGAAAGGACTGAGTAACTAACACACACACATTAAACAATTATGTTAGTGGTCATACCATAAATTATAGCCTAAATTGTTAATTTTCAGTCTAATATTTACTAGTACTTTTATCTTCCTTCTGGTCAATGTAAGGATGTTAAAAACTGTGTGATCCTACCAAGACTTATATGCAATATTTATTGCATATTTCAATTATATATATATATTCAAAAACACTCTTAAGACATTATTTTTCTAGACAGTCAACATTCATTTGGTTCTTCCCTCATATTTACCATTTTTATCGCAACTCTGGGTAATTTTGCAGGGGATGGATTCTTACTTGGTACGTGTTCTCCTCTGTTGTTTAGTTTCCACTGTTTCTGTTGAGAAATAACTGTCAATCTTATTCTTACAGCACTGACTACTTGTTCTAAATGCTTTTAAAATTCTTCATCTTTGGTGAGATTTGTACTGATTCCACTTGGGGCTTTGGAGAAGGAAATGGCAACCCACTCCAGTATTCCTGCCTGAAGAATCCCATGGACAGAGAAACCTGGTAGGCTATATAGCTAGATACGACTAAAGTGACTTAGCATGCACACACTTGGGGTTTGTAGCGATGCTTGAATCTGTGAATTTCATCATTCTTGGCATTTTCAGTCATTCTTCTCTTAAATAATACTTCTGCCTTCATTCTCTCTCTCCTTTCCTTTGGGGACTCAAATATACACATATTAGAACTTCTAATTATATCTTGTATTAAACTTATTCCCGCCTTTATTTTCCAGCTCCCCCCCCCCCACTTTATTCTGGATATTTTCCTTTGATCTATTTTTCAATTCACTAATTCTTTCTTCTGTGGTGGCCGATTTGCTATTAAATTCATCCACAAAGGTCCTAATTAGAAAATTATTTTCAATTCTGGAATATCCATTTTTCTTTTTTATAGTTTGAATCTCTACAAAACTCTCAATCAGCTCAAAATTCTCAACACAGCTATTTTAAATCTGATAACTGCAAGATACAGGGTTCCTGTGGGTCTATTTCTATTCTCTTGTTGTTTCTGATATCTTACCATGTGCCTAATTATATTTTCTGTACTGTAAATTAAATATGAAAAATTGTCTATAGACAGAATTTGACACACAGAAAGCTGCAATTCTCTAGACAGGATCAATGCTTGCTTCTGCCAAACACTTGAGGACACTACCAATACCAAATCTTATTAATGCAGTTACAGGAATGATGATTTAAAGCCAATTTACCATCCTATGAGTTTTCCTCTATTCCTACAGCATTTTGGGGGTCCTAAGTGAGAGTAGTTCATTCCTCTACTGTGGTAGGTCTTGTACTGTGTCCCTGTTCCCTCATACTAACAGACTGCCAACAGCAACTTTTAATCTCTGAGCTGCTGCTTCTGGAATCAATACTTCCCCTGGGGAAAAAAGCAATCCCAAATTGGAGCTGCTCTTCCTTCAGCCTCTGTCCTCACTCAGATCCTAATCTAGTTCTATCAATCAGTTTTCTGATAGCCTCAATAAAATTTGTTTTGGCCCAGCTATTCATGCACTGGAGAAGGAAATGGCAACCCACTCCAGTGTTTTTGCCTGGAGAATCCCAGGGACCGGGGAGCCTGGTGGGAGGCCATCTATGGGATCGCACAGAGTCGGACACGACGGAAGCGACTTAGCAGCAGCAGCAGCACAGAACTGGTGGAGAAGGAAATGGCAACCCACTCCAGTATTCTTGCCCAGAGAATCCCAGGGACAGAGGAGCCTGGTGGGCTGCCGTCTATGGGGTCACACAGAGTGGGACACAACTGAAGTGACTTAGCATGCATGCACTTATTTATTTAAAATAGAAATATAGGTGATTTACAATGTTGTGTTAGTTTCTCATATATAGCAAAGTGATTCAGTTATACATAGATTAGATCAGATCAGATCAGTCGCTCAGTTGTGTCCGACTCTTTGCGACCCCATGAATCGCAGCACGCCAGGAGTTCACTCAGACTCACATCCATCGAGTCAGTGATGCCATCCAGCCATCTCATCCTCTGTCATCCCCTTCTCCTCCTGCCCCCAATCCCTCCCAGCATCAGAGTCTTTTCCAATGAGTCAACTCTTCGCATGAGGTGGCCAAAGTACTGGAGTTTCAGCTTTAGCATCATTCCTTCCAAAGAAATCCCAGGGCTGATCTCCTTCAGAATGGACTGGTTGGATCTCCTTGCAGTCCAAGGGACTCTCAAGAGTCTTCTCCAACACCACAATTCAAAAGCATCAATTCTTCGGCGCTCAGCCTTCTTCACAGTCCACCTCTCACATCCATACATGACCACAGGAAAAACCATAGCCTTACATATTGTTTTCCATTATGGTTTATTAGAGAATATTGAATATGGTTCCCTGGGCTATACAGTAGGACCTTGTTGTTTATCTATTTTATATATCATAGTTTCCATCTGCTAATCCCAAACTCATAATTTGTCCCTTCCCACACCCTTTTCCCTTTGGTAACCATAAGTTTTCTATGTCTGTGAATCTGTTTCTGTCTCGTAAATTAGTTCAGTTGTATTATATTTTAGATTCCACATTTAAGTGATATCATACGGTATTTGGCTTTCTCTGACTTACTACACTTGGTATGATAATCTCTAGGTCCATCCATGTGGCTGCAAATGGCATTATTTAATTCTCTTCCATGACTGAGTAGTATTCCACAATATATAACTATTGTAAACAGTGCTGCAATGAACAATGGGGTGCATGTATCCTTTTGAACCATGTTTTTCTCTGGATATATTACCAGGAGTGGGACTGCTGAATAATAAAGTAACTCTATTTTTAGTTTTCTAAGGAATCTCCATACTGTTTTCCATAATAGCTGTAACAATTTACATTTCCACCAATAGTGTAGGAGTTCCCTTTTCTCCACAAACTCTCCAGGATTTATTAATTGCAGGCTTTTCAATGATTGGTCCAGTTTTTTAAATTGTTCTTAGCAGGACAGTCTGAATTATCTAGCTTGCTATTATTACCAGACTGAGAAGTCCAAAGAGATTTTTAAGCAGAGAATTGACAAAGCAGTATCAGACCTTTAAATTAAAAATCATTTTGGTAATAGAATGGGAAAGGCAAACTAGAATAAAGCAAGCCTGAAAAACCAATGATGAATCCTGTATGAAGTCTCATTTTAATATACTAAAAGACTCCTAATATAACTGAATATTGTAATTTTGGCTGTAGTTACTGATAAAAAGTTTGATGATTTAAAAATATTGAGCTGGGAGTCAATTATTTTCATACGATAAAACAGATTTTAAATTCTGAAAATATCTTCAAAACTAAGAAAGTTACACTGAGAACTGCTTTTCTAATTAACTGATTCCATCTATAGTGCAGTAGTATAGGAAACTATGCCTATGTTTTCAACCTTTCACTTGCTAATGACTCCTTATCCATAGTCAAAACAGAAAAAAAAAATTTTTTTAATCCCTCAGTTTTTCTTCAACTTTGTACCCATCCTGCTCTAGATATCAGCCTTTCTGCTTCTTTTCATAGTTGAACTTTTAGAAATGAGTCTAGTCTCACTGTCCTTACTCTATCAAGAGATTCCACAACGTACTGCAATAGCTTCTGTCTTCCCAGTTCCCTAAACCTGTAAAGGAGACCAAACTAAGGGGAAAATCAGATGAGCTTTTTCCATTTTATTTTATTTGCTCTTTGTGAAGCACCAAACTAATGCCTTAATGCTCACCTTTCCTTTTTATTTGGTAACATCTCAAGTCCCTTGGTCTCTAAAACATTTGCTGTTCCCCTTTAATGCTCCTTTCCTCTACCTAATCAAGGAATTTTTGTGTGTGGCCCACTTCTTCTTTTTTTTTTTTTTTCACGTTTCAATGCCATTCTCCCAAATCTCCCCACCCTCTCCCTCTCCCACAGAGTCCATAAGACTGATCTATACATCAGTGTCTCTTTTGCTGTCTCGTACACAGGGTTATTGTTATCATCTTTCTAAATTCCATATATATGCATTAGTATACTGTATTGGTGTTTTTCTTTCTGGCTTACTTCACTTTGTATAATAGGTTCTAGTTTCATCCATCTCATTAGAACTGATTCAAATGTATTCTTTTTAATGGCTGAGTAATACTCCATTGTGTATGTACCACAGCTTTCTTATCCATTCATCTGCTGATGGACATCTAGGTTGCTTCCATGTCTTGGCTATTATAAACAGTGCTGCGATGAACATGGGGTACACATGTCTCTTTCCCTTCTGGTTTCCTCAGTGTGAATGCCCAGCAGTGGGATTGCTGGATCATAAGGCAGTTCTATTTCCAGTTTTTTAAGGAATCTCCACACTGTTCTCTTTGGTGGCTGTACTAGTTTGCATTCCCACCGACAGTGTAAGAAGAGTTCCCTTTTCTCCACACCCTCTCCAGCATTTATTGCTTGTAGACTTTTGGATTGCAGCCATTCTGACTGGCGTGAAATGGTACCTCATAGTGGTTTTGATTTGCATTTCTCTGATAATGAGTGATGTTGAGCATCTTTTCATGTGTTTGTTAGCCATCTGTATGTCTTCTTTGGAGAAATGTCTATTTAGTTCTTTGGCCCATTTTTTGATTGGGTCATTTATTTTTCTGGAGTTGAGCTGTAGGAGTTGTTTGTATATTTTTGAGATTAGTTGTTTGTCAGTTGCTTCATTTGCTATTATTTTCTCCCATTTTTTTTTTAAATTTATTTTTATTTATTTTTTTTTTAATTTTCTCCCATTCTGAAGGCTGCCTTTTCACCTTGCTAATAGTTTCCTTTGTTGTGCAGAAGCTTTTAAGTTTAATTAGGTCCCATTTGTTTATTTTTGCTTTTATTTCCAATATTCTGGGAGGTGGGTCATAGAGGATCCTGCTGTGATGTATGTCGGAGAGTGTTTTGCCTATGTTCTCCTCTAGGAGTTTTATAGTTTCTGGTCTTACGTTGAGATGTTTAATCCATTTTGAGTTTATTTTTGTGTATGGTGTTAGAAAGTGGTCTAGTTTCATTCTTTTACAAGTGGTTGACCAGTTTTCCCAGCACCACTTGTTAAAGAGATTGTCTTTAATCCATTGTATATTCATGCCTCCTTTGTCAAAGATAAGGTGTCCATATGTGCGTGGATTTAAACCTTCATGATATAGAATGCTACTGTTGTTGTTTAGTTGTGTCTGATTCTTTTGTGACCCCATGGACTGGAGCCCACAAGGCTCCTCTGTTCATGGGACTTCTCAGGCAAGAATACTGGAGCGGGTTGCCATTTCCTTCTCTAGGGATAGTCCCAACCCAGGAATTGAACCCCCATCTCCTGCACTACAGGTGGATTCTTTACTGCTGAGCCACTGGGGAACTTCCATATAGAGTGCTAATACAGCCTTGCTACTTAAAATTATGTTCTAAGGATCAGCAGCACTGGCATCACCTGGGAGCTTACTGTGAACAGAGAATCTCAGATTTCACTCCAGAACTACTGATTCCCATTGGCATGCACAATAAATTTGAGAAGCACTGTTAATAGAGATTTTGAAAGGATTAAGCTTGCAGACTGAGTAACTGACAGAAGAAATAGGCTTCTTTACAACTTCCCACTCATGACAGTAACACTAGCATCTTCAAACGTCTGTCAAACTAATTGTTTAATAGTCACTGTGATAGATTACTACTGTTACTAAATATCTTGTATCTCCCTGGGGAGGAAAAGAAAATACACTGTACCATCCCACTGATGTCAGACATGAATAGAAACCATAAGTCTTTTGGCAGAAGTGTTAAGATCCAACATTATACTTCTTAGCTCTTTTTTCCTTCTATCTTAAGACCAGGGCTATTTCATATAGTGGCTACTCCCTAAAAGGCTATTACACATACACATACCTGTGCACACACATCTAGTCATTCCTGTTTCTGCTCCTGGTTAAATTATAGTGCTTGGAAAAGAAAATTTCTTCAAGAATTCATACATAAGAAGCAAATCACTGACTAGCGGAAAAAGAAAACAGTCTAGCTTGCTTAAGACACAAGAATGAGATTATACCAAGGGTATCAAAATAAAAACTCTAGGAATGATAAAAGGATCTAACAGGGAGTACTGAACAATTATATAGGGGGGGAAATTGCAAACATAATGTAATAAATACCAGGAAGTGGAGAGAAGAAATACAGGAGATGAAACGTTCAAATCACCTAAGAGTTAAACAAACCCCACCTAAAACTGAAACGAGAATGTAATAATACCAACCTCTTAATATTTTTGCAAATTCTGCTTAACTTTAGACACACTAGGAAATACTTGCTTAAGGCAAACAAATATTATCTTTTAGTCACTCTTACTTTCTAATCATCCACTCATCATTTTATACATAAATATACATAAAACTGGAGAAGGAAATAGCAACCCACTCCAGTATTCTTGCCTAGAGAATTCCATGGACAGAGGAGCCTGACAGGCTACAATCCATGGGGTCGCAAAGAGTCGGACATGACTGAGCAACTAACACACACACATACATAAAATAGATCTGAACAATAACATCTACCCTAAAATTAGTAATATCACTAGATATTGGATTAGAGGTAGCTTTTAAACTTTAATTTTTGTTATGTATGACTTCATAGTTAGCACGCATTAGTTTTACCAAAGTTTAGAATCTAGTACCCACCTCTCAGTTAAGACAAACCATCAGATAACTGCATATATAAATTAATCATTTTGGCCCTATATGGAATTGTTTTTTACAGCCTTGCATTTTGTTGTTATACCATTGAACTACATTAAGTAATGGTATTAAAAAAACAGCTTTTTGAAATCAGAATCTGTATTTACTATAAAGATGATAAGGATATTTTTTGCTATGTTAAGAGTTGCATGAGGATTTTTTTCTCTTTATTCTATCAGGAAAAGTCATGTTTCTTTTACCTAAGCAATAGTTTTATCTTTACCTTAGTGACATTGTGATTTATCCCTGATCACATTTCCCTTTTTTCACTGATTGCTAGAAATCAAAGGCAAATTTTGGGCCTTTCCCTAATACATTACTCTGACCTTAAAATATGCCCCTTTTTGTATGAACATTCATTCATTCAACAAAATGTATTGAGTCTCAATATAAGTTTGCTGGTGGCCATTGGGACTTTTATACACAGAAGACTATTTGCAATTACTTTACTTTTTAATTAATCTTTGATTTACTGAAGTGCAAATATAAAAATCCAGTTTTCCCTTAAGTCTTCAACTATGTCAGTGTATTATACTTACAAAACTAGTAAATTTTAACACTTTCTAAGATCTTTCAATAGTTAACTCAGAAAACAAACTAGATATCCTTAAATAATCCCATTTATAAACTAGAGTAATTACATTCTCTCATCTATACTAAAAGGCACTTATAAATCTACTATATTTTATTGTAAACACTTTAATTGCCTCTATAACAAGAAAATCTTTCTAAACTCTTTAGTAAATACATTACAATAAAGTTTTAAATATAATGAAAAGTTCTCTTTGGTATTCATTTTCAATTAAATTCTTAGACTAATTTACATGCACTCTAATAGGCCTAATTCTCTGAAATATAACAAATATTTTAAAGACCAAATACACTAATTATTCCTAATCTTAATACAAAATACTAGGTATTTAACAAATTTCATCATTTCTATATTTACTTCTGACCTTAACATGAACAAATCTTAATGTACCCACTAAAAAAAGCAGTGATTCTCAAAGTGTGGTCCCCAAATTAGCAGCATCAGCATTAGATGAGTTGTTGCTGGAAATGCAAACTATGGGGTCTAGCTCAGAAGTATTGAATCAGAAACTCTAGAGGAGGGGTCCAACATTTTCAACAAGCCTTTGGGTGATGCTGAGGCACACTAAAGTTTGAGACTTACTGCTTTATTGTAGCCTGAAATACTCAAGAGGCAGTTCTGTCCAAAAACACAGATAAGTCTTGCGTTCAGCCATCCTGTGAGATGAGCAGCAATTCTAAAATGGGCAAATCTACTCTTGAGAACCAATGGAATCAGGGAACACTGTTATGACTTCAAACTTCATCAAAGTTACTATCAGAGCAGACTGAGGCTGTTTATCTAGAAAAGATTCTTTCCCCACCTCCCACCTTAGGAAATGAGACTAAGACTGCAGACATCTAGGATTATCTTCTTCCGTGACTGACCAGTACTCTTAATTAACAGTTACCCTAACAACTGGGCTTCCTTGGTGGTTCAGATGGTAAAGTGCCTGTCTGCAATGCAGGAGACCTGGGTTCGATACCTGGGTTGGGAAGAACCCCTGGAGAAGGAAATGGCAGCCCACTCCAGCAGTCTTGCCTGGAAAATCCCATGGACGGAGGAGCCTGGTAGGCTACAGTCCATGGGGTACCAAAGAGTCGGGTACGACTGAGTGACTCCACTTTCTAACAATTGGTACTACAAATCCTTTACAGGCACTTGGTTTTTCCTGGGTTCAAGTTAAACTATTATCTAACTCTTTCAGACAATCTGCATCTCAATTTCCAACCCGAAATGTATCAAAGTTTTCTTACACCTTCCTTGGAGTTTGTATTTTCAGCTCAGTCATTTAATATTTTTCTGACTCTAAAGAAATTTCAATGACAATCCATCTTATCCTTTACCTAAATTGTTTTAACTTTAACATCAAACAAAACAATCTTGCATTCTTCTCATGCTTTTTTTTGTCTGACATAACTCTTAGAAATAGGAAGATAACACTCAAATGGATTTTGTCTCTCTCATTTCTCTGCCTAGCCAAGTTTCTTAATCAGGAAAATGGGTTAATAATAGTACTTACCTCACCAAGTTGTTATTAGGATTAAACAAAAATATTTGGTAGTAGCTGCCCCATATAAAGAGAAGGCAATGGCACCCCACTCCAGTGTTCTTGCCTGGAGAATCCCAGGGACGGGGGAGCCTGGCGGACTGCTGTCTCTGGAGTCGCACAGAGTCAGACACGACTGAAGTGACTTAGCAGCAGCAGCAGCCCCATATAAAGTGTTCTTAGCTGCTCTAATTGTCATTTTCCCAAAAGATATTGTTTTATTAATAAATGATAAAAGTAAATGAAAAGAAACTTTAAATAGGAGTTCAGATATACATATTTAAAGTATACTGTCACCAAGTGGGAAAATAGAGTTGCCATAACAGGGAAGTTTATGATAAAAACTATATTACAATTAAGTTGGAACTCTAATATTTATATTTAGAGCCCCACTGTTCATGGGGTTCTCAAGACAAGAATGCTAAAATGGTTTGTCATTCCCTTCTCCAGTGCATCATGTTTTGTCAGAACTCTTCACCACGACCTGTCTGTCTTGGGCGGCCCTACACAGCATGGCTCATATTTCACTGAGTTACACAAGGCTGTGATCCATGTGATTGTTTCGGTTAGTTTTCTGTGACTGTGGTTTTCTTTCTGTCTGCCCTCTGATGGATGAGGATAAGAAGCTTGTGTGAGCTTCCTGATGGGAGGCACTGGCTGTGGGGAAAACTGGGTCTTGCTCTGGTGGGCAGGGCCATGGTCATTAAACATTTAATTTTCTGTTGATGTGTGGGGCTGTGCCCCTCCCAGCAGTTTGGCCTGAGGTGACCCAATCTTCGAGTTTGCAAACTCTATGGTAGGCTATAGGCTCTATAGCAGGGGTAATGGTGACCTCCTCCAAGAGGACCTATGCCAGCACACCATGCCTCCCAGGATTGCTGCTGTCAGTGCCCCTGACCCCAAGGCAGGCCACTGTCAACCCACACCTCAGCCATACTCCCAAACAGTCACAGACAAGTCTGGCTCAGTCTCTTGTGGGGTCACTGTTTTTTTTCTCCTGAGTTCTGGTGCACATAAGGTTTTGTTTGTGCCCTCCAAAAGTCTCTGTTTCCCCAATCCTGGGAAAGTTCTATAATCAAATTCCACAGACCTTCCAAACCAGATTCCCTGAATATTCACTGGAAACATTGATGCTGAAGCTGAAGCTCCAATACTTTGGCCACCTAATGCAAAGAGGCAACTCACTGGAAAAGACTGATGCTGGGAAAGACTGAGGGCAGAAGAAGCGGGTGACAGAGGATGAGATGGTTAGATAGCATCACCAACTCAATGGACGTGAGTGTGAGCCAACTCCAGGAGATAGACAGTAAAGGACAGGGAAGCCTGGTGTGCTGCAGTCTGCAGGGTCACAGAGTTGGAGACAACTGAGCACCTGAACAACAACAACTAAATACTAAAAAAATATTTTTTACGTACTTATAACTACATGATCTAGTAAACTGACTATAGTGATGCCTCCAAACATGAGCTATGCGCAAGGCCTAAAAATTTTTTTAAATCATAAAATAATTTACTCTTTGCTTGCATGCACGCTAAGTCACTTCAGCAGTGTTCGACTCTTTGCAATCCTATAGCCTGCAGCTTGCCAGGCTCCTTTGTCCATGGGGATTCTCCAGGCAAGAATACTGGAGTGGGTTGCCATGCCCTATTCCAGGAGATCTTCCCGATGCAGGGATCAAACCCATGTGTTTCCTGCAGCTCCTGCACTGCAGGCAGATTTTTTACCACTAAGCCACCAGGAAAGTCCAATTTACTCTTATAGCAGGAACAAAAATGGGGTCATATGGTGTTTTCTTTGTAATTATTATTAACTAGAGCAATGGTGTGATAAGCTCCTTAACGTGTCTAAGTCCCAATTATGGTTTTCCATAGAGGGGACTATAATGTTGGAGTCAGCAAACACTATAAACTGTAAGACCAAAAGCAGACACCTTGGAGAGGAGAGAGACATTAGTAACAGTTAACAGTCAGTAAGTGGTCTGTTTTTACAGAAAGAGTAAAATCAGAAACAGATGACCCAAGTTCTATTAAGCCCATCCTTCAATGGTAAAACTATTTTACCATCATCATTACTGAACATGAAATGGTGACGGATAAGGTCACTAACAACAAATGGAGTCCTGGAATACAGCCAATCTCCAAGTGTGGAAGTGTCTGCACAAGATATACTGCTACAACACACAGGATACTTTAAACTGAAGGAAGAGTAATGAACAACAGAGAACTTAAGCAGCTGTTAAAAAAGTCTAAAATAATGATAGTCACAAGCAAAAAGAGTAGAGGAAATCCTTGAAACAGACTAACAGATACTCATTCCAAAGGACACAAATGCAAGGAAAACCCTACAGTCAAAGCCAAAAAAAATAGAGCTCTTATTTTAAGCAAAGGTTGGACTAAAAATTAATGAAGAACCATTTACTTTTTACCTGCATATGTACATGTTGCCTCTCAAAGGAATTAATTTAGAAAGCTGTACTTATTCAAGAACCAGAGGGGGTGATCAAATTATTGCTGAACATTCATTTCTTGAACTATCTTCAGAACTCTGTAGGCATAACTGTATAGACTTACAATATTTTTAACCCCAAATGCTACTTTGTAGCTTTACTTCCCAACATGTTCACTAATCCTGTTCCAAATGAAAAAAAGAACACCAGAGTTGAGAACCTTTTAGCCCATCTAATCAACCTCATTTACAAATAAGAAAATATAGGCCCAAAGAGCAAGTAATTTTCACAAATTCTTTCAGCAAGTTAATGGTAGGAAGTACCTACCCACCTGATTGTAGCTAGAAGTGTGACATCACAAGGGTTCTATAACTTGTATCAGAGACTTGGGGGCACAATGAATATTAAAGACTGGGCCATGAGTACACAAGCCAGCTTCCCCAGAAGAGGACTTTGTATAATACTTTGAAGCTGCAACTCTGAAAGAATGTCTGCTATATTAATAGCAGTGTGCTCAATAAATGTTTCTTAATCAATGAATCAGATGTGTATGTTTGGCCTTACTTATTAAAATATTCACCATATCCTTTCCTGGTTAAAAGTTGTCCCACATATTCTTCACCTGCCTAGAGGCTGGTCACATTTCAACTGTTGTCAGTAAGTCAACTGAGATCTTACACACACAAACAAACCTCTTATTCAAACACTAAAGTTCTAGTCCTCATCCCTGGTCCACCTTTAAGAGGATTTTGCACCTGATTAATGTTCTTCAAAACAGAAACGAAGTGCATACCCTTTCGTCTTTCTAATTTCATAAACAGGAGTTGTGAAGAAAAGATTTTATGTAAAGTGAAGAAAAGTTAACAAAAGGGACCATGCTAAAAATTACATTTTAATATTCAAGTTTCTTCAAAGCTTAAACTACACACTTAAACACAGAGATCAACAGATGTCCTCACTGGTTCACTGCTTTAAAATAAATCGTAGGATGTGGGGTTGTGGATAGATTTTATATTCTCTGTACTTTTCTCTAATTCCTAAACACTCTAATGCTCATATAATTTACTCTCATAATACCAAAATGCGTATCAGAACAGGTAACAAGAATCAAATATGACCATGAGAAGTCTGAGGAAGCCAACGACATTGGAGAAGTTACCGTATGCAAGACGCCAATACCGCTTTAGAAAGGGCTTTAAAAAATTTCGTAGGGTATCAGTACCGTGTCATTACGATTGATTTTTTTTTTTTTTTTTAAGAATAGTATAACTCCACTATGACGAAAGAAAACACAACAGGCGATAGAAATGACAACTGAGAAGTTTGTTACGTTCTGCCCCCTCAAGACAACACGCCTTTCAAAATACACGATACAAAAATCCGGGTTCCTGTGTACGTTACGCATTTTCTTTTTTAAAGTCGTAGTAAGTAAGCGTTGATGTGAATTCTCACATGTCAAATAAAAACAATGATCCAGCCCAAACCCAAGCCAGACAAGGCATTCTTAACGATCCACTGAGAGGAAAAACACGAGGGTCATAATTGATTCAATATTCACCTCCCAGTGGGAGGGAAAAACTTCAGAGCTCCTACCCTTGAAACAGTTGGCACGGTAAAGAAAGTCGAGTCCCAGCGCAGAGAAGCAGGAAGAGCAGGGCAGGAAGAGACGCGACGCAGCCCCGAGGAGGTCTTCCGCCCCCAGCGCTGAGCTAGCGCTCGGCCTCCTCGCCCCCCGCCCCGGCCCCGGCACACCTGCCAACGCTGGCCCGGCGCGCGCCCCCTCGCGCGGCGCCCACCCTGCCGCCATCCCTCCCCCCTACCCCCCCAGTCCTCAGCCCGGGTCGGCCGCGCGGGACGCGAAGGAAGGCTGGGCTCACCGGGTCCCTCCGGGCTGGACGGCGCCGGGGGCCGGTGGGGCGGGGACCCGCACCCGGGGTCCCCCTGGTCGGGCTCCCTCAGGTAATCCTCGAAGCGCACCTGACGGGCTTCGCCGCCACCCCCGAAGCCCCACAGGCGGTTGGCTGTGCCCCGCAGAAGGCGCCCGCTCTTCCCTGTGAACGTGGTCAGGTAGTCCATCCTGCCACGGGGGGCAGGAACCCAGGAGGAGGCCGACAGTTTCTGCTGCGACGGCCGCCGCTCGGTGCGCGCCCGCCCGCGCGTCCCACCCGACAGCGGGGGCGGCGGCGGCTCCTCACGCCTCCGGGGAGGCGGGGAGGGGGAGGGGACGGCCGCCGCTCGGCCCGGGGACGACCATCACGGAACCCTACAGCGGGGGAGTAGGAGCGGGACGAAAGTTTTTGAAAAGTTTTTGCCGTTGCTTCTTAACGCCGATTCTGGGCCAAACTTAGCTTAGAAAGTAGACACATACTTCCTGGAACAGAGGCCGCGGCGAAAAGCAGCGGCCTTTTAGCACGCCGAGCGGGGCCTGTCCGCTTCCCCCCACCCCGCCGTGCCTGGCCCCAATGGAGCCGGCCCGCCCCGCCCTGCCCCGCCCCTCCCCGGGCCGACCCGACCGGACTTTCAGGCCGCTGGGGGAAAGCTGGGGAGGGCGTTTCCCGCCCCGAGGGCCGACACGGGCGTCAGGGTGGCCCTGGGGAGGCTTTGCTGGTATTTGCGCAAAGCTTGGGGCCTGGGAGGGCAGCGTCCAAAAGCTTCTGTCCATCAAGAAGTTTCAGTGTGTGTTAGGGGGATGGGCACGAATCTACAGGAAACTTTTTGCAGTTTGAAATTTGGGGGAGGGAGGCCGAGTGGGTGAGAGGTAAAGGAGAGGTTAGTTTTAAGGTCGTAGTTAACACAAAACAGCCCAGATTAAGATGCTTCCTAAGGAAACCATCTTCGTAAAATAAAGCATCAATCGTCACGTTCGAAGTTCGCTGTGGCATCAGGAACTGATGTTAAGAGTTTGACATTCTATGACTGGTCTGTAAGGCAAGGTAATTAATTAGGGCTTTAATGTGCACCTTTACCCTTTAAGGAGAGAAAGAGCAGTGACATTTGACAGGCATTTAGTACCCAATTTTGACTCCTATGAGAGCTGGTTATTCTATTCCTTTTACGTCTGTGTTTGAAGGATCTTTAACTAAGTGGGCTTCCCAGGTGGCGCTAGTGGAAAAGAACCCTCTTGCCAATGCAGGAGACAAAAGAGAAGCAGGTTTGATCCCCTGAAAGAGGGCTGGGCAACTCACTCCAGTATTCTTGCCTGGAAAAAAAAAAAAATCCCATGGACAGAGGAGACTGGTGGGCTAAATACAGTCCATAGAGTTGCAAAGAGTCGGACACGACTGAAGCCACTTAGGAGACATGGCTCTTATTTTTTACCATGCATTAAATAAAACTTTCTTGGAATTACCAATTTATTAATGTATTTGAAGAAAAGGTTTAAATTAGAAAGTTGGAGAGCTAATCATACCTAACAATGGAGTCCAGAAAACATCTTTCAGGAACTTAAGCGTTTTGCCAAAATCATTGAAGATTATCCTCCGGGCCGCACGCCTCTGCCCCCTTTTCAATTATTTGACTGGTCTTTTTCCGACTGTTAGCATTTTCAGCTTAACAGGTAGAACAGACTTCACCATTCTAACAGCAGCATCACTTTTATACTTGGTTAAATGTATAGAATGACTGGGCTACACCGCATATACCGCAAAGTGTAATTCACAGAGTTTCTGAGTAAGGACCCAGGCATGTGAATATCCAGCAACCATCCATGTGTTTAGATGTGGTGCTTGGGAAAACACTGCTCTGGACTTCGTTCTGTACCTCCTAGGAACCCATCTGGTAGAGTAGTAAGTGGCTCCCAGTTTTTCTGAGATTTCCATTTCATAAGGAAGCACTAAGCTTAGCACCACGTCCAAAAATTAGACTCAGTAAGCTTTAAAAATTGAATTTGAATGACTTAAGTCTCAGTTCAGTTCAGTTCAGTCCAATCACGCAGTCGTGTCTGACTCTTTGCGATCCCATGAATTGCAGCACGCCAGGCCTCCCTGTCCATCACCAGCTCCTGGAGTTCAGTCAAACATCCATTGAGTCAGTGATGCCATCCAGCCATCTCATCCTCTATCGTCCCCTTCTTCTCCTGCCCCCAGTCCCTCCCAGCATCAGAGTCTTTTCCAATGAGTCAACTCTTCGCATGAGGTGGCCAAAGTACTGGAGTTTCAGCTTTAGCATCATTCCTTCCAAAGAACACCCAGGACTGATCTCCTTTAGAATAGACTGGTTGGATCTCCTTGCAGTCCAAGGGATTCTCAAGAGTCTTCTCCAACACCATAGTTCAAAAGCATCAATTCTCCAGTGCTCAGCTTTCTTCACAGTCCAACTCTCACATGCATACATGACCACAGGAAAAACCATAGCCTTGACTAGATGGACCTTTGTTGGCAAAGTAATGTCTCCGCTTTTGAATATGCTATCTAGGTTGGTCATAACTTTCCTTCCAAGGAGTGTCTTTTAATTTCATGGCTGCAATCACCATCTGCAGTAATTTTGGAGCCCCAAAAAATAAAGTCTGACACTTTCCACTGTTTCCCCATCTATTTCCCATGAAGTGATGGGACCAGAAGCCATGATCTTCGTTTTCTGAATGCTGAGCTTTAAGCCAACATTTTCACTCTCCACTTTCACTTTCATCAAGAGGCTTTTTAGTTCCTCTTCACTTTCTGCCATAAGGGTGGTCTTCTGCATATCTGAGGTTATTGATATTTCTCCCGGCAATCTTGATTCCAGCTTGTGCTTCTTCCAGCCCAGTGTTTCTCATGATGTACTCTGCATATAAGTTAAATAAGCAGGGTGACAATATACAGCCTTGACGTACTCCTTTGCCTATTTGGAACCAATCTGTTGTTCCCTGTCCAGTTCTAACTGTTGCTTCCTGACCTGCATATAGGTTTCTCAAGAGGCAGGTCAGGTGGTCTGGTATTCCCATCTCTTTCAGAATTTCCCACAGTTTATTGGGATCCACACAAAGGCTTTGGCATAGTCAATAAAGCAGAAATAGGTGTTTTTCTGGAACTCTCTTGCCTTTTCGATGATCCAGCGGATGTTGGCAATTTGATCTCTGGTTCCTCTGCCTTTTCTAAAACCAGCTTGAACATCTGGAAGTTCACAGTTCATGTATTGCTGAAGCCTGGCTTGGAGAATTTTGAGCATTACTTTACTAGCGTGTGAGATGAGTGCAATTGTGCAGTAGTTTGAGCATGTTTTGGCATTGCCTTTCTTTGGGATTGGAATGAAAACTGACCTTTTCCAGTCCTGTGGCCACTGCTGACTTTTCCAAATTTGCTGGCATATTGAGTGCAGTGCTTTCACAGCATCATCTTTCAGGATTTGAAATAGCTCAACTGGAATTCCATCACCTCCACTAGCTTTGTTTGTAGTGATGCTTTCTAAGGCCCACTTGACTTCACATTCCAGGATGTCTGGCTCTAGGTGAGTGATCAGACCATCGTGATTATCTTGGTTGTGAAGATCTTTTTTGTACAGTTCTTCTGTGTATTCTTGCCACCTCTTCTTGATATCTTCTGCTTCTGTTAGGTCCATACCATTTCTATCCTTTATCGAGCCCAACTTTGCATGAAATGTTCCCTTAGTATCTCTAATTTTCTTGAAGGGATCTCTAGTCTTTCCCATTCTGTTGTTTTCCTCTATTTCTTTGCATTGATTGCTGAGGAAGGCTTTCTTATCTCTCTTTGCTATTCTTTGGAAGTCTGCATTCAGATGCTTATACCTTTCCTTTTCTCCTTTGCTTTTCGCTTCTCTTCTTTTCACAGCTATTTGTAAGGCCTCCCCAGACAGCCATTTTACTTTTCTGCATTTCTTTTCCATGGGGATGGTCTTTATCCCTGTCTCCTGTACAATGTCACGAACCTCCGTCCATAGTTCATCAGGCACTCTATGTATCGGATCTAATCCCTTAAATCTGTTTCTCACTTCCACTGTATAATCATAAAGGATTTGATTTAGGTCATACCTGAATGGTCTAGTGGTTTTCCTTACTTTCTTCAATTTAAGTCTGAATTTGGCAATAAGGAGTTCATGGTCTGAGCCACAGTTAGCTCCTGGTCTTGTTTTTGCTGACTGTATAGATCTTCTCCATCTTTGGCTGCAAAGAATATAATCAATCTGATTTCGGTATTGACCATCTGGTGATGTCCATGTGTAGAGTGTTCTCTTGTGTTGTTGGAAGAGGGTGTTTGCTATGACCAGTGTGTTCTCTTGGCAAAACTCTATTAGCCTTTGCCCTACTTCATTCCGTATTCCAAGGCCAAATTTGATTAAATAAACAAATTATTTTATTTTTCTAAAATACATATTACATCTTCACATTTGCTATTTGTGATAATCATATGCAAAACAGTGGTTGAGTTTTTTATACCTGATAAAATCTGCACTTTATTTCTAACCTTAGCAAGAACCTGTACTCTACCAGTTCAAACACTGGCTTACAAGCAGTTAACCTTTTTTTTTTTTTTTTTCCCTGCTTCAGTTTCATAGAAACCTAGAGCTCCGGATAAAAACTTTGATGATTAAGTGCTTTACAAGTTTTTATTTAAACTCAGCCAAGCCCTAATGTCTCTAAAATCCATTTATTCATTTCATCAGCTTTTCTTTTTAATTCTTCACATTTGTTGTCTCAGCCGTCACTATTCTCCTGAAGTTACCAAATTCATTATTCAAACATGTTACTTGGTCTTCTATATGACTCAAAACCATAGACCATGAAACACTCTCACTTTTCTTCCCCTTTTCTTTGTAATCTACAGCAAGCTTATCTCCATATATTGCCTCAGAAGGAAGGAAGTCCTTGCTCTTGTCCATGCCTCTCCTTTTCCAAATTAATTCTTGACCTTAGTGTGTTATTGTCTATGACTTGCCAGCCTTATTATTCCTTTGTGCTTTACTATTTTTTCTCTCTCCACTCTCGTTCCTTCCTCCTTATCCTACCTGTATCATCCACATATATTCCTCTCAAGCTTTAAAAACAAACAAACAAAAAATGGCCTTCCTTATATATCTTGCCTGACTCCTCTAGCAATCCTTTGCCTTATTTTTAAAATAACTTTACTGGCATATTATTTTACAAACCATATAATTCATCTGTTAAAAGTGTACACTTCACTGGTTGTTAGTATATTTAGACAGTTGTTAAACCATCCCAAATCTAATTTTTGAACATTTCTATCATGAATACAACTTAGTGACTGAACAACAACAAAACTTACCTCCCAAAGAAACTTCTTATCCTTTGTAGTACTCTCCATTCTCACCACAGGCATAGACAACTAATCTACCTTCTGTCTCAATGGATTTGCCTTTTAAAAACATTTCACATGAACTGAATCGTACAATATCTGGTCTTTGGTGGTTGACCTCTTTCAATTAGCCTAAGGTTTCTGAGGCTTATTCATGTTGAAACATGTATTAGTAAGTCATTTCTTTTTATTGCCAAATAATATCCTATAGGAATAGATATTTATCCATTTATAAGTTGGTGGACATTTGGATTATTCCCACTTTTTAGTTATTATGAATAATGTTGCTAATAAATTTTTTTGTGGACATATATTCTCATTTCTTTCTATACCTGAGGTTGAATTGGTGGATTTTTTTTTTTTAAATAACATAGTCTAAGTTTAAGGTATACAATGAGATAATTTGATAGGAGTATATATTGCAAAATGATTACCACAGTAGGGTTAATTAACATTTCCATAAACTCATATAATTACCTTCTTGGTATAGCTGCTAGGAGAGCATTTAAGAGTTACTCTCTTAGCAACTCTCTTCAACTATATAATGCAATATTGTTAACTACAGTCACCATATTATATGTTAGATCCCTCACTTAATTTTATTCAACTTAAAATTGGAAACGTAGGGGCTTTCCTGGTGGCTCAGTGGTAAAGAAATCTGCCTGCCAATGCAGGAGACAACGGGTTCAATCCCTGAATCTGGGACGATCCACCAGGCCTTGGAGCAAATAAGCCCCTGCACCACAATTATTGAGCCTGTGCTCTGGAGCCCGGGACTGCAACTGCTGAGCCCATGTACTGCAACTACTGAAGCCCGAGTCCCCTAGAGTCTGTGCTCCGCAACAAGAGAAACCGCTACAATGAGAAGCCCACGCACTGCAACTAGAAAGTAGCCCCTGCTCGCTGCAACTAGAGAAATCCCACGCAGTAAAAAAGGAAAAATTTGGAAATATCTACCATTTGACCAACATCTCACCATTTCCCACATCCTCCAGACCCTGGCTTCCCTGGTGGCTCAGAGGTTAAAGCATCTTCCTGCAATGCAGGAGACCAGGGTTCGATCCCTGGGTCGGGAAGATCCTCTGGAGGAGGAAATGGCAGCCCACTCCAGTATTCTTGCCTAGAGAATCCCATGGACGGAGGAGCCTGGCAGGCTACAGTCCACGGGGTCACAAAGAGTCAGATAAGACTGAGCGACTTCACTTTCACTTTCCAGACCCTGGCAACCACTCTTGTACTCTGTTTCTATGAGTGCAATTTTTTAAGATTCCACATGTGAGATCATACAGTACACGATCTGTCTTTGTCTGACATTTTGGTCAGCATAATGCCCTTAAGGTCCATCCATGTTATTGCAAATGGTATTTCATTTTCATGGCTGAATGATATTTCATGGTGTATCTAAACCTCATCATCTTTATCCATTCCTCCAATGATGGACATTTAGGTTCTACCCAGGTCTTAGCTATTGTGAATAAAGCTCCAGTGAACATGCAGATGCAGATATCTCTTTGAGATAATGATTTCATTTCCTATGGATATATACCCAGTAGTGGGATTGATGGATCCTATGGTAGGTCTATTTCTAATTTTTTGTGGAAACTCCATATTGTTTTCCTTAGTGGCTGTACCAGTGTATCCACACCAACAATGCATGAAGGTTCCCTTTTCACCACATCCTGGGTAACACTTCCTACCTTTTTGATACTGCTACTGCTACTGCTAAGTCACTTTAGTCGTGTCTGACTCTGTGTGACCCCATAGACGTCAGCCCACCAGGCCCTCCTGCCCCTGGGATTCTTCAGGCAAGAACACTGGAGTGGGTTGCCATTTCCTTCTCCAATGCATGAAAGTGAAAAGTGAAAGTGAAGTCGCTCAGTCGTGTCTGACTCTTAGCGACCCCATGGACTGCAGCCTACGAGGCTCCTCCGTCCATGGGATTTTCCAGGCAAGAGTACTGGAGTGGGGTGCCATTGCTTCACCCACCTTTTTGATAACAGCCATTCTAATAGGTGTGAAGTGATCATATTGTGGTTTTGATTTGCATTTCCCTGCTGACTAGTGATGTTGAGGATGGTTTCATGTAACTGTTGCCCATTTGTATGTCTTCTTTGGAAAAGTGTCTATTCAGATCCTCTGCCCAGTTTTTAATTCAACTGTTGGTTTTTTGCTATTGAGTTTTACAAGTTCCATATATATTTTGGATATTAACCCCTTTCAGATAAGTGGTCTGCAAATAATTTTCTCCCATTTCTTCGGTTGTCTTTTTAGTTGGTTGATTATTTCTTTTGTGTGATGCAGTCCCTCTGGGTTATTTTCATTTTGTTGCCTGTGCTTTTGGTGTCACATCCAAAAATTCACTGCCAAGACCAGTGTCAAGAAACATTTTCCCTCTGTTTTCTTTTAGAAGTTTTATGGTTTTAGGTCTCACATCTGAATTTTTAATTTGCTTCAAGTTAATTTTTGTATGTTTTGTACAACAGGCGTAGAATTTCATTCTTTTACATGTGACTACCCAGTTTCCTCAGCAGCATTTATTCTTGGCTCCCCTGTCAAATATTAGTTGATGGTATATGCATGGTTAATTTTTATTTATGGGCTCTTGATTCTGTTTCACTGGTATATGAATATACATATGTGTCTGTTTCTATGCCAGTATTCCACTTTTTTTTTTTTAATTGGAGGATAACTGCTTTACAATGTTGTGTTGGTTTCTGCTGCATCACATGAATCAGCTCTGTGTGCTTGCTCAGTCACTCAGTTCTATCTAACTCTTTGTGACCCCCTGACTACAGCCCACCAGATTCCTCTTTCCATGGAATTCTCCAGGCAAGAATACTGGGTTTCCATGGAATTCTTCAGGCAAGAATACTGGAGTGGGTTGCCATTTCCTACTCCAGGGGATCTTCCTGACTCAGGGATCAAACCCGTGTCTCCTGCGCCGCCTGTATCAGCAGGTGTATTCTTTACCACTGAGCCACCTTGGAAGCTGGGAGAAGGCAATGGCACCCCACTCCAGTACTCTTGCCTGGATAATCCCATGGACGGAGGAGCCTGGTGGGCTGCAGTCCATGGGGTTGCGAAGAGTCTGACACGCCTGAGTGACTTCACTTTCACTTTTCACTTTCATGCACTGGAGAAAGAAATGGCAACCCACTCCAGTGTTCTTGCCTGGAGAATCCCAGGGACGGGGGAGCCTGGTGGGCTGCCATCTATGGGGTCGCACAGAGTCGGACACGACTGAAGCGACTTAGCAGCAGCACCTTGGAAGCTATAAGTATACATATATCCCCTCCCTCTTAAATCTTCCTGCCCCTATCCTAGCCCTCTAGGTCATCTCAGAGCAGTGAGCTGAGCTCCCTGTGCAATACCGCTGCTTCCCACGGCTATTTATTGTACACATGGTACTGTATGGGTATCAATGCTACTCTCTCAGTTCGTCCCACCCTCTCCTTCCTCCAGTATGTCCACAAGCCTGTGCTCTACGTCTGTGTCTCTACTCCTGCCCTGCATAGGTTCATCAGTATCCACTGTTTTGATTAGTATGACTTTGTAATAAATTTGAAATCAGGAAGTCTGATGTGCATCAGTTTTGTTCCTCTTTCTCAGGTGCTTTGGTGGTTTGGGGTCTTCTGCAGCTCCATATGAATTTTAGCACTACTGCTAAGTCACTTCAGTCGTGTCCTGTCCTATCTCTATGAAAAATTCCATTGGAACTTTGACAGGGATCGAACTGAATATATAGAACACTTTGGGTAGTATGGACATTTTTAACAATATTACAGTCCATGAACATAGGCTACCTTTCCATTTATTTGTGTCTTATTCAACTTCTTTCATCTGTCTTGTAGTTTTCAAAGTAGAGATCTTTTACCACCTTGGCTAAATTTATTCCTAAGTATTTTATTGTTTCTGATGCTATTGTGAATGAGATGATGTTCTTTCTTTTTCAAATAGTTCATTTTTAGTATATATGAATACAACTGATTTTCTCTGTCGATTTGTATCCTACAACTTTATGAAATCTGTTTATTAGTTCTAGCAGTACTTTTATTGGAGTTGTTTTAATATATATTAATTATACCATATCATATTTAATATCATATATTAATCATATCATATATTAATATCATATCATCTGTAACTTTACTTCTTCCTTTCCAATTTGGCTGCTTTTTATTTCTTTGTCTTGCCTCAGTGCTTTGGCTGAAACTGCCAGTACTGTGTTGAATAAGAGTGGTGACAGTGAGCATCCTTGCTTTCTTCCTGATCTTAGAGGAAAAGCTTTCAATCTTTCATTGCTGAGTGTGATTTTAGTTGTGTCTTATCTATATATACCCCTTATTTTAAGGTATATTCCTTCTATACACAATTTATTGGGAGTTTTTGTCACAGAAGGATATTGAGTTTTGTCAAATGCTTTTTCTTCATCTATTGAGATGATCATATAAGTTTTATTCTTCACTGTACTGATGTGATGTATAAGATTTATTGAGTTGCATATGTTGAACCATTTTTCCATTCTAGGAATAAGTCCCACTTGATTGTGGTGTATGATCCTTTTACTGTGTTGCTGAATTCTGTTTACTAGTATTTTGTTAAAAAATTTTGCATCTATATTCATCAGAGATATTGTCCTGTAGTTTTCTTTTCTTGTAGAGTCCTTATCTGGTTTTGGTATTAGGGTAATGATGGCCTCAAAATGAATTTAAGAGAATTCCATCCTCTTCAGTTTTGTGTAAGAGTTTGAGAAGGACTGATGTTAATGTTTCTTTAAATGTTTGGTAGAATTCACCAGTGAAATCATCTGTCCTGGACCTTTCTTTTTGGGGATGTTTTTTATTACAGGTCCAAACCTCTTACATTATTGCTCTCTTAAGATTTTCTAGTACATTATGATTCAGTTTTAGTTTAAAGTTTTCTAGAAATTTACCTGTTTTTCCTAAGTTATCTGATTTGTTGGTATTTAAAATTTTTCATAGTAGTCTCCTACAAACTTCTATATTTGTATATTATTAGTTGTTTTAGTTTAGACTATATTAGAAATAATTTCCCTATCTCTGCTTTGTATTTTTTTTTAAGGTATTAGAAAAATGAAAAAAAGAAGCAGACTATGGCCACCTACCCTACTCCCTACCCTGGGCCTTCTATGGGTGCTGAGCAGGCTCTACAACCAACACAGGCACACAAAGCATTTAATGAATGAAGTCAACAAAGACTGGTTAGAAGCCACTCTGTGCCTACTCTACTAGTTTTCTGAGAGTTAAGGAAGGAAGAGGTGGAGAAAAGATTCTTAAACACACAAAGAAATGTACAACAGCTTTGTTAAGACTCTCAGATGGAGCTGGTCCTACTGAACATTGCATGGTACATAACTGCATGCATTTCTGTTTGTTGTGTGACATGAGCCTCTCAGCTTTTTGTTTCTCCCCTATTTAATCATCTCCAACACTGCAGCTGGGTAATCTCAAATCTACAGATCTAACTGTTGCTTTTCCTCTAATTAAAAAAAAAAAAAAAAAAAACAACTCCTCTTCACAGCAGTAGAATCCTGCTGATAATGAGAATCAGCTGTGGAACATTTTTAAAAATTCAGATTTCCCAACTATACCCCAGAGAACCTGATTCCAGGATTGTAGGGTGTGTCTCAGGAACCTCATTTTTTGATTATGAGGCATGTTTGAGATCTGCTCCTTATATTATAGTTCTTCAAGTGTTTTGCATATTTAGTTCATGCAGATCACACATTTACTTCTGAAATAGGACCACAAGACTAGTTTTGACAAATACTGAGCCACTGAGCAGAAGTGACATGTTTTATACTCACATGTGTAAAGAAACGGCCTCTGTTTAAAGGACTCAATTTTCTACACTTCACATGCCTTTGCCCCTGCCTCGGCAACCAAGGATACTACCTGCTTTAGCTGGCACGTGGTGAGATGGTGGCACCATCTCCAACAACCTGGATCCAGAAACTATGCAGATCAGAGTCCCTCCCCCAACTTCAACCTGAATTGGACATGTAATATGAGTGAGAAATAAATCAAGAAATAAACACTGTTACAGTAAGCCACTGAAGTTTAGGGATTCACTTGGCACCATAGCATACGCTTAGCCAAACTGGCTGATACAAGGGTTTGTAAATGGTTAATTTTCACTGATTTTTATCATACCTTCCAAGTTAATATACAAAACACTACCTGATTTACATTGTCAAGTTCATGTATCTGTTTTTCAGGCCTTTCTTGCCATTTTTATATTCTGACAAGTATTCTCAGGTTCCAAGATTATGTATTAATTTACCATTTAAATAATGTATATGAATAAGGACTTTCTTGACATTTTGCAACCAACAGCAAGCAAGCAAACCAAGCACAATGAGTAGAATGGTGAGGTATGCGTGTGCCAAGTCACGTCTGACTCTGTGCAATCCCATGGACTGCAGCCTGCCAGGCTGCTCTGTCCATGGGATTATTTAGGCAAGAATACTGGAGTGGATTGCCATGCTCCCTCCAGGGGCTCTTCCCAACCTAGGGATAGAACCCACGTATCTTATGCCTCCTACACCGACAAGCTGGTTCTTTACCACTAGCGTCACCTGGGAAGCCCAAATGGTGAGGTAGTCATGCAGAGAACAGCCCATCAATCACCCATCACTCCCCGTTTAAAACTTTAGTTTCAGCCCTATCAGCCTAATTCTCTCAATAAATGTTTTCATGATCAGAAAATATTATAAATTTGAACTTGTAAACCATATGTATGATCATGTGTGTGTATGCTTAGTCGCTCAGTTGTGTCCGACTCTTGGCGACTCCATGGACTGCAGCCCTCAGGCTTCTCTGTCCATGGGGATTTTCCAGGCAAGAATATTGGAGTGGGTTGCCATTTCCGTCTCCAGGGGATCTTCCTGACCCAGGGATCGAACCTAGGTCCCCTGCATTGCAGGCGGAGTCTTTCTTGTCTGAACCACCAGGGAAGCCCATGTATGGTCATAACATGCCATTTTTATGTTTATATATTGGTTTTAGGTAAAACTATATTAAAAAAAAGTTTGAAAAGAATTGCTTTTAGAGCTATAAACAGTAAGTCTCAATTCTCTTTCACATGCTGCCCTGAATTTAGCAATAACAACCTTGTCAGACCTGAGAGAAACCTTGGTGTTAATCTAGTTTCGTCTCTTATCTTCATTGATTTGTTAGCTAAGGCCCAGAGAAGTCAAGCGAGTCTATCAAAGTCACATGCTTGGGTAAGAACAGAGCCAGAAAAACCCAGGGCTTTCCTACAGTGAGTGCTGCCACATGAAGTTCTCCTTCTCTGACCTGAGCAATTAATTGTGACTCTCAATTCACTCAAACATTTGTTAAAAAGGCAGGATTGCCCACAAAATGTTTTCCAATGTGAAAACTAGGTCAAACTATTTACTTTTGAGATGCAGCTTTCTTATGTATAAAATAAGGACAAATAATACCTTGTAGCTTTCTTTTGACTAGAAAGGCTATCCTACTGTTCAGTTCAGTTCAGTCGCTCAGTCGTGTCCGACTCTTTGCAACCCCATGAATCGCAGCACACCAGGCCTCCATGTCCATCACCAACTCCCTGAGTTCACTCAGACTCACGTCCATCAAGTCAGTGACACCATACAGCCATCTCATCCCCTGTCGTCCCCTTCTCCTCCTGCCCCCAATCCCTCCCAGCATCAGAGTCTTTTCCAATGAGTAACAACTACACATGAGTTAGCCAAAGTACTGGAGTTTCAGCTTTAGCATCATTCCTTCCAAAGAAACCCCAGGGCTGATCTCCTTCAGAATGGACTGGTTGGATTCCGCTGCAGTCCAAGGGACTCTCAAGAGTCTTCTCCAACACCACAGCCCAAAAGCATCAAATTCTTCAGCGCTCAGCCTTCTTCACAGTCCAACTCTCACATCCATACATGACCACAGGAAAAACCATAGCCTTGACTAGATGGACCTTTGTTGGCAAAGTAATGTCTCTGCTTTTGAATATGCTATCTAGGTTGGACATAACTTTCCTTCCAAGGAGTAAGCATCTTTTAATTTCATGGCTGCAGTCACCATCTGCAGTGATTTTGGAGCCCAAAAAATAAAGTCTGACACTGTTTCCACTGTTTCCCCATTTATTTCCCATGAAGTGATAGGACCAGATGCCATGATCTTAGTTTTCTGAATGTTGAGCTTTAAGCCAACTTTTTCATTCTCCTCTTTCACTTTCATCAGGAGGCTTTTTAGTTCCTCTTCACTCTCTGCCATAAGGGTGGTGTCATCTGCATATCTGAGGTTATTGATATTTCTCCCAGCAATCTTGATTCCAGCTTGTGCTTCTTCCAGCTCAGCGTTTCTCATGATGTACTCTGCATATAAGCTAAATAAGCAGGGTGATAATATACAGCCTTGACATACTCCTTTTCCTATTTGGAACCAGTCTGTTGTTCCCTGTCCAGTTCTAACTGTTGCTTCCTGACCTGCATACAGATTTCTCAAGAGGCAGGTCAGATGGTCTGGTATTCCCGTCTCTTTCAGAATTTCCCACATTTTACTGTGATCCACACAGTCAAAGGCTTTGGCATAGTCATAAAGCAGAAATAGATGTTTTTCTGGAACTCTCTTGCTTTTTCCATGATCCAGCAGATGTTGGCAATTTGATCTCTGGTTCCTCTGCCTTTTCTAAAACCAGCTTGAACATCAGGAAGTTCACAGTTCACATATTGCTGAAGCCTGGCTTGGAGAATTTTGAGCTTTACTAGCATGTGAGATGAGTGCAATTGTGCAGTAGTTTGAGCATGTTTTGGCATTGCCTTTCTTTGGGATTGGAATGAAAACTGACGTTTTCCAGTCCTGTGGCCACTGCTGAGTTGTCCAAATTTGCAGGCAGATTGACTGCAGTGCTTTCACAGCATCATCTTTCAAGATTTGAAATAGCTCAACTGGAATTCCATCACCTCCACTAGCTTTGTTTGTAGTGATGCTTTCTAAGGCCCACTTGACTTCACATTCCAGGATGTCTGGCTCTAGGTGAGTGATCATACCATCGTGATTATCTGGGTCGTGAAAATCTTTTTTATACAGTTCTTCTGTGTATTCTTGCCACCTCTTCTTGATATCTTCTGCTTCTGTTAGGTCCATACCATTTCTGTCCTTTATCGAGCCCACCGTTGCATGAAATGTTCCCTTGGTATCTCTAATTTTCTTGAAGGGATCTCTAGTCTTTCCCATTCTGTTGTTTTCCTCTATTTCTTTGCATTGATCGCTGAGGAAGGCTTTCTTATCTCTTCTTGCTATTCTTTGGAACTCTGCATTCAAATGCTTATACCTTTCCTTTTCTCCTTTGCTTTTTGCTTCTCTTTTTTTCACAGCTATTTGTAAGGCCTCCCCAGACAGCCATTTTGCTTTTTTGCATTTCTTTTCCATGGGGATGGTCTTGATCCCTGTCTCCTGTACAATGTCACGAACCTCCGTCCATCAGGCACTCTATCTATCAGATCTAGGCCCTTAAATCTGTTTCTCACTTCCACTGTATAATCATAAAGGATTTGATTTAGGTCATACCTGAATGGTCTAGTGGTTTTCCCTACTTTTTTCAATCTAAGTCTGAATTTGGTAATAAGGAGTTCATGATCTGAGCCACAGTCAGCTCCTGGTCTTGTTTTGGTTGACTGTATAGAGCTTCTCCATCTTTGGCTGCAAAGAATATAATCAATCTGATTTTGGTGTTGACCATCTGGTGATGTCCATGTATAGAGTCTTCTCTTGTGTTGTTGGAAGAGGGTGTTTACTATGACCAGTACATTTTCTTGGCAAAACTCTATTAGCCTTTGCCCTGCTTCATTCCGTATTCCAAGGCCAAATTTGCCTGTTACTCCAGGTGTTTCTTGACTTCCTACTTTTGCATTCCAGTCCCCTCTAATGAAAAGGACATCTTTTTTGGGTGTTAGTTCTAAAAGGTCTTGTAGGTCTTCATAGAACTGCTCAACTTCAGCTTCTTCAGCGTTACTGGTTGGAGCATAGACTTGGATTACTGTGATATTGAATGGTTTGCCTTGGAAATGAAGAGAGATCATTCTGTGGTTTTTGAGATTGCATCCAAGTACTGCATTTCGGACTCTCTTGTTGACCATGATGGCTACTCCATTTCTTCTGAGGGATTCCTGCCCACAGTAGTAGATGTAAGGGTCATCTGAGTTAAATTCACCTGTTCCAGTCCATTTTAGTTCGGTGATTCCTAGAATGTCGACATTCACTCTTGCCATCTCTTGTTTGACCACTTCCAATTTGCCTTGATTCATGGACCTGACATTCCAGGTTCCTATGCAATATTGCTCTTTACAGCATCGGACCTCGCTTCTATCTCCAGTCACATCCACAGCTGGGTATTCTTTTTGCTTTGGCTCCATCCCTTCATTCTTTCTGGAGTTATTTCTCCACTGATCTCCAGTAGCATATTGGGCCCTTACTGACCTGGGGAGTTCCTCTTTCAGTATCCTATCATTTTGCCTTTTCATACTGTTCATGGGGTTCTCAAGGCAAGAATAGTGAAGTGGTTTGCCATTGCCTTCTCCAGTGGACCACATTCTGTCAGATCTCTCCACCATGACCCTCCTGTGTTGGGTTGCCCCACGGGCATGGCTTAGTGTCATTGAGTTAGACAAGGCTGTGGTCCTAGTGTGATGAAATTGACTAGTTTTCTGTGAGTATGGTTTCAGTGTGTCTGCCCTCTGATGCCCTCTTGCAACACCTACCATCTTACTTGGGTTTCTCTTACCTTGGGCGTGGGGTATCTCTTCATGGCTGCTCCAGCAAAGTGCAGCTGTTGCTCCTTACCTTGTACGAGGGGTATCTCCTCACCTCCGCCCTTCCTGACCTTCAACGTGGGATAGCTCCTCTAGGCCCTCCTGTGCCCGCGCAGCCACCACTCCTTGGATGTGGGGTTGGTCCTCCTGGCCGCTGCCCCTTTCTCGGGCGTGGGGTTACTCCTCCCGGCCACCGCCCCTGGCCTTGGTGTGGGGTAGCTCCTCCTGGCCGCTGCCCCTGGCCTCGGGCGTGGGGACGTGGCGCTCCTCTAGGCCACCGCCCCTGGCCTCAGAAGCGGGGTAGCTCCTCTCAGCCGCTGCCCCTGACCTCGGACTTGGGTAGCTCCTCTCAGCCGTTCCTGCGCGGTCACAGCCTGGCACTCTCGGTCGCTGCCCCTGACCTCGGACGTGGGGTAACTCCTCTTGGCCGCTACCCTTCGGGCATGGGGTCCTCCAGGATTCTGCCCCTGACCTCGGACGTGGGGGTAGCTCCTCCTGGCCACCACCCCTGGCCTCGGGTGTGGGGTAGCTCCTCCCGGCCGCCGCCCCTGACCTCGGACTTGGGTCGCTCCTCTCGGCCGTTCCTGCGCCGTCGCAGCGTCGCAGCCTGGCACTCTCGGTCGCTGCCCCTGACCTCGGACGTGGGGTAACTCCTCTTGGCCGCTGCCCTTTGGGCATGGGGTCCTCCCGGCCTCTGCCCCTGCCGTCGGACGCGGGGTAGCTCCTCCCAGCCGCCGCCCCTGACGTCGGACGCGGGGTAGCTCCTCTCGGCCGCGCTTTAGTGCGCCGGTCGCAGCCGCCCGCGCTTTAGTGCTTTAGTGCGCCGGTCGCAGCCGCCCGCGCTGTTCAGAACCATACTATTAGACCCACTGTCCCTTGGCTTTAAGTAAACAAATTAAGATTTTATTGTCTTCAGAGTTCAGTCTATATACTTCTAGGTCAGGGTTCAGCAAAGTCGTGGCTTGTGGATCAAATCGAGCCTGATACCTGTTTTTATCAATGCAGCTTCATTGGAACACAGCCACACCAGTTCATGTATGTATTGTCCATAACAGCTTTTATGTTACAACAGCAGAGATGACTAGTTGTGACTCAGACCTTATGACCCAAAAGCCCCCAGATGTATTCCCATGCTGTTTTTGGAAAAATTTTGCTCCCCTGTGTTCTAGGTTGCTGAGATCATTTTGAAACTACTCTTGATTATTTCACTTAAGTATCATTCCATTATCTCTTTCCCTGAGCCAACTACAGATTTATCTCTAAGTTGTTCACAAAATATTTGGGCCTTGGGCAGGCACAGGGCACAAACACTTGAGAGTGCCTTCAGTTGACTGTGATTACTACTCACTGGACACACTTATCCAAAGAAGTATGAATACACTACCTGAGGCCATCGCCCAGTTTTCATTTGTCAGCTACATCATGTAACTGTTAAATGCTTTTCTCATTAGAAGATGAGGTCCAGACTCCAAGTGATCACTGTTTTTCCCTTCCCAGTGGGCTTCAAACGAACTTTGTTGTTTCTGTATCCTTCAACTCCACTTTAGCCCCATCTTTTGAAATCTGAATTCTTCATCTAATTATACTTTTCTGGCAGCTCTCCTACTACCCAGATAGAGACTGGTTATCTGTCAACAAATCTGATTATTCTTCCGAGCTTTCTTTTTGATCTCGGTGCCCAAGTGACTGAGTTCTAGTCAATGGAAGGATTGCAAAAGTGATGTGTGCTTCTTCCAGGCCTGGCCCACAAGGGCATCCCACTGATGATCCTCCATGGTCCTTTGCTTTCACAGCCTGGAAGCAGATGAACGCAAAGACCTTAGAAGACATTTGTTAAAGATGACCATGAGATAGAAGGAAGCCGGGTCCCTGGATCTTCTCTTACACGGGAGCCACCCACCACTGAGGAACATCAGTTTCAGACTTGAACAAGAAATAAACTTGTATTTAAGCCACTATCTATGTTTCGAGGTTTGCTTGTTATAAAAGAGAGGGTAATTTTACAAGTTTTCTATCATTCTCAGCATATCACTACCACAGGCTCTATGACTGCATATCGAAATATCCTCATAACCAGTTTTCTGGACAAAGAGGTTACAAGTCATGCAAAGTGGATGTAAGGGGTCTTTCACTATGTCCTCACCTACCTTTGCCTAAATTTCCATGTCACAGTTTTTGTTTTGTATTTTCTAGTAGTTCATTCATTAAAAAAAAAAAAAAAAATAATGCCCAGAGGTTTGTGAACTGATTCAATCATTCAACAGATGTGGTGCCCTCACTAGGCACCAAGTAAGTGCTAAACCAGACAGACATACTTCTGCTTCTAGTAATTCCTGATTAGTATTCTTAAAGAACTCAGTAAACACCAGTGAGACACAGTTTCCTCAGCTATCATCACACTGGGATAGCAAAGGTGACCTAGTGTCTAATGAAAACAGTATAAGTTCATGACATTTGACACAGGCCTGACATATGATCGGTGCTCTGTTGGGAAGGAAGAAAACTTTCCTCTACCCTTCTAGGTTCCCCTGTCTAAACTAAGAATTAAATTGATGTGTAGCTCATTCATTCTTTTTTTGTGGGGGCAAGGGCTGCACTGTATGTGGGATCCCAGTTCCCCAAACAGGGATCAAACCCATGCCCCCTGCATTGGGAGCACAGTGTCTTAACCACTGGACTGCCAGGGAAGTCTGGCACATTCATTCTTAACTGAGAAAAGCAAAGCAAAATAGGTGCAGTTGTTCTGTCTATTAATAGTTCAGCAATGTACATCTTCCTCAAGAAGAGAGCCTCACACTTCCTTCTTATTTTCCTTTATTTTAGGACTTCCCTTTTCATAGAATGATGCTAGTTGGCTGGTTCCTTTAGTGTTTCTGCAAACTCACTCTGGGTTTTAGCCTTCCTGACACTCTTCACAGTTTTATGCCACCCTTTTTTCTTGGTTAACATGCCCTTTCTACTCATCTGTTTCAGGGTCAAAGTTGAGAGAACATGGTAAGTCACTGAGTTCTCCCCATTTTGTTTTCTTAATAAGATTAGTTATGACTTTGATATTTTGGAATGCTACCATCTTTCCTCTCTTTAGTGCTAATCTTTGACATTTGATTAAAATGTCTTATTTATTATCTGTCTGGTCAGGGAAGTTCCACATGCCATATGTCGTGGCCAAAAATTTTAAGTCTATTTGCTGTTGCTATTGTTGGGCTTCCCTGGTGGCTCAGATGGTAAAGAATCCACCTGCCAATGCAGGAGACTGGGGCTTGATCCTGGGTTGCGGAGATCCCCTGGAGAAAGAAATGGCAACCCCTCCAAGCAAGAATATATTCTTGCTTGAAGAATTCCATGGACAGAGGAGCCTGATGGGTTTCTGATGAGTCCAGGGGGTCGCAAAGAGTCAGACATGACTGAGAAACTTTCAGTCCCCTAGTGGCATTCAACAAGGACAGGGACTCCCTTCACTGCTTAGAACAAGGCCCAGCACACAGTAGACACGCAAGTATTGTATCTGTTGAATGAATGGATGAGTGAAATCATGTCCATCTTTTCTCTAAATTTGATCCCAACTTACTTTTCTATAACTCAAGACACAGATGTAATTAAGTCTAGCTTACTCCCTCTCTTTATTATTTAGGAGTACCAACTATCCAACTCTATTCTCTCAAATTGCAGTTCTCAGCCTTGGCTACACATTTTAGGACTCCTGTGGATCTTCTGAAATCCCAGTGCTCAGGTCACACTCCAGATCAGTGAAATCCAAATCTCTTAGAGGTGGGATACAGACCTTAGGAGGGACACTGCCTAGGTGACTGCAGTGTGTAGCCAAGATTAAGAATCGCCACTGGGCTCCTGTTGTTTCTGTAATACAGTTTTCTTTCCTGTTAGTGAAAATTAAGTTGAGAAACCAGTAATGATTATGACATCATCTTGTGAGGGATCCTGAGATAATAATAATGAACATTTCTCAATTGCTTACTATGTTGGGCATTGTACTAAGGATTTTTCTTATACTATTTCCTTTGATCTCAAGTCCTCCCTGAGAGGAAAGATAATTAGCCCCACTTTGTAAACAAGGTTACTGGTAACCTCAGGAAGGTAAAAGAAAGTTCTCTCTTTCATGGGCGATTTTGCCTCCCAGTAGTGTTACAAGATAAAATACTGGTTATTGTTTAGTCACTAAGTTGTGACTGACTCTTCTGAAACCCCATGGACTGTAGCCCACCAGGCTCCTCTCTCCATGGGATTTCCCAGGCAAGAATACTGGAGTGGGTTGCCATTCCCTTCTCCAGAGGATCTTCCCAACCCAGGGATCAAACCCATGTCTCCTGCATTGGCAGGTGGATTCTTTACCACTGAGCCACCAATGCTATGCTATGCTAAGTCACTTCAGTCGTGTCTGACTCTGTGTGACCCCATAGACAGCAGCCACCAGGCTCCCCCGTCCCTGGGATTCTCCAGGCAAGAACACTGGAGTGGGTTGCCATTTCCTTCTCCAATGCATGAAAGTGAAAAGTGAAAGCGAAGTCGCTCAGTCGTGTCCGACTCTTTGCAACCCCATGGACTGCAGCCTACAAGGCTCCTCCATCCATGGGATTTTCCAGGCAAAAGTACTGGAGTGGGGTGCCATTGCCTTCTCCGCTGAGCCACCAAGGAAGCCCTCAAATACAGGATTCCCAGTTAAATTTGAATTTCACATAAAGTACACATGATTTTTAAATAAAATTTTATACCAAATTTTGCATGGAACATACTCATACCCAAATGTCATTTGTTGTTCACCAGAAATTCCAATTTACCTGGGTGTTCTCTAAATCTGGTGACCCCACCCCCAGGGAACATTTAGCTATGTTTGGAGATATTTCTGGTTGTCAAATGGAGGGCGTGTTCCTGGCATATAAGTAGGTGGAGGCCAAGTATGCTGCTTAAGATCTTACAATGTTCAGGACAGCTCCCACAAAAAAAGAGTCATCCAGCTTTAAATGCCAACAGTGCCAAGGTGGAGAAACCCAGATCTAATAGATGGTGGGAAAGATAATTGCATTATGCCTCTGGCAACTTTTATAGTTTGTCCTCAGACAGCCTTATTTCATCCTCTGCCTAGCTAAAATAATATTTAAGATTTTTTATATTTGCATTAGTATGTTGTGCCTAGGGATAGCATGTTTCTATGGATCCTGATACCTCTTTGGGATCAGGCTATGGCCACTTGCTGAAATATCTTTCTGTGCTTTCTCTTTCAGCCCCACATTTTTACTTACTGTTTCAAAATCTATGTGGTCCCAACTAAGATGCCTACTCGCTGAAGTCCTCTTTGCACCAATCTGACTTAGCTACAGTTAGCACAGAGAAATCTGAGACTGAAAGAAAGATGTGATTTAAAAAACCCCAGACAGCAAAGGGACAAGACAGATGCATGCAAAATAGTTTATTGCTAACAGAATGATGCTTCTGTAGAAAACAAATTTGTATGTTGTGAACACCATTAGCACAAATGGCAAGTATTTGATAACTTCTAAAGAAAAGACTCTGATGCTGAGAAAGATTAAAGCAGGAGGAGAAGGGGACAACAGAGGACAAAATGGTTGGATGGCATCACCAACTCAATGGACACGAGTTTGAGCAAGCTCTGGGAGATGATTAAGGACAGGGAAGTCTGGCATGCTGCAGTCCATGGGGTTGTAAAGAGTAGGACACGACTGAGCTACTGAACAACAACAAAGATGTGCTATCTGCAGGTGTTTTTTCGAAACTTCAGCAAAAGAACACTGAAATGAATTTTCCTCAGTGATTTTATAGAACATGCATTTATGAGCTTGTCATGAAAAAATCTAAGTTGATTTATTTTATAGTATGCATATATTCTAATTTGATTTTAGAATCTTAAAAAGCATTCTGGGTATTCTTTCAAGCACTGTGACCAAACATAGGTTGTATTTGGTACAAAGTTTTAACTATTTCTTAAACATTGAACCCTGTGCCAGAATTTGAATTTCAAAAGATTTATCTTTTTCAGGTGTAATTTTAACACACTCACTTTAGGGTGTTTCTAAAAATTGATTTGCAAGGTAACAGATGTCAACTTTATGCCCCCAAAGGTTAGAGTTTGAGTTACTTCCCAAAGTAAAAATCACTTGCTATTCAGACTTAAAAAAAAAAAAAAAAATATATATATATATATACACACTTATTTCTATTATTTCTAAATAGAGGATTACTATGTTTTAAAATCATCACATTCGCTTTATTTCTCCAAAAAAGAAGAGACCATGAGTTTTGAATAATATAAAGAATTCTATCCAAAGGTTCTCTTATCTGCATTAGCTAGAGATAATAATAATTATCACAATAGTCTTATACACATATACAGTTAGTTGAAATACACACACACATATATACAATTAAGTATAATTGCTTCTTAATAAATATAAATTCTTTCTGCTGCTCAAAATTTAATATTGAATGTTTATAAGATATGTATTTGGCGTTTCTGGACACACTTTATGTGTCTGTCTCTGAAACTATTAGTTGACTGTCTCTCTTAATTTGACTTTTCTACTCCACTCTCTTCTGGTTCATTTCATAAATATCCTAAACAGATACATCAATTCTTAATAGAAGGCATCAACTGACAGTTTACACACCAGAACTCTTTGAACTCCTTGCCCCCAAATCCTCATCTTATTCTATCAATTCTAAACTACCATGCTAAGATCCCTCAGTTCAGTTCAGTTCAGTCGCTCAGTTGTGTCCGACTCTTTGTGACCCCATGAATTACAGCACGCCAGGCCTCCCTGTCCATCACCAACTCCCGGAGTTCACTCAAGTTCATGTCCATCGAGTCAGTGATGCCATCCAGCCATCTCATCCTCTGTCGTCCCCTTCTCCTCCTGCCCCCAATCCCTCCCAGCATCAGAGTCTTTTCCAATGAGTCAACTCTTCGCATGAGGTGGCCAAAGTACTGGAGTTTCAGCTTTAGCATCATTCCTTCCAAAGAACACCCAGGACTGATCTCCTTTAGAATGGACTGGGTGGATCTCCTTGCAGTCCAAGGGACTCTCAAGAGTCTTCTCCAACACCACAGTTCAAAAGCATCAATTCTTTGGTGCTCAGCGTTCTTCACAGTCTAACTCTCACATCCATACATGACCACTGGAAAAACCATTACCCAGTCCTAACCAAGTTGTTACACTGAAAGATCTGCTTTAAATTTGAAAATCTCAAAAATCTCAACTATTACTCCCCTAGTCTTCTCCCCCATCCCAACACAAGGCACTTCAAAGGCTCTGTTGAGTCTCTCTACCACAATAAACTCAGATTTGTCTTACAAAAAGGTAGTTTTAGGGATATTTCAGGGAGCCAACTTTTGACATTAGATTATGAATTCCTAAAGGGTTTCCCAGGTGATGCTAGTGGTAAAGAAGCCGCCTGCCAATGATGTAGATGTAAGATATGTGGATTCAGTCCCTGGGTCAGGAAAATCCCCTGGAGGAGGAAATGGCAACCCATTCCAGTATTCTTGCCTGGAGAATCTCATGGATAGAGGAGCCTGGAGGGCTACAGTCCATAGGATCGCAGAGAGTTGGACATGACTGAAGTGACTTAGCACACACATGAATTCCTAAAAGGTTGCATCTAATGTCTCACTAATCTTACCTGCAGTATCTGTACAGGGTTTCTCTGGGCAGGTGGTTATCAAAATGTTATCTTCAGAACAGCAGCAGCAGCAGCAGCATCTAGGATCTTGTAAGAAATAAAAATTCTCAGGCTTAAACTCAGCTCCATCAGAGGACTGGTGGAACCCAGAAATCTGTGTTTTAACCAGCTCTCCAGAGGATCCTGATGTACTCTCAAGTTGCAGAACTACCATAGATCATAGCAGATTGTCAATACACAAGAATGTGATGAGTGTCAAGGGGAAGTACGGTAATTCCCAGTTAAAGTAGATAAAGTACAATACCGCTTTTTGGAGGAAGTGACAACAGGGACTTGAAGGATTGGTAAAAATAGTAGAATGTAGTTAACTGTGGCTGAATAAAGTAGGGTTTAAGGGTACTGGGCCAGAGAACAGAAAATGGAAAGAGGCTGAAGCTAAATTGTGAACATCTAAGGAATGTGGACCTCTTTGTGATTATAGTTGAGGGTCACTGATAGTCACAATGCACTTAGGGATACCGTATGTTACGGGGAAAATAATTCTGTGCTTCAGTGGAAAGCTATGCAGTGTCTAGAGTACACTCTTCTGGATTATCTAATTTTGATTCTATGGAAGCAGATTTACAACTCTGTAAAGTGTAAAAGCTGATAGCTATGCAAAATTATTCTAGTCTATAAACAAAGACATTCTTGTTTTGCAAGTTCTGTCCAAGAGACTTTGAATTGACTTTCTTCAGCAACAGTGGAAGAGTGTGTCCCCATCTGCACACACATTCCAATAAGCCATGTCTATGTCTATTTGGATTCTCCTTTAAGTTAGCTGTAACATCTTTTTGTAGCATCTTATTGCTTCCTTAAGTAATGAGTTAAGTAAAGTATTTAACACGTTCATTTTTATATCGGTCTTGATGTTACCTTTTTGAGGGGGAAATCATCCTTAAATAGTACTCTCTGCCTGGAGGAGGGCATGGCAACCCACTCCAGTATTCTTGCCTACAAGAATCCCCATGGACAGAAAAGCCTAGTGAGCTACAGTCTATGGGGTTGCAAAGAATCGGACACACAACTGAGTAAGCACAGCAGCACAGTACTCCCTGACCATCTTATTTCTCTGTTTTTTTTTTTTTAAATATGATATTCTTTTAAAATAGCAAAAGGATATATAATAGTTATTAATTGTATATTTATTAATTTGGGGGCTATGAAACTTTGCATCATGCTTCCTATAAAACTCATCTCCAGTAATAAAGGTATTTTAGAGCTTTTGAAATATTGTTATATTTTATGATAATAATTTTAACAGTAGGAAAAACTCTTAGGAAAAACAACAAGTTGTTCTAATAATAATCCTCCAGACAAAGATGATAATATTGTGCTATGCTGAGGCAAAACAAACAAGCTAAGGAGTGGAAGAGGTTTGCAGACAAATCTCAATTATTAGAGAAATTCAAATCAAAACTATAATGAGGTATTACCTCACACTCATCAGAATGGCCATCATCAAAAAGTCCACAAATAATAAATGCTGGTGAGGGTGTGAGAATACGGAACCCTCCTACACTGTTGCTGGAAATGTAAATTGGTGCAGCCACTATGGAAAATAGTGTGGAGGTTCCTCAAAAAACTAAAAATAGAGTTGTCATATGATCCAGCAATCCCACTCCTGGGCATATATCCATAAAAGGTGAAAACTCTTAATTGCAAAAATACATGCACCCCAATGTCCATAGCAGCACTATTTACAATAGCCAAGATATAGGAGAAACATAAATACACATCCACTGATGAATGGATAAAGAAGATGTGGTATATACACAGTATATTGTGCATATTTGCAGCAACATGGACGGACCTAGAGATTATGATACTAAGTGAAGTAAGTCTGAAAGAGAAAGACAAGCACCATGTTATCACTTATGCGGAGAATCTAGAATATGACACAAATAGGTTTATTTACAAAATAAAAACAGACTCACAGACATAGAAAACAAACTTATGTGGTAAAGGAAAAGGGAGGGGGTGAATTACGAGCATGGGATTGGCAGATAAAAACTCTTCTATTTAAAACAGATAGACAACAAGGTCCTACTGTTCCCTATCACAGGGAACTATATTCAATATCTTGTAATAAACAATAATGGAAAAGAATATGAAAATGAATATAGCTCTATATAGATATTAATATATATAGAAATATATCTGAATACTTTGCTCCAGACCAGAACTAACACAACACTGTAAGTCAGTGATACTTCAATAAAAAAAGAGAAAAGCTCGTAGTTTAACTAACAGGTTTTTGAGGGCTAATGAGCAATACGGAAAATTTCATAAGAGGCTGTTTTCATGGAAAGAACAGAGAAAGAAAGACTAGGTGACTGGCCATCTACCAGGAAGAATAGGAAGAGGGAGAAAAAAAGACCTTAAGTCAAAATAAAAAACCACAGACATCTAACAAAGCAGCTTTTTATAAACAGGGAGACTCTCGGGGCACAACCTAAATTACAGAAGTGTACGGAGCAGCACCTGAGTGTCAGTCATTCTCTGATTCAAAGTCAGCACCCAGATTTCCTTCACTGTCCCATTATTCATTTATTCCTCCAAATACAGATTCATCAAAGGAAAACCTTAGATCTAAGTTATTCCATCAAATCCAAGCCAATAGACCAAATACAGCGCCACGCTGGGAAAACTACTTGGGGTTCAAATGGGAAGGTTTCTGGAAGCACCTTGCTCACTCATCCTCTGACTCACTCACAAGGCAGCCACTGAACCAGTCAGGCGTCAGTTGTTCATCTGTAAACAGTATAATGTCTGCATCTGGGGATGTTGGCAGAGTTCATTACTTAGTCTTTGAGAACCACTCTTTGGTGTCTACAGGAAGGAGCCAGAAAATATAAAACATATTGCCACAAATACTGCCATTTAATAAGCTGCAAAAGTACTTGGTTTCTCTTTTTAATAGCTCGTAGATTTCTCTTTTTAATAGCTCGTGGGATTCTCTTTTATCCCCTTTTCCAGAAACAAACAAACAAAAAAATGATATGCTTTTCAGTGGTTAGATACATGAAGGGTTTATATGATGTTGAAAGGAATGCCTTTCTATATGACAAATACATACCAGCTTAAAGGGTTTGCTATTGATCACGTAACATCAAAGGACCTTAGTCTGCACTTACAAGCATAGACTCTCAACAGAATGAGATCAGTACAGGACTCTATTAAATGCCTGATTTGGATGACTATGCAGCTCAACATTCCATCAATCAACCATTAAACTGAAGAATGCCACAAGAGAGGAAACATGGGGCGAGATCAGAGGCATCACCAACTGCTTTTTCTTGTTTTTAAACACAACGAAGGCATTAAATCTAAGACCAACAGCCCAGAGTATTCACAAAGCATAACATCTACCACAGAATCAATTTTGAGAAAGGGAGCTTGGCAGATTTTTTTTAAGTCTTCTGGTTTTTACCAGGACTATATCTAAAATTGCCCACAGACCAAAAAATATGTGCTAATAACAGCACATATTTAAATCCTTTGGAGAAAATGGTATCTTGTTACATGATTAACCCTTTTTACTATAAGAAACTTCTTTTAGTTATTTTTACAATTTCTAGGACATAAGTTCATTTATTTTGATTTTTTTATTATTTATTTTATTTTTTAAATTTTATTTTATTATTTAACTTTACAATATTGTATTGGTTTTGCCATTTATCAAAAGGTATACATGTGTTCCCCATCCTGAACCCTCCTCCCTCCTCCCTCCCCATACCATCCCTCTGGGTCATCCCAGTGCACCAGCCCAAGCATCTAGTATCGTGCATCGAACCTGGACTGGCAACTCGTTTCACATATGATATTATACATGTTTCAATGCCATTCTCCCAAATCATCCCACCCTCGCCCTCTCCCACAGAGTCCAAAAGACTGTTCTATACATCAGTGTCTCTTTTGCTGTCTCATATACAGGGCTATTGTTACCATCATTCTAAATTCCATATATATGTGTTAGTATACTGTATTGGTGTTTTTCTTTCTGGCTTACTTCACTCTGTATAATAGGCTCCAGTTTCATCCACCTCATTAGAACTGATTCAAATGTATTCTTTTTAATGGCTGAGTAATACTCCAGTGTGTATATGTACCACAGCTTTCTTATCCATCCATCTGCTGATGGACATCTAGGTTGCTTCCATGTCCTGGCTATTATAAACAGTTCTGCGATGAACATTGGGGTACACGTGTCTCTTTCAATTCTGGTTTCCTCAGTGTGTATGCCCAGCAGTGGAATTGCTGGGTCATAAGGCAGTTCTATTTCCAGTTTTTTAAGGAATTTCCACACTGTTCTCCATAGTGGCTGTACTAGTTTGCATTCCCACCAACAGTGTAAGAGGGTTCCTTTTTCTCCACACCCTCTTCAGCATTTATTGCTTGTAGCTTTTGGATCACAGCCATTCTGACTGGCGTGAAATGGTACCTCATAGTGGTTTTGATTTGCATTATTTTGATATTTTTAAAAAATGTATGAAATACTCTAACACACTAAAAAGTTGACACAAGAGCATAATAACTAATAGGACAGTTTCAAACATTTCCAAGATTTTACCACATTAGTATCACTTACTGCTACTGTCTTTGCCAAAATGTTTTAAAGCAAATTCCAGCCATATTATTTCACCCCTATATATCTTGGTATTCATGTCTACATTTTAAAAGATTTGGGAACTTCCCTTGTGGTCCAGTGGCTAAGACTCCAAGCACCCAACACGGTGGCCTGGGTTTGATCCCTGGCTGGAGAACTAGATCCCATATGCCACAACAAAGATCAAAGATTCCAGGTGCTGCACCTAAGACCTGGTGCCACCTCATAAATAAATACACAAAATATAAAAAAGCAGTAAAATAAGTAATTTGGACATTAATCATTAACCATTAGGTGCCTTTCTGTTGTTCAGTCTCTCAGTCATGTAGGACTCTTTGAGACCTCATGGACTGCAGCACGCCAGGCTCCTCTGCCCATCACCATCTCCTGGAGCTCCCTCAAACTCATGTCCGTCAAGTCGGTGATGCCATCCAACCATCTCGTCTTCTGTTGTCCCCTTCTTCTCCTGCCTTCAATCTTTCCTTAGGGTCTTCTCTAATGTGTCAGCTCTTCACATCAGGTGGCCAAAGTATTGGAGCTTCAGCTTCAGCATCAGTCCTTCCAATGATATTCAGGGTTAATTTCCTTTAGGATTGACTGGTTTGATCTCTTTGCAGTCCAGGGACTCTCAAGAGTCTTCTCCAGCACCACAGTTCAAAAGCACCAATTCTTCAGTGTTCAGCTTTCTTTACGGGCCAATTCTCACATCCATACGTGACTACTGGAAAAACCATAGCTTTGACTATATGGACCTGTGTTGGAACCTTTGATAGGTTTCCTTATCACACCAAATAAAATTAGCATTTAGAAGCCAAGAACTAGTCCATGCCCAATTTCTCCAATAGGTGAAAAAGTCTTTTTGCACTTGGCTTGTGGAATCACAATCCAAACAAGATCTACCTGTTACAATTATTTCAGTCTCTAGTCATCTAGACCAGTGCTTTGCAAACTCTAACGTGCAAATGAATCACTTAGGGATCTTAAGATTCAGTAAGACCTGAAGCAGGATCTGAGATATCCTCTGTCTATGTGGTGTCAGTGTTGCTGGACTCAAAGTGGAGCGTATTTGAAGCAGTAAGATACAAGCAAAGGCTCTGCTGGTGTTTGTTTTGTGCGTGCCAATGGCTTGGTGCAGAAACAGGTCACTGATGCTGGGCTATAGCCCATGGTCTGAATTTCCATGTTTGTCTCCATTTGGTATTATTTATTCCTCTTCTAATATCGTTCGTTTCAGTGAATAATGTTTGCTCTAAACCTCCAATAGATTCAATCTCACCTATTTCCACATGAATATCTTAAGGAGTATTATTTGATTCAAAGTACTATTCAATCTGTATGAATATCACATGCTTTATGGCAACTGCTGTGTTAAATAGCTGGTTCTAGAGTCAGATTTCTGTGATTCAACTTCACCTCTATCACTTACTATTTATACAACTTTGGAAAAGTTAATTTTTCCCGACTCAGTTTCCTTATCTGTAAAATGAGTATAATAATGCTCTCCTCTTATAGAGTAACCAAAGAATGATGTGGCATTTGTTCGAGAAATGTAATCTATTATTATTGTTATTGATTATGTAATCTTTTTATTCCAAGTTAAAATATTTTAGTTTCTGAGACTTCCTTCTAAGTTCTAAAACTAACTCCTCAGTTCTTCCTTCATTTTAGGCTCCCCTAGAAGCTATAGCTTTTCTCTCCTTCTGTATAGTGCAGATTATAGAACTGGGCAGGATCCTAAGGGGGAGAATATTATTTGTTTTTGGAGGATTTCCTTTCCATGCTTTTTCAGGGTATCATAACTAGAAATTAAGACTTTAAAAAATATTAGATCAAATCAAGTAAGTCTTTCGAAAAGTATCAGTTCTTGGCAGTTCATTAATAAAATTTAGGTAATAAAATTGTACAATATGAAATGGCCCAAATCACCCATCTTAAGTGGATACCATAAAACTAAGGAAACTTGTTGTTCATGCATATAATCTTATATAAAGTATAGAACTTTTTGTACATTATCAGTAACTAGGACTAGGGTTTAGTCAGAGAGCAAATCTTCAAGATTATTGAAGTTGAGTTGATGGGACACTCTGATATTTCCTTATCTCTCTTTTAACTTATGAAGTTTGAAGAGAATCCCCAAATTAAACTTGATACTTTGGGAAATCTAAGAAGCTAGGGAAGAAAGCCTAGGTCAATTCACAACAGCACAGTGCATTCCGAATTTTTTTATGAGTGACTATATATATGAACACAACACATGATTTATATGGACAAGAAGTCTGCAGCAGTAAGTTGAAACCATGACTTGTAAATTATTCCTTCTCTTCTAATAAATTGCATCAGCACAGAATCACTTAGAGTCATCTTTCATTGCAAGCAAGCTCTGGCACAGATGATCAGGGCCAAAAATAAATGAGGCAAGGAGCCCAATATTTTTCTACACTTTGCTCTTTTTCCTTTTGAGCTTGATTTTCTCAAATGACTTTCCTATGAGACAATGAATGTATTTGTTTCAGAGATGTATTCTCTTAGTTTAACGATATGGAGAGTAAGATAAGAAGGTAGAATTGGCAAAGAGTACTAGCAGCAAACCAAAATAATTGAAGAGAATAGTCTGAAAGTCAGTTACTTTTGAAGACTTATTTGCAAGACAGCCATAGGATAGTGACATTACCATAATTTTACAATTATGTAGTGTTCGGGAATCAGTATTTACATGTGATACAAGTAAAGAAAAACTAGAAATCATATGTTAGACTATATAACTATGTCTAACAACACAGTAAAAATTTAAATGAAAAAAAGGTGGTATATAAAAAGTGCTCCCCCCTTTTCAGTACCTATAATATATACACATCCATATATAGCACCTAAAACCACATGTAATATATACATGCACCCCACTCCAGTACTCTTGCCTGGAAAATCCCATGGATGGAGGAGCCTGGTGGGCTGCAGTCCATGAGGTCGCTAGGAGTCGGACATGACTTAGCGACTTCACTTTCACTTTTCACTTTCATGCATTGGAGAAGGAAACAGCAACCCAATCCAGTGTTCTTGCCTGGAGAATCCCAGGGATGGCGGAGCCTGGTGGCTGCCGTCTATGGGGTCGCAAAGAGTCGGACACAACTGAATCGACTTAGCAGCAGTAGCAGCAATATATACATACACACATATATATATACACACACATACAGAACCTAAACCAAATCCATACAGAATAAGAATTAGCTAACAATGACAATCCATCTATTATCAGATAATAGAGCATCGTATTAGGCAATTTGTTTCATTTTCAGACATTTGATTGCATTTAGCCTGAAATTACTGATTCAAAGCCAAACATAAAAAGGAATTAGATGGAATAAGTCTACTTAGAAACAAGGTTGAATTTTATTAAAATTAAAATTTAGAATTTAGGCCACAGAAATTTTCCAAATCATCCATGTAAAGATAAAGGTACAGAAGATGTATTATGTGACCCATCACCCACAGTGGATGCCACTGCAAAGCTACGTATGTACTTATGTGATCACACCTGAAGGCAGTATTTGCTTCCACATTAAGCATTAAGATCATTATTTTATCCCCCCCCCAACCATTTATTAAAATCTGAATGGTGGGCCTAATTGGATTATGTTGTATCTTTCTTCATTCTTAACATTTGCAAGGACTTCCCTAGTAGTCTAGTGCTTAAGAATCCGCCTGTCAATGTAGGGGACATGGGTTTAATCTCTGTTCCAGGAAGGTTCCACAACTACTGAAACTCATGCCTAGAGCTCATGCCCTGAATAAGAGAAGCTATTGCAATGAGAAGTCCGTGCATTGCAACTAGGTCATTGCCCCTGCTCACTGCAACTAGAGAAAGCCCGCACACAGGAATGAAGACACAGCACAGCCAAAAATAAATAAATAATATTTGCAAGATCTACATTTCCTACGAAACCTTCTGCTTTCCCAAACTATATTTAATTTTAGTGACAGTGTATGTCTCTCTGTCGTGTCTGACTCTTTGTGATCCCATGGATTGCAGCCTGCCGGGCTCCTGTGTTCATGAGATTTCTCCAGGCAAGAATACTGGAGTGGGTTGCCATTCCCTTCTCCAGGGGATCTTCCCGATCGAGTGATCGAACTTGGGTCTCCGCCGTAGGATTCCTTACCATCTGAGCCACCAGGGAAACCTGTTTAGGTTTTAGGGACCATATCAATAACATTTTCTCAATGAGTGTAGACATTTTCTGTTTTCTTGTCCAGCATATGAACTAGAATATTCCCAGTGCTTCTGTTTTATTTCAGTTTCCAAACTGCAAGTCTTTAGCATATTTTTTCACAGTGTATTATGATGAGAAGCATAGCATTATATAACGTGTCATAATAAATAGCAGACATAGCAATTTCTTCAGAAAACTTTACTGAAGGAGTTTTTTCAGACGGCGATTAAATCACTGCATCAGTAATATGTTCCCAAGTAAAAGTATGTTGAAAGTGATTGAACATTTATATGTTTTTATTTAGGCTCTTATCTTTCTTACTAGACTGATTATGATCTTCTATGACATGATCTAGCTCATTCCTGGCACACAGAGGCCATTCAATAAATATTTTTGAATGAATTAAATGAAAAAATATCAACAGACTCAATGAAAACATATTAATGTTCATTAAGTGCTCCAGTCTGGACTCATAGCCATGAAATATTCTACCTTTTACAATTCAATTTATAACTATTTAAAATTAAAGCCATAAAGACATTTTGATATTTATGAGTGTGTGTACCCCAAAAAGAGTAATGCTGCTAAGTCACTTCAGTTGTGTCAGACTCTGTGCGACCCCAAAGACGGCAGCCCACCAGGCTCGCCCGTCCCTGGGATTCTCCAGGCAAGAACACTGGAGTGGGTTGCCATTTCCTTCTCCAGTGCATGAAAGCGAAAAGTGAAAGTGAAGTCGCTCAGTCGTGTCCAACTCCTAGCGACCCCATGGACTGCAGCCTACAAGGCTCCTCCGTCCATGGGATTTTCCAGGCAAGAATACTGGAGTGGGGTGCCATTGCCTTCTCCGAAAAGAGTAATAGATAAATGCAAAACAAGATGTATAAGAGTTCAAGGGTGACTATTTCTAAAAATACTTAATTTGTCTTCTTAATTTCATGTTCCATCCATACTTAGAAAAACAATGGCTGTTAACATCCTCACATTACGGTATCAAGAATCACTATAAAGTAGTCGTGAGATGTGAGAAAACTATGGGTTTTAATTGTGTAGGTGTAGTTACTACTGTTGTTTAGTCTTAGATGGCAAGAATACTGGAGTGGGTTGCTATTTCCTTCTCCAGGGGATCTTCGTGATCCAAAGATTGAACCCACATCTCCTGCAATAGCAGGCAAATTCTTTATCACTGAGCCACCAGGGAAGCCCCTGGATGTGTAGACTCAGATCTAAAAAACTTTAAACGTTTCCACAATCTTCCAGCTCTCCTTCCTGCCCCATATCTCTTACCACTCACATGTTAACCTTCTCTCCCTTTCATTCTTGAACCTGTTGTTGTTTAGTCATTCATATGTGTCCGACTCTTTGCGAACCCATGGACTTGCAGCACGCCAGGATTCCCTGTCCTTCACTATCTCTTGGAGTTTGCTCAAACTCATGTCCATTGAATCGATGATACCATCCAACCATCTCATCCTCTGTCACCCCCTTCTCCTCCTGCCCTTACTCTTTCTTAGCATCAGGGTCTTTTCCAATAAGTCGGTTCTTTACATCAGGTGGCCAAAGTATTGGAGCTTCGGCTTCGGCATCAGTCCTTCCAATGAATATTCAGGACCGATCCTTTATGATTAACTGGTTTGATCTCCTTGCAGTCCAAGGAACTCTCAAGAGTCTTCTCTAGCACCACAGTTCGAAAGCATCAATTCTTTAGGTGCTCAGCCTTCTTTATGGTCTATCTACCACATCTGTACAAGACTACTGAAAAACCGTAATTTGACTAGATGAACCTTTTTCGGCAAAGTGATGTCTCTTATTTTTAATACGCTGTCTAGGTTTGCTATAGCTTTTCTTCTAAGGAGCAAGTGTCTTTTAATTTCATGGCTACAGTCACCGTCTGCAGTGATTCTGGAGCTCAAAAAAATAAAGTCTGTCACGGTTTCTACTTTTTCCCCATCTATTTGCCATGAAATGATGGGACCAGATGCCATGATCTTAGTTTTTTGAATGTTGAGTTTTAACAGTCTTTTCATTCTCCTCTTTCATCTTCATCAAGAGGCTCTTTAGTTCCTCTTCGCTTTCTGCCATTAGGGTGCTGTCATCTGCATATCTGAGATTATTGATATTTCTCTTGCTACTGCTGCTGCTGCTGCTAAGTCACTTCAGTCGTGTCCGACTCTGTGTGACCCCATAGACAGCAGCCCGCCAGGCTCCCCCGTCCCTGGGATTCTTCAGGCAAGAACACTGGAGTGGGTTGCCATTTCCTTCTCCAATGCATGAAAGTGAATAGGGAAAGTGAAGTCGCTCAGTTGTATCCGACTCTTAGTGACCCCGTGGACTGCAGCCTACCAGGCTCCTCCATCCACGGGATTTTCCAGGCAAGAGTACTGGAGTGGGGTGCCACTGCCTTCTCCGATATTTCTCTTAGCAATCTTGATTCCAGCTTGGGCTTCACTCAGCCCAGTATTTCACATGATGTACTCTGCATAGAATTTAAATAAGCAGGGTGACAATATACAGCCTTGACATACTCCTTTCCCAATTTTGAGCCAGTTTGTTGTTCCATGTCCAGTTTTAATTGTTGCTTTTTGACTTGCACACAGGTGTCTCAGGAGGCAGATAAGGCAGTCTGGTATTCCTGTATTTGTCTTTGAGATATTTAATCAGCAGTTTCTTCTCCTTCCATGACTTCCATGTCTGATAACCATTACCTTTGATCCAGAAGATTCTCCCTTGCTCTCTTGACCTTGTGGTATATTCTTCCAGGCTTCACACTTGAGGTTAGGTCCCATTTTACACAGCAAAAGGCCAAAATAAAATCCTTCAGAGGACTGGTCTAATGTTTTCTTGAGCATAATGCTACAGGTTACATCCAGAAATTTCCATTTAACTGTCCTGTCCATTTACTGAATATTGGCTCAACTCTGATCCATGTATAAATAAGAGGCCAATGGCTTTCTACCCCTCTCCACTATGCCCCAGGTTTTTAAGATAGCTCCTGAGTAAAATAAAACAGTCCAGGAGATTAAAAACAAAAAGAAAACTTCTGGGTAGTGATCTCAAATCTTTCAGTGAAATAAATGTCTTTACTAATCTCAGGTCTATCTGAGCTCTTAAGAGTCTGGATGTTTTTATTAGTAGTTTTGGTAGAGAGCTCTGCTGTTCCTGATATCTTTCATTGATAAGCTATTTGGCTATTGCTGAATCTGGATCTATAAGAGAAGGTTATTGTGTGGATGGCTTCAGGATATTAGTTAGCTCATCTCTGGCTTTTAACCTTAATTCTAATTTTGATTACGTGCTAATACTCTTGAAACTAAAATTTTTTACACATGATTCCATTGAAAAACACTTTTCAGTGTAGACCACTGTCAGCTGACAAAGGATAAATGTTTTTTCACTAGAAAAGTCTGAAGTTCTTGTAATGGTAAATACACAAAAAATGATACCATGTGGTTTACTTTTAAAATTCAGTCCCCTTCTCCCACTCTTTTGTCTGGGGTGGGGGGAATCTCTTTTTTAAACCAACTATTCACATCAGGGATTTCCAGGTAGAAATATTTTAACTGTCTTGTCCTACACCAGGCATATCTGACCCATCTTTTAAGGTGCTCTGAGACCTCATGTGAAGAGTTGACTCATTGGAAAAGACTCTGATGTTGGGAGGCATTGGGGGCAGGAGGAGAAGGGGACGACAGAGGATGAGATGGCTGAATGGCATCACTGACTCGATGGACGTGAGTCTGAGTGAACTCCGGGAGTTGGTGATGGACAGGGAGGCCTGGCGTGCTGCGATCCATGGGGTCACAAAGAGTCGGACACAACTGAGCAACTGAACTGAACTGAACTGAACTGAGACCACATTCAGATTGTGCAACTGGCTGAATGGTACGAGTTCACAGAGGTCATGTAAGAAAGTAAGATGTTAGAATAGTTTGCAGCTGGTGTGTTTTAAGGTTAAATTTCTATCACCTATTGGTATATTTTTAAAATGCCCACCATGGATTTTTAAAATAATTTATGCTTATTTTATTGTCACCAATGACCAGAGAAGCAGAAAGGCATGCATTACAGTCTCCTTCTAAAACAGACAGCTCTTTCCCTTCTATTTATATGTCACTTATATTTATATATTACATTCTGCTTTTTGATGTGCTGAAATTCTCATTCATTTCCCCTCATCAATGCTGCTCTGCCCGACTACTAACTATCCATTCTGCCCTTCTTCCTTCTTGATTCTATTTTGGATGACAGTGCGTTTAGCAAAAAAGCTAATTTTTCACTTTCTTTTTCTAGGTAGTTCTGTGACACAGTTCTAGAAACTAAGATAGAAGTGGAAGTCTGCTATAAGTTTTTCTTCACTGATATGGGTTTTACCCCTTTCTGCCTGTTACCTTCCTCCTATCTGAAAGATGGATGTGATGGCAAGAGCTATGGTAGTTCACAGAGAACAATGAGGAAAAGGCTAAGGAAATTTCAAAATGACACCAGCTTGACATCCTGAACCTTTACCAATGATTGCCTTTTTCTGGACTTCTTTACACAGGAGAAAAATAAAGCTTTGTATGTTTTGGTTTTTCTTTTTTTTATGTTTACCATTTATTTATTTAATTTTATTTTATTTTTAAACTTTACATAATTGTATTAGTTTTGCCAAATATCAAAATGAATCCATCACAGGTATACATGTGCTCCCCATCCTGAACCCTCCTCCCTCCTCCCTCCCCATACCATCCCTCTGGGTCGTCCCAGTGCACTAGCCCCAAGCATCCAGTATCGTGCATTGAACCTGGACTGGCATCTCATTTCATACATGATATTTTACATGTTTCAATGCCATTCTCCCAAATCTTCCCACCCTCTCCCTCTGCAACAGAGTCCATAAGACTGTTCCATACATCAGTGTCTCTTTTGCTGTCTCGTACACAGGGTTATTGTTATCATCTTTCTAAATTCCATATATATGCGTTAGTATACTGTATTGGTGTTTTAGATAATACTGAAACCATAGTCACAGAAAACTAGTCAATTTCATCACACTAGGACCACAGCCTTCTCTAACTCAATGAAACTAAGCCATGCCCGTGGAGCAACCCAAGACAGGTGGGTCATGGTGGAGAGATCTGACAGAATGTGGTCCACTGGAGAAGGCAATGGCAAACCACTTCACTATTCTTGCCTTGAGAACCCCATGAACAGTATGAAAAGGCAAAATGATAGGATACTGAAAGAGAAACTCCCCAGGTCAGTAGGTGCCCAATATACTACTGGAGATCAGTGGAGAAATAACTCCAGAAAGAATGAAGGGATGGAGCCAAAGCAAAAAGAATACCCAGCTGTGGATGTGACTGGTGATAGAAGCAAAGTCTGATGCTGTAAAGAGCAATATTGCATAGGAACCTGGAATGTCAGGTCCATGAATCAAGGCAAATTAGAAGTGGCCAAACAAGAGATGGCAAGAGTGAATGTCGACATTCTAGGAATCAGCAAACTGAAATGGACAGGAATGGGTGAATTTAACTCAGATGACCCTTACATCTACTACTGTGGGCAGGAATCCCTCAGAAGAAATGGAGTAGCCATCATGGTCAACAAAAGAGTCCGAAATGCAGTACTTGGATGCAATCTCAAAAACCACAGAATGATCTCTGTTCGTTTCCAAGGCAAACCATTCAATATCACAGTAATCCAAGTCTATGCTCCAACCAGTAACGCTGAAGAAGCTGAAGTTGAGCAGTTCTATGAAGACCTACAAGACGTTTCAGAACTAACACCCAAAAAAGATGTCCTTTTCATTAGAGGGGACTGGAATGCAAAAGTAGGAAGTCAAGAAACACCTGGAGTAACAGGCAAATTTGGCCTTGGAATACGGAATGAAGCAGGGCAAAGACTAATAGAGTTTTGCCAAGAAAATGCACTGATCATAACAAACACCCTCTTCCAACAACACAAGAGAAGACTCTATACACGGACATCACCAGATGGTCAACACCGAAATCAGATTGATTATATTCTCTGCAGCCAAAGATGGAGAAGCTCTATACAGTCAGCAAAAACAAGACCAGGAGCTGACTGTGGCTCAGATCATGAACTCCTTATTGCCAAATTCAGACTTAAATTGAAGAAAGTAGGGAGAACCACTAGACCATTCAGGTATGACCTAAATTAAATCCCTTATGATTATACAGTGGAAGTGAGAAACAGATTTAAGGGCCTAGATCTGATAGATAGAGTGCCTGATGAACTATGGAATGAGGTTCGTGACATTGTACAGGAGACAGGGATCAAGACCATCCCCAGGGAAAAGAAATGCAAAAAAGCAAAATGGCTGTCTGGGGAGGCCTTACAAATAGCTGTGAAAAGAAGAGAAGTGAAAAGCAAAGGAGAAAAGGAAAGATATAAACATTTGAATGCAGAGTTCCAAAGAATAGCAAGAAGAGATAAGAAAGCCTTCCTCAGCGATCAATGCAAAAAAATAGAGGAAAACAACAGAATGGGAAAGACTAGGGATCTCTTCAAGAAAATCAGAGATACCAAAGGAACATTTCATGCAAAGATGAGCTCAATAAAGGACAGAAATGGTATGGACCTAACAGAAGCAGAAGATATTAAGAAGAGATGGCAAGAATAAACAGAAGAACTGTACAAAAAAGATCTTCACGACCCAGATAATCATGATGGTGTGATCACTCACCTAGAGCCAGACATCCTGGAATGTGAAGTCAAGTGGGCCTTAGAAAGCATCACTACGAACAAAGCTAGTGGAGGTGATGGAATTCCAGTTCAGCTATTTCAAATCCTGAAAGATGATGCTGTGAAAGTGCTGCACTCAATATGCCAGCAAACTTGGAAAAGTCAGCAGTGGCCACAGGACTGGAAAAGGTCAGTTTTCATTCCAATCCCAAAGAAAGGCAATGCCAAAGAATGCTCAAACTACCACACAATTGCACTCATCTCACATGCTAGCAAAGTAATGCTCAAAATTCTCCAAGCCAGGCTTCAGCAATATGTGAACTGTGAACTTCCTGATGTTCAAGCTGGTTTTAGAAAAGGCAGAGGAACCAGAGATCAAATTGCCAACATCCGCTGGATCATGGAAAAAGCAAGAGTTCCAGAAAAACATCTATTTCTGCTTTATTGACTATGCCAAAGCCTTTGACTGTGTGGATCACAATCAACTGTGGAAAATTCTGAAAGAGATGGGAATATCAGACCATCTGATCTGCCTCTTGAGAAATTTGTATGCAGGTCAGGAAGCAACAGTTAGAAGTGGACAGGGAACAACAGACTGGTTCCAAATAGGAAAAGGAGTAGATCAAGGCTGTATATTGTCACCTTGTTTATTTAACTTATATGCAGAGTACATCATGAGAAACACTGGACTGGAAGAAACACTAACTGGAATCAAGATTGCCGGGAGAAATATCAATAACCTCAGATATGCAGATGACACCACCCTTATGGCAGAAAGTGAAGAGGAACTCAAAAGCCTCTTGATGAAAGTGAAAGTGGGGAGTGAAAAAGTTGGCTTAAAGCCCAACATTCAGAAAATGAAGATCATGGCATCTGGTCCCACCACTTCATGGGAAACAGATGGGGAAACAGTGGAAACAGTGTCAGACTTTATGTTTCTGGGCTCCAAAATCACTACAGATGGTAACTGCAGCCATGAAATTAAAAGACACTTACTCCTTGGAAGGAAAGTTATGACCAACCTAGAGAGCATATTCAAAAGCAGAAACATTACTTTGCCAACAAAGGTTCGTCTAGTCAAGGCTATGGTTTTTCCTGTGGTCATGTATGGATGTGAGAGTTGGACTGTGAAGAAGGCTGAGCACCGAAGAATTGATGCTTTTGAACTGTGGTGTTGGAGAAGACTCTTGAGAGTCCCTTGGACTGCAAGGAGATCCAACCAGTCCATTCTGAAGATCAGCCCTAGATCTGAAGGAATGATGCTAAAGATGAAACTCCAGTACTTTGGCTACCTCATGCGAAGAGTTGACTCATTGGAAAAGACTCTGATGCTGGGAGGGTTTGGGGGCAAGAGGAGAAGGGGACGACAGAGGATGAGATGGTTGGATGGCATCACTGACTTGATGGACATGAGTCTCAGTGAACTCTGGGAGTTGGTGATGGACAGGGAGGCCTGGTGTGCTTTGATTCATGGGGTCGCAAAGAGTCGGACACGACTGAGCGACCTACCTGATCTGATGTTTAGATAAGTATCATCAGAAGTCTTTACTCACAGACAGATGCAACTCCTCACTTCTAGAGTAGGAGTTTGAATTTAGGTTTTCAGTTTCCAGCTCTGTAATCTCTCCACTGTCTCTTTTATATTATGGTGCCTGCTGATCCTAGGGGAGAAGGCAATGGCAACCCACTCCAGTACTCTTGCCTGGAAAATCCCATGGATGGAGGAGCCTGGTAGGCTGCAATCCATGGGGTCGTGAAGAGTTGGACACAACTGAGCGACTTCACTTTTGACTTTCATGCATTGGAGAAGGAAATGGCAACCCACTCCAGTGTTCTTGCCTGAAGAATCCCAGGGACGGGGGAATCTGGTGGGCTGCCGTCTCTGGGGTCGCACAGAGTTGGACTCGACTGAAGCAACTTAGTAGCAGCAGCTTAGGATGCTAGAATTTGACTTGTTCCTTTTCCTAGCACCCATGAAATACAGCACTCAATATCAAGTTTAAGCATAAAAAAAAGGTAGTATCACATTTTAGATTTTAATTGGTTACCTCCATGCCCTAAGTAAAAAAACCAAATCAGCCAAAGGCTGTTTTTGGCATTTCTCACCAATCTTTTTCTTTTTTTAATGAGTTTATTTTGCCTCCTGGCGCTCAGTAACCTTTAATATCTACCACTCAACCTCTATCTAGGTCTGCCCTTTCCTAAGGGCTTGAAACTCTCAGTTACACTCTCTTCCACCTCTCCATACCAATCAAAGCTGATGTGATTAGAGGAGAAATGTAGATTTACTGTCAAGGAAGGAATTTTCGGAGATGTAAGTATCATTTTAAGAAATATTTCCATTTCGTAAAAGGGACTTAAAAACCCAGTTGGATGCCTAAGATTGGAAATCACTGAAGAGTCATTAGTGAGTGAGAGGTCTCCTGGACACCCCCTTATCTAACCCAAGCAGCTACTTCTCTCCACACCTCAGCTCCTTGAACTTCCTCATGCACCCTCCACTCCCAGCCAGCACCGAGGCAACACAGCTTAAAGCAAGGGATTTGGTGTGCAGTCCTAGAAAAGTACCAGAGACAGGGACAACAAGGAGTGGTTTTGAATAATTCTACACTTCCCAGGTGGTGGTGCTAGTAGTAAAGAACCCACCTGCCCATACAGGAGACAGAAAAGACAGGGTTCCATCCCTGGGTCAGGAAGATCCCCTGGAGAAGGGAATGGCAACCCACTCCAGTATTACTGCCTGGAGAATCCCACGGACAGAGGAAGCTGGCAGGCTACCGTCCATGGGGTCACAGAGTCGGACACAACTGAAGCGACTTGGCACACACATATGTTAAAAAAGTATTCTTAGTAGATATTTTATCTGTGTAACACACATTGGATAATTAAAAGCTTTTCATGTTTTAATGTATGTTTGGCATGCTATAAACTCTCCAATAAATGTTCTTCCTTGTACGTTCTCTTTTCTTATTTGCTGTCACGTTACTTGGCATAGAATACCTACTTCCTCTTTGACTTCATTCTACCATAGTCTTTACATTCCTTCCTTGTGCATATCAGTTCCCTTGTGCCTATCAAGTGGAAAAAAAAAATGGAAATAAAAACAAAGCACACTCAAGCAAAGGCCTCAGATGTATGACTCATGGGCTAACTGGTCTTGAGCAAAGCATTTTTTTTTAACTTTAATATTTTTAATTAATTAATTTTATTTTTCCATGCTGGCTCTTGGTTGCTGCACAGCCTCTCTCTACTTGTGTTTAGACGAGACTACTCTTCACTGAGGTGCATCGGCTTCTCGTTGCGGTGGCTTCTCCTGCTGCAGAACAGGGGCTCAGTAGTTGTGGGCTTAGTTGCCCCATGGCACGTGGGATCTTTCCTGACCAGGAGTTGAACCCCTGTCCCCTGCACTGGGAGGCAGATTCTTTTGTTTTTATTGCCGATTCAAAACCACTGGACCACTAGGGAAGTTCTTGGGCATAGCACTTACCATGAATTCCTTACCATGGTGAAGCAGACTCACCTTGGGAAGGTCCTTTTCAGTTTCAGGATTCTACAATTTAAGCCTGCTTTTAGACATATGTCATTCATCTTGGTGAGAACCTTGTGGGGAAGGTAAGTAATATTATCCCCATGTTGCAGATGAAGAAATGAGGGGTTGCATACCTGCCAGGTAGCAGTGTAAGGAACCAAAGCCAGGTATTAGCTGACTTTTATCTCTACACAGAAAGGTAAGGCACTACTTCCCAATACAAAGAGAAAACAGAGAAGGTCAAGTGGGTGGGATATTAAGGGTTACCTACCAATTAATAGACAGAAGCAGGGGTTTCACCCTCTTAAGATATGGGATTGTAATGTAGATATATCATACTGTATTAGCTTACAATGACTAAGGGAAATTATTACTATATTCCCCCAGAGTAACAAATCTGTTTTAGACCTTATAGTTGTTTAATATCACCTAGGGATGGAGGATCTTGCCACACAAGTTAAAAAGAAAAAGGAAAGCAGTTTATTAAAAATAATGTTTAACCTCTTCTTCATACCAAATAATGAATATTTGTTTTATAACTTAAGAAATGCTTGTGTTCTGATATATGTTGGTTCTCTATATTTTAGGGGATAATGTAAATTTTAGACGTATTTCTTTGTTGGTATCCTTGGCGTAATAGTACACGCTAATCAATAGAATATTCCCATTTATGAGTTTAAAATTATTATTCTATTAAGCAGGGGAAACAGAATATGGGCAGTGGCAATGACAGTGATTTCTTGCCCTAACTGTACCATCTTCAAGATTTATCACTCCTTTAGGGGCATGTGGAGAAGGCAGTGGCACCCCACTCCAGTACTCTTGCCTGGAAAATCCCATGGACAGAGGAGCCTCGTAGGCTCTAATCCATGGGGTCGCTAAGAGTCGGGCACGACTGAGCGACTTCACTTTCACTTTTCACTTTCATGCATTGGAGAAGGAAATGGCAACCCACTCCAGTGTTCTGCCTGGAGAATCCCAGGGACAGAGGAGCCTAGTGGGCTGCTGTCTATGGGGTCGCACAGAGTCAGACACGACTGAAGTGACTTAGCAGCAGCAGCAGCAGTAGGGGCATGTAGCTGGATGTGTAGAACCCTGAACTAGCAGTCAGATGAACAGATTTATTCCCGAGACATTTCACTGACTCACTCTGTGACCATGCGCTCATCAGTTGATTTCCCTCAAGTTCTCAGATCTTAAAAGTAGTGCTGTTTCAGACTTCCCTAGTGCTCAGACAGTAAAGCATCTGCCTGCAATGCAGGAGACCTGGGTTTGATCTCTGCATAGAGAAGATCCCCTGGAGAAGGGAATGGCAACCCACTCCAGTATTCTTGCCTGGAGAATTCCATGGACAGAGAAGCCTGGTGGGCTATAGTCCATGGGGTCACAAACAGTCAGGCACAACTGAGTGACTAACACTTCTAATTCACTAACCTTTGAGAAACACTGTGAAAGAAGGTATAACTGTGTTTGTCTGAGTGTGTTACTCACTCAGTCGTGTCCAACTCTTTGTGACCACAGGGACTGCAGCCCACCAGGCTCCTTTGTCCATGGAATTCTCTAGGCAAGAATATTGGAGTGGATTGCCATTCCTTTCTCCAGGGGATCTTCCTGACCCAGGGATTGAACCTGGGTCTCCTGCCTTGCAGGCAGATTCTTTACCGTCTGAGCCAACAGTAAGTAACTTGTAAAAAGAGTAAAAGGGTGAAAAAAGAAAATGTAAAAAGGGTAAGGGCAGAAAAGCTAAGACTTGAATCTTAGTCAACTATTTTTTTTTAGAGAATTTACTTTTTTTTTAAATTTTTTTAAGAGAATTTTAATTTCACCATTTCTAAATGTTATCATGTGCTTCTTTTTCATGTGTAGGGAAAAGGGGACTGAAGAAAAAGAAGGGTTCATCTTCCCTTTTCCCACTCCAACCTCGTAAGTCTGATTCTGCTCTCTCATAATGACCCAGTTGAGTGTTATTCAGAATGTTAATGCACTTACACATTAAACGGAAGGAGGAATTCCTCATTTTTGAGAAAGGGGAAAACCCCACATATTTCAAAATTCTCTTCAGAGCTTGCTTCACTGCTTCCATTCGTTCACAATTGCTGAACTGCTCTTCTCCAAGGACACAAAGACAGTGACGATATGGCGTGAGACGAAGAGCCCACAGATGAAAGGCACTCGATACTTAAACAATTAGCACACTACAGGTCCGTGAGTGTGAAGTGAAAGAAGACAGCGTAGAGGAGATAGGAGCATCTTAAAAGAGGCCAAAAAGTGCTTTATCAGTTAACCTTGCTGCACCATGGAGGCAAGAAAAAAAGGTCATTTTCTAGACACTGTAAGTTTTATAGTAATGTTTGTTTTAATGAATATTTAATCAAGCCGATTGTACACCAGGCAGTGTGCCAGGCAGCAGTAAAGTCTATAAAGGCATCAGTTTGGAAGTTGGCTAGATAAAATTACAACTCCATTTCTGGCTATAGGTATGACCTTGGGCAAGTTGGCTGACCTCTCAAAATCTGTTTCTTCATTTAGAGAATGGAGATTATAGATAAAAGGGTCTATACCTCACAAGGTTGTATGAAGATTAAATGAGAAAATACACATAAAGACTCAGCCCAGTCTTTGGCACCTTCTAAGATGGTAAGTGTTCAGTAAATACTGGCTATTACTGAGTAATCTATATATAGTTTCTCACTGAAGTCTTACAACAATCCAGTGGACAGGCATTCTTAAAATGAGGTCAATACAAAGAGGACTGAGGATATAGAGCACAGGAGATGCTAGGAAGGTAGGTTCCAAACCATAAAAGATAGTGTGTGTAACATAAGGACTCGGAATATATGTAGCAGGCAATGGTAAATCTTAAGAGGATTTTTAAAAGAGAACCAATCAGTCCCATTAATATGTTTCAGAAAGATCATTAAGATGGTAGTGTGGATAATGGATTGGAAGGGCATGAAGAAAGAAAAGAAGGTTAGAAGTCCAGTTAGGAATTCCTTGTAATCAAGTACTCTGAGATATAGTAGTATGGGAAATTCCCAATGCAACACTACAGAGCTTCAGAAAAAAATAGCTGGCAGATCCCCTGCCCCTCCAATCTGTACCTCTTCCTACATCCTGTCATGACAGAAGCTTTAGGACTTGCCTTACAGCTAACGTTTTCAGCTATGAATTGCACCAGCATTCTTTTCAAATTGGTCGTCTTTGTTAGCAAGTGGCATGAAGCTTAATCACCTCTGAAAAGACAGCAAGTAAGTCCCTTGCTGGTACTGGAAGAACCAAGTATCAGTGCGATTGTTCCTTGACTGCAGGGGAAAAGTAGACAAGAAGCTCTAAAAACACTTGGGTAGTTTGCTAGCTTTATCATTTTTGTCATCTTCATATGTTGGTTATGTTATCATTATCAGTTTCCTGTATTGATTCAATAGTAGTAAATCATCCACAGTAGGAAAGGTGATACAAAATATAAACAGAATATCTCACTTTATATTGATTTACCATCACATACCTAATGTTTTATTTTTTCTATTTCAAAAAGCCTATTTTCTATATTTAATGTTCCTGCTGGGAACAGCAGTCCCTTTTCACTATTTTTGCTTAAAATTATCAACGGTAAAATATATGCTTTGAAAGACAAAGGAAAGTAAGGGAAGATTAAAACATGTTGATGGCCAGTCTTCTCTCAACAAAACTGAAGCTAGTTCATAAGGACTGCTATCTTGATTATGGACCAGTGTCTGAATATATACTTTGAGAAATGTATGAGAAACCAAGTTTTGAAATACCACCTTTTCTATCCTGAAGTCTTCCCTTTCTGCTTGTGCTCTGATCCAGTTTTTATTAACAAGACATGTTTTCTCAGAGTTGCCACAATTTCAATTGTTTGCATAACATGTACATGTACCTTAAGATAAATGTGGTTGCTGACTTGAAAGGTTAACTGTATAGAAAAAAAAGAGTCAAGACCTTGAGGAAAATAAGGGTCTGGACATTTTCTGTTTTTCAGGATTTGCAATTTTGAAATGATAAAATATATGTGCTATCCCTTAAGCTACAGAGTACATTAAAAATTAAGCTGCCTCTAAAATGTATTATTATATATATTACAAATTGACTTTAAATATTTATATATTTAAAACTAGAAACTGTAAATGTCTTGAAGAATTACATTATGGAGTAAATTAAACTATGGACTATTTAATAATTTTGAAACTGAGAAAAAGTATCTCAACAATAGTGAATAATAACCTGGAGATAGTTTCTTCAAGTTTAAGATTTAGTGGTGGTTGTTTTGATTATTACAAAAATGTATGATGTTAAATCAGGAAATCAGCCTTAAGACTTGAAAGAGAAAGTATAGGGAAAAAAGCCATCCTTAAATGAAATATTTATCTGAAGCTTTAAAAACACATAGGATTTTTTAAAAACTAAGAAAAGTGAGATGCTTTTAAAGTAAAAAAAAATATATCGTTAAGAGTTAATCATCCACACAGATAAGGTGTTAAGAAACCAAAGACCAAAGGAGAAATAAATAAACTAATTTAAAAATATGAAAAAGGACTGAATTAAAAGAGAAAAGTCACCAAACTTCAATCAAGGCCATGTCTTACAGAGAATTACATTTGTAGAAATACAAATGAAAATATAAATATAATAAGCAAGAAACAGGAAATACTATTTAAAAATATAATAAATCCACAAAAGTGAAAAGGGTTTTCTTAGCTAATAGACCAAGACAATAAATATCATACGTCTACATGATAACTTAAATGATAACTTAATTTTAAAAATTAAAAAAAAGAATATGAGGTTAAGTGTACAACCCTGACTTACCTCTAATAAGCAAGCTTAATAGCTCCAGCCCTGAGATATTTCTAATATGCCCAGATTGCATTTAAGGCAGATTCTTTACCATCTGAGCCACATGGAAAGCCTTGTTTTGTTTTGTTTTTTTCCATTTTTAAAATTCTTTTTTGCCTTGAAAGAACTTATGCTATAAAACACATACCCACACACACAGAGGCTATTAGAGCAAACTGAGATCACCTTTTCTTTGATTCACTGTAGGAACTCCTTTGTTCCTCTTTTTTCAGCAATGAGCAAGCAGGCTTTAGTTATATACCAAAGCCCCAAGTTCATTTTAACTCTAGGTTAAAAGACAGATTTGACTCTTGGACAACTTTGATGATGCATGGGGGATCATATGACCTACATCTGTGTAACTGGGGGAAGGGCTGCTTTGTAGGCCTTATGTTATGCAACATTTTTATACCACGGTTTCCTTCTCTGTAAAATAGAAATAAAGTTAGTCCTGCCTACTTCATGAAGTTTTCCTCAGGGCTCAGATGGTAGAGTCTGCCTGCAATGTAGGAGATCTGGGTTTGATCCCTGCGTTGGGAAGATCCTCTGAAGAAGGAAATAGCAACCCACTCTAGTATTCTTGCCTGGGAAATCCCATGGACAGAGGAGCCTGGTGGGCTGCATCCCATGGGGTCGCTAAGAGTCAGACACAACTGAGTGACAAACACACACACACTTCATGAGGATGTTAAGGAATTTTAAGTAAAATGAGAATGCATGTAAAGGTTTTTACAAATGATGCAGTGCAGAGAAAATTCCAGTTATTTTCTACTACTGATAGAAATAGTAGTGGATTTATACTTGAGACACACTTAAAGAAGAAAAACAATTCCAGTGCTCTTAGGCTTAAATGAACATCAATTATGAGCGTACATTATGTCACTGGCTGACTCTGAGACCTCATCCTGGACTATTACTACTTTGTCCAGTTGTACTTTTTCCGTTCTGTGAACAAACCAAGTTTGTTTTCATCTTCCAACCTTTATATTTACAATCTCTCTACTTGGTTAGTGTATGGCTTCTCACCATATGGGTCTCAACTCTAATGACACCTTCTCAGAGATGCCCCCCATCATTATCCAAGCTAATCCCACTGCTGCCCCACCCTACTACAGTCTCATGTGATCACATAACTCTATATTTTTCCTATTATTAATATTTTCTTCCTAACACTATTTAAATATCTTGCCTGCTTTTCACTTGTTTGTGGAGAAATCACCACCATGGAAGGGCATAGGGTCCTTTTTACAGACACCCTGAGTAACAACTTAGCAGTCTGTCACTAAGCTAGATGGGACTGCCAGCACTTGGATGACAGTCAGAAGTTCACAGCGACCTTGTCAAATCAAAGAAATGAACAGCTGGAAACCTGACTTCCCAGAGGAGCAAGGTGGGTAGGGAAGGATGTGCAATTGGTAATTTTCCAAATGATGCATTTAGATAAGTAATGATATATCCTTTTACTAATTAAATTCAATATGTATTTACACAACCTTCAGATAACTTGATTTGTCTGTAATTTCTATTTAGCAGCATATGTAATGCTGTTTTAAAGTAGTCTCTCTCACTTAGTCCAGTCATCTAAAGCAAAACTGTGACGTGTCACATTTACTGCTGGCATTCCCCAACCTCCTCTTTCATAAAGTGTTTCCTTACTCTTGAGATATTTAATCCCCTTTCACTCCCAGGTGGCGCTAGTGATAAAGAACTCGCCTGCCAAGGCAGGGGATGGAAGCGATGACTGTTCGATTCCTGGGTCTGGAAGATCCCCTGGAGGAGAGCACAGCAACCCACTCCAGTATTCTTGCCTGGAGAATCCCATGGACAGAGGGGGCTGATGAGCTACAGTCCATGAGGTTGCAAAGAGTTCGACACAACTGAAGTGACTTAGCATACATGCACGCACTCACTATTTACACACCTGCCCCACAACTCTCCAAGGCCCGGCTTTCAGCTGTCAGCAGATCTCTATTTGCTGTTTCATCTAAATTCCAATTCAGAAGTAGACATAACCCGACTGTGACACTCTACGAAATGCATAATTATAACTGTCTGCATATATGTCTGTCCTTCTCATTAAATTCTACTTGTCTTACCAAATACAGAGCTCTAGCACTTATTTATTATAGAACACAGTAGACATTCAATAAATGCTTTCATTTTGTATTTTTCCAGAGTGTTGCTTTTTTCTTTTTAACATTGCCCATATGTTACTTTATTATTACTACTAGAACATAAACATGAGTGGGATTGGAGTCATTTGTTTATACACTTTTCCATGTTAAAAACTTACACCTTCTTTTTAGGGAAAAAAAAAAAAAGTCAAAGAAAGATGGAGGAAAGAGGCTTTGTTATGTCTGGCCGTGCCAGGTCAGGCACTCGCAATTTTCCCCTTAACTGGAAGAAAAACACATTGCAGAAAATCCCAGAGAATAGTTGAATCTATATATAGTCCTATTTTTCCAATTGATCTACTCAGTGATTTAAACAAGGAGTGGTCTGAACATAGACTCCAAAATCAAGTCTTGGATTTGAATCCCGATTCTGACCCTTAGCTTGCTCGACTTCAGGCATTTTCTTAATCATTCTGCGATTTCACTTCCTTGTTTATAATATGGGGGTAATAATTATACCTAATGAACAGGGTTGATATCTGAAGATACGGTCAACAAATATTTGAGGATATATTATTACACACTAGACTCTGTTCTTGGTATAAAAGAAAGAATATGAAAAAAAAAAGACAAAAACATTCTTCTTCACAGGGTTTGCATTCCAGTTAGTAAGATAAATATCAACACACATATTTGTTACTGATAAGTGCTAAGGAGGAAAAAAAAAAAAAAAAACACAGAGAAGGCAGGTACGAAATGTGGCGGGGCTGGAGGGTTTTAAGTTTTAGATAAGGTGGCCAGGGAAAGTCACATTGAAAAGTTATAACTCCTGAAAAAAGGCTAAAGAACATGAGGGAGCTGGCTATATGAGCCTCTATAGGAAGAGCCTCCAAGGCTCAGACTTGTCCAACTCTTTGACACTCTGTAGACTGTACCCTGCCAGGCTCCTTAATCTGTGGGATTTTCCACTGGAGTGGGATGCCATCTTGTCTTCCAGGAAATCTTTCTGATCCAGGGATCAACCTGCATCTTCTACCTTTCCTGCATTTGCAGGTGGATTCTTTACCACTGAGCCACCTGGGAATCTCCAAGACAGAGGGAACAGCAACTGAAAAAGCCGTGTGAAAGAAACGAGCATGTCTGGTTGGTTCAAGGAACAGCAAAGGTAGGTGGAATGCAGCGGCACTGAAGGAAACAAGCGCTGTGTGTGCGCGCACGCGCTCAGGTGGGGATGACCAGTTAAGACTGCACCATGATGAGAACTTCAGCTTGGCTTTCACTCTGAGAGAGAGGAGCCCCTGAAGAGGTTTGGGCATAGGAGAGAGACAATGAGATTCACACAGTGAGATTCCTGGTACCACATATCTCCACCTGCCTTCCTGAAAGCTGACGGGTAGAGGGGTGGTGCGGAAAGCAGCAGAGGCAGGGGGACCAGTCAGGAGGCCGTTTCCATAACGCAGCTGAAAGATTAAGGTATTTGGACCCAGAAGGGAGTAGCACAGGTGGCTAAGAGCTGGGCAGATTCCGGATTTATTTTGAGAATAGAGCCAGCTGAATCTCAGGGATGATCAGAGTAGAAGAGGAAAAAGAAGAGTCTTAAAAATGCAGCAGTGTCTCTGGTCTGAACAACTAGAAAATGGTGCTTCCATGAACTTCCAGGAGTTAATACATGCTTGATGCATGATTTATATAACTTTGCTAAAATGTGTTAAGATGTTAATGAATTAATATGGGTAAACCACTTAGTATAGTACTTAATATTAAGTCCATCCAATATAAGTGTTAAATGTTAACTATTAATAAGTTGAGATGGGAAGTGTATTAACCCCCAATATATTATTAGATGAGAAAATGCTCACAGTAGAAAACTTTTGGCTTTTGAAAACAAAGTGACTGAAATGAGATAATGACAGACCCTCCATTGGAAGCTTAAGTGTAGAAGATAAACAGGATTTTCAAATGACCACAATTCCCTCTCCTTCAATTCCCCTTTTCACCTGCACATGCCTTTAATATAGTATTTGTCTTTTTTACTCTAGCTCTTGAAAGTATCCCTATCTTCAAAAGCAACGCATGCACAAAGCATATTTCTCTTCCAAAAAAAAATTGTGTTTTATACTTACTATAGCAATGAAATTTATATTCAACAATACTATTTTAACTGACGTGGAAGTATCCTGTATTTTGAAGATACAGCAATGACATTTATTTTTGATTGTTATTTTATTTTCTTGAAACTGTGAAAGCCAATACAATGAAATGTAAGTATTAAAGAATGCTCAAATACATACAAATATCCTAACCAGCTTTTTTTAAAAAGCACTTTTGGTTTCTATGTTTTTCTGTAGAATTCATTTTTCATTGGCAAATTGTAAGATGAAATTTCAAGCTGGAAATATCCGAAATCTTCTTGATGGCAGAAAAAGGGTCCTGATGATGGAAATAACTATGTGACTTATCTGATTTGATTCAATCAATTTAGCATCATTTCTCGTTTGTGAATATCTGGGACCAGGGAGTATTATTACTTACAGAATTTTTTCCCAGTGGGCATTAACTTACACCATGACTTTCTGTGGGAAATAAGACTCTACTAAAATGTATGTTCATGTGCCAATTCTGTTTAAGTCTTTATGTATAACAGGGCTTGGTAAATAAATAACATTGGGGACCCAATAAATAGACAATAAGTTTTGGTTGCTTCAACCAGACCAAGCAATCAATTCAAACACAGAAAAAACAATAATTTCTGGCCATCTCCCCACCACTCCATTCCACCATGTTTTCCTCCGTTAGACAAAACTTTGTCATATAATGATTCCAAAATACACTGTTAAACACCCTTATGTTATTTTTTCGAAGTCTTACTGTAATTTACAGATCGATATGACTCTTAAATGGAAGGAACAAAGATAGGAAAGGAATTGGGGAATCTAAGTACCATCTTTTATTTTTAATGCCACAGAGGTGCTGTGGGCTGTGGTTCTGCTAATTCAATAAAGGACACAAGCTTTCAGAGACTGGCATGCATTCAGCACTGGGATTCAAGACAGCTTTGGACTCGAAAGCTGGAAGTTCTCTGAAGAGAGATTTCACAGTTCTTCTTACAATTTAGTCAATGAGTTAATGGGTCACATCATCATTTCCAGTGATAATTAAAATGCAGAATTTACTCTCTTTAATTTGGGATGAATTTTATAATTTCTTCTTTCCTCCAATAGTCTGATTTTTAATGTTGATGCTACAGTTGATAGTTGAACAGTATTTCATAGTTTATCAAGTGCTGTCATACACATTTCATATTCAATATTTTACTGGTCCAATATTTTTTTACAAATTGTCCTAACAATCTTATGATGAAGAACTTATTCATTATTTCTATTCTTTGAATATGTAATTTGAAACTCTAAGAACAATTATTAATCACTAAGTACATATAGTTTAAATGAGTAGAACCATAACTTGAACCACATCAGTACTGTTAAATATTGGTAATTATCTTACTAATAAAATTCTGGGAGTATCTTCAGAGGTTTTCAGTCAAGGCAGTTGGTCCAAGAGCAAGTAGAACCACAAGGAATTAGAGTGGAGGAAAGTAGTGAGAAGTGACCCAAGTTAGTCATGGATAAGCAACATAACAGAAAGAGAATACTATTACAGAGTTTAAATGTGAAATGCATAGCATTTAGCATATAATACAAGTAATGTATTTATCTAAAGTTTTTACTTACGTATTTCATCAAGATTGCATTGATTATAAGATGCACCACTGAGAGAGAAAAAGGCAAAATCCTGTCAATTAAACCACGACACACCACTAATCATAAGACACTTTCAGATTTTAAAAAGTTAAAATGTGAAAAAAGGTATGTCTTAGAAGCCAGGAAATATAGTGCCGGTAACAGCAGAGGGTATGGAAATTCTCAAAATCAGTCATAATACAATCTAACTAGACAATCAATAAACATTTATTAAGTGCCTTTGGATGGGTATAAAGAAGCAAAATGCGTAATCTAGGTGAAGAGGCTTAAGTGCCACGTATAAAATATTAATTGCTGTCTTTCAGTCTTACAGTGATGGCCACTGGTTGGAGAAAACAAATCTGCTTGTGCAACAAAGATGCCTGGGTGTGCAACTGCCAGGAGGATATGATATATAGGAGGGAGGAAGAGAGGAATAAAGAAGAGGAAGCAACTGGGGGAGGGGAGGATGGCTTGGAGGACAGGTGGGAGGAATGGAAGGCGGGGTCCAACCCAACCCAGAGCTTCACTGAAATTCAGGAGTGGCCAGAATCCTGTGCGCATGGATCTCCTAATCTTATAAAATATAATCACTGGGCTGTATGTGAAATGATTCTTAAAAACAACAGCTTTGAAAAAGGGCTTCACACACTTTTGTAACATCTATAGTCTAAAGGTTTTTCCATTCTTGTATATTTTTTAAATCTCAAAGATTGAAAACTTAGACACTTTGGATACCTCTCAAATTTGAGCTGAATGTAATTGTTTAAACACTAGGTGTTGCTTGGAAATTACATTTTGCTATGACTGGTTATCTGGAGAAGGCAATGGCAAGCCACTCCAGTACTCTTGCCTAGAAAATCCCATGGACCAAGGAGCCTGGTAGGCTGCAGTCCATGGGGTCGCTAAGAGTCGGACACGACTGAGAGACTTCACTTTCACTTTTCACTTTCCTGCATTGGAGAAAGAAATGGCAACCCACTCCAGTGCTCTTGCCTGGAGAATCCCAGGGACGGGGAAGCCTGGTGGGCTGCCGTCTATGGGGTCGCACAGAGTTGGACACGACTGATGTGACTTAGCAGCAGCAGCAGCATGACTGGTTATCAACCTGTTTGATGACTTAAAAGTTTTAGATTCTGTGATTAAAACGAAAAGTTGTTTGGGCTAAAGCCAATCATCTAAATATCTAACTTGGGCATTTTGCATATTATTGATATTATGATTACCAGCACTGAATCTGTGTGCTGAATTGGAAAAATGAAATTAGATTGTTTATTTCTAATTAAAAACATTTCTTTTTCTGCAAAGATATTACATAATTTACCCTGTATTGTGAAATAATTGCTTTTGAAATTAACCAAATAAAAAGAAAAACATTCAACCTTTTAACTGGGCATTATGCTCATAAATTTATCACTAATTTGAAAGGGCATATCCCACAGCACTCTGATATTGTTACACAGTTGTTTGTGATTGAGGAAAAACTAACCTGGTAATAGTATTTACTTCTTTTGAAAAGAAAAAATAAAATAATAATTCAGAACAATTTCATTTTTAAAAGTCAGTAATGAATTCCATCTGCTGTATGCCATTAAAAACAAAGAGGTTACTCACATGCCTCAGATCTTTTTAGGTCTTTGTTCCTTCCATTGAAAAGCATAGGCCAACCCCTCAATAATAAAGTTATTTTGACTTGTCTGACAAAAACTTAAAAAAACCAAAAACTTATCAATTTCCCTCCACATTTCAGTGGAGCCTAGAGGACTTGAAATAACATGTTAAAGAAAAACAAAGGCATTTAAGCAAACTTTTAAGAGAATGGTTAGGAGAATCTAAAGAAATGCGTACCAGTCTCTGAAACTCAGAGCACAGTGGTGATAAAAACATAAGCATATGACTTAATCACGATCATTACCCTAGCTGTGCACAAACTGTCAGTTTGGGGCAAGAGAAGGTAATATGGAAAAGATAGACAAATATGACAAATGACAAATTGACAAATATGACAAATGACAAATTGACAAATATGACAAATGATTTCCTGTGAATGCACTAAAAAAAAAAAAAAAAAAAACCACCAATGACATATTCAAATGGCCACTGGACATGAAAACAGACTTAAAATCACTATGTTTGAATCTATTTCTGGGAGTGCCTCCATATAGAATCACGGCAGCCGCACCTACAGAAAATCACAGACAAATAATGAACATGCAGAGAAAGTCTTTTTTTATATCCTCTATTCAGATTAGTATTTTAACAGAGTCACTCCCTCCTGGTAACTCCCAACAAACATTCCCTTTCTGGAGGTAGCAGCCAACAGAACCGCAGGGCTCATCTGGATTTGGAAAATAGAACAAAGTCATCCTTCTCTGACCTTCTAAAATGACTGGTTTAAAGCTGAGAGCACTCACACATACCTTTGCGTAGGCAGAGCATTTCTGAGGTCCTCCCTTCAAACCCTATTCAGCCAGCAGTGAGCTGCTCTCAGGAAGAGAGGACGGGATTTTGGTTCCTGTGCTTCCTCAGGTAATACAACACTTCCTTCCTGGGAGAGACTGCCCTCTCCTCCAGGCCCTGACCTCTGGTGGCAGTGTTCAAGACTCAGATTGAGAGGTTTCTGCACACAGGAAACCCACTGCATCCGCTTTCTGACTGCAGCCTCATTCTTGGTTCACTGAACACTCTGGAAACAGTGCCAGTATGCTCTGCCTAGTAAGTTACTAAGTGGACCCTCTAAAGTCTCTCATAGAGTGAGAGAACAGAACTCAGTATCTAACTTCTGTACTCTTCTTATCTTAAAGTAAATCAATGCACAGCAAATCTCTGTTATTTAGTCCTAACAGTACTGACATTCAGCAGATCTGATAAGGCTGGGTCCTAACCTGGTTGGTGTTTTATATCCTTGCTGTTGTTTAGTGACTAAGTCATGTTCAACTCTTTTGCAACCTCCATGAATCGTAGCCCACCAGACTCCTTGGTCCATGAGATTTCCCAGCCAAGAATACTGGAGTGGGTTGCCATTTCCTTCTCCAGGGGATCTTCCTGACCCATGGATCAAACCTGCGTTTCCTGCATTGGCAGGCAGATTCTTCACCACTGAACCACCAGGGAAGCCCCAATATTTATACCTTTACAAATATTTAAATATGTTATTAGTTGATGAGCTAATAATCCAAACATAAGTGTGATTTTTTTTCCTCCAGAACCTCCATCTGCATTGTCATGATATAGTGCACATTGCTTTGCATTACAGTTATTTCCTTCTGTGTTTTCTCCCTGATGGGACAAGGAGAGAGTACATCATACTAGTAACAGTTCTGCAACTTAGCAAGTGAATGAATGGATAAGAGTCGTAATAATCCCCTTTCCTACCTGCCCCCAACCCCTCTTTAATTCACATTCTGTGTTATCCTTTAAAAGCAGATGGCACCATCCACTGCCTGCTCAATAGACTCCCCGTCCATATACTTAATCTAGAGAAGGTTTTGGTGGATGTTTCCCTTACATTTCCCTTATATTTTTCATGAAATCCTTCAATGGCAGCTCACTGGGATATAAACATATGATAACACTGTACTTTATTTGACAGGTAGGGATGAAAATCATCAGATAGAGAAAATGTCAACTTAGTAGATAAAGATCCAAGGTCTACTGTCTGCAACAATAGGTGGGTTTCAGGGGCAAGTTAAAAAAGATCTACATGTCACTGAAAACTGTCTGCAGAGTTAGTACATTGTAATGAACAATGATTATAAAGACAACGGAGTTCATGAATACCACCAAATTCACAACATTGTCATTTCTGTGTAATATAGTAAGACCATGATTTTGCATGCAATACAGAACTTTTGGCATTTGTTGAGTTCTGACGTTCTACAATAGGCTACCCATCAGTAAGTAAAGTACCTGACCAAACCAACACAATTTTAGAGGGCAATGGTCTGCACTGGCAATATGATTCGTTCTCAAATGAAAAGGTATGATAGCTAATCTTCTATGGAGCTACCTTTGTAACCACCACAAATTATTTGGTCTCTTTAAGACTTCCAGCAGTATTCCCTACAAATGCTATTAAGTAGTAAGACAAACAGTGTGAAACTTCTGGTAAAGTTCCCAAAACTCAGCTATAAGTGTTTTAATAGCTATTAATTTCCATTCCATTCCTTAACGACATGACTGGCTTTTTTCAGTCCTAGATACCATTCTACTGCGTTAGAGCAATGCTAATGTGAACAATGCCTCACATGCAGGTAAGGCTTTATCTCTGATGAAGTGCTTCAACTAATATTCTCTAGTTACACACACAACCACTCTGGGAGACGCTGCTTATTCTCAAAGTTCTGCAGAGTTAGGTATGTATAGAAAATTAATGACAGAATGTTTCCTTGCAGCTTTATATGGTAAGCAAAAAGAGAGGAAAGATGGGTTTTGAAGTTGCTCTAATGTTCATCTTTATATAATTTAATATAGCTGCAGACTCCTGGCAAACAACAGCAAGCAGACAGAATACAGGAATGAACTGGCTTTTTTTTTTTTTTTGAAGCAGACTTTATATTAGAAAAATAGACTCAAACACACAAAAAGAGAGAGACACACACAAAACCCTAGACAAAACATAAACATGTTTTTCAATATCTGCAGAAAATGTAAAATGGGGGCTTTTATATATTTACATCTCACACAGACAGTAATGCTATCCATATCTTCATTGTGTTTGAATTCAAATGATAGAGATATAAAGACATACACACATATCAAACATACTTGTAAATTGGACATATGAAAAGTACTTGTATAAACAAATACACATATCTATACACATTTCATATCTATACAAGATACATATTTCCCAGTATTTTGTCATTTGCTCTTTCTTATTCACTTTCACTAGGAATCTGATAGGAACTAGATTTGACTCACTTGTCAGCTAAGTGTAGTTCTTTTGTAAGACCAAATTAATTTTTCAATTGTGCTTAGAACTGTCCATTATGCATCTGAGCAAGATAGTTTCCAATAAATAAACACTGGCTCTTGAGCACTGCTTCCCCTTATCTCTCTATCACCTTTAGGATCCAGGTTGCTAAGAAGCTCTGATTTTAAAATATTTTTAGTACTGTGGTCAGGAATGCTACTGCTTCTATATCACCTTCAGTTTTCATTCTAGATTATTTTTCTAGTTTTAAAATGTATTTCTTAGTTCACTTTTTCATTGGTTTGCTTTATATCTGTTACATCATATGGTTTAATTAATTCATGATAATAAGACTTAATTTTTTATTGAAAGTATTTTTCCAATTTTATTGTGGTAAGAATAGTGAGTAACCAGAGTCTAGCTCTTACCAGATTCCTAATGTAAGCAAATAAGAAAGAGCAAATGATGACATACTGAGAAATACGTAACTTGTGTAGATATGACATATATATAGATGTAGATACTTGTTTACACAGGTACTTTTCATATGGCTAATTCACAAGTGTTCAATATGTGTGTGTCTTTACAGCTCTCTTATTTGAATTCTAACACTCAATGTGTTAACATATAAAATTTTGTGTACATTATTGTTCATTATAATAATGTGACTATTTTCCTTATTATTTTTTTGTTGAAGTATAGCTGATTTACAAAGTTGTGTTAGTTTCAGGTATATAGCAAAGTGATTCAGCTATACACACACACACACACACACACACACACACATACATGTATGTATATATATTCTTCTTCAGATACTTTTCCATGATAGGTTATTATAAGATATTGAATATTGTTCCCTATGTGGTTTATCCATTTTATATACAGTGATGTATATATGTTAATCCCAAACTCTCAATTTATGTCTCCTCCCAACCTCTTTTTGCTTGTGGTAACTATGTTTTCTATGTCTGTGAGTCTGTGTTTTTTTTGTAAATAAGTTCATCTGTATGTAAGTGATATTGTATGATATTTGTTTTTCTCTGACTTATTTCACTCAATATGATAGTTCTAGGTCCATCTATGTTGCTGCAAATGGTATTATTTCCTTTTTATGACTGAGTAATATTCCATTATATACCACATCTTCTTTACACATTCATCTGTCAATGGACATTTAGGTTGTATCTGTTTTGGCTATTATAAATAGTGCTGCTATGAACATTGGGATGCATGACTCTTTCTGAATAATGGTTTTCTCTGGGCATATGCCCAGAAGTGGGATTGCTGGATCATGTGGTAGTTTTATTTTTAGTTTTTTAAAGAACCTCCATACTGAGCCACTATGGACATTCTCATCAAGAGTGTAGGAGGGTTCCTTTTTCTCCACATCCTCTCCAGTAGATAATGTGACTTAAAATTTTTTTTATTTTTATGTGATGGATAAATCTTGATTACACAACTAGGGCTTGTTCAAACTGAACCTTTTTTTGAAGATGGTAGGGGTAGGATCCTTTGCTAAAGGGAAATTTTTGAAAAATAGTCTTTCCAAGACTTGAGTAATTTTGGAATCTTGTGATGTTCCTATTTATGTTAATTGTTGGCAGGTATAAAAGGAACTTCCCTGGTAGTTCAATCAGTAAAGAATTTGCCTGCAATGCAAGAGATGCTGGTTTGATTCCTGAGTCAGGAAGATCCCCTGGAGAAAGGATAGGCTATCCACTCTAGTGTTCTTGGGCTTCCCTGATGGCTCAGATGGTAAAGAATCCACTTGCAATATGGGAGACCTGGGTTCGATCCTTGGGTTGGGAAGATCCCCTGGAGGAGGGCATGGCAACCCACTCCAGTATTCTTGCCTGGAGAATCCCCAAGGGCAGAGGAGCCTGATGTCACTCAGGAGCCCTGGTCACTCAGGGCTACAGTCCTGAATGACTAAGCACAGCACAACACAGTATTAATAAAGCACTTTTGCTAGTATCTCATTAAGTCAGGGATGTAGTCTTAATTTGAGGTGTGAAATTTAATTATGATATACACCCTTATCAAAATGCATGCTTCAGAATACAAAAGAACACTTACCTCCTCGGGTGAAGAGCAAAGTTGTAAATAAATGTGGTTAAGATGCTAAGTGATCCATGGTGTCAGTTCTGAAACAAAGGTCCCTTAGGGGATGCAAGGAAAAGCAATGTTCCCTGGTTGAGGGAAAACACCCAGCTTCTCTATAAGAAGGGTGACTTACTGAGTATTTAATTTCCTTTTAGAAGAGAAAGGATGTTTAAGAGTGATTTTTAAAAGAAAATTTGAACTGCTTACAGTAGCGATTATTGTTGGGTGATATGTAGGGTATTTCAAGTGTGCTAGTCTTCCTGGAAATAAATGTCATACAAAATTCCTATATGTAGAGTTTACTTAAAAGAGCTTTCACCAAATCAGATCATGTAGCACTAACAAAATTAACTCTGTTTACTGAGCAACTAGAGCTTGAGGCAAGCCTGTGCCAAGCACTGGGGTTACAGTGGTGATTCAGTGACATGATATACACAGTCTTAATCTTCTTCTGTCTCCTCGTGAACCTATTTTCTGACTAAAGGAAAAAAGTTTCTTAAATTTGCATATATTTCCCTTGGGAAAACTGTCTCCAATTAAGCAGGGAGCACAATTTCCATTCTGTTCTTCCCTCCTGTTGTATTTCTCAGCAATCTACATTAAATGGTCAGCTTGTCTCCTTTCTGTGGGCTGTATCAGCTAATTTAAGCATTAGAGTGATCAACAGTTAAGATTCTTGAGCCAGTCTGCGTGGGTTCCAGCCTCCACTTTCCAGCCATGAGGCCTGGGGTAAATTATTAATGTCTCTGCCTCTTAGCTTTCTCACCTGTGAAACAAGCATTTTAATACTGGTTTGGCAAAAAAAGTTCCTTTGGGTTTTTGAAACTCTAAGGAACTTTTTGGTCAACTGAATACATCCAGCCACCTACGACTACTATGAGCTTAAGTGTTTTCATACATACAAGGAATTAGGAATAGCACTTGGCATGGAATAAGTACTCAATAAATGCTAGCTTATTAAATTATCATTATAAAGAGAAACCTAAAAACTTAGGTGTAGAAATTTTACATTTTGCCAGCCATATCAAGATAAGCCATGCTAATGTAGAAATTAATTAGGTTGAATTCTTCAAAACAAAGCTTTCCTTAACTATCTAATTTTGAAAATTCAAAATTATTCTAAGAAAAGAGATGCCAAAAGGAAATAAAGGGAAAAACACTCACTTGATAATGACAAATGAGTTTGAAGCTTGATTTCAAGCTTCTATAGTAAAATCTATTCAAGAAAATGAATGATTACACACACACAAAGTTGTGCAGTACATGAAAATTATTATAGCCTAAAAGAATTATGTTAAAGTTTGAAGGAGCCTTTTGGGCCTAGAAAAGAAAACAATAGTTTCAAAGGCCCTTGCCTAATCATCTAACTTCAGAGAAAACAAAAGGGAACTTTAGGTCCCGCCCTGATGCTCCAGGCTGGTTGCATCTATTTGAGACATATCACCCACTGTCCAGAAACCTTCCACCCCCTACACCTGCCCAGAAGACTTATCACCCCCTGCCCAACTACAAATGCCATCTCAACTAAAGAATACCCAAAACATCCCGCCTGATTGACATTTGCCTTATCACTTACACAAACCTCCCTATAAACATGGAGCCTCCCTGATCCCTCTCCGAGCTCAGCCTGGTCGTTAGGCCGACTGTCACCCCTCCTTGCCCGAATAAAGGTAACCCACTTCTGTTGAAGGTCTTTCCTCTTTCTGGCTCGGCCCAAACTACACCTTACGTTCTTGGTGCCGGGAAGGGGCGAGGCACTGGTCTCACTCTCACTCTCCCTCACTCTCATTGTTTTCCCTTTTCCCGGAGTCTGGGAGCAGGAAATCCTCCGAGCTCACTTTTCTGCCAGGGCTCAAGTTTCCCTCGGGGCGCCCAGTGCCTGAGCGGTGCAAGCCTTGTGCTAAGGCTCTATTGGTGCTTTGCATACCCCCAGGCCTCAGCTCTACTCCCTCTCCTTCTCTCTCTCTGATGACCTCCAGAACAGGGAACTCTTGTCATTCGACTGCTCTACATGCAACACTCCACTCAAGCCGGCCCCTAGATTAAGGTAAGATCCGGACGGTGTTCTAGAGGCGCCCTAGAACCCAGTCCTCTCCGGATCCCGGGGACCCCCGGCCCAGGGCCACTCTGTAGGTGACGGTGGGGGACGCTCCACCTAGACACAGAGCTCTCTTCTCATAACTCCTATTGAGACTACGGGTGATGACTCGAGCCCTCAATAGGAGCCTCTGCTTGCCGTTCAATTATGGGATCTGGCCAATCTGTCCCAAAAGATTCCCTTCTGACTTGTGTTCTCAAAAATCTCATGCCTGTGGCGGATTCATTTTGATATTTGGCAAAACTAATACAATTATGTAAAGTTTAAAAATAAAATAAAATTTAAAAGAAAAAAAAAAAAATCTCAAACCACTCTCACTCACTGAACTCAAAGCTAACTGTTTAAAACAACTCTGTACACAGATTTGGCCTCAATACCAATTAGACAATCAAGATCGCTGGCCTGAAGTCAGCACATTTGACTTTAACATTCTTCAAAATCTCACAGATTTCCTTAAACGGAATGGCAAGTGGTCGGAGGTCCCCTATGCCCAAGCCTTTTGGGCCCTTCGGAGCAGGCCCTCCCTGTGCAAGGACTGCTCCACCCACGAGGTCCTTCTATGCACCTTGCCTCCCAAGCAAAAGGGCTCTTCTTTCTCAGGTAACCGCAGACCCAGACCTTCCGCACCCCCTGGAGATCGACCCCACTGACAAGCCCCCTCCCTACCCAGCCCCCTCCCTACCCGCCACCCTGCCAACCCTCTGCTTCCCCTTCATCCAACTCACCTACTGGCCTGGAAACCTGTCCTGACTACCCCTCGACCCCGCTACCCCATCTCCCCGACTCCCCCTCCCCGCTTCCTTCGCCCCCTGCCACAGGGTCAGGTACCTAACACATGTTTCCCCTGAGAGAGGTGGCAGGACCAGAGGGCCCCACCCGAGTCCATGTGCCATTTTCATTGTCAGATATGAGCCAGACAGAAGCAAAGTTAGGATCATTTTCTGAAAATTCTACCAGATACCGAAAAGAATTCCTGAGACTCTCCCAGGCCTACAACCTCACATGGAGTGACGTATATTATATCCTAAATGCCACTCTCACCCCTGACGAAAAAGACCTTATCTGGCAAGCGGTAAAAGCCCATGCTGATCATTTACATAACCAAGACCAGGATAGCCCAGTTGCTAATGAGGCGGTGCCTCAGTTAGATCCCCACTGGATTTACCAGCCCGGTGACCCAGGTATCAGGAGACTCAATCATATGATTACCTGCATTCTAGAAGGAATGCAGAAAAATACTCATATCCATGTCATTTATGATAAAGTCAGAGAAATCACCCAAGGGGCAGACGAAAATCCAGCCTTATTCTTGGCATGCCTCACAGAGGCAGTCCAGAAGTATACCAACCTAGATATCACCACCCCTGCTGGTTACTCTACCTTCACCTTCAATTCATCAGCCTGTCCGCCCCGACATTAGACACAAGCTTCAGCAACTAGAAAAGGGCCCTGAGACCCTCCAAAGAGACCTTCTAGAAGTAGCCTTCAAGGTGTTCAATAATAGAGAGGAGGAGGCTGAGAGAGAAAAAGAACGTGACAGAAAAGCTAAATATGCCTTTTTGGCAGCAGCAATTAAAGGAAGAGATCAGCCTGGCCCAAGTCATCCCAGAACGGGGCTTAAGACCTGCCCTCCCTACCCAGGCCCTGCTTCCTATGCAACCAGTCAGGACACTGGGCAAAGGCATGCCCAAACCCACAGCCCCCCACAAAACCATGCCCAACCTGTGGCCAGTGGGGACACTGGAAGATGGACTGTCCCCACCTCCCAGACCTGGAGAGTGGAATGTCCACAGGGACGCCCTGGTGCCTCTGGGGAAATTCCCACTTCTCCACAGAACCCCAGCCCAACCCTACAAGAGTTGTTCCAATGATGGGGCCCGGGTTCCAGCCCCCTGGCCCTGTCCCAAACACGAGCTCAGAACTTAGGGTAGATGGGGTAGTGGCCAGAAAAAAGACCTCTTTTATAGTAGACACTGGAGCCACTTAATTTCCTACTCTGGCCCAACTCAAGACTCAGAAATCACAATCAAGGGGGTCTCTGGAGTTCCCCTAAGGCCAAAAATCAGCCCTCCATTATTCTGTCAATTTGGAAAATCGACCCTTATACACTTATTCCTCATAATGCCTCAGTGCCCGATGGCACTCCTAGGGAGACATTTGTTATCCAAATTGGGGGTCTTTATTACCATACCCCCTGCCCTCGATACAGTCTCTATATTCTGCATTCAGATGACACCTGGACGGTCCCTATCCTCACCCCTGACCTTCCCTTGGATCTACCCGCCTTAGACCCCCAAGTCTGGGACACTGATCACCCATCCATAGCCAAACATCATCTACCAGTCCACATTACCCTAAAAGACCCCTCGACTATAATCACTCAACAACAGTATTCTCTCACCCCAGAGGCCCAAAACGGACTTAAGCCTATCATCGTCTTCTTCAAGTCTCTATCCTAATCCTACCCATTCACCACACAACACCCCTACTCTGGCAGTAAAGAAGGGGCCAAACTCTTGGAGCCTGGTCCAGGATCTGCAAAAGGCCAAAGAGGCCATCACATGGACATTCCCAGTAGTCCCTAACCCTTACACCCTTCTGTCTACCATACCCCCGACCGCAACCCACTTCATGGTATTAGATCTCAAAGATGCCTTTTTCACCATCCCTCTCCACCCCCTCTCCCAACCCTTTTTTGCCTTCACCTGGCAAGACCCCAAGACTCAACTAACATGGACAACAACTAACATGGACAGTTCTCCCCCAGGGGTTCAGAGACAGGCCTCACTTTTTTGGACAGGCTTTACAAAAGGACCTACAGACACTAGACCTAGCCCCGAGTCATCTCCTTCAATAGTAGATGATCTCCTCCTTTGTAGCCCAACCCAAAAACTCTGCCTCCAACATACTTCCAAACTCCTTGGGGCCCTGGGATCCTGCAGTTATTGGGTATCCCGATCTAAGACCCAAATAGCCCAGACAAACGTCACCTACCTGGGGCTCTCCATATCCCACCAACAAAGAACTATTTCCCCAGATAGAATCCAGGCCTTGATTAACTGTCCACTTCCAAAAAAAAAAAAAAAGGAGCTCCTGTCTATCTTCAGCCTCCTCAACTTTTTCCGTATCTGGATCCCTAACTTCTCCCTCCTTGCAAAGCCACTCTATGAGGCAACTAAAGGATGTCTGGGTGAGCCCCTCTTTAATCCCTCCTCGCTGGCCAATCCTCTTCGCCAGCTCACCCAGAGCCTCCTCCGAGTGCCAACTCTCCACCTGACAGATCACACCAGACCATTCTTTCTCTTTGCACATTCCAACCAAGGACAGGCCCTGGGACTTCTGTGTCAGCAGACTGGAGACACCTGAGCTTCCATAGCCTATCTATCAAAACAGCTTGACGTGGTGACCAAGAGGTGGCCTTGGTATACGGGCTCTGGCTGCTATCGCAGCCCTCGTACCCGAAACAAATAAACTCTCTAGACATGCCCCTTTAACAGTCTGTTCTCCACACACCTCCCGAGACTTACTATCACATCAGGCTTTCCTCTCCCTTCCCCCTTCCAGGGTACAGGTCCTATATGCCTTTCTCCTCGACCCTCAGCTCTCATTCTCCCCCTGCTCTCCCCCTAACCCCACCAGCTTATTACCCATGTCCTCTACAACAGACTCCCTCCTACATAGCTGCAGCCTAACAGTAGATCTTACCCAAAACCCCTTCCAACATTTAACAGATCAGCCCATCCTAGACCCAGACATCCCACACTGGTTCGTTGGTGGCAGCTCTCAAAAATCCCCACCCTTTGCAGCAGGATATGCCATCATCCAGGGGGACCTTTGTCACAATCACGAAACCCACACAATTGAAGCTTCACCTTTGCCACCTCGCACCACCTCCCAACAGGTAGAACTGATAGCTCTCACCAGAGCTTTAACTCTGGCTAAAAATCTAAGGGTTAACATCCACACAGACTCCAAATATGCCTATAACATACTTCACTCAAACATCCTAATATGGAGAGAAAGAGGTTCCTAACCCAAAAGGGATCCCCCATTATTAGTTCAGACCTGATCCACAAACTTCTAGAGGCAGCACTCTTACCAAACAAAGCTGCCATCCTCCACTGTAGGGGACATCAAGAGGGAAGTCTCATATCAGCCTACAACAATGCTGCAGACCAGAAGGAAAGGAGATAGCACTGTCCCATCCTTCCCTCCAATCCCCTGTCATCTTAGCTCTGACTCCACTCGACCTTCCCACCACCAGAGGAATTCTCTCTTATCTACACTCACTTTTTCATCCCTCATCCAAGACACTCCAACAGTTCCTCCGTAACCACTTCCCCATATCCAATGCTGACCAATAATATGTAGATAACCTTACCCACTCCTGTCAAACATGTCAATGTACTAATCCCAATTCCAACCTTAAACCGACATCCTTTCCAACTCATCAAGTGCGAGGCAGCCTCCCAGCACAGGATTGGCAGATAGACTCTACTCATATGCCCACGGTCCGGAGAGTCAGATACCTCCTGGTCCTTGCAGACACCTTTTCGGGATGGGTAGAAGCATTTCCCTCTACAAACAAAAGAGCCCACACCGTGGCCTGAATCCTCCTCATAGAAATTATCCCCAGGTTTGGCCTGCCTTCATCCCTACAGTCTGATAATGGCCCGGAATTTACATCCAAGGTCACCCAAAAACTTGTCCAATTCTTACAGATACCCTGTAAATGGAAATTTCATACTCCCTACCACCCCCAGTCCTTAGGAAAGGTAGAAAGGATGAATAGAATAATCAAAAAAACCCTTACCAAACTAACTCTTGAAGTACATCTAGATTGGACTGAACTTTTGCCAATAGTTCTCCTCAGAATATGGGCTTTGCCCAGAAAGCCCCTGGGGCTGAGCCCCTTTGAGGTGATGTATGCCTGCCTCTGACCCCCAAGCCTCCCTGCCCTCTTTACAAAGTGGGGACATGGCCTATCTGCCTAATAAGCCCCAGGGTGACTTAACCCCAAAGTGGCAGGGACCATTCAAAATCATCCTCCTTACCCCAACTACAGCTAAACTTGAGAAGGTCACCTCCTGGGTACACCTCTCTCGCCTAAAACGGGTCACCTCCGATCCTGTGCTGCCTCCTTAACTGACCCCTATCAGGTCTCCCTCACAGGACCCACCTCCTTAAAATTCACCTGGCGACAACCTCTGTCAACCATTCAAGAAGTCACTGAATGACCTGGACACTCTTCAACCTACAGCTGTTTCTGACCCAACTACTACAAGACCTCTGGACCAGCGCCCCGACAGGAACCTCCTTCAAAGACCTGACTACACTGGTGTCTCAACTGTGGCTCCAGGGAACCTTCTACAACCTGACTCCAGACAAAACTGATTTCTTTACTCTCCTTCTCTACATCATTCTACATCCTAATGAACACTGTTCCTCGTCAGATTCAAACCACCACCAACTTGGGGCCTTTTACCCCTCGCCCTGACTGGCCTCTCCCTGTGTCTCTAACCATAACAGCACTCTTAATCTTAATCCTTGCTATAGGCCTAGTAACTTTCTCCCCTCAGGACCGGCCACCTGCCCTTCGTCTTTCTGTAGGTATCGCCTGCATTGCTAGCTGTGTTCTACTCCTAGGGTGCTATTTCCTCTGCGCTGCCTAACTATCAGCCCCATGACTCCTCTGTTCCTTATCCTTGCTGCACTCCCCAGCCTTCTGGCTACTCCCTGCCCCTGCTCTGACATTTATTCCTATGTACATTCCTCATGTTATAATACAGCTCCAAAACCATGCACCATGAACCTCGGGGGCGGGAAGTCCAAATCCTACTCACTCTTAAAGTACAAAAGAGAGGGAGTTTCGTGAGTACCTGCCATAAGTCAAATGGAAGAAACATGTTTCTATCCCATTACCCACTGGGGGTACTCAGACAGGGGCAGGGTACTAGATCAAAATCGGGAAAAGAAACAAGAACAAGTCATAAAGAACATCATTTCCTGGTTACAGGCGACCCCTGAGCCTTATAAACGCCTAGACCTTCTTTCCCAATTACGGCCTCTCCTAAAACCTCTCTCTGGCAACCAACACCTTACCCGCCTTCTCAACTCTTCCTTCCAATTCTTCCAGTACACACAACACACATCCCAGTGTTTAGCATGCATGTCACTGTCTCCCTCACGGCACATAGCAATTCCTTTACGTTCAATCTGGCTGTGCTCCCTCCTTCTGTTCCACTTGGGTTCTCTGGAACAGCACAAATAATTGCACCAATCTGGGAATCTTCATTCTCTGTGGGACCTATACATATTCATGTCTCCTGTTGGACCCCCCTGGACCTTGCATCTTGGTCTTCCTGATCCCGGGCCTAACATTCCTCAAAGAAGAAGAGGTAGAACAAATAGTCTACCCTCAAGGGGAACTTTCCCACAGGAAAAGACGAGCTGTCACAGCCCCCCTCCTGATTGGGACTGGCATAGCAGCAGCCCTAGGCACTGGGATTGGGGGCATCTCGACCTCTACCCATTTCTACTACAAGCTGTCCCAAGAACTTAATGAAGACATGGAGCATGTAGAGGAGTCCTTCATTTCAATTCAAAGACAAATTAACTCATTAGCTCCTGTGGCCCTACAAAATAGGCAAGCCCTGGACCTTCTCACTGCAGAAAAGAGAGGGACCTGCCTTTTCTTAGGAGAGGACTGCTGCTATTTTGTTAATAAAATGGGCATAGTCCAGGGCAGTCAAAGAACTTAGAGACAGAACTGAATGCCACAGAAAAGAGTTACAAAACCTTTACAGTCCCCAAAACGTGTTCCAACAGGTCCTCCCTTGGTTGCTCCCTTTCCTGGGACCACTGGTACTTATCATTCTATTCCTCTTATTTGGACCCTGTCTCTTCAATCTCTTTCAAAGTTTTCTCCAAGAACAGATTCGGGCCATCTCTTGAGATCAGGTCAAGACCATTCTTCTTCTCAAGAGCCTCACCCCAAGCTCAGAAAAAGGACACCCTGGGCCCTAGGATGATCCTCCATTCCAGACCCAAAATCGTTGCCCCTATCCAGCAGGAAGTAGCCAGAGAGATATGGCGCCCTTTCTCCCATTTTTTTTTACGATTTCAGGGTCTGGAATGAAGGAGTCTTTTGGACCTGGAAAAGAAAACAACAGTTTCAAAGGCCCTTGCTGAATCATATAACTTCTGAAAAAACCAAACAGAACTTTAGGTTCTGCCCTGATGCTCCAGGCCTGTTGCATCTATCTGAGACTGATCACCCACTGTCCAGAAACCTTCCACCCCCTTCTCCTGCCCAGAAGACTTATCACCCCCTGCCCAACCACAAATGACATTTCAACTAAAGAATACCCAAAACATCCCGCCTGATTAACATTTGCCTTATCACTTACACAAACCTCCCTATAAATATGGAGCCTCCCTGATCCCTTTCCGCGCTCAGCCTGGTCGTTAGGCCGACTGTCACCCCTCCTTGCCTGAATAAAAGTAACCTACTGAAAGAGATGGGAATACCAGACCACCTGACCTGCCTCTTGAGAAATGTGTATGCAGGTCAGGAAGCAACAGTTAGAACTGGACATGGAACAACAGACTGGTTCCAAATAGGAAAAGGAGTATGTCAAGGCTGTATATTGTCACCCTGCTTATTTAACTTCTATGCAGAGTACATCATGAGAAACGCTGGACTGGAAGAAGCACAAGCTGGAATCAAGATTGCCAGGAGAAATATCAATCACCTCAGATATGCAGATGACACCACCCTTATGGCAGAAAGTGAAGAAGAACTAAAAAGCCTCTTGATGAAAGTGAAAGAGGAGAGTGAAAATGTTGGCTTAAAGCTCGACATTATCATGGCATCCGGTCTCATCACTTCATGGGAAATAGATAGGGAAACAGTGGAAACAGTGTCAGACTTTATTTTTTTGGGCTCCAAAATCACTGCAGATGGTGACTGCAGCCATGAAATTAAAAGACGCTTACTCCTTGGAAGGAAAGTTATGACCAACCTAGATAGCATATTCAAAAGCAGAAACATTACTTTGCCAACAAAGGTCCGTCTAGTCAAGGCTATGGTTTTTCCTGTGGTCATGTATGGATGTGAGAGTTGGACTGTGAAGAAGGCTGAGCACCGAAGAATTGATGCTTTTGAACTGTGGTGTTGGAGAAGACTCTTGAGAGTCCCTTGGACTGCAAGGAGATCCAACCAGTCCATTCTGAAGGAGATCAGCCCTGGGGTTTCTTTGGAAGGAATGATGCTAAAGCTGAAACTCCAGTACTTTGGCTACCTCATGTGAAGTTGTGACTCATTGGAAAAGACTCTGATGCTGGGAGGGATTGGGGGCAGGAGGAGAAGGGGACGACAGAGGATGAGATGGCTGGATGGCATCACTGACTCGATGGACGTGAGTCTCAGTGAACTCCCAGAGTTGGTGATGGACAGGGAGGCCTGGCGTGCTGTGATTCATGGGGTCACAAAGAGTTGGACACGACTGAGTGACTGAACTGAACTTCTGTTGAGGTGGTCTTTCCTCTTTCTGCCTCGGCCCAAACTATACCTTACAAAGTCAATGTTGATTCAGTGGTGCTGTGGACACTGCCTAATAGTATATATTAATTTTTTTACTTTATTAGTTATTATAAAGAAAGTGAAAGGAAAGTGAAGTCGCTCAGTCATGTCCAACTTTTTGTGACCCCATGGACTGTAGCCCACCAGGCTCCTCCGTCCATGGGATTCTCCAGGCAAGAATACTGGAGTGGGTTGCCATTTCCTTCTCCAGGGGATCTTCCCGACCCAGGGATCGGACCCAGGTCTCCCGCATTGTAGGCACATGCTTTAACCTCTGAGACACCAGGGAAGCCAGGGAATTTAGTTATTTTAACTATTGATTAAAAATTTCCCTGTATATGAATTATATACCTATATGTATACATATATATTGGAGAAAGAAATGGCAACCCACTCCAGTGTTCTTGCCTGCAGAATCCCAGGGACGGGGGAGCCTGGTGGGCTGGTGTCTATGGGGTCACACACAGTCGGACACAACTGAAGTGACTTAGCCGCAGTAGCAGCAGCATACATATATATACACATACTGATTTCATTTACCTATGATTTTCCTCTATAGTTTCTCTTCTATCCTTACTTATTTATATTTTTTCTACAAATTTTAGAGAGTATGTATATGAGGGAAAAAAACTTTTTTTTCAACAAAAAGGAGACACTTTTTTAAGAGTACAGGCATTTGAGAAGTGGAAACAGCAAAGATCAAGTAGAAGATAATAAAAGAGGAAAATGATGAAATGATTCAGTCAGTTCAGTCAGTTCAGTCGTTCAGTCGTGTCCAACTCTTTTCAACCCCATGAATCCCAGCACGCCAGGCCTCCCTGTCCATCACCAACTCTGGAGTTCACTGAGACTCACATCCATTGAGTCAGTCATCGATGCCACCCGCCATCTCATTCTCTGTCGTCCCCTTCTCCTCTTGCCCCCAATCCCTCCTAGCATCAGAGTCTTTTCCAATGAGTCAACTCTTCGCATGAGGTGGCCGAAGTACTGAAGTTTCAGCTTTAGCATCATTCCTTCCAAAGAAATCCCAGGTCTGATCTCCTTCAGAATGGACTGGTTGGATCTTGCAGTCCATGATGAAATGATTAGTGGATAAGAAATGGAATAGATATCATATGAGAAGATAACTCAAGATCTTAGTCCTATTGATTAGTCTTAGAAACAAGTTAGTTCTCTTGAAAAATAGAATGGTCTTTTAGTTTTTGTTTTTATATATGTCTACCATATGTAGTGTAGAAATTGAAATCCTACTGTATTTGATTTAATCAGACCATGTGGCTGGAAATTGATGTAAAAACTGGAATTTATTATTATATTTTTAAAAACAATCTATTATACTTCCTGACAAAAGTCACTGCTATAGTTCAAAAGTAGAAGTACTCTCTATCAGCATTTAATGGCTGAAAACAAACAAACAAACAACGTAGATTTGACTAGGTTAATTTTGGGACAGTCAGGCAAGAACGGGGATGGGAAAGGGCAAAAAGAAGAGATTTGGAATGTCCAAGCTGTCTGCCCAGCAGTGCTACTTCAATGTGGGACAAAGGCTTTGCTCTACCAACTAAAAAGAACCTCTGTGTGCCTTGTAAATTATACTGAGGATTTGGATTTTAATCTGAGGGCAACAGGGAGATACTTAGGCTTTTAAGCAAAACACCTTTTGACATCACTGTTCCAGTTCTCCAGAGTCTGCCCAGTTCTGGCTCCTTAGTTCTTAAGGCAACATCTTTGAACTAGATGGGACTCTCCTTACCTTGTCCCTGGTTCTCAATATCCTCTCTTGTGTCCTCAGTCCAAGTACAAATCCATGAGGGCAACTGAAATCAATACTCAGACCAAATCAGACCTGCGAAGGTAGACTCACTGCTCACCATGACAGGATCTGGCCTAAGACCACTCTCTCATCATCATCCCCTCCTGTTTACTGAATTTAACATACTCAGGCTTCTTTGCTGTTTTTTGAACACACTAAGCACGCTCCTGTCTTAAGGCTTTCATACCCACAGTTCCTCTTATCCTAGAATGCTCATCCCAGACACTGGTCTGAACTTGCTCCATCATTTTATTTAGGTCTCTGTTCATACAGCTCTTCCTTAGAAAGGTCTTTTCTCACCACAGTATCCACTATCCAGGGAAACACACTTTACATGCTTTTTCCTTCATAACACATCACTAACTGATATCATACCTTTATAAGTTTTTGCATAGTCCCCTAAGATTGTTCACTGTTAGAGTCCCCACAGCTGAAATGATGTCTGGAACACTGTAGGAGACCAAGAAACATCAGTTCAATGGCCCAACTAGACGTTGCTGGGCAGATAACAGATGTCCAGTGAATATTTGTGGAAAACCTTAATGACTGAATGAATGTGTACATTCTTTAGGTAGGGCAATAGACTTATGCTAGACTTAAAAATGTATTCATAATAATCCTGTTGTTATTTTAAATTTGCTTCTAATTACTTATTTGCTCAGACTTGGGGTGTCATGAGTCTTTGCTAGAAATACGTTGTCTACATTGAAATTTAAAAAGAGAAATAAATCAGGTAAATAGGATCATGTGTTGAAAAAGTAGTTGGGAATAGGAGAAATGGAAAGTATTCAAGGCAAACAGATTACAGGGGGAAAGACCGGGTTCAGCAGGAAGCTTTAACCACAAAAGGTCCAGTGTGACAGAAGCAGGGTACAGGATTCAATATGATAAATTAGAGCATGCAGAGGGAGGAGAGATATGAGATTAGAGAAATACGAACCAGGGCCTTCATGTGCCTTGTAAATTACACTGAGAATTAAGATTTTAATCAGAGGGCAATAAGGAAAACATCAGTAAGATCCAACTTGAACTTTAAAAATTAGCCCAAATACAGGAGACAGATCGAAGGGAGACACAGCCTGAATGTAAGAGTGACTTTAGGAGGTGATGATTATAATCCATGTGGTATACGAAGCTGAATAATGACAGCGTTGCTGTTCAGTTGCTAAGTCATGTACGACTCTTTGAGACCCAATGGACTGTAGCATACCAGGCTTCCCTGTTGTTCACAGGGTTCAAATTCATATACATTGAGTCAATGATGCTTGCTATCTAAGCATAATGACAGTAGGGGCTGAAAGAAGTGAATCAATTGAAAAAACTTGACAGGTTAGAATTGCTAGGATTTCTTGAGGGATTATAGCTGTGTTAATGGGGAAGATGTGGTTGGGGAGACAGAGGAAAGAACTGATTTTGGGACTAGAGAAGAATGACAGAAACTCAGGTTTAAAAAGAGGGGCATTTTAAAATCAGGGCTTCCAGGTGGCTCAGTGGTAAAGAATCCACCTGCCAATGCAGGAGACATGGGTTTGATCCCTGGAGAAGGAAATGGTAACCCATTCCAGTATTCTTTCCTGGGAAATCCCACGGACAGAGAGCCTGGTGGGCTACATTCCATTGGGGTCACAAAAGAGTTGGACACAAATTACAAGCTAAACAACGACAACAATTATGAAACTGACTGTGGACATATTGCTTTTGAAATACCTGTGGTATATTCTAGTGGATGTCTAGTAAACAGTTGAATTTATACATCTAGAGTTTATGATAATCTTCTCAGTTGGAAATTTAGATTTGAACAGCATCTACTCACCAGCGTGAATTAATATTGCTTAGGGCTAACATTCTCATATGCCCTTTACCTAGATTCAGCTACTGCTAATAATCCATCACATTTGTTTTACATTTGTGTTTTCCTCCTCTCTCTCTGACACACATACACACACGTGTACACGCACAGATGTACAGTGTATATATTTGTTGAACCATTTGAGAGTAAGCTGCATGCATCATGATTGCGGCCCTAAATACGCACATGTATATTTCCTATGAATATGGTTATTCTTTTATAGAATTGCAGTGCAGTTTTCAATTTAGTCAATTTCACACTGACATAATACTTTTATATGACTGTCTTCTGCAGTCGAGTTTGGACTACTGATCCAATACTAACATCAGAAAGTATTTTTAATTCTCAAATTAAGGTCTCCTTCTGCTATGTTTAGCTTTTATAATTACACAAAAATCTAAGAGCCATGTTTAGGATTCGATCTTGTTTGCATTTTCCTTCCTACAAAAGAAGTAATAAGCTTTGAAAGGATATTTCTTTATATTAGTGAAGTCCATCTCTTGCAGCTTTATAAAAATTCTACAAGTTCCATCATCTATGTAAGGACAAAGCTGTCATTTGAATAAGAGTTGCCCAACTGAACTGTTTTGTATAGTTTATTTGTTATGATGCTTTTTTAATGATCAATAAGGCTTCTTAAGACTCCAGAGAGCATTCTTCCTGTTCTTAAGATCACCCAATTTGAGTTATATTACTTTTTTCTCCTTTCAAAAAAGTAATTGGTAAGGAAAGGGTGAAGGATAGTGACAGAAGGAAACAAAGTTCATTCTGTAAAGGAGGCTTTACAATTATAGTCACCTTTAAGAAATATCAAAATTATAATTCTAACAACTGTGACACATCAAAAAATCAGCTTGAGCTAAAGTCAGTAGGTTGTCAGTAAGAGTTCAGAGTAGGATGACATAAACCATCAGCATTCCAAACCTAACAGGACGGAGCTGCACAATAGGAACCATTGTTTATGGGAATCCTTTTGCACCCACTTGCAAAGTTGCTAAACTGGTTTCTGTTTCCTTTGTGGGTGTTTGGTCAAAGAAGAGAAGCATGTTTGGGCTTGTCATTGAGAGCTGATCTCTAATGGAAAAGAAACAGATTTATTAGAATTATTTACCTCCATAAGAACCCTAAGTTCACATGGCTCAAAGCCACCCACACATGTGCAAATGACCTTCTTCTTCCTTCCTTCTTTCCCAGCCCTCTTTTCTTTAGATGTGAGAAATGGACCTGAGTTAATCTGCAAGCCACAGCAAAGGAAAATGTTTGATACGTCTTAAGTCTTTGATAAAAATTAGTACACACAGCAGTCCTTAGCAGCCTACGGAAACCACTGGCAAGATGACCAACCCTAATGATACATTTGTCATTAGGCTACTGGAAGATCTGCCCCTAAAGTACATGAACTTGGGCGCACCTTCATACGGTACCTGTTTGAGAACCTTAAATACAAAATCAAACGGTGGGACTCCAGTGTAAACCTGTAAAATTAGGGACTTTGAAATCAGACACATCTGAGTTTGAATTCTCTCTCTGCTGCTTACTGTGCTGCTTTGGCTGAATTACACACAGCTCTCTATCCCCCAGTTTCCTCGCTAGTAATGAAAGAGAGACAGAACATACCTGCCAGGGCATTAAATTGGGATTAAATAAGATAACATATGTAACATGTCTAAGTACAATATCTGCCATATGGTAGGTGCTTAAAAAATATTCCCTGAGCCCTCCAGCATGCTGACAAGGACTGATTTACCACAAAGCAGAAGGACTGATCTGAGGCAGAAGGATTGATTTAAGGCAGAAGAGACAGAGGAGAGGGAACAGAGACTTCTTGGAGGTGGTGATATAAGTCAGGGAATGAAGAAAAGCAGGAGACAGCAGGCTGTGCCTACAGTCCAGACAAGGGCACGCTGAGCCTGAGCTTGGATGGCACCAGTGACAGAGGGCTCGGGAGTGAGTTACCAAGCACAAAAGTCATGTGACGCCTCATGTTCATATCTGGATGGCATCTGTGACAGAGGGCTCGGGAGTGTGTTACCAAGCACAAGTCACGTGACGCCTCATGTTCATATCTGCATGGCAGACAGCATGATGCTGCCCTTGCAACCAGCAGGGAGGAAGAGATGGCTTGAGTCCAAAATGGTCATCTGAATCCTGGATACGTTTTCAGAGACCCTTAGACTATTAGGAACAGTTGCCCAGCTTCAGACAGACGTGTGCTGCTTTAAGCTTAACAGAAAGGTCAGCACCCAAGTTTCCCTTGAGGGAGTTAGCTACCTATAGGTAAGTTGATATGACAGCTGTAAATACCCTTAAGAAAGGAGGAAGTGCAGAGAAAAAAGAGAACAGGAAAGCTTTGACCATGTGTGTTTAGGTCAGAGGTAACAATCCTGTTCTACGTTTTTCATCTTTAAAGGTTGAATGTCAAAAGTATGTTTGTAAAAGGTGTTGAAACACAGTGTGGAAGGTTCCGTATGCATCTGGTTTCTGGGACATTGGTCATTTGATGTCTTATTTAAACAGCAAAAAACATTCAGAGAGAGTTTCTTTCTTTATGGGGGATTAAGAATAGCAATGGAAGAAAAGCTATGATAAACCTAGATAGCATATTTAAAAGCAGAGACATTACTTGGCCAACAAGTTTCCATCTAGTCAAAGATACGGTTTTTCCAGTGGTCATGTATGGATGGGAGAGTTGGATCATAAAGAAACTGAGCGCTGAAGAAATGATGCTTTTGAACTGTGGTGTTGGAGAAGACTCTTGAGAGTCCCTTGGACTGCAAGGATATCAAACCAGTCAACCTTAAATGAAATCAATACTGAATATTATTTGGAAGGAGTGCTACTGAAGCTCCAATACTTTGGCTACCTAATGCAACGAACCAACTTATTAGAATAGACCCTGATGCTGGGAAAGATTGACGGCAGGATGAGAAGGGGATGACAGAGGACAAGATGGTTGGATAGCATCGTTGACTTAACGGACATGTGTGGAGAAGGGGACGATAGAAGATGAGATGGTTGGATGGCATCGCCGACTCAATGGACATGAGTTTGAGCAAGCTCTGGGAGATGGTGAAGGACAGGGAAGCCTGGCATGCTGCAGTCCATGGGGTCGCAAAGAGTCAAACATGACTGAGAGACTTACAACAAAGAATAGCAAAAATTAACATTCCCTGTGTTGCTTCGTGGCAGGTACTCTTGTGTAGTAGACAGAATAACGACACCTAAAAGTGCCCTTGTGCTGATCCCCGGAACCTGTGAATATGTTACCATAAGTAGCAAAAGGGGCTTAAGGTTGTAGATGGAATACATATGTGGGTGAAATGAATTAAGGCTGCTACTCAGTTGGCCTTGAGATGGAAAATTAACCTGATGGGTCCAATGTAATCACAAGGGTCCTCCTAAGTGGAAGTGGGAGACAGAAGGCTCAGGGCCTGTGTGATTCCACGTGAGAAAGACATGACTGATTGTTGCTGGCACAGAAGACAGCAGTGGGCAAACAGCCAGGGGTTGTAGCCAGGAACCTGTAAAAATCACTAGAAGCTTCTAGAAAAGACAAGACAATAGATCTTCCCCTAGAGCCTTCAGAAAGGAATGTAGCCCTGCTCACATACTGACTGTAGCCTAGTGAGATGCATTTTGGACTTCAGACCACTGGAACTATAAGATAATAAATTTATGTTGCTTTAAGCCACTCATTTTTTGGTAATTTGTTACAAGTGCAACAGGAAACTGATATATCTGCTAAATATTAATAGTGTTCATGCCATACTTGAGGTAGGACCTATTATTATCCCCATTTTACAAAGAATTAAAATTAGAAGTCCTATCTTGGTCTGATACCAAAGTCCATGCTCTTAGCCATTACCTTCTCCCCCTCTAAATTCTTCCAAAATCTCTAGAGAGGAGTCTGATGTCATTAACTTGCTTTCCTAGAAAATGCCTCAACGTAGTTCTACTCAGTTAAAGATAACTACATCGTAGTATAATGGGGCAAGAACAGATTATAATCACACCTAACTCAGAGTGGTTTCTTTCAATTAATTTGTTCTAGTGCTTTCACAAGCAAGTACATAAAAATGTGGAAGAGAATCAAAATGTACAAAACACAGATATAAATGATTCCAAGGCCTTAATGAATCCAGGAGAGAAAGATTGCTCATAGCTTTGGTTTTGTTTTTATATTACAGATAGAGACTTGTAGGATGGCTTTGAAAACCATCTTGAAATAATATGAAATCAGTAAAAGTTTGTTAACTCTACTAATTTCAGACTCAGATTTTTTTTTTCCCTCTAAGTGTAATGTAAAGCTGATGACAGCTCATCGGTGGTATCCAATGTATTTCCTTTGTCAAGGTGAAGAAATGTTGGTTTACAGAAAGAAATTGAATGTAATTTTAAGCAATTTACTTTTAAAGATGAACACAACTATTTAGCAGAGGATATTTTAAGTAAATGCAAAATAACAGCTGAATGGCTGTATGTCAAAGACTAAGATATATGTTTTTTATGGGTGTCCAAGAGACAGAAAATATTTCTTTTGTATTCAGCCTATGTTTTTCCTATATGGTATATTTTGCAAAAAAAAATCCCACACAGCATGATTATTTTTCTACCTTTTATAAAAGATAGAGACTGTTTATTCATTTAGTAGATACAGAAATTTGGTCTGTAATTGAACATCCTAGCCCCAATCTCACTCCCAAATCACTTAAGGGAAGATGATTTAACCAGAAAAATATTTGACAGAAGCCAACAATGACCTCGGGAATTATACTGTCCCATAGGCTGTAAAATTGTGTCACATAGCAATATTGCAGAAGTGATGAATGTTTAGCATGTATGTTAATTTACATTTCCTTCTGACAATTGAAAAATATTGTTTGACTAAATAGTAAACACATTTGAAACCTTGAAAAAAAAAACAAAACAGTATAATTATTTTCTTGTTAGGATGACTTTTTATCCTTTGCTTTCAACCAGGAATGTAAAAAGGACCTTGTCATAAACAATTTCCATTCCTTGAAACTCAGTGTCTACATTTCAATGTAAATAAGAAGTAGGAACTATTTGACTTGAGGTTATTTTAGCAATGCCCTTACTCACATTAAATTTTACTCTTTCTGTCCTGGCTCCTTCCCTCCAGAAAGTGGTTGGTTCAATTAAAGCAGACTATTAGGTAAGCCTAGGCCGAGTCTTGCTAGAGAAAAAGGAAGAACACCTGACTTGTACAAAAAGACTGAAACCAGACAGGCAATGCCAACAGCCAGCCATACCCTATCCTTGTGTTTTAATTTAATTCCTGTAGTTGTAGTTTTTATAAATATTTCATTTTAGTTTTCAAGTGTAAAATAGTGCATTTATATATATATTTATATGTAATTTTATTTTTATGAATTACACAGTAAATGCTTCTAAAAGCTCGCCTTTTTCATGAAATCTTTTTCTTCACCCCACTGTAGCACAAAGGAATGACTTTGCCCTAGTGCAAATTTGCAAATTAAAAGTCCCAGGATCTCACCTCATTCTTCTTGTAAGATTTCAAGAGATTTAAGCTGAAGAGAGCTTGAGGCGGCATCTGGTCTATTAACTGGCTATATTCTGACCTGGCTTTTTACCCAGAATGACATGCTGTACAACCTCAAAAACTTTGTGCAAAGAGGTGTGCAAGTTACATGCACACATTTGTACACGGGGCACACAAATACACCCACATCTTGTACATAAACATGAGTAGCCTATATGATTTGTGAAATGGTTACATCAGGCATAGTACAGTACATACACTTTGTGAAAACCACTCTCTGAGAACAAACAAGAAAAGCATATGTAACAATTATCAAAAGGTAGCTACCACCTCTGTGTTATTTACAAACAGCTGTACAACCATTTGTTCATCAGCTGTGTACTGGAATGGCAGTAAACAGTTTTATTCAGTAAACCTCTTCCACTCTTCTCTTTGCACCTGGTTTAAAAACATGTAATCCAACACTTCAGTGAAGCAACTGAGTTTTGTTACTGCATAAATTTGGACATCTGTCCACAGAAAACAAATGGATGAGGTCAAAAAGCAATGATTATTAATGTTGTAAGTCTTCTTAATAAGAGCAACACCCATAGCAATTTACAAAAAGCTAAAATACAATATTGTATCTAATTTAGAGGATATCAACAATAATGATAGAACGGAGAAAGATGGCAGCATCTAAGTCTTTTAAAAATTCACATAAATATGCATATTGTCCAGCAAATTATACATTTTGTGTTTATTCCCTGTTAAAAGATGATACCAAACAATGAACACAGGAAATAAGCTTTGCCATTAATAGCCATGGCCTTGTCTTGATATAGCCATGTTTTCCTCTTCCACAGTTCTTGGCTATTAATAGCCAATGTTTTTCAAATAACTCAGTGGTTCATGACTGTGAAGTACAACAAATCTTATAGGTAAATAAACTGGAGAGAGAAAAAGCAAGAACAGGAGTCCACATATTTTGGCTCTAAAACCAATCAGTTGCACAAACCTTGGAGAAGTCTTTAAAATTAAACTTAGTAAGAACTCTTTCTGTTCTGACAAGTATTTAGTATTATAATTAACTAAACTAATGATATCAAATATTAATCAGCACCATCTATAATTCAAAATGCCTATATTCCATTTGACATGACCAATAAGAGCATTACCACATGGAAGATCAGCTTACATAGGGTTAATCTTTAAGTCAATGGGAAGAGTTGAATAAGATGTATTGTCAAATTTATAACTGAAAAAAAAATCATTAAATCACCCACATATATGGTATGCAATGTATTGTGTATATCCCACATGTACAGAAATTCTTACGCACACTAAAGCATGTTTGAAGGAAGAACAAAAGGAAATTCTGTATGTAGTTGTTTGGACAGTCAAACTACATGACTTTAAGAAAACTATGAAACCCTGGTCGTGAATGGATTATGGATGGGGGACCATAAAGTATTTCTGTTTGCTTTTTGGTATACTGCTTTGTAGTTCTATTATACATATTAAGCTCTACAATTTTAATAGATTTATTTATCATGAGGTTTAGATGACAATTATGGAGCCACATTCTATACTTTATATGTATTTTGGGTCTGAAGTCCTTGAATAACTTCAAGGTGTTATAATTTCACTGTAGCTGTAAGTGGTAGACATGTCTAGGAATATCACCAAAACTTACACTTTCCTCTTGTTGAAGAGGTGGATATGTGTTGGCATATGGTTGCTTATGACCTTTTCCCTGAGCTGACTGGATGATGAAGTCTTACCTGACACTTGACTCAAGGACTGCTCTTCTATGAGCAGACGTCTGGATAATCAGACACTCAATTTGGAACTGAGAGGTGAATTCCTGAGCTCAAAGACTTTCTTGTTAAAGTCCAGTTCAGGTCATAATGACCAAAGCCATGTACAAGCTGATAGATAAGCAGAGAAACTAGTCTATACACAGGAGAATGGAAAAGACTTGCACAGCAAAATGGAAATCCAAGACCTTGGGGATATATGTATACTTATATCTGATTTATGGTGTTGTATAACAGAAACTGACACAATATTGTAAAGCAATTATCCTCCAATTAAAAGTTTAGAAAAAAGAAAAAAGACCTTGGGCAGCAGGGGAAGAGAGAGAAAACCGTGACTTCTGATTTTCTAGGACCAAGTCCTATCTTCACCAAGCCTAGATTGCAGATGTCACTGCTTGCCCAGTCATTATCATCCCTACTGTTTTTGAGAATAATGGGGTCAGTTTTAACTTCTTATGACTCAGAGAGCCTTGACTAGAAAGAACACTACCATTTAAAGTGTATGAAACATTCTGATAAAAAAAATTATTTTGTTTTTTCCCATTTGACCCTTTTACTAAAGCTCTGAAAAAATACTACTTTTAGTTTATGGGCAATAAAAAGGAAATAGGAAGATTGAGAGTACAGTTCAGCATTGTAGAGCTTTGTCCAAAACTGGGATTTCCAACTCAGGACTGTCCATCTCCATTATTCCATCTAACCACCACCATTATGCCTAGACAGTTTCTTCCCAGTAGCTAACAAAATTGTTCATAGTCACAGATGTCCTTATTTTCTTACTAACTGACAACATGCCCAGGATTCATGTAGAAATGTAGAGCTCTCTCCCCCGAAACACAGTGGTGCCAAACTTGTCATTGGAGGTTTTAGCCCTTACCCCAATTTAGTAAACCTGATAGTACTGCAAATAGGCGTTGGTGGGCATAATGAGTAAGCGGATTCTGAAGGTACAGGTTATTTTAAAGAATCATAAGCTTTTCAACTAATCTTTAAGTACACTGAGGGTTGCTGCTGCTAAGTCGCTTCAGTCGTGTCCGACTCTGTGCGACCCCGTAGACGTCAGCCCACCAGGCTCCCCCATCCTTGGGATTCTCCAGGCAAGAACACTGGAGTGGGTTGCCATTTCCTTCTCCAATGCATGAAAGAGAAAAGTGAAAGTGAAGTCGCTCAGTCGTGTCTGACTCTTAGCCACCCCATGGACTGCAGCCCACCAGGCTCCTCCGTCCATGGGATTTTCCAGGCAAGAGTACTGGAGTGGGGTGCCATTGCCTTCTCCACACTGAGGGTTATTACCCTTTAAATTAATGGACTTTAAGTAAAGCACCTTTGTAATGTGGGTAGGCCTTATCAGTTGAAGGCCTTATAAGAAAAGACAGGTTTTGCAGATGGCCAACAGCCACTTGAAAAGATGCTCAATATTATTAATCATCAGAGAAATGCAAATCAAAAGCACAATGAGATATCACTTCACCCCTATCAGAATGGTTATCATCCAAAAGAACAAAAATAATAAATGTTAGTGAAGATGTGGAAAAAAGGGCACCCTTCTACACTGCTGACAAGAATGTAAATTGGTATAGACACTGTGTCAAACGGGATTTCTTCAGTGACTCAGTGGTAGAGACCCCACCTGCAATGCACAGGCCGCAAGAGACTCAGGTTGGATCCCTGGGTCTGGAAGATCCCCTTGAGGAGGACATGGCAATTCACTCTAGTATTCTTGCCTACAGAATGCCAGGGACAGAAGAGTCTGGCGGGCTACAGTCCATAGGGTCACAAAGAGTCAGACATACTGAAATGACTGAGCACACATGCATTGTGTAAAACAATATGGAGGTTTCTCAAAAATTTAAAAGTAGAACTACCATATGACCCAGTAATTCCACTCCTGGGTATATATCTTTAAAAAAAAAAAAAAAAAAAAACACACTAATTTGAAAAGATACATGCACCGCAATGTTCATAGCAGCATTACTCATAATTGCCAAAACATGGAAGCAATCTAAGTGTCTATGGAGATGAATGGGTAAAGGATGTGGTACATATATACAATGGCATACTACTCAGTCACTTGTGAATGAAATATTTCCATTTGCAACAACATGGACAGACTTGGAGGATATTATGCTAAGTGAAATAAGTATGAGAAAGAAATCCTATGAGATATGACTTATGTGTGGTATCTAAAAAAAACAACAAAAAGGGAATGGACAAAAAAGAAGCAGACTCACAGAGAACTGGTGGTTACCAGTGGGAAGAGATTAAGGGAGAAGAGCAGCACAGGCGGAGGGGATTGAGAGGCGCAAGTTACTATGTATAAAATAAGCTCCAAGGATATACTGTTCAACACAGGGAATTTAGCCAATATTTTACAATAAGTATAAATGGAATATAACCTTCAAAAATTGTGAATCACTGTATTACACACTTGCAACTTATAAAATATCATAAATCAACTATACTTAAATTTTTTTTAAAAAAGAACAGATTTCCCAAAGAAAGAATTAGGTCTCAGGGCTGCAACACAGAAACCCTGCCTGAGTTTCCAGCCTGCCTATCCTGTCCTGTCCTACAGAATCAGGATTAAGGACTGCAACATCAACTCTTACATAAGTTTCAACACTGCCAGCTTGCTCTCAGATTTGGGAAGTGCCAGTTTCCACAAAAGCATGAGCCATTTCTTTAAAATAAATCCCTCTAGATAAATCATTCTAGATATCCCAACAGATAGGTGGATAGATTATGTATTTTTAAATGTGTGTGTGTGTCTTTCCCCTTGATTCTGTTTCTCTGGAGAACCCTAATACCGAGGATTTGCTGAGGTTGTTGATGGTGGGAAAATTTAACTCAGGAGATGATACAGAAAAAGACCTTAGTTTAAAATCTGAAGGCAGTCCTTTGTAAAGGTGGGCGTAGAGACCCCGAGCAGATGACACTTGACTTAGCAGAATGTCTTAGTGAGTTATTAAAATACAAATGCAGGATGAGAGCCTAGACTGGGGTGAAGCATGGACAGCTGTGTGATCTTCCCAGTATCAGGGAGTAGTGGAAGGAAGCTGGTGGGAGTTATTTAAACAAAGTCCAGAAGAAAGGCAGAGGGTCCAGTAATGTGTCAGTGGCCCAAGCCTGAGAAAGGAATCACTAGGGACAGTGGTATCTGATACTGAATTTGAGTTGTTTCCTGCTCTTTGCTTTACCACTTCTCTCCCCACTTCCAATCAAGTGTGTCACACTTTTAATGTTGTTTTAGTTGTGTCTTGGAGTCAAAGGAAGAAGGTGTGGCTTTCCAACCTGAAGCAGACTGGGCACAGGGCGTGACCTTCTACACCCATCAAGCGCCTTAGGGAAGAGCAATGAGAAGAGGCGACAATGGCAGAGAAATGCGTTGCAGCAGTCTGATTCAATGACAGCCAGTCTTGAAAGCAGTGGAGGTTAAATTACTTATGTACTTGAAAGAAAAACAGTTTAGAGAGACAGCAGATTAAGGATTGCAAGTAATAGCTGAGAGTAAGATCTAGGAGTAAGACAATCCTGAGGTGAAATCCTACCCTCCCTGCTCCAAGGGGTGATCTCTCTAAATATGATTTTCTCATTTATAAAATCAGTTCAGTTCAGTGCTCAGTTGTGTCTGACTCTGCGACCCCAGGGACTGCAGCATGCCAGGCTTCCCTGTCCATCACCAGCCCCCGGAGCCCACTCAATCAGTCAGTGTATAATATTCTGTAAAGGTGTCAGAAATTGAATGCATGTAAAGCACAGAGCATTCTACCCAGTGCGGGGAGCGAGCTCCGCCTCTGGCAAAGGTCATGAGGAAGGAGGCTTGGCATACGCAAAGGCAGGATCAAGCCTCAGGAGTCTCCCTGGAAATTCTCGAGCAATCTACCCCCCAAACCAGAGTCTGCCTACTTTCTGCTTTGTGCTTTCACCTACACCTCTGACTTTACGGGGGGCTGTCCCCCACTACCTCTCTGAAAAAAGAGTTAGCTTACAGCTCCAGTTAATAATTCCTGGGTGTGACAGTGTTTCAACCTACAAACTCCCTTGGAAGTCCTCTAGCCTGCCTGAATAGGTTTTTCCGGCCACATGTGATTGTTCAGAGCCTCCCAACTGTGAGAGGCAGGAGATGTTCTAAACTGTCTAAACACAGATTCTTTTGAGTAGTTAAAAGATTGATTAGAAATTGTATTGGTGAAGGGATTTTCACTTGTTGGGCCAATGTTTGCTGCTAAGTCTCCATATCCCTTACCTGCTGTGTCCCTGGCAGTGTATTGATTAATATAATTGGTGTAAGTAGTAGCTTTAATGTTTGTAACCTGGGACCCTTGAGTTAATTCTTTTTCTTGTTATAGCCCACCACACCTTTGCGCTGTAGGAATGCAACTTTATCTAATGCTTTTGGAGGGTGGCTCCTGACCAATCACCTTAAGAGAAAAATAAGTTTTCTGAAGAAAAGGTCTTAAAATGTTAACAGGCCTCCGGGCCAGAAAATGATGCAAATCACCTAAACTTTTGCATATGGTAAGTTTGCAGGAAGAAAGCCTGGCTTACTGCATGACTCTACCCCTTCCCCCATTATCCTCTATGCATAACTTAAGGTATAAAAACTACTTTGGAAAATAAAGTGCGGGCCTTGTTCACCGAAACTTGGTCTCACCATGTCGTTCTTTCTCTTACCTTCTGGCTGAATTATTCAGCCTCTTTTCTACACTGAATTTCCTCACTGAGCTATCTTTATCTCAGCCTCTTTTCTCCACTGAATTTTCCTACTGAGCTATCCTCATTCTATTACTCTTTATATCCTTAATTAACGTTTAATTAAGCAATTGTCTCCTGATCTTCGCCTACGCCGTCTCTCCTTCGAATACCCTGGATCAGCCGGGGCTGGTCCCCGGCAACCCAGTACATAGAAAAAACTCAAACAAGAGATATTATCATCATTAACAAAGAGAAGCCTGTAGGCCCTTTCATGAGGTTTGCAAATGCCATTTAATAACATGTGTGTTTGACGCTGGGCTGTGAAAGACTGCCTTTTCTTCTGAAAGTCAAGCTTCCTGATTTCACAGCAACCTGGCTTATCCCTTCACCAGCAGGGCTCTACCCTTTCGGCATTCCATTCACCTCTACCCTATCCATTTTAAAAAGGTGGCTGAAATATATGTTTAAAGGGTGGTTTCGGTTTTTACAAAAGTATAATTGTAGATTTGAGGTAAAGTGTTACAACATACAATTACACCGTATAAGCCTGCTTTTTCAAGAGTTTTTTCACCTAGTGCCTTCAAATGTTAGGTTGATTCTGTTTATTCTTGACTTATAAAGCAGTTTCAAGGCACTGCTTTCTAAGACATTGTAAAGTGATTTTTTTTTTAATTTAAAATTCTATCCAAATCTTTATTTTTAGAGAAAAATTACATCTTCAATGTTTAAACATCTGGGTAATATAGAAAAGTAATAAAAATAAAACAACCACCCATCATAATCCCATTACTCACAGGGAACCACTATTTAATGGTGAATTAAATACACCCTCACACACAGAATACATTTTAAATGACTTGAGATATACTGTACAGGTTTCAATTGATAGCTTTAGCTCAGAAGGATAATATGGTAATATCATCTACCACATACCATTTAAAAATATAGAAAAACAGGATGAAAAATGTTGAGGGCTTTTCTTTTATATTGATAAATTCTATAAAAAGTATTTTATACTTTATGGAGGAAAGTTCATTGAGGATAAGGATAGTGCCTGATTCTAGACATAATTTCAGGAAATATATCAGAGAAAATTCATCATCTTGCTTTCTGTCCATTTCCCTGATTAGACTGTTAGCCCAGGGAAAGCAAAGCCCTTTGTGTCTTTTTTTCCTTTGTACACCAGTACCTAGCTCAGTGCCTGGCACCAAGAAATTGCTCAGTAAGTATATGATGGGATGAACACATGCTAATGGCAGATGGGCCTTTCTAAGATCAGCCTATATGATACGGGTCATAGAAAAAAACAAAACTTGGAATAATATAGAAAATATGAGGTTCCTTTCTGCAGTTAACAGATGGTATATATCATCCTCGAAGCCAAGTGTTAAAATCCTCAGTAGTGACAAACTCTCAAGTGACAATCATAAAGCAGAGGAGCTACTGGACTCGATGCTCATAGCAATCTACTGTTGAAGGTCACAAATCGCTGTCATTATCCAAAAGCATAAGACAGACTAGTATCACTGATATAATCAACAAAAAACTTTGGCAGCTTCAAAAGTTGATGAGTTATCATCACTGGAATTGTTTCAACAGAAGTGAATGGCCACTTGACAAAAATGTTTGAGAAGGGATCTGAGGCTTGGGTAAGAGGTTGGAAGAAAGTGCTGTTTGCTGCTGCTGCGTCACTTCAGTCGTGTCCGACTCTGTGTGACCCCATAGACGGCAGCCCATCAGGCTTCCCATCCCTGGGATTCTCCAGGCAAGCACACTGGAGTGGGTTGCCATTTCCTTCTCCAGTGCATGAAAATGAAAAGTGAAAGTGAAGTCGCTCAGTCGTGTCTGACTCTAGCGACCCCATGGACGGCAGCCTGCCAGGCTCCTCCATCCATGGGATTTTCTTGGCAAAATTACTGGAGTGGGGTGCCATTCGGGCCAAATCTTAAGGGTAGCAAATGGGAGATCCACAGCCCACATTTGTTTTGTGGATGGGTTTGTATTGAAGGCAAACAACATTTATTTTTAAATTGGTTTGACTCTGTTCTTAAAACTGAGAGACGCAACACACTCACATGTACCGATCTCTAGCAGGGGGCCTACTAGAGGTCCATTACTTCATAAATAAAATTTAGCATTATATTAAGCTAATAAGGCATCACCCTAATAGAGGAATAGCTAAATATTAGGAAAACTAATACAATAATTCATGCAATCATAACCATACAAATTTTATAAAATTCAACATTTTAAAAAATGACATTATCTTAATAAACAAAGATTACAATAAAAAACAAATAAATTGGTTTGAATATCTTTAGATTGGGCATATGCTTTCAAATTCCCATGGTTTCCATCACTCTTATTATTTGCAAATGATGGATATGTTTATTTATAGTAGTTGCTTGACCCCAAACAAGCCTAGGAGTTTTCTGCTCTTGAATTCTCTAAGGTCCCTTTCAACACTTGATTATCAAGGACTAGGTGACATGTTAAGAGAGTTATTGGGAGGAAGGGAGGTAAACTTTACACTAAGAATAATCATCACTCTGGGACTGGCAAATCCTTTCTCGACTCTTTATCCTTGACATTCTAGCCTGGACATGAAATCCAACTCTCATTACATAAGCCTGTGGCTCACTTCAAAGATTTTGTCTGTTATCAAAATATTAACTTAACCTTTCCCAGTAAGAAACCTGATAAGAATTCAACATATCTGTGGACATCACAAGAAAATTAATCTTTTTATTCCCAGTTGAAGAATAAATATGGCCCAGTTCAGATATTTGAAGGAAGGTACTGAAAGTAACAAGTCTCTCTGACCATGTAAATAGTGAATTCAGGCTCCATGTTCTTTTTGATTTAAGTCATTGAGTTACGATTGTATGTGGTTTTATCAGCACACACTGTAACTATAAACCACTGTGGTAGGCCAGCTCTGTGACCCACCACCAATGTTTACTCTTTGAGAAGCTGAACTAGTATCTGATAAAGAAAATGGTGACATTTTATCCATTCAGTAATAAACAGCAACTAGGAAGAAATCAAAGTGTTCATTGTATGTGAGGAGGCAACACTATCCTCTAATCTACCTGTTAACTTGCCTCCTTAAATTGAATAAGGTCTACCAAGAGAAGCCACTGAACTTGCTACAAAGTCCCCTCTTTCTCATGGGTTTATAATTCTCTTCACAAAAACCCCTATTTTTTGTGGAAATTTCCCAAATGATAAAACTTGGGGAAAATATGAAAACTGGAGAAAACATGTGTTTTTTTTAATTGAGGAGATAAGAAAAAATATTTTTAGTACAATAAATTTTACACTTACCCTCTCAGATTAATAAATATGTACTTGGCATTTATTTCATTGATGTGAGTCTAAGAGCAATCAATGAACACCTGAAAAACTTAGTTTAATTACTAAGGCATTATTCTTTTTTTATTTATTATTTTTTAAATATAAATTTATTTATTTTAATTGGAGGCTAATTACTTTACAATATTGTATTGGTTTTGCCATACATCAACATGAATCCACCACGGGGGTACACGTGTTCCCCATCCTGAACCCCCCTCCCACCTCCCTCCCTGTACCATCCCTCTGGGTCATCCCAGTGCACCAGCCCCAAGCAAGTCCTGTATCCTGCATCAAACCTGGACTGGTGATTGCATACAGCCTGGTGGGCTGCCGTCTCTGGGGTCGCACAGAGTCGGACACGACTGAAGTGACTTAGCAGCAGCAGCAGCATACAGGGTTATTGTTACCATCTTTCTAAATTCCATATATATGTGTTAGTATACTGTATTGGTGTTTTTTTTCTGGCTCCGTTATTCTACTATTTGTTCCCTCCAGAGTGTTTTTGATTTTGTTTATTGCATTATTCATTATATATTGACTCTTTTTTATTTCTTCTAGGTCCTTGTTAAACCTTTCTTGCATTTCTCAATCCTTGTCTCCAGGCTATTTATCTGTGATTCCATTTTGATTTCAAGATTTTGGATCATTTTCACTATCATTATTCAGAATTCTTTATCAGGTAGATTCCCTATCTCTTTTTTTGTTTGGTTTGGTGGGCATTTATCCTGTTCCTTTACCTGCTGGGTATTCCTCTGTCTCTTCATCCTGTTTATATTGCTGTGTTTGGGGTGGCCTTTCTGTATTCTGGCAGTTTGTGGAGTTCTCTTTATTGTGAAGTTTCCTCGCTGTGGGTGGGATTGTACGGGTGGCTTGTCAAGGTTTCCTGGTTAGGGAAGCTTGTGTCGGTGTTCTGGTGGGTGGAGCTGGATTTCTTCTCTCTGGAGTGCAATGAAGTGTGCAGTAATGAGATATGAGATGTCAATGGGTTTGGAGTAACTTTGGGCAGCCTGTATATTGAAGCTCAGGGCTGTGTTCCTGTGTTGCTGGAGAATTTGCGTGGTATGTCTTGCTCTGGAACTTGTTGGCCATTGGGTGGTGCTTGGTTTCAGTGCAGGTATGGAGACGTTTGATAAGCTCCTGTCTATTAATGTTCTTTGGAGTCAGGAGTTCTCTGGTGTTCTCAGGATTTGGACTTAAGCCTCCTGCTTCTGGTTTTCAGTCTTATTTCTACAGTAACCTCAAGACTTCTCCATCTATACAGCACCATTGATATAACATCTAGGTTAAACATGAAAAGTTTCTCCACAGTGAGGGACACCCAGAGAGGTTCACAGAGTTACATGGAGAAGAGAAGAGGGAGGAGGGAGTTAGAGGTGACCCGAATGAGATGATGTGGAATCAAAAGAGGAGACAGCAAGCTAGCCAGTAATCACTTCCTTATGTGTGCTCCACAGTCTGGACTGCTGAGAGATGTTCACGGAGTAATACAGAGAAGAGAAGAGGGAGGAAGGAGACAGACTGGGTGGCCAGGAGGATAAAGGGGGGAATCAAAAGGAGAGAGACAGATTGAGCCAGTAATCAGTTCCCTAAGTGTTCTCCACTGTCTGGAACACAAAAATAGATTCACAGAGTTGGGTAGAGAAGAGAAGGGGGAGGGAGGCAATAGAGGCGACCTGGTGGAGAAAAAGGAGAGTCCAAAGGGGGAGACAGCAGTCAAGCCAGTAATCTCGCTCCCAAGTAAAAATGGGTACTGAAGATTAGGTTCTTAAAGGTACAAAATTGATAAGAAATACCATAAAGCAAAGATTAAAAATTTAGAGTAGAGGTTGGATTTTCAAAAATACAATATTAAAGGGAAAAAAAGTCACATAAATTATAAAAATATATATTATATGAAGTTTGCTTTAAAAAATAGGGTCTCTTTTTTTTTTTCAAAGTAATAGTAGGTTATAAAAATGAAAATTAAAGGATTAATAGAGGACTTAAAAATTAAAAAAAAAAAGAATGATAGTAAAAATAGTAAAAATATATCTAGGACTTTCTCTGGTGTTATTGTGGGCAGTGTGGGGTCAGTTCATTTTTGGATAGTTCCTTGGTCTGGCTTATATTTCTCAAGATCTATAGGGCCCTTCCTATGTAGTCGGTACTAACTACTGGGTTTTAATCTATTGCGCCTGTCACTTCCAAGGCAGTTCGCTCTGTTTTAGCTTCTTCTGTTTGCTGGTCTCTTCAGTGTCTGATTTCCACCCTGACACAAAGGGGGTGGTGGTGGACACTTTTTTTAGGCTCACTTGTTCAGTCGTGCTGTGGGGAGGGAGGGATGCTGCAAACAAATAACACTGGCGTGTGCTCACAGTGTCTCAGCCACACTGAGCCTGCCACTGCTCACAGCACATGTGCCCTCCCTGCCCACACTGCTCAGGCTCTATGTTGCTCTGCTGGGAACCGTCCAAGGCTGGCCCTGGGCTGCATACACCTCCCAGTTCTAAGCCGCTCAGGTTCAGGCACTCGGGTAGTCCTCAGAGGTGCAGACTCGGTTGGGCCTGCGTTTTGTGCCCTTCCCAGGTCCGAGCAGCTCAGGTGATGAGGTGTTTGGTGAGTGCGGTTGCTGCGACTTATCGCCTTCCCCGTCCCTGCCACTCGGTTTTCTGGGTGTACAACCACTGTGCCTTCTCAGGCGGATGTTGACCGTCCAGAACCCCAAGAAGTCTTAGTTAGCAAAGAAGCCTTCTTGCAGTTTGGTAGATAATGCCTCTCTGGGGCTGCAATTGCCCCCTTCCGGCTCTGGCTGCCTGTCACCGGAGGGGGGTGGTCTGCAGCCAGCTATCTATCTCTGTTCAGTCCTTTGTTCTGTGAGCGAGCCTGACGGTGTCTTAGGTTAGGGCTTTTCATGTGGTAGCTATCCCACAGTCTGGTTTGGTATCCCAAATTAGTTCCCTCAGATTGCCCTCAGGGCATTCAGGCCTGCTCCTTACTCTAAGCAACGCAGCCTGTGCCTCCCTGCCCAGCCCCCGCTTGCTAGTGGCGGGTGCAGGCGTCTGTGCTGCTTCTCTGCTGGGGGAGTTACCGTTGGGCATGTAATCTGTGGATTTTAATTATTTATTTATTTTTCCTCCCAGTTATGTTGCCCTCTGTGGTTCCAAGGCTCGCCAAGACTCAGCAGTGAGAGTGTTTCCTGGCGTTTGGAAACTTCCCTCTTTTTAAGACTCCCTTCTCAAGATGCAGCTCCGTCCCTACCTCTTTTGTCTCTCTTTTTGTCTTTTATATTTTTTCCTACCTCCTTTGAAGACAATGCACTGCTTTTCTGGGTGCCTGATGTCCTCTGCTGGCATTCAGAAGTTGTTTTGTGGAATTTACTCAGCGTTTAAATGTTCTTTTGATGAATTTGTGGGGGAGAAAGTGGTCTCCCCGTCTTATTCCTCTGCCATTATGCTGTCATTTGGCCTGCAATGCAGGAGTCCCAGGTTCAATCCCTGGATCAGGAAAATCCCTTGGAGAAGGAAACCCACTCCAGTACTCTTGCCTGGAGAATTCCACAGTCTTTAATTGTCTAAATCCCTTTTAAGTAGTATTAAATCTAGACTCATTTTTTTTTTTTTTTTTTGGAGCAACAATTTTTAAAATACTGAATAACAGCATTTTTTTTAATGTTATGTAAAATAAAATAACAGTATGTTATTTAAATGTTTGTGGTATTGGTCAACTATTTTGAGCCAGAAGAATACATCATCACCCACATTTTGATTACAGAGTAAGTAATCAAAGTGATAATCAAACTTTTTCCATAAGTTGGGTTTCTTTATATTTCAGGAGGTTGTTGTGAAACTTTGTAACAGTTGCCTGATTGTGGCTTTAATTTACCACATCTGAACATACACCAAAGCACATGGTAGTCTTTCATGCCAGTTTCTCTGAGGTCTAGTAGGGTATAGGTTTTCATTTTGGATAGTTGGTAAGTCTTTATTTTAGTTGTACTGTTATGTTACTTTTCACATCCAATTAAGTAAGTCCAGAGATACCTTTGGTCTCCCACTAACATCAATCTGTGATGATGGAAATCAACTTTTCTCAGTTAAATTACAGCTAAGTACTAGTTATAAGTGATAAGTATAGACACTTTCTTTACAATACTCCAAAGCTGCAGGTGTGAAGGGGACATCATGAAGTTGCCTTTAATAATTCTTAGATTCTCCCCTGTGTGGGGTCAAGTGGGATACCTCAGTACACACTACAGAGGCCCTGTGATTCTGCAGTCTGCAGAGCTGTGTTACCCTCACGACTCCTCACAAGACAAGTATTATCTTCAGACCTGTGTGTACTCATGCAGAGAAGTGTTCACATTTGTGCCTTCCTGGGTTGTGTGGGGACTTGAGTAGGTTGAGGACAAAAACAGAGGCTGCAGGCAAAAACTGTTGAAGAATAGCTGAAACTAGTGGCAGTTTTGAAGGATGAATGAACTTCAAAAATCATATCATAAAGTTGATCTAATATGATTATGGTCAATTAGCCTGTCAATTCCATTCAGTTCAGTTCAGTCACTCAGTCGTGTCCAGCTCTTAGGGACCCCATGGACTGCAACATGCCAGACTTCTCTGTCCATCACCAACTCCCAGAGCTTGCTCAAATTCATGTCCATTGAGTTAGTGATGCCATCCAACCATCTCATCCTCTGTCATCCCCTTCTCCTCCTGCCTTCAATCTTTCCCAGCATCAGGGTCTTTTCCAATGAGTCAATTCTTCACATCAGGTGGCCAAAGCATTGGAGTTTCAGCTTCAACATCAGTCCTTCCAATGAATATTCAGGACTGATTTCCTTTAGGATTGACTGGTTTGATCTCCTTGCAGTCCAAGAGACTCTCAAGAGTCTTCTCCAACATCACACTTCAAAAGCATCAATTCTTCAGCCCTCAGCTTTCTTTATAGTCCAATTGTCACATCCATACATGACTACTGGAAAAACCATAGATGGTTTTTTTTTTTTGGAAAAACCAAAGATGGACCTTTGTTGGCAAAGTAATGTCTCTGCTTTTTGATATGCTGTCTAAGTTGGTCACAGCTTTTCTTCCAAGGAGCGAGCATCTTTTAATTTATGGGTTCAATCCCTGGGTTGGGAAGATCCCCTGGAGAAGGGAATGGCAAACCACTTCAGTATTCTTGCCTTTAGAACCCCATGAACAGTAATGAAAAGCCTGTCAATTAGTGATCTATAATTGATCACTGTGGAGCAACTGAACCTGTACACCAAAACTACTAAGCCTGAGCTCTAGGGCCGGGAGCCACAATTACTGAAGCCCATGTGCCCTACCACCTGTGCTCTGCAACAAGAGAAGCCACTGCAATAATAAGCCCGTGCACCGCAACGAGATGGTGGCCCCTGCTTGCCACAAATAGAAAAGCCTTCTCACAGCAACAAAGACTTGGTGCAGACAAAAATAAATGAATAGAATTACTAAAAGAAAACCAAGGACTTCCCTAGCAGTCCAGTGGTTAAGAATCTGCCTGCTAATCCACGGGACACAGGTTCAATCTCTGGTCCAGGAAGAGTCTACATGCTGCAGGGAAGCTAACCCTATGTGGCACAACTACTAAAGCCAGATTTCTAGAGCCTGTGCTCCACAAGAGAAGCCACCACAACGAGAAGTCCGAGTACCACACCAAAGAGTAGCCCCTACTCACCACAACTAGAGAAAGCCCACGCGCAGCAAAGAAGGCCCAGCACAGCCAGGTCTGACTCTCCAAGATCGCATGGACTGTAGCCCGCCAGGCTTCACTGTCCATGGGAATTCTCCAGGCAAGAATACTGGAGTGGGTTGCCATGCCCTCCTCCAAGGGATCTTTACAACCCAGGGATTGAACCCAGATCTCCTGCATTGCAGGCCAATTCTTTACTGTCCAATCCATCAGGGAAGTCTAAGAATACTGGGGTGGGTAACCTATCCCTTCTCCAGGGGATCTTCCCAAACCAGGAATAGAACTGGGGACTCAGGCATTGCAGATGGATTCTTTACCACCTGAGCTACCAGGGAAGCCCTCTTCACACTATATTTATCCAAATTGCATCTGTTCTGAAAATTCAGTAAGGCAAAATTATCTGTCCGTTCTGGTTAACTGAGAGTTTTCCTAAGATTATTTATGAGGACTTAAGTACATTGGGCCCAAAAGAGAATGACTATCACTTTAAAAACCCATAATGAAGAAAAAGACTAAGCAAGAGTAATGGATGAAGGAACTTGCTATTGGACAGGCTTTGGTCCCATGCAATGTCCCTGGCATTAAGAAGAGGACTCTATGTTCTCTAAGGACATGGACTGTATATAGACAAGAGCTAATTAGAAGTGGTCTGATTCAACAGAGGAAGCACCTGGGCTAAAGTCCTGGTTCTGCTGCTTCTGTGTGAGTTTGGGCTTAAAAGATCACTTGACTTTTCTAAGCCTCTTATGTTTCATCTATAAAATAACACCTCATGTGTATTGTGGAAATGAAATGAGACAATGTGGGTCAGAAGGCTTTGTCTACTTGAAGGCTCTTAAGGAAATCTGATGTATTAACCGTCAAATTTTCAAATTAAAATACTCCAGTGTATTTCCCCCCAACTATAGCCAGCAAACTGCCACTATTATACCGAGAGGGGGTCATCAAGCTTTCAAAGTTCCCAAAGTTCTATTTCTGCTGTGAGTGAGAAATGGAAATAACTGGTAAATGCTTGTATATCCTGAGCCAAATGTATACGGCAGGTGAACCAGACCATGATACCAATTATCTTTACAATCTCCCTTTGAGTTGCTGCTGCTGCTGCTGCTGCTGCTGCTGCTGCTAAGTCGCTTCAGTTGTGTCCGACTCTGTGTGACCCCTGAGACGGCAGCCCACCAGGCTCCTCCGTCCCTGGGATTCTTCAGGCAAGAACACTGGAGTGGGTTGCCATTTCCTTCTCCAATGCAGGAAAGTGAAAAGTGAAAGTGAAGTCTCTCAGTCATGTCCGACTCTAGCGACCCCATGGACGGCAGCCTACCAGGCTCCTCCGTCCATGGGATTTTCTAGGCAAAAGTACTGGAGTGGAGTGCCATTGCCTTCTCCGCCTTTTGAGTTAATGATGCCTAATTTTAATTGTTGTGATCAAGAAAGTCTCAGCCATTCAGATAAACGAGACAACTATGGACATTTTCCACCCATAGTTAAGATAAGTGCTTAGCAATAAGAAGATGAAGCAGGTAACTCCAAAGATAGGAATCAAACTCATGAACACAATCAGTTTACTTCCAAGGAGTGAAAAAGGAGAGTTAGGGCAGGACTGGGGAAGTGCCAGACTCTGGTAAGTGATTATAAAAATGAGAGAAGTCCTAGAGGAAAAAGTTATCTTTTCTTCTGTAGTGACAGAGCTGGACAGGAATCACCTGGCAGAAGGAAACTGAAGTTATTAGCAGAAGCAGAGAGTCAGAAGGAGAATGCCAATGAAGCATCAAGCTCTCAGAGGAGGCATGCATAAAGCAACGAGGCTATCATCTTGGAAGGTCGAGAAAAAATGTGAAAAGAGAAGTTTGATCTAGTCAGATTACGGCTTTCACCACATCTGCACAAACTGCAGGATACCTCTGGAATAAGTTTGGATGAAGGCTGAGGATCACTGTGTAGGGCTTTGAAGGTGAAGTGTAGAGACAAATGACAATGAACAGGAGAAAGCTATTAAAAGCCCTGAACCTACAAGATTTTTCATGGGAGTTTCCAGAACTGCAGCTTCCTATGTGGTCTGACGGAGAAGGCAATGGCACCCTACTCCAGTACTCTTGCCTGGAAAATCCCATGGACGGAAGAGCCTGGTAGGCTGCAATCCATGGGGTCGCTAAGAGTTGGACACGACTGAGTGACTTCACTTTTACTTTTCACTTTCATGCATTGGAGAAGGAAATGGCAACCCACTCCAGTGTTCTTGCCTGGAGAATCCCAGGGACTGGGGGGGGGCCTGGTGGGCTGCCGTCTCAGGGGTCGCACAGAGTCGGACACGACTGAAGCAACTTAGCAGTAGCAGCAGCAGCCTGTGGTCTGAACAACTGATTAATGATGTTGTTCATTCATCAGCTGAAAGACCCATGTGGGCCAAAAACTAAACTGAAGATAGAGTGATGGGGAAGACATAGTCTCTGCCCTCTAGGAGCTCACAGACAAGCTATTACAGAAGAAGTTAGTTCCTATAAGGATAAGCACAGGGTGCTGGGGAAACAGAATTGCTGGGGTACCAAATTCAGCTTCAGTGGAATCAGCCTGATCTACTTTTACTTTTTCCACTGCACTTATTTCCTTCTAACATATCAGGACATTTATTATTTATCAGTTCTAAAATATAAACATCTTGAGAGCAGGTATCTTCATCTGTTTTGTTAAATGATGGCTCGCTTGTACCTTGATGGATGCCTGGCACTAGCGGGTGCTCAACAAATACTTACTGAACTTATCAAATAAAAAACTAGATGAAAGGGAAGTTTGGTAGAAACTGTTGCTAAAATTTACATTTTCAAAGTAATTAAGGTAAGTAGAAGTTACAACATTAAGAAGAAACTTTTGGAATGCATTTTCAAAAATCTAAAGCCTGATTCAACACTCTAACTTATGAAGGTTTCTGTTAACTAGTCTCCTCTGACTTGGATCAATAATAGCTAGATATGCCTGATTGCATTTCCAAAGCATGTATTAAATTCTGATTTTGGCAGATTATTGAGAATTCAAATACCGCTCTAGGAGTTTTACTTGCAACCTTTACTGAATGTCTTGTTCCTATTATGTCTGTTTCCCCCAAGCAAGGAGGAAAAGGCCACTTCCACCATTATTATTAATACATACATAAACTGATCATATAAACAAGAGAAATGCTGTCTTTCTTAATTTCCTTCCCCCATGAGGTATAGTGCTGGTATTCTTCCTCTGTTTGAACAGATAATGGAATGACGCAACTGGTGGTTAATAATTCATAAAGCTAGTTCTGTGAATGCTCTTTTTTCAGAATCCAGGGGCCAGGAGCCTACTATCATTTTTAAGGAAGGGTTGCAAACTGGCGATCCAGAGGCCACATCTGCGCCCCACCCCCACCCGCCTCCAGAAGGGTATGGTGAGCCACCAGGGAAGCCTGTATATATATAAGTTTCAAAACTATTTTTTAATTAATTGTCAATACTTCAAGAACAGGAGATTTTTCATAAAATTCCAGAATGCCAACCTCCACTTAAAAAATCTGGCAGCAATGGGACAGGCATTTCTGCAAAGCAATGGCCTCTGGGAGCTAAAGAGGAGCTGCTGTTTGACCAGGCAGCGTTTTCCATTTCCAGAAACTCCAGTCATTCCCCTCTCCTGCAGGCTGCAATGGAAAGCAGAGGGCTCAAGGCAGGGATTCTAGATAGGAAAAACTCTGAAATAAAAAAAATTAATAGAAAGAGGGAATATCGGCAAATATTTAGGAAACATGATGTGATTCAGTGTTTCTAGAATTTGTGTAATGTTTATGGAAATGGTAGAAATGGGTGGTAATGCTTTAACAATACATTGAGTCCATGATGGGGAAGGCGCTGAAGGACAACCTGAGGGTTCTGCTTTTAATTCAGTAGACACCGTCTCAGGTGTTCTTCAGCAAAATAAAGATAGTGATAAAGAAAATAAGGCATTTTGCTGAACTCCTGGCATGCATTATCTCATTTAACTCTTATGGCAAATCCTATGGAATATGTACGATTATTATTTCTCATTTTACAAATTATAAAACTGAGCTTACAAAGGTTAATGTTCCCATGACTGAGTAGCTATTAAGTGGGAGAGCTGGAGTCAAATCCCTTTATGACAAAGTCCCTAAACATAAGTGTTCTTCCCCTTTAACAAGTCAGAGCCATGCTTTGGCAATAGTGGGTAAAATGAGTGAAAATGGAGGCAAGGATAGAAAGGCTATTGCATTGTTCATGTGAGTGGCAATGAGGACCTGAAGCCATAGTGTAAATGGAAATGAGAAAGCTTGTTTGACTGGCATTTCAGAGGAAGAATATTTAAGACTTAGAAACAGGCTATTTAGGAGAGTGTTGATAACATAAGCTTTAGAGTTGGGGGCTCAGAGGAAGGGTAGTGTTACAGGTAAAAATGTGAAAAAAGGTAGGAACAGGTTTCCAGGGAGAGTTCAGTTTGATGGACCCAAGGGATGTTCGGGTGATTATATGAAAGAGGCATGATGGCTCGAATGCTAGCAGCCATGTTAAAGACAGAAGCCTTGTGCTAAGGAAGGCAGAGCAGAAAGATGACTGAGTCCAATGACTTTGTGAAACCTTAAATGCCTATCCCTGATCATTTTGCATGAGCATAAAGGTTTAGTTTGACTAAATACAACAGTTGTGTCTCTGTTACAACCAGCTAAATGTACTTTACTTTGATGCAAGTATTACATTTTCACTAAAATAATGAAAATTTTAGTCCTAACTGCCCTGTTTTAAATGATATCTACAACTTACGGAAACAAGATTGAGGATTCTCTATTATTTCATTAGTCATTCTGCTGTATCCATGGACTAAAGGGTTTTGTTCTCCCATAAAGTACTAATCCAGATAAAATTGATAAAAAGTAGGCAAAGGGTTTTACAACATTTCTCAAAGTTTTGGCAAGGAAAACAATTTTTTAAAAAATGAACAGGAAATCAGATGTAAAAATAAAAGTATCCTATGGTATTGCTGGGGAGAAAGCTTAGGGGAAAAAAAGATTTTATATTTAGAAACATGAGAGTTGGCCTTCTTATTTTTATAAAAAGAAGTATGAAAAGAAATCTGCTGCTATTTACATGATGTGGGATTCTAGTTTTTATAAGGAGCAAGGGATTCAGTTGGCCATAAGTTCAATCCCAAATGGGTCACATGAGGAAGCAAATCAGAGGGAGCTCCCACTTGAATCTGATGACCTGACATGTGATTAAGGGAGCTGACTGTCCCATTGTCTGATGGATCTGGAGTAGCCTGCCCAGGGTTGGGTGTTAAGGAACACTGGCAAACCAGAGAACATCAGAAAACAACGTGGCTGAAGGCCCTGGGGAGAAGAAGGGCTGGGGAACTAGGAATGCTAGGTCTCCTGAAGAAGAGGCCCGGAGGCGACAGAAGTCATCAATCTTCCAACGAGTTGTCCTTTACCAGCTCTTGTCCTCTTATAGTCTGTTGTCCTTTCAATATCCAGAGTGAGCTCCTAAAAACAGGAATAAGGTCCCTCCTCTGATGGCAATTCTCCAATGGCTCCTTCTTGGAGTTTAGAATAAAAATCCAAGATCCTGAGCGTGGACTGGCTTCTGTTACTTTCTCTGCAGTCTCCTCTAATACAGGGTCTTTTTTCCTAGTACCTTGGCACTCCAAACCCTTGGACTGCAAGGAGACCAAACCAGTCAATCCTAAAGAAAATCAGTCCTGAATATTCATTGGAACGACTGATGCTGAAGCTGAAACCCCAATACTTTGGCCACCTGATGTGAAGAGCTGACTCATTGGAAAAGACCCTGATGCTGGGAAAGATTGAACACAGGAGGAGAAGGGGACGACAGAAAATGAGATGGTTGGATGGCATCACCGACTCGATGGACGTGAGCTCAAGCAAGCTCTGGGAGCTGGTGATAGACAGGGAGGCCTGGCGTGCTGCAGTCCATGGGGTCGCAAATAGTTGGACATGACTGAGCGACTGAACTGAACTGACACTCCAAACTCACTTCCACTTCTAGGCTTCTGCACCTACTGTTCCTTCTGCCTGGCCTGCCTTCCCCTAGATCTTCAAAAGCTCTCCTCTTCATTTCAGAGTCATCTCCCCAGAGAAACTGGCCCTAAACATTCCTAGGGTCAGAAGTGCTTTTGTTTCAAATCCTGATTCCACTTCTTAGGATCATTCTGGCCTTGCCTGTGAAGTAGCTATTTGAGAATGATTTCAGAATCAAATCACAGAAAGCACTGTGAACAGTGCCTTTAACCTTCTGTGTTCACAGAGACGCCAATTATTAATTATCATCATTGTTTAATATATCTATCATAACATTAAATTATTTTATTTACTGATTTCCCTTATTTTTTGGCTATTTACTCATGAAACAATATGAATTCTTTCAGTGAAGAAATCTTGGTTTTCCTCTTCTCCATCTTCAGTGCTTCTGACAGTGTTAGATTCATAGGGGGCACCTAAGAAGTAATTTGCTTACTTTTGGGCTATAAGGCAAAGTAGAAACAATTGACTTTTCCGTAGCCTAAACCTGAATTTTCCACCATTTGTGTCATCTTGGTCACTTTGGAGGTGTCAGTTTCCTCCTTGCTACTGCTAAGTCATTTCAGTCGTGTCTGACTCTATGCGACCCCATAAACGGCAGCCCACCAGGCTCCCCCGTCCCTGGGATTCTCCAGGTAAGAAAACTGGAGTGGGTTGCCATTTCCTTCTCCAATGCATGAAAGTGAAAAGTGAAAGGGAAGTCACTCAGTTGTGTCCAACCCTCAGTGATCCCATGGACTGCAGCCTTCCAGGCTCCTCCATCCATGGGATTTTCCAGGCAAGAGTACTGGAGTTTCCTCCTTAGTGAGATTCTATATGGGATACAGTTTTGTCAATTTGGCAGAGCCTGGTGGGCTGCCATCTATGGGGTCGCACAGAGTCAGACACGACTGAAGCGACTTAGCAGCATCAGCAGTACCAAGTGTGAAAAGGAGTTCCCAGGTGGCTCTAGTGGTAAAGAGCCTGCCTGCCAAAGCAGGAGACATTAGAGACACCAGTTCAATCCCTGGGTCAGGAAGATCCCCTGGAGAAGGGTATGGCAACCCACTCTACTGTCCTTGCCTGGAGAATCCCATGGACAGAAGAGCCTGGCAGGCTACAGTCCATGGGGCTGCAAAGAGCGGATATGACTGAAGCGACTTAGCAGGCAGCATGCAGGTGTGAAAAAGTACAATAATATATTAGGCAGCAGAGGGCAGCAGCATGCCAAAAATGCATCTGCAGCTCTAGCTCAGGTGTCTTCATTTTCCCTTGAGCTGGGTAACTTGTATTTAAATATTCCATCAAGTCATTAAGTCCTGTGAGATAAGGAAAGAATTGATATCTTCAGAGAAATGATATGTAAACTGTCTTTTCTTTTTGGAAAAATAGTTTTCAAATTACGGATGAAGGAAAAGTCAGTCTTGCCTTCTGATTTTATTTCCATGTGGGAAAGCAGTTAATATTGGGACCCATAAGATTTGGATTTAAGGATTGTGGTGCTGGTATTTCCACTCCTCCCTTATACTAGCTTATGGCCTTAGGAATGTTGAGAATAATTAGCTGATGATAACTTCTCTATAATAATACTATTCAATTCTTAGGCCAACCCTATGAATTAGATATTAGAACACCAAACAGTGAGAGATAAGTCATGTGCCTAAAATCACACAGCTGAGATGTACGAGCCCTGAAAGGAAGCCGTTAACTATTTATAAGAATCTGCTTAGTTTAAAAGTAAACAAGGGACTATACGAACCTCTTGCAAGTAAATGAAAACTAAGAAGTGAGAAAAATTTTTTTCATTTGCTTGAGAAATTAGATCATCAAATAAGATATTCAATATTCAGTTAACTCAGTATCTGGAAGACCTACCAATAGTAATTCAAGATAATTTGAGAGTCCTTTTGAGACACTGAATTTCTACACCTTCATCCTGCTTTTTATTTTTTAAATATTTAGATCATAGTTCAGCTGGCCTTACCTTCATGGGTCTATTCTTCTGGGCAATTTCTTACCTATATCTGTAACTTTCCCTTCTCTATTCTCAGCTATTCTAGTACCTTTCATGCTTTTTTTTTTTCTCTTTCACCATCTTAAAAAGAATACTCATCAGTTCAAATATTAACATTTGCTATCTAGAAATGTCATAAGAAAAGGAAATACATGCCAATAAAAAAGGGAAAACATGTGGGAAGGGGATACAGAAAGGTCTGAAGAAAAGAGGAAAGAGAAAAGGCCAGGTTGCAATGTTTGTGTAGGCACAGTCACGGCCACGTGTGCATGTCAAACAGAAACTCACTGATGATTAAACACTGACCTCTTTGGACTTACATGAGAAATTTAGCCTATTCTTTGAGGGAAGTAAATTAGCTTATTCGAAGACAAACCTTCTGAAACTCTCTACTCTGCTCCCCACTATCAATCATTTCCCTCTCTGCTGAATTACTCTCAAATTATGCTGCTATTTTGCCCATCTTAAAAAAAGCCCTCTTTGACCCAATTTACTCCATAGATGAGCAATCCCTTCTGTTGCTCCCTATTCTGGATTAAAAAAAAAAAGCTCCTTGACTTTTTCCTTATTCACCATTTCTAACATCTGCTTTCCCAAGTTCTCAACTCAACAGCTTTCCTATATGGGTGGGACACTAAAAAAATGCTGATTGGAAGTGCAGCTTGTGAGTTGTCATCTTGACTCTAAGAGCCTCTAGTTGAGCCGATTTCTAGGAGAATTCTTAACATGAATAATTAGGTGTTTTCTCCTGGGTCAATGTACTTTTATAAAAGACATTATTTTGGTTCTACCTTTATTCCTACTTCATGAAATATTCATTATCACCAACTACATTTCAGGGGTTCTGCACTATAAGTTTTGGGCTTCTCAGCTTTTCCCAATGTTAGCCTTAGCTTTCTTGGGTCTGTCAAGCTGTCTGCTTTACAACTTCCAAGATATTTTAACTGTTATCTCCTCTCTGTATTCCTTTAACCTATATTGTCCTTCTAAAAAAGTCACTTTACTGTCATTTTAGTTGAGCATCAAAAAGGAATTGACCTTAATGGCTGTGTTTAATCTGCTATTTTAACTGGAAGTCATGTTTTTAAGATGTCTGAAATACTTAGGAGCATCTAACTTATGGTTTGTTTTTAATGCAAGTTAATAGGTTGTTGCAAACATAATTGTGATTTCAAACCATGAATTTTAAGTCACTATAAATAGATTCAAACATATCTTTATTAATCAAAATAGGAACCATTACAGTCAACACATTTTTGCCAACAAGTGTGTGTGTGTGTGTGTGTGTGTGTTAGTCTCTCAGTCATGTCTGACTCTTTGCAACCCCATGGACTGTAGCCTGCCAGACTCCTCTGTCCATTTAATTCTCCAGGCAAGAATACTGGAGTGGGTTGCCATTTCCTCTGCCAGGAGATGTTCCTGATCCAGGGATCAAACTCAGGTCTCCTGCCTTGCAAGGAGACTCTTTACCATCTGAGTAACCAGGGAAGCCTACTCCAGGTTCCTGTAGGAACCTGGAGTAAGCTTATTTCTTTAGCATAAAAATCTGTGCTTCAGTATTCAATGAACTTTTGGTAAGTATTTTCTGCCTTCTGCTGGTTGTGGAAGCATTTCCCCTGCAAAACGTTGTTGAGATGCTGAAAGAAGTGGTAATTGCTGGCAAGAGGTGAGGTGAATATGACAGATGAGGCAAAACTTCTGTAGCCCTTTTCATTCAGCTTCTGAAGTGTTGGTTGTGCAATGTGCAACTGGACGTTGTCATGTAGAAGAATTAGGCCTTTCCTGTTGGCCAGTGCTGGCTGCAGGTGTGGCAGTTTTCGAGATATCACATCAATTTGCTGAGCATACTTCTCAGATATGATGGTTTTGCCAGGATTTAGAGAGCTGTAGTGGATCAGATGAGCAGCAGACCACCAAGCAGTGACCATAACCTTTTTTTTTGGGGGGGGTGCAAGTTTGGCTTTGGGAAGTGCTTTGGAGCTTCTTCTCAGTCCAACCACTGAGCTGGGCATCGCTGGTTGTTGTGTACAATCCACTTGTTTTGCACCCTGCAATCTGATTGAGAAATGGTTCACTGTTGCATACAATAAGAGAAGAGACACTTCAACAATTTCTTGATTTGCTGTCAGCTCGTGAGGCACCCACTTATTGAGTTTTTTCACCTTTCCAATTTCCTCCAAATGCCAAATGACCATATAGAATTGTCAATGTTGAGTTCTTCAGAAACTTCTCTTGTAGTTGTAAGAGGATCAGCTTCGATGGTTGCTCTCAGTGGGTCACTGTTAACTTCTGATGGCCGACCACTGTGCTCCTCATCTTCAAGGCTTTTGTCTCCTTTGCAAAACTTCATAAACCACCACCTCACTGTATGTTTGTCACCGGTTCCTGGGCCAAATAGGTTGTTGACATTTTGAGCTGTCTCTGCTGCTTTATGACCCATTTTTAACTTGAATAAGAAAATTGCTAGAATTTGCTTTTTATCTAACCCCATTTTCCCTAGTCTAAAATAAATATACACAGCAAGTAATAAGTCAGTAGCAAAAAAACATAAAGCGAGAAATGTGCATTAAAAATGTATAACATAACCACATTTAATAATGTATTCCAATATCAAATGACAAAGTTCAACAATGTAAAACCTCAATTACTTTTGCACCAACCTAATACTATTTTAAAAAATTGAAGTATAGTTGAGTTACAATATTATATAATGGAAAGACTGAAAGACTTTTTCTTGGTCTCCAAAATCACTTTGGATGGTGACTGCAGCCATGAAATTAAAAGATGCTTGCTCCTTGGAAGAAAAGCTATGACAAACCTAGACAGCATATTAAAAAGCAGAGACATTACTGCCAACAAAGGTCCATCTAGTCAAAGCTATGGTTTTTCCAGTAGTCATGTATGGATGTGAGAGTTGGACCATAAAGAAAGCTGAGTGCTAAAGAACTGATGCTTTAGAATTCTGGTGTTGGAGAAGACTCTTGAGAGTCCCTTGGACCTCAAGGAGATCAAACCAGTCAATCCTAAAGGAGATCAGTCCTGAATATTCATTGGAAGGACTGATGCTGAAGCTGACAATATGTAGGTCACCTGATGTGAAAAGCTGAATGATTGGGAAAAATTCTGATGCTGGGCAAGATTGAAGGCAGGAGGAGAAGGGGACGACAGAGGATGAGATGGTTGGATGGCATCATCGACTCAATGGACATGAGTTTGAGCAAGCTCTGCGAGATGGTGAAGGACAGGGAAGCCTGGTGTGCTGCAGTTCATGGTGTCGCAAAGAGTTGGACATGACTGAGCAACTAAACAACAACAAATGTCCCTCAAACAGGACACCTAGGGAGTGAAAGGGAACCTCAGGGAATGTCTGAGGGGCTGGCGGTTTGAAGTAATTACATGTAGTTAGACATTCTCTGGTGTGATTATATAGGACTCCAGAGAATAAGCATATCTGTTACCTGAAAGGAATACTGTAACAAGGTGGAACGGCTTATTGAGTCTGTTATTAGGACCCACTCGATAATAGTGCTATGTTGTTTATACTACACTATCGATAGCATATTTCATCAGCAAGAACTTTGATAGAAAAGAAAGACAAATTATAACTATGTCTGGATATTATTTACTATCTCCAACTATTATTAAAAAGGTCCCTAGAGAAGTCGAAGGTCTTTATTTCTAATCTACCCCAGTTTTCTCTAAGAAATCTACTTGCTTTGTGACCACTTTATGATTAAGTCTATAGACTTCTCCAAATTCTCCCTGTTCAATACATTAGTGATTCCTTCATAAATGAAGCCTGCTTGTCAAGTGATAAGCTATAGCAGTTAATTTCTAAAAACAGGAAGTACAACACTGCTGCTGCTTTGTAAGTTATTGTGTCTACTTTATATAAAACGTGGTGCTTTCCCTCTAACTACACTATTATTAAGTTCTACTCATAAACCTAGTAAGAAATTTGGCTTTTTAAGGTGGGCAAAGCCCAAATTAAAGAGTTGTAGAAGACTTCTTATTTAATTTTGTTTAATGATTTCCACTGTTGAACACTTGTCCTTGAGAACAAATATACAGTAAGCTCTGTAATGACAGGGCATTTCTGTTTTGTCCACATGCTAGATAACCATTTATTCACAGAATAAATGTGAAAGAAAATTTCATTGTGCAGTTTTGCTATTTTTAGCTGCCATACAGAACCAGGGTCTTATTTTTGTCTTATTATTAAAGTTTATATTTCCACATAATCTTGTCTTATCTAGTAGGTCTTTGTTATTTTTATTTCTCTCCAAGTAAGCTATCTTGAGTCTTGAACAATATTTGTTTTTCAATACATTAAAAAAATTAGTTGTCTGGCTTTTTTTTTTTTTATCACTTATCAGATAGTATTAGAAAATTTATCAGTCACTGGCTGGAAAATGTTCAATATTCTGTTTTGTTTTGTTTTTTCCATATGAGCTTTGCTTTTGAGAATCTAAATATTGTCATCTTACAGCAAGTAAACATGAGATTAAATTATTATAATTTTATTTTACTCATCTGTTCTCATGTTTAAAGTGAAAAAGGTATTTGCTTCTAGACATTTCTACTAATAAAATGAGAAATGGAAACAAGAAAAATAAAAAAAATTAATAGAAGTAAGATAAATGTTTTAAATATTTTAAAACCCATATCACAACATCAAAATATTACAGACAGCTATTATAATGACAGCTCTTAAAGTTCAAGGTTAGCAATTTCTGGTGCTTATTCCATAGAAGGGACACTATACAAATATCCAAACTAATTCTTATTTGCATGAGATTCTACCATTTGTTTAATTTTCCAAATGTTTCACTAGTAGGATCCTGCTTTCCCTAACTATGACTGACATTTCAAGCATTAATAAATGAGAAATAAAAAATAGGCATAATTTCAAAAACTTACTTCTCAGCTTCACGGATACTGGGCATATTTTTTTTAGAATTCAGCCTTCTGCAGTAGTGGGCTGGCAGGTTGTCTTTCAAACACTCTTGCTATTTCATTGGGTTTATTTCCATCCCAAATTCTAAATCCAAATACAGAGTGTCTTTGAATAGCATCATTTTTTCTCCATCTTTAGCACTCACATACTGAAGTGAGAAGTCTACACCTTCCCACTTGTCTTCCTCTGACTAATTTTAAGAAGATTTTAAAGCTGGGTAAGACAGTGATAGCCAAAAGAATGAAGCAACAAGTATGTGTTTTAGGTTCGAAAGAGCAAGTTATTCATTTACTCAAGAAATGTTATGAGAAGTATTTAGTTACTTAGATTAAACACAGTCAGAGGGAAGAATATTTAAATATGTTAGCCCCAAGTTGTTTCTCATGAAATATTAGCTTCAGTAATATTACGTTTTCTGAAATACAAAGTATATTTCTTCATCAAAAAATGAAAAAGATAACAGGAAATAAATAACAAGTGCTATTGAGAATGCAGAGGCACAAGTGCTGTTAGAACCCTAGGGCACCGTTGGTAGGACTATAAAATGGTACAACCACCATGCAAAACAGTATGTCAGTTTTCAAAAAAATAAAAGTAGGACTACCACAGCATCCAGGAATGCTACTTCCAGATCTATATACAAAACAATGGAAAGCTGGGTCTCAGAGAAATATTTGCATACCCATGTTCATAGCAGCACGGTTCACAATGGCCAAGAGTTGGAAGCAACCTAAATGTGCACCAAAGGGCGAATGGATAAATGAAATGCAGTGTATACATACAACACAATATCACTCAGTCCTAATAAGGAACGAAATCCTGTCACATGCCACAATATTGAGGGGTCTTAAGAACACTTTACACTAAGTGAAATAAGTCAGTCACGGAAAGACAAATATTTTATGATTCCACCTGCATGAGGTATCCAAAGTAGTCATATTCATAAAAACAGAAAGAAGAATGATGGTTAACAAGGGCTAAAAGGGAGGGGAAGATGGAAAAAATGTTTTATGCAAGATGAAAAAGGATGTTTCATAACAAGGTGAATATACTTAATGCTACTGATATACAGTATATACTACTGTACATGCTACTGTACATATACATGTACTGTAAATATACAGTAATGCTACTGTACACGCAAACGTGGTTAAGATGGTAAGAAAAAGGATATATTGTTTGAAAAGCTTCCTATTTAAACTGTTCTCTGCCTATCATTCTGTGTGTTCAAAATCATAGGGGCTAGTCATACACAGGACGTAAATGGTGGTCATTAGGATATATTTTCCAGGCTAAATCATCGATAATGCAAGCAGCTGGAAGTCTGTGGTCATTCAAAACACACACACTTCTGCTGTGAAAATTCTTGGGTTTTTGACCAATCATCACTACCCCCAAACTTCACTGATTTAAAGAACTATGCAGCTCATGAAGGCTAAATTGCACAAAATCAAGCACAGAGATAGCATAGTGATTAAGAATATGAGCTCAGAATTCAGCCTTTCTGAGTCTGAATCCTGGCTTCCCTACTTAGAAGCTATATGCATGACTTTGGAAATTCTTAACTTTTCTGAACTTTAAGCTTTCTCTCATCTGAGTGGTAAAAAACAAGTTGAAATTACTTTGTGTGGCTCTCATGAGCAGTACATCCAGTGAACCATGCAAAGGCTTACTGTACATGACAGTACATATGTGCTGGCACATGACACTTAAACGATGGCTATCATTATAACTTTTCCTTTTTTGGAAGAGATATTTGAAGCTATAGCTTTGTTCTCAATATTCTGAGTGGGAAAATGAGTCAGACTGTTTTAATGAGTCTCCAAAATCAGGCTTTATAATTACTTTGATTTTGTAGATTATCTGGTTCCTTCAAATATTAAGATATTAAATATTCAAATATTAATGGTATTAATTTTTACCATTGTTACTTTCAAACTCTATGAGATCTTTTGAAGTAGTAAGAGAATTCTGTTTTAGGTAGTAATAGAAAGAATACTAAACTTGTAGTAAGTTACCATATGATAGGGTAGATATGCTGCTGACTATTAGCTAAGTTACACTGAGTACATGTATAAACTTTACATTTTGTGTCAATATCTTCATATGGAAAATTAGATTAATTTCTATTAAAAGCTTGAAAATTAAATATGATCAACTGTAATCATGCTTACCAAAAACAGCTGTAAACACTACTATTGTACAAATATAAGAAGTTTATTAGAGCTATTTGATAATTAAGATGTATGGATTAAGAATCAAATATATATAGGATGTTTGTTATTAGTAACTGTTCATTGTGGAGTCATTGCATAGGGCAAAAAAAATGTTAGCCAATTACATGCAGGTTTGCCTTGACAGATGAAAATGGTATCTTTGTCTTATACATGGACTCAAAGTGCAAACTCAGCTAGACTGTTAACAGGTTAACCCAGAAACTTGGGTCCATGGAACAGCCTGCTCTAAGATTTCCATTCTAGTCACTGCTTCTTCCAGGTTCCTACAATCTTTGGGCCCTTCAAACACAGACTGAAGAAAGATTTTATTAGTAGTGAATTTTCTCCCTTCTCATTAATAGAAATAGATGCCACATAAAAATGGGAGCATTCAATAATTGTGTAAGGGAAGCTATATGTACTTAACCATCTTCTCATAAAGATTCACAAGTCTGGAAAGTAGTCATTTAGACAAGATATTCAATTTTAGACATCAACAAAAAATTATCAAATATCATCATTGAGGGATAACATAACAAAGGCTAATATTTGAGTGCTTTTCTGTGTTGGGCATTCTGAGCAATTTACTTGCTTTATTTAAGTTAATCTTTACAATGATTTTGAGGCAGATATGTTCTATTCATACTATATATAAGGAAACTGAGGTATACAAAAGTAAAGAAACTTACCTAAAGTCACACAACTAGTAATGGCTGAACTAAAATTTGAGCTCAATCCTCTGACTCCAGAGCCAGCAAACTCAGCCACATGGCTTTCCAGCAACCTTCCCCAAACACTCTGAGATGAGCAGAGATGTAAAAATAGTCACTCACCCTCCCACTTTGGCTTAGTTTTCCTACTTAATTTTATTTAGCTAGAGGCTGGCAGTCCCAGGAATCTGCAAAATGAGGGCTAACCCTGGGCTCAGGTAAGATGAAAGGACATGGAGAAGAGCCAGAAGGTGATGCGAATCAGAGGTGAGGAATTTCCAGGGTCAAGGAACAGCCATTACAGGATGTCAGACAGAATGGGACAAGTTTCAAGTGGTCACTGTGCACCAACCATAGCCACAGACAGGGAATCACAGCAAAAGCCAAGCAGCAAGCCAGGAACCAGTCAGCTCAAAAATTCTGGAATCAAAAAAGCCATGGCTAGAGGCAGGCAAAGGAGTTGGGAGTCAAGAATTTCAAGACCTAGGAGGGGGTCAGTCCAAGTCAATAAAAAAAGAGGGAGCATTTATCTCAGGAGGATATTTCTATTTAAGAGAAAGATTGAAAAGATTATCTAAGTAGGAACTAAGGTCAAAGGTGCCAATTATAGTATTAATAGTAGTTGAGTTCAGATGATGGCAGAAACAGGGAAGAGAGTCAACAGGAAGTCAAGGACAACCTTGTTGACAAGAACAATGCAAACACCATGTAAATACTTTTGAACTAATGAATAAGTAAATGACAGATGAGTTAAGTATTTTGCTAACTAATGAACTGAGTACTCAAGAGTCCAGACCGCAGATGCAAGCTGGACAATGGAACTAACCTATGTTACAAATTAACAACTGACCTATTTTACAACCACATTAAATATGTAAGATTTTTCTTCCTGTCACATTTTTACAATGTACATAAAGACACACATACACACGCATACACATATATACAATTATATACATATACTCATAGAGTATATATAGTAAATTTTTAATTCCTTAAAATGTTGACAAGGAAGCTATGCTGAAACATGAGAAGAACTGACTGATTCGTATTCCTGAACCATACAGAACTATATATATCCTATATATGAACTCATTTCTTTACGAAGTAGACAAAGTTCTGATAACTTCTATCAGAGTAACCATAATATATCCAGTGCTAACTTAACTAGAAGGAAAATTATCAAGTCTTGTATTTCTGCTTTAGGAAACTATGCTGTTTCAGTTAGTATAGCCAGGAGACAGAACAGAATATAAGGAACAATTTAGTTATAAGGTTTAGTTCAGTTCAGTTCAGTAGCTCAGCTGTGTCCAACTCTTTGTGACCCCATGAATCGCAGCACACCAGGCCTCCCTGTCCATCACCAACTCCCAGAGTTTACCCAAACTCATGTGTATCGAGTCGGTGATGCCATCCAGCCATCTCATCCTCTGTCATCCCCTTCTCCTCCTGCCCCCAATCCCTCCCAGCATCAGAGTCTTTTCCAGTGAGTCAACTCTTCACATGAGGTGGCCAAAGTATTGGAGTTTCAGCTTCAGCATCAGTCCTTCCAATGAACACCCAGGACTGATCTTCTTTAGAATTTACTGGGTGGATCTTCTTGCAGTCCAAGTACTCTCAAGAGTCTTCTCCAAAACCACAGTTCAAAAGCATCAATTCTTCGGTGCTCAGCCTTCTTCACAGTCCAACTCTCACATCCATACATGACCACTGGAAAAACCATAGCCTTGACTAGACAGACTTTTGTTGGCAAAGTAATGTCTCTGCTTTTGAATATGCTATCTAGGTTGGTCATAACTTTTCTTCCAAGGAGTAAGCATCTTTTAATTTCATGGCTGCAATCACCATCTGCAGTGATTTTGGAGCCCAAAAAAAGAAAGTCTGACACTGTTTCCACTGTTTCCCCATCTATTTCCCATGAAGTGATGGGACCAGATGCCATGATCTTTGTTTTCTGAATGTTGAGCTTTAAGCCAACTTTTTCACTCTCCTCTTCCACTTTCATCAAGAGGCTTTTTAGTTCCTCTTCACTTTCTGCCATAAGGGTGGTGTCATCTGTATATCTGAGGTTATTGATATTTCTCCCGGCAATCTTGATTCCAGCTTGTGCTTCTTCCAGCCCAGCATTTCTCATGATGTGCTCTGCATAGAAGTTAAATAAGCAGGGTGAAAATATACAGCCTTGATCTACTCCTTTTCCTATTTGGAACCAGTCTGTTGTTCCATGTCCAGTTCTAACTGTTGCTTCCTGACCTGCATACAGGTTTCTCAAGAGGCAGGTCAGGTGGTCTGGTATTCCCATCTCTTTCAGAATATTCCACAGTTTATTGTGATCTACACAGTCAAAGGCTTTGGCATAGTCAATAAAGCAGAAATAGATGTTTTTTTGGAACTCTCTTGCTTTTTCAATGATCCAGCAGATGGCAATTTGATCTCTGGTTCCTCTGCCTTTTCTAAAACCAGCTTGAACATCTGGAATTTCATGTATTGCTGAAGCCTGGCTTGAAGAATTTTGAGCATTACTCAATAGCACGTGAGATGAGTGATTACCACAAAGATAGCAATTGCAGAAAGTAGCTACTGGAACAAAAGGAATTGGTTGCATTTATCAAAACAAAGGAACTTAGAGACATTAGATATTAGAATGAAGATATTAGAATGATATTAGAATGAAACCTGGCTTTATTGACTACACCAAATGACTGTGAAGATCACAACAAACGGTGGAAAATTCTTTTTGAGATGGAAATACCAGATCCTCTGACCTGCCTCCTGAGAAATCTGGAAGCAACAGTCAGAACTGGACATGAAACAACAGACTGGTTACAAATTGGGAAAGGAGTACGTCAAGGCCGTGTATTTTCACCCTGCTTATTTAACTTCTATGCAGAGTACATCATGAGAAATGCTGGGCTGGATGAAGCAAAAGCTGGAATCAAGACTGCCAGGAGAAATATCAATAACCTCAAATATACAAATGATACCACACTTAGGGCAGAAAATGAAGACCTAAAGAGCCTCTTGATGAAAGTGAAGGAGGAGAGTGAAAAAGTTGGCTTAAAACTCAACATTCAGAGGACTAAGATCATGGCATCTGGCATGGCATCCCATCACTTCATGGCAAATAGATGGAGAAACAATGGAAGCAGTGACATAGTTTATTTTTGGGGCTTCAAAATCACTGCAGATGGTGATTGCAGCCATGGAATTAAAAGACGCTTGCTCCTTGGAAGAAAAGCTATGACCAACCTAGACAGCATATTAAAAAGCAGAGACATTACTTTGCCAACAAAGGTCTGTCTAGTCAAAGCTGTGGTTTTTCCAGTAGTCATATATGGATGTGAGAGTTGGAGTATAAAGAAAGCTGAGCATCGAAGAATTGATGCTTTTGAAGTGTGGTGTTGGAGAAGACTCTTCAGAGTCCCTTGGACAGTCCCAGTCCATCCTAAAGGAAATCAGTCCTGAATATTCATTGGAAGGACTGATGCTGAAGCTGAAACTCCCATACTTTGGCCACCTGATGTGAAGAACTGACTCATTTGAAAAGACTCTGATGCTGGGAAAAATTGAGGACAGGAGGAGAAGGTGATGAAAGAGGACAAGATGGCTGGATGGCATCAGTGACTCGATGGACATGAGTTTGGGTAAGCTCCGGGAGTTGCTGATGGACAGGGAAGTCTGGCATGCTGCAGTCCATGGCATCACAGAGTCGGACAGGACAGAGTGACTGAACTGAACTGGGCAGCTACTCATGTGTGTGTGTTAAAGTCACTTAAGTCCTGTCTGACTCTGTGTCTTTACGGACTGTAATCCGAAAGGCTCCACTGTCCATGGGATTCTCCAGGCAAGAAACTGGAGTGGATTGCCATGCCCTCCTCCAGGGGATCTTCCTATCCACGGATTGAACCGGCATCTCTTATGACCCCAGCCTTCACTCAGGAAAGAATGTGTCTTCCTTTTGTGCCCACTATGGGCAGAGCTCCCTGGTAGCTCAGCTGGTAAAGAATCTGCCTGATATGCAGGAGACACCTGTTAGATTCCTGGGTTGGGAAGATCTGCTGGAGAATGGATAGGCTACCCACTCCAGGATTCTTGGGTTTCCCTGGTGGCTGAGCTGGTAAAGAATCCGTCCGCAGTACGAGAGACCTGGGTTCAATTCCTGGGTTGGAAAGATCCTCTGGAGAAGGGAAGGGCTACCCACTCCAGTATTCTGGCCTGGAGAATTCCATGGACTTTATATTCCATAAGGTAGCAAAGAGTCGGACAGGATGAGCGACTTTCACTTTCACTTCCTTCACTTTCACCCACTCCAGTATTCTGGCCTGGAGAATTCCATGGACTTTATATTCCATAAGGTAGCAAAGAGTCGGACAGGATGAGCGACTTTCACTTTCACTTCACTTTATGGGCAGAGCATAAAGTTGCTTCACAGCGATGCAGCCATAGCTGTAACAGAGCTAAGATGGGGAGTGGGTTTGGATCTGTGAGACAATAACTTTAAAACTGTCACTTGAAGAAATATGTTCAGTGTAACTTCTTATTTAATAAAGGAAATCGTGTAATTCAGCTGTTCATGACTAGTTTAGAGAATCTGCAGATGATGAATTATAAGCTATTAAAGGAAATATTTTGTACATTTAGTAATTTTCTAGAAAATATTATGAATTCTTCCAAGTAAAAGTAGTTAAAAGTTACTCTCCTAAAATACAAAGAAAAATAATTTACACTGAAGAATGCTACAAAAACAATTTAAATAAACCTATAGCTCCTACATGCAAGATGACTATGTATGAAAAAATTTAAATACATTTTGGTTTAAATTGTTGATGTTCTAATTATGTCTGAAACAATTTTAACTTGTCAAATGTCTGTAATATTACTTACATAGCACAAGTACTCTGTCTAAATATATAATGATGCTTTAATTATCTAATTTAAGAATTTCCTTTCTAATGTTAGAATGTATGATCAATCATTATGATCATTACTTCAAAAAACAAATAATTTAAATAGAATACAAGAGATATCCCCAACAGACTATTGCCTAAATACTGATGTTTTTTACATCACTGCTAATTATGTGTTTTGCATCTCATCTAGTTTCCATTTTAAATGTTACAAATACTGCACGTTTATTTTTACTCTGAATAAAAATCTTTTCAAAACAGATTATACTTTTCAGGTCTTCTGCAGTAGAGTCTCTGGATCTCTTCTGGCTAACTTGGCTACCATTGTTAAGTACAAATGATTTACAACTCCATATATTACCAATAATTACAAAGTAATAATTTCTATTTCTAAATTTTCCAGAATATTATTCCAAAATAACATAAACTTTACTTTCTTTATTAGAGTAATAAATATATATTTTAGAAAATTTAGAAGATACAGAAAAAGTAGGAAAACTTATCTTACCACAAGCTAATATTTTAGTGCTTTACTTCTAAGATGTCTCTTTTAAATTTTTAAAATCATGATTGTGGTCAAATTCTATGTTCAAAGTTATATCCAGCTTTTAATTATTATAAATGGTAATTTTCTGTGATATTAATTTCCTTATAAAAGTAATCTATAAGGTCTTCTTATATATACTTTCAATAGATGAGCTATAGTTGAATTAAACACTATTTTTACAAAAAGCTACATTTTAAAGAAAATAGACTTTCAGGTTGTTGCTGTGTGTGTTATAAACAACACAAAATCTTTCTCTTTCTCTGACAACCTCTTACCAACCTACTTACCTACAAACCTATTATTTGTTGTTAATATGTCTGTCACTCTCTTCTAATTTGCTGTTTTTAATCTGCCATTGACTGGGAAATCATATAGTCAAATGTGTCAGGATTTTATCTAACTTCAGAGTTAATGCACTTTGAAATGAGAATGTTAAGTCTGTGCTCTGAGAAAACTGCATGAGCTTTGGTACATAAATGAGGTGCCATGTATGTTAGCAATTCAATACCTGCTCTCTCATTCTTTTTTTAAAATCCAGTCTTCAGGATTCTTGGCTGAATCAAGTTAGTTGGTATGATTAGGTAGGTGTCATTAAGTGAGACATCACATGTTCACTTTGCACCTGCTTTAGTGACTAACAGCTGGGGACATGAGAGTTTATATTTGCATTAAAACAAAGACTGAAGATCACTATAATAGAATTTAACATGGACATGAAAACCTCACTGGTACATGAAGCTACACTCAGGCTCATCAGGCTTCAAGGATTTGAGAATGCCCTTCTCCATGGAATCAAGTGAGACAAATTTATTTAATTATAATAATGCTAGTGAGAGTGATATGAAAGAGATCAATAGAACTAACAGGAGAAATATTCATGACCCTTTGTGGAAAGTGCATTTGTGGATTTAGCATTACAAATTTAGAGTCTCTAAAATGTTCTTACCTTGTGATTCAATTTTAAGACCCTAATCTAATAATTCAAAATATAGGCAAATATTAATGCATGAAGATATTCATAACAACATTCTTAATAGCAACAAAGACCTAAACATCTAAGCATTTGATACTGGTAACATGCTGAATAAATTCTGGTATTTCTACACGTTAAGTTAATGCATACATAAAAAATATTTAGTACACTATTTCAATGACATGATAATAATGTATATTACCAGTTTAAAAAAATGCAAAACTCTGTCCAATTATCTCCATGATGAGAAAGTCTCATGGAGAAAAGCCATAAAGTAAATGTGCCAAAATCTTCACAATGGTTATCACTGGCTAATAGAATTATGGTTGTTACCTTCTTTATGTTTGTCTGTACTTTCCAAGCCTCCAAAAATATACATTATGAAGAATCAGAAACAACAGTACATGTTATAATTATTTTAAAGGCTGGATTCTGTAACCCATGGTAACTGAGGTAGGACGTTATTTTTGTGTGCAAAAATAAAATCTTATATTCTGTCCATGATAGTTTATATTTGGACAAGTTGGTGTACTAACTGTTAGAACTGGCCAGATGTAACTTAGCTTGGGTGGACAGGCAGTCATGCAGCCTCCTTTCTTCAGAGACGCTGTGCTAGAGTTTGCTAGTTTTCTCCCTAATATCTGTAGTCATCTCCTATAGAGAAACTTGGTTTAACCAGGAACAAGTCTGTTCAACAAGACTTTGTCTTCCAGCCTTCCTTGGGTCAAGGGGTGGCCACGTGATTAGTTTCTGGCCAGGGAGAAATGAACAAAGCAGCAATGTGGCAACTTCTGGGTCATGCTCCTACAAGGAAAGGTCTGTCCCATCTCTCCATTTCATCTCTTCACTGGCTGAAATGCAGATGCTGCAGTGGACACTGGAGAAGTCTTTTTAGATCAAGAGATGTAAGATGAATATTAAGATGCCAGAGGAACTAGGAGTCTGTACTCTTGACACTAAGAAACCTGCCCAGGGGATTCCTTACCCTCAGACTGCTATATAGGACAAAAACAAATGCATTTGGCCTTTATCATTAGTTCAGTTCAGTCACTCAGTCGTGTCCAACTCTTTGCAACCCCATGAATCGCAGCACGCCAGGCCTCCCTGTCCATCACCAACTCCCGAAGTTTACCCAAACTCATGTGCATCGAGTCGGTGATGCCATCCAGCCATTTCATCCTCTGTCATCGCCTTCTCCTCCTGCCCTCAATCTGTCCCAGCATCAGGGTCTTTTCCAATGAGTCAGTTCTTCGAACAAGGTGGCCAAAGTATTGGAGTTTCAGCTTCAGCATCAGTCCTTCCAATGAACACCCAGGACTGATTTCCTTTAGGACGGACTGGTTGGATCTCCTTGTAGTCCAAGGGACTCTCAAGAGTCTTCTCCAACACCACAGTTCAAAAGCATCAATTCTTTAGCGCTCAGCCTTCTTTACAGTCCAACTCTCACATCCATACATGACCACTGGAAAAACCATAGCCTTGACTAGACAGACCTTTGTTGGCAAAGTAATGTCTCTGCTTTTGAATATGCTATCTAGGTTGGTCATAACTTTCCTTCCAAAGAGTAAGCGTCTTTTAATTTCATGGCTGCACTCACCATCTGCAGTGATTTTGGAGCCCAAAAAAATAAAGTCTGACACTGTTTCCACTGTTTCCCCATCTAACCAGATGTTCAAGCTGGTTTTAGAAAAGGCAGAGGAACCAGAGATCAAATTGCCAACATCTGCTGGATCTTCGAAAAAGCAAGAGAGCTCCAGAAAAACACCTATTTCTGCTTTATTGACTATGCCAAAGCCTTTGACTGTGTAGATCACAATAAACTGTGGAAAATTCTGAAAGAGATGGGAATACCAGACCACCTGACCTACCTCTTGAGAAACCTGTATACAGGTCAGGAAGCAACAGTTAGAACTGGACATGGAACAACAGACTGGTTCCAAATAGGAAAAGGAGTATGTCAAGGCTGTATATTGTAGGAAAAGGAGTATGTCAAGGCTGTATATTGTCACCCTGCTTATATAACTTCTATGCAGTGTACATCATGAGAAACGTTGGGCTGGAAGAAGCACAAGCTAGAATCAAGATTGCCGGGAGAAATATCAATAACCTCAGATATGCATATGCACCACCCTTATGGCAGAAAGTGAAGAACTACAGAGCCTCTTGATGAAAGTGAAAGAGGAGAGTAAAAAAGTTGGCTTAAAGCTCAACATTCAGAAAACGAAGATCATGGCCTTTATTATAGCAACAGTCAAATTAGTTTCTTAACTCGTGCTACTTCTGTCTGGCAGAAGCAGCTGGATTTAGTTGATTACTTTTAGAGGATTAGTTCACCATTAATTACACCAAAACTAAAATCACTATATTTAGTAGCAATTTCTCAACATTTAAAGAGCTAATCTTTAATAACCCATTCTGTAGGCCAATTAATACAGCTATTTGAGGGTACAGAGTGCTATGCTACTTGAAACCAGATGTCCCAGAAGCCATCTAAGGTCCTTCAATGAATGAATGCCTTTTTTTCTCCCAAATTAAATATCACTCATATGACATATGGTTAAGACTCAGTTGCTGAAGAAAATTCAAAGTATTTATTGGGATAATATTGGGAGCACTTTCAGGTGACCTGACTTTTGACACCAGTGCTGAAAAGAGAATCAGATTCTCAACTGTTCACAACGGAATGTCAGGCACTTCAGACCTGACATCTTAAGTGTACAGAAATCTTGCTTTACTTTGTATCTTAGATGCTGTCCCAAAGAGAACTGAACCACAAACTGACTGCAACTGAATACCGCTCAAGCATTTAAAATGGCTTTCTTTGAAAGACTAATGGATATACTAGAAATCTATTCTAGATTCTCTAAATCATCATTAAAACATGAGAAAACAAACAAACAAACAATATATATGTAAAGTTAGTATTTGGTGTTTCTTACCTACTGCAGCAGAATTATTACTGAATACATTGTCTCTGTTAGTTATCTTTAGACAAAATTCAATTCAATAATCTCTTTCTCCAATTTCATCTCTAGAAGTATAAGATGAACTTCAAGTTTTCTTTTTTCAAATATATATAAATATATTTATTATTTTTTTCATACATATATACATAAAACCCAAAGTTTCCCATCTGTCCTTTAGCCTACTACCATATATTCCTTCGATCCCGGTAAAAGCACTCCCATTCTTGTACTGGTTCCATTCCTCTCCAACACAACCCATGTACTTTGAGGGTAACTGGCTTGACCTCCAAATTAAAGAATCAATGGTTCACACCTAAACTAATTGGCCTAACCCAGATCCAACCACAATACATTTATGGAGATAAGGGTGGGCAAGTGCTCTAAGCTGATTAACTTAGGCCAAAGCTCAGGATTTTTGAGAGTAGGAAAGCTGTACACTTTTTCTCTAAATGAGAGAGCATATATGAGATTCAAGCTCAAGTCCACAACCATTCACAACAGACTGTTAGCTAATGCAGATCTGACATGTTAATCGTAAAGAAACCTGAATGTGGACTAAAGTAGCCATCCTGGGGCTGAGGTGGAAAGCTCACAAAGAATGGGTCAGCACTGAAGAAGCAGAAACAAGCAATGCAGAGGGCATAAAAATGGGTCCTTCTGCTGTCATTTAAACAGACAGATCAGGCCTGATAAAGACAGCAAGAAATTGAGACAAATTCCGGGCTAACCTCCAACACTAATTTCACCTCACATTCGTGGATATCCCCAATCCCCTCTTAAAGGCGGTCCTTGGTTTTTAACTAGTTACACCATTTCACAGTTTACTTTCATAAACCTCTGCAATAAACCTCTCCACACTGCATGGGAAAGCGGCAGCAAAGAAATCTTTATTGATTCTCTGTCTACTTTGAGTCAGGCATTCAATGTATACTGTTTTGTCTAATCTCAAAACTGAGAAGGTCAGGTTCTCCATTAACAGACATAGAAAATGAAGTTCAGAGAAGATCCCCACGGTCACCCAGCGGTGACTCCCGGTGCTGGGAACTGAATCTCCGAAGCTCAGTTTCTTTCTATTATACTAGGTTGCTTTAGATAAGTAATACTGATAAATTCCAAACAAATAAAACATTGAGATATCATTTCATATGTGAGTTTTTGAAACATTAGCCAACACCTACCTCTTTACATTTCTATAAAACTTGAAGATTTAAAATTTTGTTTTTGAAAAACAGAATTTTTCAGACCACTCAGAAATAACTTCAATGTCAAAACAAGGCAGACAGCACTGACTTTTAAAAAGAAAAAAACATGAATGTGCTAAATCTGAACAGTCTGACAACTAGTAACTATTCTTCCTCAATCTTTATCCTCAGTAGGCTGTCTCAAATGATTCTTTATCAAAGAGCTGTTTTCAGAGTTTTTCCCCATCCCTTTAAGCTAGCCAGGGTCTCAGAGTTCAAATCTATCTCGATTGTTAAAGCAAAATTCTTGGCCATTCTTCTGCTTTCTTACTGTAATTTTCCCCTTGATTTCTTGGCAACTTTCTTTTCCATAATAACCTTCTTCCCCTGCAGATAGAGGCCAGCTTCTTTGCTGACTTTTATATCATCATTTTCTAGGAGGCAATGAAGTTCAACTTTCCTGTTTTTTTCTCTCAGCTTCCTGTTTAACTCTTCTTTTTAAATGCGCTTGCTCCTCCCTTCTCTAAATCTTCACAATATTACCCCAACCTCTTTCTTGAGTATTCATGTTGTCAACTAGCTCTCTTTGAGCTGCTTCTTAAATAGTGAAGTCATGTCTAAAGTTCTTGGTAATCATAAACTGATCATGTCAAGTTGAGCTCTATGGAATACAGAAAGTATTTCGGTGTTGTTATTCAGTCACTAAGTCATGTCTGACTCTTTGTGACCCCATGGACTGTGGCCTGCCAGGCTCCTCTGTCCATGGGATTTCCCAGACAAGAATACTGGAGTGAGTTGCTACTTCCTTCTCCAGGGGATCTTCCAACCCAAGGATCAAACCTCTGTCTTCTGCTTGGCAGGTGGATTCTTTACCACTGAGCCACCTGAGAAGCCCACATAAAGTATTGGGCTGGTCAAAAAGTTTGTACGGGTTTTTCTGTAACATCCTATGGAAAAATTCATTTTGGTGAACCCAATACAATGCCACTGACTTTGTACTTGCAACACTATGTAGCCTAGAAATATCTTCAAGGGGGTGTGGGGTGGAAATCTGAAATCTCAAGACAGACACAGTAGAAGTAGCATTAACGGTTTTCCTGAATGTCAAAGTCAGAGCACACTAGGAAGCAGAACTGGATATTCTCAAATTTGTTGTTCACACAAGGGAGGGTGGATAATAAAAATGTGAGTCACAGTCATGGTCAGGGGGTCACAGGGTCACACCATCAGAGCCGCACCATGACAGCGTACTGACAAGAATGTAGTAGCTGTGGAAATTATGTAAGGCCGCATTCAGCTGCAATGTGTTCTGGTTATTTTAAAGCATTCGCACCTAGAGATATAAATAATATTTACCTTGGTAAAACAGCTCCCACACAGACATTTCGCACTTGATGCTTTAAGAGGAAAATATCAAACAGGCTTACAAACATTTCACAAAGTTTTATAGTTTTCTGGGTTTCATAAGTTTGGGATTGATTTAAATGGGCACCGTCAAACTACACAAATGTGAAATATGGTTTACTGAAAATGATTTTAAAGTAGAAGGGTAGGATGTCAAATTGAGAGTATTGATGTGAACATCAATGGAATATGTATGGGGACTTTCTTGTCATTTCTCCAAAGTTAACCAAATCAGTGAAACAAACAAAACAGAACTCTCTACACACTGTTTTACCAAGATTTTATCCTTTCTGGGTTACTTGATCTTATGTCTCATAAAAAGTGTTTGGAAAGACATCCTAGGCTGGTTATGTAGCATGTAGAAATAAGTATTTTAAACATTTAGTGTTTAGTGATCAACTTTTTAAATTAGTTTTTAATTTTTTTCAACTTAACACCTATTAGTGGTGCTCGTGGTAAATAACATGCCTGTCAATGCAGGAGACGCGAGACGACCCCTGGTTGGGAAGATTCCTTAAAGTAGGAAATGGTAACCAATCCAGCATTCTTATCTGGAAAATTCCATGGACAGAGGAGTCTGGTGAACTACAGTCCATGGGGCCACACAGAATCAGCTATGACTGAGCATACAACACCTAATAATCTATGAGAGTGACAGGGAAACAGTCAATCTCTGTTGACTGGATTGTGAATCAACATAATCTTTTGAAAAATAATCTGGAAATATGTAATAAGTTTCTAAAATTGTGAGTGGGTTACTTCAACTTGGTGATTCCCACCTCGAATTTATCCTAACAAAGGATATATTTATCCTAACAAAGTCATAAAAAGGAGAAATGCATAGGTTTAATTGCATGGATTTTGCTTAAAACACTGTTGTAGGTAAACATGAACAAACAAAATCTTTGAAGTCCCATAACAGAGGATCAATTAAGTTGCAATATATCTATACTATAAGATACTATATAATCATTGAAAATGATACTACAGAATCATATTTATTGGTACAAAAATATATATAGGAATATAGTAGTTAAAAAGATTGTTGTGTGTATATTCTGTGATTGGCATGTTCCAGATGCTGTAGCGACAGTAGTGAACAAATCTAAGCACATCCCAGTCCTTGCAGAGCACACATACTGCTGCTCATCTTAGAATTTTACAACATCAACCAATTTTGTTAAAGTGTGGTGGCTCAGCTGGTAAAGAATCTGCCTGCAGTAGAGGAGACCCTTGTTCCATTCCTGGGTCAGGAAGATCCATTGGAGAAGGGATAGGCTACCCATTCCAGTATTCTTGGGTTTCCCTGATGGCTCAGCTAGTAAAGAATCCATCTGCAGTACAGGAGACCTGGGCCAATCCCTGGGTTGGGAAGATCCCTTGGAGAAGGGAAAGGCTACCCACTCCAGTACTGTGGCCTGAAGAATTCCATGGACTGTACAGTCCATGGGGTCACAAAGGGTTGGACACAACTGAGTGACTTTTACTTTCACTTTCATATACAGATTACATGTAGTTAGAAAATCTGGCAAATTATATAAAGTAGTTCTCTCTGGAGTGTGTGCTTCATTTCTTCTATTTGTTTATATTTTCTGATACTTTGTATAATGAACACATAATCATGTTATTTTTAATGAAAAATTGGGATATACAACAGCCAGCAATAACCAAAAATTGGTGAAAAGGAGCAATGAGAAAAGGCTGTCTACAGCAACATGGGTGGAGCTAGAGATTACATACTAAATGAAAGACAAATACCACATGATATCACTTATAATTGGGGCCTCCCTGGTAGCTCAGAATCTACTTGCAATGCTAAAGACTCAGGTTTAACCTCTGAGTCAGGAAGATTCCCTGGAGAAGGGCATGGCTACCCACTCCAGTATTCTTACCTGCATAATCCCATGGACAGAGGAGCCTGAGGGACTATGGTCCATGTGGTCACAAAGAGTCAGACATGATTGACTAACACTTTCATCACTTATAATTGGAATCTCAAACATGATACCAATGAACCTATCTATGAAACAGAAACAGTCTCACAGATATAGAGAACAGACTTGCAGTTGCCAAGTAGGGATGGGGAATGGATGGATTGGGAGTCTGGGATTAGCAGATACAAACTAGTAGATATAGGATGGATAAACAAAAAGGTCCTACTATATAGCACAGGGAACTACATTCAATATTCTGTGATAAACCATAGTGGAAAAGAATGTGGAAAAGATGTATGTGTATGGACATATATATGTGTGTGTGGATATATATATATATATATATATATATATATATCTCTGAATCACTTTGCTGTACAGCAAAATTAACACAACATTGTAAATCAACTATACTTCAATAATAAACATTTGAAAAAACAAAAGGTTGTCTAGTATTTAGGAAGCATGTCACTTTCTCACGATTCAGGTACATTTCATTTACAAAAAATAAAGCCATTATGACCTTATAGACAAAAAGAAAAAGAAATGTCAGACTGGATAATTGATTTCAATAGCTGCCATTACTCTTTTCACCAAGACAACTCAGGAGAAAAACAAAATTATCTTTTAGGTTTCATCTGTCACTGTTCTACATTTTATCATCCTTCTAGTTCAGTCACCAGAACTCCAACTTTTTCTGTAGGGGCCAGAGGTCAGAGGCCATGGAAAAAGCAGATTTGAGATTTCCAAAATGATGCAGGATAAGAAAAGGAGTACAATTTATGGTGGACCGTGTTCTTGCCTGGAGAGTCCCAGGGACGGGGGAGCCTGGTGGGCTGCTGTCTCTGGGGTCGCACAGAGTCGGACACGACTGAAGCGACGTAGCAGCAGCAGCTGAGTCATAAGTGAGCGATTCTGTACTTGGAGTTTTTAACTTCCTTATTCATAATTCCACCAGGTAGGTGATCTCCATTTGTTACACATCAGCAATCATGGAAAAGGTATTTTGTTTGTGTTCACACAGCTACAAAGCGAGGAGACAAGATCTGAAATCATATCTGGGTCCACAATCAGTCCTCCTTTCATTACCTTGGTTGGCAGGGAAGAAGAAAACAAGGTATAATAAAGCCAATGACCTAAAAAGCCACAAAAGTTTAGATCAGGAAAAGATCTTGTACATCATGGGTTTCAATTTCCTCATATTAGAGGTGGGAAGGCAGAGACTCTGGGACGCTAAGCAACTTGTCCAGCATCACATTCTCCTAGCACTAGGGAGAAATGATCATAAAATATCATAGTGTGAATCATTAGGCAATAATTCTACTTTCTTTTGGTCATTACTCAGTGGCTGTTTGCAAATTATTCAGTGATAACATATCATCCAGATATATTTTATGCAGTGAATTTCATTTACATTTTAATTGAAGATATACTGTGTTTATTAGCAACTGGAATGGAAAGTCACAAAAATTATCTTTAAAAATTATTTTCTTTCATTACCCTTACTTAGTTTTCTTTACCTTTATTGACTCTTTCTGAATACTCTGTTTTGAAGAAATGCATAATAGACACAACTTTTAAGTTATGTAATTTATTTACTATTCTGACAGACAAACAAGAGTTTCTAAATGCTACCCCATTTAACAGCATTTATATTTAGTATTACAATGAATTTCTGCAGGCCAACTTCAGAGAAGTAACTCCTTATTTGGGAAATTATCTGGAAATCAGTTTATAGAAAACACCGCAGACAGATGAGGCTAAAAAATGTATCTGAACCCTTTCCTCACTGAGCTAAGCACAAAACAAAAGCCATGGCATCAAACAAGTGTCTCCTCTTCTTGAGGCAGAATCTTTATAAAGCACACAGTGCTGATGAAATTGCAGAGCATCTGGTGAAGCCATGAGTAATCTTTTTAAAACCTGAGAACTTACCTGAAGTCTTTGTTCCACCTGTCTTGAATCTAAATAAATTCAACATCCCAGCTATCTCTCTATGCACAGCATGCATTTATAAAAGACAAAGATCCCCCTTGCCTCTTCTTCCTACACCTTATGAGATACAGAGAGTGTGAAAACAAAATAATTGCAGGAGAGATTCAAGTTCTTAAGTCAAGTTTGTTGTGGCCAATTGAATACAAATAAGATAGGCTAATTAGAGGGTGGCATGTACTTGTCATGGGCTTCCCTGGTGGCTCAGACGGTAAAGCGTCTGCCTGCAATGCGGGAGACCCGGGTTCGATTCCTGGGCTGGGAAGATTCCCTGGAGAAGGAAATGGCAATCCACTCCAGCACTCTTACCTGAAAAATCCCAGTTACTTGTCCTGGCAAGTGAGCTGTACAGAATCTGAAGCCCAAGACATTCAGGCAGATTCCCTCCTCAGCAGATGGGAATTCCAGGGCATGCAGGGACTTCAACAGAGTCCTAATAGGTTACCTGTCAAGGTTTGGGGCAGAAACTACCTCTGGATGCCTGCTACCAGGAATCTTGGTCAGCTGTATACAATTTCCAAAGAGGTAAAACAAATCACTTAGGAGCATCAGTGCTATCAGAACAGGCTTATCAGGAGGGGCTTTGCAAAAGGAGTTCAAGGAAAGACCCTGCCCAGTTTATGGGACAGACTTCTGTTTCCAGTGTATAGCTCAAACCTGCTGACATCCCTGTTTTTTTACTTAGGTTAATTCCCTTACACAACTCAGTTCAGTTCAGTTCAGTCACTCAGTCGTGTCCGACTCTTCATAACTGCCCCTCCTCAATACTGTGGACCACCTGGGGCCAATGATTTTTCAACTTCAGTGTCAGTAAGAATTGTTTGAAATACAGACTCCCACGTTCCACCCCAGAGATTCTGGCTTTCTCCACATTACCTTCAGTTTTATGTTTCTCAATGTTTTTAATCCATGATGCTTTTTGAAATGAGGTGGATCTCTTCCCATTTTGAGAATTGGGCAAGCTCTACAAACTTTAGTTTTATTATCTATTATGATGAAAAATAATTGGACTTTTTCTGTCCCACCTGACAAACAGGACTGGTAAAATATCAGAATGTTTAATATGTTTATTCCTAAGCCAACCATTGCCATCTTTTCCCCAGTGAAGAATCATCGCCCTGTTTCAAAGAAGCATGTATCTAACCTGTGCTTGTTATTGATGTAGGTTTATTGGAATTTGGGAGACGTGAGATGGAGAGACACAGGATGTAAGCAGCATCCTTGGTGTCAAGATGCAGGGGGCACCAGTGTTAATTGCAAGGTACGGTACATTAGTGATGAGCTATCAAGAGAGTTGGGACAACTTGGACAGGGAGAAGATTATAATATGGATGGGACAGGGCTAACATTCAGCCAGTTTGTATCAGAAACTTTTGCATTGGCCAATCTATAGCTACTGCACCCCTCCCCCAGCCAGCCCTCTCCCTCACAGTCCAGGCTCCCCAGTTTGGCCCCTCTGGCCAACTGATGACCCAGGAACTAAAGAATTAACAGTCTCCTTGCAGGGGGCATCCAGTCCTGCAATTGAATTTGATTGGTTTGAGCTTCTGCCAAAGTGGCTGTTAAATATTTTGAATATCACTATTCTGAATGGAGCCCAAAAATCACTGCAGATGGTGACTGCAGCCATGAAATTAAAAGACGCTTACTCCTTGGAAGGAAAGTTATGACCAACCTAGATAGCATATTCAAAATCAGAGACATTACTTTGCCAGCAAAGGTCCATATAGTCAAGGCTATGGTTTTTCCAGTGGTCATGTATGGATGTGAGAGTTGGACTGTGAAGAAAGCTGAGCACCAAAGAACTGATGCTTTTGAACTGTGGTGTTGGAGAAGACTCTTGAGAGTCCCTTGGACTGCAAGGAGATCCAACCAGTCCATTCTAAAAGAGATTAGCCCTGGATGTTCTTTGGAAGGAATGATGCTAAAGCTGAAACTCCAGTACTTTGGCTACCTCATGCGAAGAGCTGACTCATTGGAAAAGACTCTGATGCTGGGAGGGATTGGGGGCAGGAGGAGAAGTCGGGATGACAGAGGATGAGATGGCTGGATGGCATCACCGACTCCATGGACGTGAGTTTGAGTGAACTCCCGGAGATGGTGATGGACAGGGAGGCCTGACATGCTGCGATTCATGGGGTCGCAAAGAGCTGGACATGACTGAGTGACTGAATTGAACTGAACTGATTCTGAATGGGGCTAAAATACATAAATTTTCATAAAAATCAATTATTTTGATTGAGCATGAGAAGCAGGAGAGCCCAGATGAAGCCTGAATAAACCATCCAGCTCAGTGTTACCTAAATTTCCAACTGCAAGAACTGTGAGCTCGATAAACAGTTGTTTAAGCTACTGGCTTTGGGGTTGGTTTGTTGTGCATCAGCAGCTAACTCTTACAAGAGAGCTATGACCTTTTACTTCCCAGAGGAGGAAGTGGGAAGCTTCAAGAAGGAAGCTAGCTTTTCCAAGCACATGTCCCAGAAATGGGAGCTTATCTCTCATATAATTTTCACAGTAACTCTATGAAGTGACTGTTATTCCCACTCTGAATGTGAGAAAACAGGATTTAGAGACCTGAGATAACTTCTTCACCAGTTACAAAATCTAATCAGTGATAAAGCCAGAATTCAAAGTCAGTTATATCTGACATCACATCACTGATATGAACATCTGTAGTAACATGCAATATACTTTAGTTTGCTGATGTGTCTTCGGTTTCTTAGTTATGTTTAAATTACTCCTTGGTTTTTCCTTCTTTATTAATATGGAGCATTTTCTCCTAAAACAAATAAGAACTGTCACAACAAACACCCCATTTCAGATAGGAGGGTCTGTTACTAACATGTGTGACACTGGACTTGACTGGTGCTCAGGGGACTGTAGTGTTGATCCTTGCCGCATTTTCGCTTAGCTCAACTTGGGTGCTTGCAGAGATGGAGAATATATGCTGAGTCCCAAAGCATCCTATGTGATAAATTCAATAAATGGAATCTAGGGGGAAATACGGAGGAGGCAATGGCATCTCACTCCAGTGTTCTTGCCTGGAAAATTCCATGGACGGGGGAGCCTGGTGGGCTGCTGTCTATGGGGTCGCACAGTCGGATACAACTGAAGTGACTTAGTAGCCCCAGCAGCAAAATATTTGCTTCTTTCTCTTCCTAGGAGCTATTTGTAGTAAGACAGTTACCAATAAATAAGCAGAATTTCACAAACCATAGTTTTATTGACAGCCAGTATCTGCTACTTCTGTGCCTCAGATAAACATTTCCAGGAAATATTAATCATTTGACTTTGCTGTCAATGCCAAGTGGTCATCATTTAGAAGAAACCCAGGCCAGAACAATAGCCTCTGAGGGTAACATAACACTTAACTATATGCTTTGTATACTTAAAAGTTGATTTTAAATTTTAAAATTTAAAATACTGAGCACTAACGTACCACTACATATGGATTTATTTCCCATGCTTCAGCTACCTCATTACGGCAAGAAATTTAAATGGTTTCAAGTACTACAAAGGGGAAAGTTTCTTTAAATCCTACTGATCAGCTTTTCAGGTAATGGGTTATGTCTCTTTCTTTAGAAGAAGAAAAAAAATTAATTAATTAATTGGAGGGCTCAATATAGAAAATGCTTCATTAACAACAATTAGAGTCAACACTAAAAGAAAAAGGAATTTGAGTTTCCGTGTATGTGTGTGTGTGTGTGTGTGTGTGTGTGTGTGTGTATGGATGTATGAAGAAAAGAAAAGAATTCCAATTCATAGGAATTTAGATAAAAAAGAAAACCGCAGGTGGGTATTTGCTCAGACTGCTTCAGTAGCTTCAAGGTTACAAAATTAATGAGGGAAGGGAATTGCTCAGTTTCAGATGAGAGAACAGGAAGCCGTGGCCTGAAGCTATGGAAGGAAAGCTCAGATAGCTGTTAGGAAACATAGTGAGTTAGAAAGAACATTTAGCAGTGAAGCATACACCCAGCCAAGCAACTGGGAGGCAACACCAGCGAAGACATTGCATAATCAGTGAGCAAAGATTATATAAAACACGGGCCTGGCATTACAGGGTCATCTTGCACAAGGGGCTTCTGGGCAGCTTTTGCTGAACTCACTTTTTTGTGCCTCTTGCTTTTTAAGGACGGTTAGCTGTCCTACTATGCTCAGCTGTTGATGCATGATCTCAGTTAATGATGAGGATCTAAATGACTCTGCTTTACAGAGGAAATAAATGGAGAGAGAGAGATGAAGTATTCAGCTGAGGTCACGCAGAAAATAAAGGCAGAACCAGGATGTGAACACAGATTCTGTCATTTGATATCAAAGCTTATGCTTATCATCGAGTTCTACAGCTTCTGATCTTAAAGATGATAACAGAATTTTAAACATAAAAATGTGTATTCTTCAACACTACAGAACACTGGTTTGTTCTTCCCAGAGATGCCTAAATCCAGAGTCTTAAACGAAAGCACATTACAAAACAGGTTTGTGCAGCCTCATTACTTTCTAGCTTTCTATTGGGTTGGCCAAAATTTGTTCGGATTTTCCATAGATATTACGGGAAAACCCAAATTAACTTTTTTGTCAACCCAACAAGTTGTACCCACAGGCAAGTAACAAGGGCACGGAATGTTGGGGTTTCAATCTGCTTCTTCCCATGTCCCCAGTCTACTTTTACTCTTTTCTGGACTTTACAAATGCTATTATTACCAAGAGAGCTCTACTAGGCAAGGGTCACGCCTAATGCCTTCATGGAGTTCTCAGATACTACTGGTGCTAACAAGAATATGCATTCTGCAGTAAGGCTCAGGCACTTGGCATCTTTGGGGAATTTTAAAATTAATTTTTATTGGAGTACAGTTGCTTTACAAGTGTCTGCTGCACAGCAAAGTCAATCAACTATATGTATATCTCCTATTTTGCATTTCCTTCCCATTTAGGTCATCACAGAGCATTGAGAAATTGCCTGTGCTAGACAATAGGTTCTCATTAGTCGTCTATTTTATACACAGCAGTGTATATCTGTTAATCCCAATCTCCCAATTTATCCCGCCCTCCTTCTCCCCTTGGTATCCATATGTCTACTCTCTATATCTGTGTCTTTATTTCTGCTTTGCAAATAAGTTTATCTGAATCATTTTTCTAGATTCCACATATAAGATATATTATATGATATTTGTTTTTCTCTTTCTGACTTCACTGTGTGACAATCTCTAGGTTCATCCATATCTCTGTCTCTTCATCCTATTCATGGGGTTCTCAAGGCAAGAATGTTGAGGTGGTTTGCCCTTCCCTTCTCCAGTGGATCACATTTTGTTAGAACTCTTCATCATGACCTGTCTGTCTTGGGTGGCCCTACATGGCATGGCTCATAGTTTCATTATATTACACAAAGCTGTAATCCAATTCTTTGGCCACCTGATGTGAAGAGCTGACTCACTGGAAAAGACCCTGATGTTGGGAAAGATTGAGGGCAGGAGGAGAAGGGGATGACAGAGGATGAGATGGTTGGATGGCATCATTGACTCAATAGACATGTGTTTGAGCAAACTCAGGGAGAGAGTGAAGGACAGGGAAGCCTGGCATGCTGTAGTCCATGGGGTCACAAAGAGTCAGACGTGACCGAGCAACTGAACAACAGTAGCAATGTTTCTCTGCAAATGGCACAATTTCATCCCATTTTATGGCTAAGTAATATTCTATTGTATATATGTACCACATCTTTATCCACTCCTCTGCTGATGGACATTTTGGTTGCTTCCATCTTCTGGCTATTGTAAATAGTACTGCAATGAACACTGGGGTGCATGCATGTTTTTGAATTAACAGTTTTCTCCAGGTATATGCCCAGGAGTGGGACTTCCAGGTCCTATGGTAGTTCTATTTTTAGTTTTTAAGGAAACTCCATACTGTTCTCCCCAGTGCTTGTATCAGTTTACATGCTCACCAACAGTGTAAGAAGGTTCCCTTTTCTCTACACCCTCTCCAGCAGTTATTGTTTTTAGAGTTACTGATAATGGCCATTCGGACCGGTGCGATAGTTTTGATTTGCATTTCTTTAATACTTAGTGATGCTGAGCATCTTTTCATGTGTTTCTTGGCCATCTGTATATCTTCTTTGGAGAAATGTCTGTTTATGTCTTCCACCCTGCATCTGTTAATATTTCCACAAACATTTTTTTCTCATTTTAATCTCCAGCCAAGCTTAGAGAACTTCTACTGCTCTGCTTCTGTTCTTTATTAAACCTACAGGTGAATAGAACTTACTTTCCAAATGGACACTGCAGATTTTCCTCAGAGGCAAAGTATTGGCTTAAATAGATGTGTAGATAACTTCATACTCTAGCTAATTTCATCTTCTTCCTAGAAGATTCTGCTCATGTACTTTTCCAACACAGCAATGTGGCTTGAATCCTAGTCTGAGGGAACTCCCTAGATCATAGAAAACTGATTTCCTTTCCATGGATAGTCATCCACTCCTAGGAATGATACACTGATTTATATCTCATGTATACATCTATGTGTGTGTATATATATCCCCAAAAGAAAAGATTCTTACATACATGAACCATATCAGTATACTGGTAAGCTGAAGGACTTGTAGAACTTATGCCAAAATAAATAATAATTTAGAACTGCCTTAAGTAGAAGAGAAAATTACACTCTGGTGGTATCTATTCAATATCCTGTTAGATGAGCAAATGTAACATTTAAATATATTATGCCTATAGGTTTAGGTTTAGTCACTCATTCGAGTCTGACTCTTGTGACTGCATGGTCTATAGGCTCCTATGTCCATGGGATTCTCCAAGGCAAGAATACCGGAGTGGTTTGCCACTTCTTTCTCCAATATTATGTCTATAGCATCCTGCTGCTGCTGCTGCTAAGTCGCTTCAGTCGTATCCGACTCTGTACGACCCCATAGGCGGCAGCCCACCAGGCTCTCCATCGCTAGGATTCTCCAGGCAAGAACACTGGAGTGGGATGCCATTTCCTTCTCCAATACATGAAAGTGAAAAGTGAAAGTGAAGTCGCTCAGTCATGTCTGACTCCTAGCGACCCCACGGACTGCAGCCTACCAGGCCCCTCCGTCCATGGGATTTTCCAGGCAAGAGTACTGGAGTGGGTTGCCATTGCCTTCTCCGCTATCAGATCAGATCAGATCAGATCAGTCACTCAGTCGTGTCCGACTCTTTTCGACCCCATGAATCGCAGCACGCCAGGCTTCCCTGTCCATCACCAACTCCTGGAGTTTACTCAGACTCATGTCCATCGAGTCAGTGATGCCATCCAGCCATCTCATCCTCTGTCATCCCCTTCTCCTCCTGCCCCCAATCCCTCCCAGCATCAGAGTCTTTTGCAATGAGTCAACTCTTCGCATGAGGGGGCTAAAGTACTGGAGTTTCAGCTTTAGCATCATTCCTTCCAAAGAAATCCCAGGGCTGATCTCCTTCAGAATGGACTGGTTGGATCTCCTTGCAGTCCAAGGGACTCTCAAGAGTCTTCTCCAACACCACAGTTCAAAAGCATCAATTCTTCGGTGCTCAGCCTTCTTCACAGTCCAACTCTCACATCCATACATGACCACTGGAAAAACCATAGGCTTGACTAGTGATAGCATCCTACTAATCTCCAATTTCCTCAGTATTGCCATAGTCACCTCTTATTCTATGACAATGCTTCATTTCAAACCAGAACATATAGTTAAGCTCAGAATTTGTCCTAAGTTATTTTATTAAGCTGATTATAAGCAGAGGCTAGAAAGTCTTCAGTTCACACTTAATTGAAACCTTGGGAAAAAACCTTAGCATCATTTGAGAAAACTGAGCCTAAGACTCACTTATTATGACCAGTATATTCATTTTATGCAACACATGAATAAGTAGGTTGGCAATGAGAAAGTCAATTCCTAGGTAGGTTGATAAGAAGTCCAGGGTCCTGAAGGAGGAAAAGGGGTCTGGAGTCCTCAAGAAGGATTAAAGGGGTCAGGGGCTCTCAAGGAGAAAAGGACATTTTTCTACATTTCTTTGTCTTAGTCAATGTAACAATGTATCTTGCTCAAGGACATGTTTCTCCTTAATAAGAACCTTCTGAATAATCCTGTCATCTTAAAATGTATATTATGGGAGTGGGTCTGGTAAGATCTTTCTATTGCTGCTACTGCTAAGTCACTTCAGTTGTGTCCGGACTCTGTGCGACCCTGTAGACGGGAGCCCACCAGGCTCCCCCATCCCTGGGATTCTCCAGGCAAGAACACTGGAGTGGGTTGCCATTTCCTTCTCCAATGAATGAAAGTGAAAAGTGAAAGTGAAGTCGCTCAGTCGTGTCCGACCCTCATCAACCCCATGGACTGCAGCCTTCCAGGCTCCTCCATCCATGGGATTTTCCAGGCAAGAGTACTGGAGTGGGGTGCCATTGCCTTTTCCGCTAGTCTTGATCTTATTAATTTAAGATGTATGTTGTGGGAGTGGGTCTGAAAAAAGTATATAAGGCCTAGATAAGACTAGCTGGGTGGCCTTCTCTGCTCCCCTTCTGATGTCTATGTCAGAAGCTTTCTCTGACCCTTTTCTTACTTTAATAAAACTCTGATACTAAAAGTTCTTGAGTGATCAAGCCTGGTCCCTGGTCCCAAAGCTAAATCTTATTCTTCGGTGATCATGGATCCGACATCGTTCATCTTAAGCTATCAGCATTAGACCTGATGCTATCAATCAAGCTGCTTTAGCCAACTGTGTATTTGAAATAAAATACTTTTATGTGGGCAGCTGAGGTTTTTTTCAGGGCATTAGCTACTCTGAGGCAAATTTCAAGTTCTAGAGCATGATATGGCAGAAGCCACTGTTCTAGAAAAGGAAATTTACTCAGTGTATTTAGTTCTCAGTTTATTTTACTCATGTTGTATATTACTGCATAAGCCAAGAATGGATATAGATGATAAATACAGAAAAAATATAGATACAGGTATAAATTATTTTCTCAAGTTACGGAGATATTAAACAATACATACTGGCAAATTGTTTCTAACAGATACAGGAATGAACCTAGACATAATATATTAATTTAATAAATAGTTTGTGTAAGCAGAGTTTATTTTTCTACCTTAAAAGTGTAGAAAGTATCAGATAAGAAGATAATCAGATAAGTAGAAAAGTATCAGATTAGCCTGCTTTCTGACAAGGATACTTACTATTCCATATTTATCAGCATGGTGCTGGTGGTTTTTCACAGGAAAGAGACTGGAAAATTATTTCCATTGAATATGGAAATCGTGAATTCCCTCAAATAACATGCCAAATTTGTTTTCACACATTTTTTCATTTTAAACACCAATGTAAGAACAAATAAATTCAATTAAGAAAGGAGATGCCATGCTCCTCCTTTGTAAAGATTCCTGATCAGATCTGCAGCTGTTACAAAATGACAGCTTAGAGATGTGCAGTTACAGCTGTGCTTCTTCCTAAATGCTGCTAGTAATCAGGTTGGCTTGCAGGAGGCATTCTTAGAAGGGCAACATTAGGACACCACCTCCTCAGTGCAAGCATTGGGGTAAAAAAAGGGAGGAAATGTAGTGGGGACCACATGGCCCTTCCTCTTCTAGGAACTGCCAGGCTTTCCTCGACCCTTAATCACTGAAGCTCAGTGGGGAGCGGGAGAAAAAAAGAACCTGTGGTTCAAGGAAGGAGTGGGCGATGCCAAGGAAGGCAGGGGTGTTATCAAATGAGCTCTTGATGAAGAAACACGATGTTCACAACTGGATACTCACAGGGTCTGCAAGAAGCAGGAAGATGGCCACCAGCGGAGCAGGTCTGAGTGATGTCTACAGAAAAGCACTGACGTTTATCTCAGTTATTCATCTCTACGGTAACTCCATGCATTTGTGCATTAAGAACTGAACACACATAAAGAATCTTTGTTGTGAAATTCAGCTTGATTCTAATTCCCAAATGGCTCCAGGGACACATGTAACACAGAAAACACCAACTAAAAAAAAATCCCTGTTGTGATTAAATAAAGACACGTATCTCACTTCCTTGAACAAAGCCAGTTATGACTGAAACAGGTACTTACCTTTAGCATTTAATAACTCAATGTCTAGATACTCCTGACATGGATCAAGACCAGACAGAATTCTCTAGGGTCACAAGGATACCTTGGGACTTGAAAGGCATCAAACATTTTCATTCTCCCTCAAAATTCTCCTCCTATCTGAAAATTCCATCCTATCTGAAATACGGAAACAAACATGCTCAGATACCTCGAACCTCCCACCTGTTCCTCTTTCCAACTCTCACGTCTCTACATCTGTTCCATCAACACATTCTTCAAACAGATTCTGAATCCATTCAGTTCTATCTCTCTCTGTGACTATCATTCTACTCCAAGTTACTACTTCCCTGCTACACTGAAACAGTATCTTAGCTGGTGTTTCTGCTTCCAACCTTGTCTCCAACAATCCATGTTCTATATACACTAACTACATATACATATGTTCACATACACACACACTATATATAAGTAGCTTCAAATGGTGGCTGCTAAAACTCTTTACTATGGTCTATAAGTTCCCTTGGAGAAGGCAATGGCACCCCACTCCAGTACTCTTGCCTGGAAAATCCCATGGACGGAGGAGCCTGGTAGGCTGCAGTCCATGGGGTCGCTAAGAGTCAGACATGACTGAGCTACTTCACTTTCACTTCACTTTCATGCATTGGAGAAGGAAATGGCAACCCACTCCAGTGTTCTTGCCTGGAGAATCCCAGGGACGGGGGAGCCTGGTGGGCTGTCATCTCTGGGCTCGCACAGAGTTGGACATGACTGAAGCAACTTAGCAGCATAAGTTCCCTTATGACCTACCTCAACTGTCCCTGGTAACTTCATCCACTCTCCCTTCCCTCGCCATGCTGGCCTTTTTCCTTTACTCCTATATGTGTAGCTCATTCCCACCTCAGGACCTTGGCATTTGCTATTCCCTGCATTTGGGATTCTCTACCCCTTGAAGTTTACATGACTGGCTTCTTCCATCCTTTAGGTCTTAATTCAAAAGTAACTCCTTGGGCAATGCTTTACTTGGTGGCCCAATCTGGAGGATCCATCCACCATCTACTTTTCTCTATGATGTTGTCATATTAAATTAAAAAAAATATTACTATTTTTATAAGCTATAGTTCACATAACATAAAATTATTATAAAGTGAACAATTTAGTAGCATTTGGTGCATTTGCAAGGTTGTGCAGCTACCTTCTAACTACTTCCAAAATATTTTCATAGCTCCAAAAGGAAATGCCACATGTATGAAGAAGTAGCTTGCCATTTCACCTGCCCCAGCCCCTGGCGATCAATAATGTATGTTCCATCCCTATGGACTGACTTTTCCTACACATTTAATATAGGAGTCATATAATATGTGACTTATTGTGTTTGGTTTATATTACTTAACATTAAGATTTTCAAAGTTCATCTACACTGTAGCATGTATCAATATTTCATTCTTTTATGGCTAAATAATATTCCATTGTGTGTGTATACCACAGTTTGTTAATCCATGCATCTGTTGATGAACATCTGGGTTGTTTTAAAATTATTTTTAAGTGTAATTTATCTGAAATTATCACATTCACTTATGAATTTGCTTGTTTATCATTTGTATCCCTCTACCACTGGAATGCACTACCACTTCTGTGAGGTCAGGGACTTGCCTGTTCATTACTCTTTGCCCAGTAAATCACTATTAAATAAATAATGGCCAAACTTACATTCTATCCAAGTTGGGGGATTTATTATCTACGGATATCCTCTGTAGCCCATCATTTATACCCTTTCTTTTCCTGCTGGTACAATAAGGAAAAGCCTCTCTCTGTAGAGCTTCAGCCTTCACTGCCAGAATCTATACCAACTTCAGGATTTCTAGATAATTTGTATGTTTCCCAAACTTTTCTGATCATAAAATTCACCTGGCTGAATATTAAAAATACTCTTCTCCTCTGAATATTGATTCAGTAGGTTTGGAGCACCTAAGTCTATATTAAATGCTTACGGCCATTGTCATGATCATGAAACATTCCAGGATATGCTTACGATCATGCACATTTGGGAACATTAGCTTACAGCAGCAGTTTTCAACCACATTTTGCATAGAATTATGTGAAGAGCTTTTAAAAAGTATCAATGCCTTGGTCCAAACCCTAGATATTCTAATTCAATCTGGGGGAAAGGCTGAGCTGCTGCTCCTGCTGCTAAATTGCTTCAGTCGTGTCTGACTCTGTGCGACCCCATAGACGGCAGCCCACCAGGCTCCCCCGTCCCTGGGATTCTCCAGGCAAGAACACTGGAGTGGGTTGCCATTTCCTTCTTCAATGCATGAAAGTGAAAGTGAAGTTGCTCAGTCGTGTCCAACTCTTAGCGACCCCATGGACTGTAGCCTACCAGGCTCCTCCGTCCATGGGATTTTCCAGGCAAGAGTACTGGAGTGGGGCGCCATTGCCTTCTCCGAAAGGCTGAGCACTGGGATTTAAAAAAATCTTTCCAAGAGGTTCTAATGGACAGGCAAATTCAAGTACTGCTGGTTTACAGCACTGGTTCTCTGCTTGTCTGTTCACTGGCATCACCCGGGGAAATTTTTAAAGTCCTGAGTTTCCAAGGTCTTGACCCAGACAAGTTAAATCAGAAAACCTGGGAGTGACATAAGTGACATTCTTAAAAAGTTTTTTAGAAAGCTTTTTACTTTTAAGTAATTGTAGATTTACAAAAAAGTTGTGACAATGGTACAAAAGATTACCATATAGCCTTCACCCGGCTGTCTCTAACATTAACATCTTATGTAATCACAGTATAACTATCAAGATCAGAAAATTAACACTGATAGAATATTTTAGCTAATCTATGTCTTTTGCAAATATTACCAGCCTGGTTCAGAGGACTCTGCATTAGGTCATGAAAATAAAGGTGAAATTCAGGCTTCCCTGGTAGCTCAGTGGTGAAGAATCCACCTGCCAGTGCAGGGGACATGGACGGGTTCAATCCCTAATCCAGGAAGATTCCACTAGCCCAGGGAGCAACTAAGCCTGTGCACCACAAGCACTGAGTCTCAACTACTGAGCCCACATGCCACAACTACTGAAGCGCACGTACCCTAGAGACCGCGCTCTGGAACAAGAGAAGCCAACGCAATGCAAAGCCCACACACTGCAACCAGAGAGTAGCCCCAGCTCGCCACAACTAGAGAAAGTCTGTGCAGCAACAAGGACCTAGCACAGCCAAAAATAAACAAACAAGTCTTTAAAAGGTGAAACTCGTGTAACGTTAACCATATGAAGCATGCCAGCCAAGCATTTCACAGAATGCCACTCAACTGGATTGGCCTGGTGTTTTCTCATGATTTGTCTGGGTTATACCCTTTCCGGAAGCATCCCACACAGGTGACACCGTAGCTCATCTTAATACATCATACTGAGTGTATGGGCTATTAATATGACTTACTATGAGTATGAGTACATTTAAAAACTCCCCAGGTGATTCCAATATGCACTGGAGTTTGAGACCCATTAATACAGAAGAGATCATAGTGTCTCCAGAATCTATGGTAAGTTGATAGATTCTGGGATTTGAATATTACAGAGAGGAAAATAAGAAAAACATTCTGGGATAATGAAAACTGATGATAGAATATAAATGGAAATATAAATATTATAAATATGAATAACTGACACCTAGGCCTAAAATTTTTTATTGAGTGTTCCCTACACATCAGGCATTGGGACACAAAAATATATAGGACATAAACTTGGCCCTCAGGGAACTTAAGGTAATGGGGAAGAAAATATCTTTATAATGAAACATCAAATGCTAATACAGAGGTATTATGATGGCTTTCTGGAAGTGATGTTACCTTAACCGAATCTTAAAAGAAGAGGCAAAAGTTAAGTGAAGAAAAGTGAGGATAATAGCCTTTAGGCAAATGAGGCAATTCTTTATGAATAAAGAATTGCAGGCAAGAACAGCAAATTACATAGGTCGGGGGTGGAGTGGACTATATACATTTTACCCTTTATATAGTATAAACATATATATATATATATGTAAGAAAAGAAAATATATAAGAAAAATAAGATATATATAAGAAAAATATAAATTTATATATATAAGAAAATGATTATATATAAGATATAAGAAAAATAAAATAAGAAAAATTGCAGCAGAACAAAATAGCATTACAAGTTTAGCTTGGATTGTGTCTTTTAATATGTAAGACTTTAGAGTTATTTTTCTCTAAATAAGAATACATTTTTAATTATACTTATGAACAGTTTTTCTCCCCTTGGGTTTAGAAACATTTTCTTTCCCAGGATGCCAGTAAATCTTTATAAAACACTAACTACACACCCAGTATACTTGATCAGTGCCAAGGGACAATTAAGAGGAGAATAAAATGGAGTCTTTGACACCCAGGTTGCTGCCATTTATTGGGAGAGACAAGTTCAAATGACTCACCACCCATGTCCACAGTCAGGTTTACAGAAACCATGTGGAACTAAAAAAATTGAGAACCCATCAATGTCACCACTGTTAAGAGACATGAAATATTCATACTAATGAACTTAGCACATTTCAAATGAATTTCACATCTGAAAACCTAAAGTTAAATATAGTCTCTGTTATCTTCATGCCATGGAAAAATTATATATTCTATTTTTCACAAATGCAAGAGTCACTGAATCTTCTCTCAGGAAGATACAGAGAATAAGCAGAGTTACAATGCATTTTTACTTTCTGGTCTTTCACAAATATATCTGGCCAATTAGCCCCTAAGTTGACAGAATGCTATCGGCTGAGTGGTAAAGAATCCACCTGCCAATTCTGGAGACTCGGGTTTGATCCCTGGGTCAGGAAGATCCCCTGGAAAAGGCAATGGCAACCGACTCCAGTATTCCTGCCAGGGAAATCCCAAGGACAAAGAAACGTGGTGGGCCACAGTGCACAGAATCACAAGAAGAGTTTGACACAACTTGGCAGCGAAACAACATGTATCAAGAAGGCTTAATACTGAATCTCTCTGAAGTCCCTGTGGATTTTTAGGAGGCCTGAAGACACTGACTCAACTTTGATTTTTAAATGTAGCAACAGTTTAGGCCCAAAGTCCACTGCCTAAGAAGAGAGAACAGAGCTGCCCACACAGTATATTCCTATGGAGCTTAAGGGACATAATCAAAATGTATTTGCTTGATAAACAGAAATGGGACTATTCAGAAGAGATTCATGAAAGAAAGCACCACGCGGTTCCTCATCTCAGGGGCAGCTCCTCCGGCATGGTTCAGCCATGCACTCTCCCTACAGACAAGCACCGAAAGGGGGCAGCTGAAAGTAAAGCCTCAGCATCTCAAATGATGTACAAATCCTCCCAGGTTTCTGAACACAAGGATTCCCCTAGTACAATGTTTCCCCTAGAACAAAGAAATCCCTCTCCATCTCTAAGATACTGACCTCAGATGCGGCTTCAGCATTCTATTAATAAACTGAGCTGTTATCAGAAACGCAGACCAGAATTCAAGTAGCTGGTGGGCGTTTCATTTTGGCCTCTAAGGGCCCCAAAGTGAAACTGATGCTAAGAAAATAACTAAGTGAAAGTCTTATATTTTTGTGCTTAAAAATACATTTAAAATGCACTCAAAAAATACAAAAATCCTTTGTACCCAAACGTGTTTGAAGAGAAGAGGACTTTAGAGTGGTTTTCCTAGGGCTCATTTCTTTTCTTAATCATTATGCTTTCATTAAATTTTGCCTAGTTCAACAAGCAATATTCCCTAATGGCAGCAGTTATTGAACATGACATAGCTGGTTGTTGGTTGGATACTATATTAAATTATTTCCTAAAATAAGTATACTACTTTGGGATGAGTGAATTTTCCGGATAATTTACAAAAATGTATTTTAAAATGTAACTGCTCCTGATAGTAAACTATTTGAATTCTATTACTCCAATTAAAAGCCCAAGTAAACAAAGGTACAATAGAATGTGGCCACAGAGAAGGAAAAGCTTCATTTGGGGACTGGGAGAAGGTTTCACAGGAGAGGTAGCATTTGAATTAAGTTTGAGAGCATTAATAGGTGACTAACTTACCTGAGGGTTAAAAGAGAGGATCATTCTAGGATAAAGAAACAACTGAGTGTTTAAATGTAGCGATAGCTATTTGCTGCTCTGCTTGGGCAATGTCACTTTCTTTGGCTTATCAAATATGGTAGGCACTTGGATTCCATCCATTCATTCGTGGGTGAATGGATGAGGCTTCCTAAGTCTTTCTAACAAGAATATGGACTGCTGTCATGTTATACACGTTCTGGCTTTTGTTCTCTGTCTACACTGGAACTTGAGTGTTTTGAGAGCTGTGACTACAGTATCTTTCTGCGCTGGAATTCCTTCCTTAGAGAGAGAGACAGAGACAGAAAGAGAGCAGTTTGAATCTCCCATATGAGCAGTGGAACCCAGGACTAACAGCAGAGGTTTCCAAGTCCCATTTCCTTAGCAGCATTGTGACTTTCGGTAGATATTTAAGCAATTTAAGCCATGGTGTTCTCATACATAGTACAGGAATAATGGCAACCTCATCCTCATTGTACAGTGTTGTTATAACAATTAAATTAGATATCTAGGGAAAGTTTAGTAGCATGGTGCCAGGCAAATAGGAAGAATTCAGAACCACCAGTTATTTTTTATTCAGGACGACCACACTAAGCTATGTTCTTCCCAACAAACAGCAGGAGTAACAGAACACAGGATCTCCCAAGTAGACAGTGAATAGTTGACCCTTTTTCATTTATTTATATATTTAGTGTTTATCTGAGTAATCATACTATTTGACAGACAGTAAACACTTTACCAGTTAATCCTAAAGGAACTCAATCCTGAATATTCATTGGATATTGAAGCTGAAGCTCCAACACTTTCACCACTAGATGCAAAGGGCTGACTCATTAGAAAAGCCCTGATGTTGGGAAAGATTGAAGACAGGAGGAGAAGGGGATGACAGAGGGTGATATGGTTGGATGGCATCACTGACTCCATGGAGATGAGTTTGAGCAAGCTCTGGGAGTTGGTGATGGACAGGGAAGCCTGAGGTGCTGCAGTCCATGGGGTCGCAGAGAGTCAGAAGCGACTGAGCGACTGAACTGAACTGAAACATTTTACAAACATGGCATTTGTAAGAAAGAACCCTTGGGGTCATATGCAGAAATGAAACTCCAGAGTTTAAAAAAATTAGAACTTTCCCAATCATGCTCACACACGTTTCTTAACATTCATTTATTCACAAAGTCAGCAAATATTCATTGAGTGTTTCCTATGTGTCCAGCCCTGAGCAAAGTGCAGGGTAGATGATGATGAACCAAGCAGCCTTGACTCCTGACTTTCTGGAGATTATAGTCTAGAGAAGGATGAAAGCCACTTCAAAACTTCTGACGGGTTTTATAGTGGAAAAATTCAGCATGCCCCGGGAGTTCTGCAGTCTGGTCCATGACATCACCCCGCTTCATGGACCACAGGTTCCATGCCGCAGCTCCAGTTTCCAGAGGAGATGGATGCCCATGGCTGAGTTTACATCGCGGCTGCATTGTTCTTCCAGGGATGACACCTTTGAGGCAGGTGTGTGCTTCAGCAGCACCCGTGACTGAGGCAGGTGTATTCTTCACTGTTGCTTTAATATATTCATGAATGTGCTGGGGTTATTTTTATGCTGTGATTCTAGTGAGGGGGAAGGATTCCATGATTGGATGTTTAGACAAGTAGTTCTTTTTCTGCAGCTGGTTTTCGGCTGCCAGAAAATGGTGCATCTTAAAAAACATTCACAGACTACATCACCTCTGAATCCCCAAATATTTTGAGAACTCTAAAAATCACGTCCAACTCTCTCCATATTAATAGAAGATGACAAAGCAATAGGCAGTACACATCCCACAAATATATTCAGCTCTCTTTTACACGTAGCAATTTCCTGAACACTACTTCGAGGCCCCAAATACACAGCACACTAATAAATTAAAACCCCTTAGCTGGTTATCAGTTCATTGTTGAGACCACAGTGTATATTACTTTTTAATTCACCATTCTTTGCTGGTTTGTGGGGAAAGTATTATTTGTTCATGTTCCTCATTCAGTTTTTTATATAAAAAATTTAAGCACTTAACAGGGCTTCTACCCTCTTAGCAAAACTTCAAGTGTACTATATAGTACTATTACCTACAGGCACATTTTTTTAGTTATTTCCTCCACAGTCTTGTAATTTTCCTGCTCTCTCTTTTTTATATGAGAGATTAGAAGATGTTTAGCCATAAAGCAGGAGGGAGACAAAGGTGAAATTAAAATGCAAAGTTGCTGGTCAGTCCCTATTTGTGTCCACTTGTGTAGCCAGAGGAACATGATGCTTGGTCGGAGAAGCAGTGGACCAGGAGCCTGGAAACAAGATAAGTAGCCCCTTAATCTGGGGTGAGTCCCGTGAGTTCTCTGACTCAGGTTTGCTTATGGCAAAATGAGTGAGTCAAATCACAGAACTGCTAAGATAAAAATGAATGATTCATACCACTTCATATCCACTAGGATGCCTATAAAAAAAAAAAAACAGATGAAAACAAGTGTTGGCAGACAATGTAGAGAAATCAGAACTCATGTGCATTGCTGGTAGGAGTATAAGACTGTATGCTGCTGCTGCTGCTAAGTCACTTCAGTCATGTCCGACTCTGTGCGACCCCAGAGACGGCAGCCCACCAGGCTCCCCCGTCGCTGGGATTCTCCAGGCAAGAACACTGGAGTGGGTTGCCATTTCCTTCTCCAATGCGTGAAAGTGAAAAGTGAAAGAGAAGTCGCTTAGTCATTTCCGTCTCTTCGCGACCTCATGGTCTGCAGCCCACCAGGCTCCTCCATCCATGGGATTTTCCAGGCAAGAGTACTGGAGTGGGGTGCCATTGCCTTCTCCGATAAGACTGCAAACTTGCTATGAAAAAACAGTATGGTGTTTCCTCAAAAAATTAAAAATAGAATTATCATATGACCCAGCAAGTTCACTGCTGAGTACATACTTAAAAGAACTGAAGACAGGAACAAAGACAGTTGTACATATGTGATTATAGCAGCATTATGCCCAATAGCTAAAAGGTGGAAGCAACCCACTGTCCATCGACGGATGAATTGATGAACAAAAAGCGGTAAATGCATATATTAAAATATCATTCCGTCCTAAAAAGGAAGGAGATTGTGACAAATTTTGCAGCATGGCTAAATCTTGAAGATGTTTTGCTAAATGAAGTAAGCCAGTCATGAAAGGTACTTACATGAGGCACCTAGAGTTGTCAAATTCAGAGACAGAAAATTGAATGATGGCTGTTAGGGGCTGGGGCAAGCTGGGAACAGGGACTTATTGTTTAATTAGTGCAGAGTTATAGTTTTTCAATATGCAAAGTGTTCTGGAGATGAATGGGATGATGGTAGCACACTCTAGGATGTACTTAATGTCACTGAGTTGTACACTTAAAAAAGATTAAAATGGTACATTTTTTTTGTTATGGGCATTTTGCCACAATTTTTTTTTTTTTTTTAAATAAGTATACTTTACAACCACTGTGCTAGAGCCTGGGAATGCAATGATAAAAGTCTCAAAGAGGACTGTTTAACAAAGAGTGCTAAGTTAATAGACGTTCACAATAAAAGCTAAGCCTGTCCTGCTGTGGAAATATGTAAGAGGGGGATTACCAGAAACAGCAGAAAGCAGAAGAGAAACGGCTTTGGTAAGTCAGGGTGTGTTCAGTGCACTGGTGAAGACGTGCACAGGCCTTTGGATAGAGGGATAACCCACAAAAATGACACAAAAAACTCAATACCTATCCTGCTGAAATGTAAAGTGTGATGGATTTAACACTTTTCTTTCACATAAACAACTGTACCAGCATCATTCAATAAAATTTCCTTCCTTTACCGCCTGCTTTGTGATGCTACCTTTCAAAACTAAAATTTTTAATGTAAATTAAGTCAGCGTGAGGCCATTTACTCTGTTCCTACTGGCCTGTTTGTTAGATAAATATGTTGGTGTACCACTGTCTCGATTTTTATAGGTTTAAGGGATGCCTTAGTATATCTGGCTGCTGCTGCTGCTACTAAGTCGCTTCAGTCGTGTCTGACTGTGCGATCCCATAGACGGCAGCCCACTAGGCTCCTCTGTCCCTGGGATTCTCCAGGCAAGAATACTGGAGTGGGTTGCCATTTCATTCTCCAATGCGTGAAAGTGAAGTCGCTCAGTCGTGCCCGACTCTTAGCGACCCCATGGACCAGAGCCTACCAGGCTCCTCCATCCATGGGATTTTCCAGGCAAGAGTACTGGAGTGGGGTGCCATGGCAGGACAACATTATTTTCATTCCTTTCTTTTTATAATGTCCATACATTTCTTGCTTGCATTTTCCATAGGTTTTTGCTGCCCACCACAAAAGGAACCTCTAAACTGCATTTCCTAGCTTGTTTCTGATGATTATCAATTTTTGTATAAATACATTGTTTTGCTAGTTAAATGAAGTCTTTTGTTCAAATAACTTCTCAGTTGAATGTCTTGATTTTATCAGGTAAACAAATTATCTAAAACAATAATTTTTCCTCCCTTTTGGTAGCTGTTTCTATTTTGTAGTATACTGAATTGTCTAGACGAGTGCTCCTCAACCAGAGAGGACTTTCTTCCCAGGGAACATCTGACAGTTGTCTGGTGACATTTTTGGTTGTCTCACTGGGGGTTGTGTTACTAGTTTCTAGTGAGTAGAGGCTAGGGGTGCTGGTAAATCAGACTTTCCCTCCATTATTTTTATTTGCAGGGGAATACAGAACACTTTCACATTCTTTTGTGCTAGTCAAAAAGACTCTGACACCCCAGGAAGAGCAGCTTTCTTTTGTCAGAGGCTCCTTCTACCAGTAAATGTATCAACATGTGCTTAACTGCTCTCATCAACTGAAAAAAGTCAGATACATCTAAAGGAACACTTCCATCATGGAGTTACCTTCTAGAACAAGATATAACTGAAAATATCAAAATAGGTTCCTGCTTGCTTCACCTTTTAATGTGATCAGATTTGCTAGCAAAAATGCTCAGAAAAGGCAGCAAAGGAAAGCTGATTTTGCCAATATTGTTGGTTGCTAGGTAACATCCTTATTACACATATCTGTCTCCCGTTGGATTATACACTTTGACAATCTTGTAAATGGAAGTAAAAAAATTGTCCTCTCTACAATTAAGAGTCAGGATAAGAAAGGATATGTAAGCATTCAGAATGGTAACTCACTCAACATTACTCAAGCTAGCCCTTACAAGAGAATACACAATTCCATCTAAGACTTATATGAACTGACCAGTGTTCTCTTTATTATAGAGATATCAATACAGTCCCATCCCTGACCTTTTAGATACAATGACCCAAGGGGCTTGAAGACTAAAAACTACATTTTTCTATATCCTCCTGTTAGTAAGCTTTCATTTAGAGTCCATCAATGAGAGGTATTCATAAAGACTTGAAAAGGAGAAGATAAGAAGACTTTATTTTTCTTCCTTAGTGGCAAAGGTAGATTTATGGGTGGATGGCAATGTGAGCTTTTCAGAGGTTTCTCCCATGTTTCTAAAACCATTTCGGTGCTGCACATAGCTGAGAGTTTGCTTCCTGTCAAATTGGCACTTCCAGGTTTTATTCAAAATCAGAAGTAGTTCTCTCTGACCTTCACTCCCAGCCTTTTCCATAGGCTTTGTAGGCAGTCCTATCTTGTTCAAATACCTAGAGTGGTCTTTGTTTTCCTAAGCAAACCTCAGCCAGTACTCTGTAGTATCAGCTGACCAATGAGTATCCACAGGGAGACGTGTACCTACTTATGTCTGAAGAAATCAAATCATCTGTCTAAGAAAGACGGTAGCTTTTCACACATTTTTAAAGAAATTGTTTACGGCTAAAAATTACATAATTTCTACAGTGTTTTTTTGTCTTTTGTTTCAAGTGTATATAATGTTCAATATCTTCTCTTATGGGAATTAATCAATCTCTGACCCACATGTGGGTCCTCAAAAAAGAAATAATCTATCAACATAACCCTGAAGAAAAACAAAGATAAACTGATTCTATCTCAGGTGGGGATGTTAAAAATAAAGGGGGGGGGGGTATAAAAACAAAGGAATGACCATATGAATGGGATAGGATGACACAGCTTAAACTAATTACATCAAATTAATTTCCAGGTAGCGCACTTGATCCATAAGCCATTTGAGAAGTTCTGTGAATGATGAGTGCACGCTCGTTAGACTGCATCCTTCTCCCTTCCCCCATCCTGCTCTATTGAAGAATCCTCCAATGTCTATATTTAGAGCCAATCACTGAGGACATTGCCAAATAGCACAGACATGTAGAAAACCTCTTCTTTATGCTTAAGGTAAAAAAGAAGCTGCAAATTTCTGCAGGTGTAGCACATTCACCATCATAGTCATAAAAATGGGACTTCAGATTTGTGAGTCTTAAGTCAAAAGCTAGCAGACTTACCAGCCATATCTGAAATCAATTACAGGGAGAAAAAATTTACCATCCCATATCTTCAACACTTACAGGAAGACTGTTGACATAACCTGTTTTCACTTATGAAAAAGAGCACAAACCAGAGCTTGATGGTTTGCTAAAAAAAAGGGCAAATTCTCTGAGATACCAGAAGTAAGTTACACATAGTTCCATTAATTTTTTTCTCATGACCTTAGACTTGAAGCCAGTGTGAAATTTAGCTTTTTATAGTGCTATTACTTTCTGGCTATTGCTAACAGCATGATTATATTGGAAACATTTATTTAAACTGAATCTATTTATATGCAGTTATGTTACCACAGTTATATTGAAGGGAATGGGAAAAAAAAAAACTTTTACAGTCTAACTCACAGTGGAAATTTACTAAGACAAAATAATTTTATGATTGTATATGTGTGAATATATGAATATGTATCATTTTCTCAATAAACTTTGGCAGAACTATAGATTGGGAAGAAGAAATAAGCTGTTTTTGTGATCTTTTAAAGTTCTGAACATGAATTACATGTTTGGGAAGCTTTGCCTCCAAAACTTCCCAGAATTGCTTTATGAAGATTAACAAACTTATCTCAGGGAGGGGGAGGGGAGTATATATTTCCCCCATCAGGTGCTCCACCTGTTTACTAAACGTTTGTTTTAGGCAACTTATAGTTTTGGTTTAGGCAACTTATGGTTTTCTTGTGAACTTACTTCACTAGGATTTGAGGTTGGGTAATTTTCATAGTAATCTCCAAGTATAATCTTAGCTGCTAAACAGTCTCTCTCAAGCTAAAGAATTCTCTCCAAATGGCTTAAGGAGATCATCTGTGTACTTATTATGGTGAAATAATTTTGCTGTGTTTGTATAAGAGAGGATCATTTTATTTATTGAAGGAAATGACAGAATATAGGTTATTGCTTTGTACAGGACAGACTCAAACCCTTGGTTTATTGGTTATTAACTGTGGGGATCTCAGGCAAGCTGCTTAACCTATCCGAGCCTTAACTTGCTCATTGACTAAATGCAGATAAAAAATACACAGCTCATAGTATATGCTCAAGATAATACAGGATGATATGTGTAAGAGCCAAGAGGAAATACAATAATAAGCACTGGGCCTAGATAAAATGTTGGAACCTTAGCCCTGCTTGTATTATGTGTTTCTTCTCTGCACCTTTGAGACCTATTCTTTCCCAGGGATCCCTCTTAGACGGCTCAGTATTTCGACCACTCAGTGTTAGTTCTTGTCCTGCTTCTTAACTCCCTGAAATGAACTGTCTCCATAGCTCATCACACCTCAGGAAACCACTTTCATGCTTCTAAGGTACTAGCCACCAATCTGCTAAACTCAGTTTTGTCAAGTGCTCACAGCAAAAAGCAAAAGTATCCCCTTTTCTTCTTCACACGTGGATAAGTGATTCCCCAGAAAAAGTTTTCTCTTGGTTTTATAACTTGCGGGTGATTGGGAGGGGGCGTTGGAATCAAATCAAAACAGAAAATACTGGGGCACAGATATGGCCTTATGATAGCCCTCTAATCACGCAGCTTGCCTTGGCAACAATGAGCGAACCTTGGTTTCTTCATTTCTTTCCTGCTGTATCTCCCTTGGTAGGGATTAATGTGAAGAAAAATGGTGAAATGAACTTGTATTTCCTGTAGGAAATCAAGGACAGCATATAGCCATGTGTGAGTTTCTGCTTGTTTTAGAGGTAAAAGGATTGGGAATAAATGATTCGTGCTGCATCCCAGGAGCACTGTTGTATCAATTTGCTTCACACCAACATAATCATCAGTCACTGATCCACTACTTACTGTATGTCTGATATATTTCTGTTTTAAAAACATGAATTATCATACTCTTGTGAGTGACTATTAAAGAGTACTTGTTAAATACTTATTGTATTTCATTGGAAATTACTAATTAAAAAAAACACATTATCTACATTTAATCCTTAGAACAGCCTACTGATGCAGACACCATCTTTTTAGAGATGTAGAAACAGAGGTTCAGAGAAATTAAGCACATAGTATTAATAAGCAGCAGAGCTGAGATGTAAATCAGATTATGTTTGGCTTTTAGCCAAGGCTTTTCCCCTCTTCTCACTGCCTCTTACTGAGGGACCTTCCTAATTGAGGGCAGTAATGCTTAAGAAGTAAAAGGAAATCATTCAGAAGTCTATTAAAGTGCAAACAAGATTTGACTGTGGCATTGCATACTCTAAAAAATGGAACAGTATAGACATTAAAATCATTTTATGCAAAAATAAAATATGAAAGTATTATTTAAAACAATAGGTTAACTGTTGGGCAGAGTTCTCTTAGAATCCCTTCCGTTTGCAGTCATAATTTTATATAGTCCTTGTTATTGTTGTTGTTCAGTCACTCAATTGTGTCCAACTCTTTGCAACCCCATGGACTGCAGCATGCTAGGCCTCCCTGTCCCTTATCATCTCCCAGATTTTGCCCACGTTCACGTTCATTGCACCAGTGATGCCATCCAGCCATCTCATCTTCTGACTCCCTCTTCTCCTTCTGCCCTCAATCTTTTCCAGCTTCAGAGACTTTTCCAATGAGGCATTTGTTTGCATCAGATGACCAAAATACTGGAGCTTCAGCTTCAACATCAGTCCTTCCAGTGAATATTCAGGGTTGATCTCCCTTAAGATTGACAGGTTTGATACTCTTGCTGTCCAAGGGACTTTCAAGAGTCTTCTCCAGCACCACAGTTCAAATGCATCAATTTTCCGGCATTCTGCTTTCTTTACGGTCCAGCTCTCACAACCATACATGACACTGGGAAGACCATATAGTCCTTATATTAAGCTAAAAAGTTGTAGCAGAACTTCTGCCCACTGGTTTTAGAGCTACCTTGGGGGCTATGTAAATGATGACAGATCCTTAGGGTAGAAAACAGCTACAAGGTTTCCCTGAGATGTTGATCATTCAAGCTCATATTCTCTTTTTAGCTTGCAATGTCACATTGCTGCCAATCTACTTCTAAAACTAAAATCCATGCATCTCTTTCTTATCCAAATTGTTGTTAAATCAGGTTTTCTGAAATGTACAACTGACTTTTTCAAGCAGAGAAAAGTTGACATTTAATAAGTTAATTTTAGTTTATAAGTTTATTAAATGTTAACTTTTTAATCTGGGTCAATCATTTATAGTGAACTTATCTTGTCATATTTTGATCTCAGTCAGCATTATGGCAATTTACAGCTTTTCTGTGTAGGTCAAGACAATGGGGAAATGTGAATGAGACAAAGTCCTAAATTCAGGCCTTGTGACTCAGTACTAGAAAACCACTCTCCAAGCTGACTTTTAATTACTAGTTACCCTCAAAGGTATCCTCAGAATTGCATCATGCTTATTTCCCTCTTTGTTTAACTGACCATCACAAGGAATCTATCTGTCAGACGGTTCTGCTGAAATCAAGATATTTTCTCTAAGACATTTCCCTAATCCTTAAATCTGTTTAAAAAGAAAAGGTTTGACATGAGTCATTCCTGAAGAACTCACACCCAATTCCATTTCATGACATTTGAAATTAACTTACCATTTTTTAGCAGTATGTTGAATGAACTAGCTTTGATTCCTATCAAAAAATTACTGTAATTTTATCACTTCACAATTTACTAGCACATGAAAACACACAAATGACGGAAGCTGAGTTTGAATCTACATAGACATACACTCCGTAACAAATCTCAAGCTGAATCATACAATGAGTGTTCAAACACTGCCAGTATTTTGCTTTCATTGAGAAAATATGAAAAGGGTAGGTTTAGTGCTTCAGTGGGAACAATGCATTAATTATAGAGTGCTATTTCTAATACACATATGAGAAATAATATTACATGAGCAAGACTTAGTGCATAATTGTGCTGATCACCTATTTATTATTATTCCCTAGGAATCTAAAATGATTCCTGGAGTTTTATCAATTATCGTAGCAACGAGTTACAGTTGTACAGGACTTAGAGCTCATTATACAAGCAACATCTCATATGCTAAATAAGTTGATAACTTATTTAGGACTCTTTGGAGAAAGTGAAATTTAATGGAAAGAAGACAGGTTTTTTGGAGTCCGATGTGGATTTAAATCTTTGTTCTACTATTTATGAGGTGGATAACCTTGGAAAAACCATGAACCTCACATAAATGTATACATATAAGACCAAAAAAAAATCTACTATTACAAGATTTTTATGATGATTAAATTAAATGACAATGCACAGCATCCAGCAAAGATATGTGCTCATAACTATTGGGGTTTTTCTCCTTTTTCTTCCCCTTGGAGAATTCTCCCTTGGAGAATCTAGCTCCACATGCATTTTTGCATGCTTAACTTTAACTATGCTTATTACACTCAAAATACCCATTGTCTATGCTATTCAGAATTGCTGAATTTGTCAGAACTACCTGAGGTCATGAATCTAGCTCCATCCAGCATCTAGCTCCATCCATGAATCTAGTTCCATCCAGCAAAGATATGTTCTCATAACTATTGGGGTTTTTCTCCTTTTTCTTCCCCTTAGAGAATTCTCCCTTGGAGAATCTAGCTCCACATGCATTTTTGCATGCTTAACTTTAACTATGCTTATTACACTCAAAATACCCATTGTCTATGCTATTCAGAATTGCTGAATTTGTCAGAACTACCTGAGGTCATGAAAGAACATAGCCATTGAGAAAAGGATCCTTTCTATAAAGGATGTAATTATTATAAAGGGTGCTCCTTTTAACACAGCAAAACAATTACACTAAATAAAAGGAGTTTAGGAGACTTCAAAAAGACAAATTGTGATGAACAGTTCCAATCATGAACAGCAAAAAATCAGATCCAGCCTGAAACTTTTACACTTTCATTAAAGAGCCAGCTTAGTTTTTGAACAACCAAATTTAATGAAAGAATACTAAAAATGGCAGAAAGGACATGGTATAAGTAATGGAAGATGTTTTTACAGACAAATGTTATTTTGACCTATATTTAGATACGTGTTATACCAAAAATCAATGCTCAAAATAATTTCATTTGAATACAACACTAATGAAATGCAGTTAAAAATATTAAAATCCAAGGCTTAGAGGCTCAAAGGGGTTTTCTTGATGAGGAGGATATCAAATTCCCCAGGTTTTCAAGTAGGAGTTAGAATTCCAGGAGGATAAGTGACCCAGCTCCAAGACCACACATTTGATTTAGGAATAAATGTGGGAACAGTTTCAAAGCCATCTGATTTTTGAGTCCCCTCTTCCCACTGTTAGTGATTATCTGTCTGACCCTAATGTCAGGCATGGGTTTATCCCATGGGTCAGTCAACTGTACTGCTTCTGCCAATTCAACCAGGACAAGGAACTTCATCTTTCCATCATTTTCCACAGGAAATCCTATCACAGACAAAATGTCTTGATTTGTGTAAACTTTGCTGAAAGTTCAGGAGTCATAGGAAGGGGACAGGAGGAGGGAGCATTGGAAGGCCCGGTATTAGCAAAGAAAATTGGCATCTGGGTTAAAGAATGGCTGAATAAATAAAGAGCTCTGGAGATAGACAGAGATTTATCTCCCTGGAGCTCCGAATTTATATTTCAAAGGAGGCTAAAACTCTGAGCTATTTTATTTGTTTTGCCAAGGGTTATAAAAATTTAGCCTCATGCTTGCTTTCAGGGCAAAATTGGTACTACAGACATTAAATATATCAATCATGTATCTTCCCTAAGCTAAGAATACTTATTACTGATTATTACTGATAAGTCATGACTTCCCCATTGACCTCTTTCATTTTCATTCTCCTTTTTTAATGAGACAGCCACTATTTGTTAAGAATTTACTAGTCAGATTCAATACTAAGAGCTTTATATGCATTGCTATTGTTCAGATGATTAGTTGTGTCCAGCTCTTTGTGACCCCATGGACTGCAGCACAACAGGCTTCTAGCATCAGAACCCACATTTCTCCTGCTTTGCACTAAACTACATGATAGTGTTCCAGATAATACCCTGACTAATCAAATTCAGAAACTGCTAACATATTTCAAATGCCCTAATCTTAACAAAACAATTTTATCTATTATCACCTTAGGGAAATTTCTGTATCTTATATGTATGAAAACTATGTGTATGTATGTGTGAACATACCTACATTCTTATTCTTACTCAGAAATTTTCTAGTATGATGGGTGTCAAGGGCTTGGAGTCAAGTAGTTTGTTTCAAGAAAGGAACAAATGTCTTAATGCTAAATTTTTAGTCCAGGATGATAAGTTGGGTCCAAATTCCGAGACATATTTTATATGTGTTGCCAAGTGAAGAAGCCTTCAGGCTCTTTAGCCTTGCTAGTCACAGAGCAGCAGCACCTGCAGTGTTGTTACAAATGCAAAATGGTGGGCCAAACCCAGGCCTACGGAGTCAGCATCTGCATTTTTATAAGGTTCTGCAATGTATATTAAAACTTAAGAAGGGATTCTTTAGAACAGTCTTAAGGCTTTAAAGCTTTCCTTTTGGAACCCTCCTACACTGTTGGTGGGCATGTAAATTGGTACAGCCACTTGGAGAACCATCTCCCCCCAAAAAAGAAATGCAAAAAGGCAAAATGGTTATCTGAGGAGGCCTTACAAATTGCTGAGAAAAGAAGAGAAGCTAAAGGCAAAGGAGAAAAGGAAAGATATACCCATCCGAATGCAGAGTTCCAAAGAATAGCAAGGAGAGATAAGAAAGCCTTCCTTAGAGATCAATGCAAAGAAATAAAGGAAAACAATAGAATGGGAAAGACTAGAGATCTCTTCAAGAAAATTAGAGATACCGAGTTCCAGAAAAACATCTACTTCTACTTTATTGACCACACCAAAGCCTTTGACTATGTGGATCACAACAAACTGTGGAAAATTCTGAAAGAGATGGGAATACCATATCACCTTATCTGCCTCCTGAGAAATCTGCATGCAGGTCAAGAAGCAACAGTTAGAACTGGACATGGAACAACAGCCTGGTTCCAAATTGGGAAAGGAGTACGTCAAGGCTGTATATTGTCACCCTGCTTATTAAATGCATATCCAGAGTACATCATGTGAAATGCCTGGCTGGAAGAAGCACAAGCTGGAATCAAGATTGCTAGGAGAAATATCAATAACCTTAGATATGCAGATGACACCACCCTTATGGCAGAAAGTAAAAAGGAACTAAAAAGCCTCTTGATGAAAGTGAAAGAGGAGAGTGAAAAAGTTGGCTTAAAACTCAATATTCAGAAAACGAAGATCATGGCATCTGGTTCCATCCCTTCATGGCAAATAGATGGGGAAGCAATGGAAACAGTGAGAGACTTTATTTTAGGGGGCTCCAAAATCACTACAGACAGTGACTGCAGCCATGAAATTAAAAGAGACCTGCTCTTTGGAAGAAAAGCTATGACTAACCTAGACAGTTTATTAAAAAGCAGAGACATTACTTTGCCAGCAAAAGTCTGTCTAGTCAAAGCTGTGGTTTTTCTAGTAGTCATGTATGGATGAGAGAGTTGGACTATAAAGAAATCTGAGCACCAAAGAATTGATGCTTTTGAACTGTGGTGTTGGAGAAGACTCTTGAGAGTCCTTGTTTCTTGGACTGCAAGAAGATCAAACCAGTCTATCCTAAAGGAAATCAATCCTGAGTATCAATTGGAAGGCCTGACGCTGAAGCTGAAACTCCAATACTCTAGGCCACCTGATGCGAAAAACCGATTCATTTGAAAAGACCTTGATGCTGGGAAAGATTGAAGGTGGGAGGAGACGGGGACGGTAGAGGATGAGATGGTTGGATGGCATCACTAACTCGATGGACATGAGTTGGAGTAAGCTCCAGAAGTTGGTGATGGACAGGGAAGCTTGGCGTGCTGCAGTACACGGGGCTGCAAAGAGTCGGACATGACTAAGTGACTGAACTGAACTGATCTTGGAGAACAATATTGAGGTTCCTAAAAACTAAAAATAGGGTTACCATGCATGTGTGCAAGCTAAGTTGCTTAAGTTATGTCCGACTCTTCTTGACCCTATGGATTGTAGCCTGCCAGGCTCCTCCATCCATGGGATTCTCCAGGTAAGAATACTGGAGTGGGTTACCATGCCCTCCTCCAGGGAATCTTCCTGACTCAGGAATCAAACCCTTGTCTCTTATATCTCCTGCATTGGCAGGCAGGTTCTTTACCACTAGTGTCATCTGGGAAGCCCTAGAGTTGTCATATGATCTTGCAATCCCACTCCTAAGCATATATCCGAGAAAAACACAATCCAATGGGATTACACGTGTGCCAATGTTCCCTGCAGCACTGTTTACAACAGCCAGGACATGGAAGCAACCTAAATGTCCATCAACAGAGGAATGGATAAAGAGGTGGTACATACATACAAATGAATATTACTCAGCCATTAAAAAGAATGAAATAATGCCATTTGCAGCAACATGGATGGGCCTAGAGAATGTTACACTGAGTGAAGTGTCATATAGAGAAGAAGAAATATCAAATGATATCCCTGATATGTGGACTCTAAAAAGAAATAAACAAATGAACTTCGTTACAAAACAGAAAGAAACTCACAGACTTCAAAAATGAATTTATGGTTGCAGGGGGAAGGAATAATTAGGGCGTTTGGGAAGGTCATGTACACACTGCTATATTCAAAATGGATAACCAACAAGGACCTACTGTGTAGAACAGGGAACTCTGCTCAATGTTACATGCCAGTCTGGATGGGAGGAGGTTGGGGGGAGAATGGACACACGTATGCATGTATGTGTGCATATATATATATGTATATATATGGCTGAGTCTCCTTGGTGTTTACCTGAAACTACCACAACAGTGTTAATCAGCTATACTCCAATACAAAATAAAATGTTTAAAGTCTGAAAAAAAAATTAAGTAATATAGATTTAAAAAAAAATCAAGCTTTCCTTCTGAGTTCTGCTGATGAAAAGACCAAGTGTTTCCCCCATTCAGGTGGTATATCACTGAAGTGCCTTGAGACCCTGAGTCATTTGCTGTCTGCTGCTTATCCTGAAGTTTTCTACAAATCCCAAAATAAAGTAGGAGAAAGTGCTCAGACTGTGTGATGTGGCATGACTCTGCAAGAAATAGGGTGTTTAAACAGAATGAATCACAAGTGTGATTTATACTAAGAGGACAGGCTCATGAATACTAATTCAATACTGGAAGAAGAGATGTTTTCAGATGCATTGACTTTCCTCTAAATCAGATAAAAACCATTTGCTTTTAACATCAAAAGGTTTCTGATGTGATACTTCAGACAACAATCCTAGTTCATCTTATTTTTCTTGACAGGTTTTATTACTCCAATGGACTTAAATCACAGGTGATGACCAAAGAAGGGAATTGAAGAGAAGTTGCTGCTCCCTCCCTCTCTGAAAAAGAATATCCCCACTCTACCCCTCTTCCAACATACCTTTCCTGAAAACACCTATTCTCGAATCCTAGGATCTCAAAGCCACACTGTGATAATCTCTTGCACCTCTGGTTATATGAATGGTATAGTTTCATTTGTTTCCTGCATAGCTAATAAGAGGCAAAAAATGGAAAATTTGTAGGATCACAGAGCTTGAGGAAACCACAAAGATTCCTCCTATGTCCCTGTTCATGTTTTTTCATTTTCCTTTGAAGCCTATTGGTCTGGTCTTACATATTAAACTTTTGGGAGGACTCTTTCCAACTAGTTTAAAATTGGGAAATGAGTACATCAAGGCTGCATATTGTCACCTGCTTATTTAACTTATATGCAGAATACATGATGCGAAATGCCAGGCTGGATGAAGCACAAGCTAGAATCAAGATTGCCAGGAGAAATACCAATAACCTCAGATACACAGATGACATCACCCTTATGGCAGAAAGTGAAGACGAACTAAAGAGCCTCTTGATGAAAGCGAAAGAGGAGAGTGAAAAAGCTGACTTAAAACTCAATATTCAAAAAAAAAAAAAAAAAAAAAGATCATGGCATCTGGTCTCACCACTTCATGGCAAATATAAGGGGAAAAAGTGGAAGTAGTGACAGGTTTTCTTCTCTTGGGCTCCAAAATCACTGTGGATGGTGACTGCAGCCATGAAATCAAAAGACGCTTGCTCCTTGGAAGAAAAGCTATGACAAACCTAGACAGTGTATTAAAAGGCAGAGATATCACTTTGCCAACAAAGGTTCATATAGTCAAAGCTACGGTTTTTCCAATAGTCACATACAGATGTGAGCTCAGTTCAGTTTAGTCGCTCAGTTGTATCTGACTCATTGCAACCCCATGGACCACAGCACGCCAGGCCTCCCTGTCCATCACCAACTCCTGGAGCCTACTCAAACTCATATCCATTGAGTCGGTGATGCCATCCAATCATCTCATCCTCTGTCGTCCCCTTCTCCTCTCACCTTCAATCTTTCCCAACATCAGGGTCTTTTCAAAGGAGTCAGTTCTTCTCATCAGGTGGCCCGAGTATTGGAGTTTCAGCTTCAACATCAGTCCTTCCAAAGAATATTCAGGACTGCTTTCCTTCAGGATGGACTGGTTAGATCTAGCTGTCCAAGGGACACTCAAGAGTTTTCTCCAACACCACAGTTCAAAAGTATCAACTATTTGGTGCTCAGCTTTCTTTACAGTCCAACTCCCACATCCATACATGACTACTGGAAAAACCATAGCCTTGACAAGACGGACCTTTGTTGGCAAAGTAATGTCTCTGCTTTTTAATATGCTGTCTAGGTTGGTCTAACTTTTCTTCCAAGGAGCAAGCATCTTTTAATTTCAAGGCTGCAGTCACCATCTGCAGTGATTTTGGAGCCCAAAATAATAAAGTCTGTCACTGGTTCCATTGTTTCTCCATCTATTTGCTATGAAGTGATGGGACCAGATGTCATGATCTTGGTTTTCTGAATGTTAAGTTTTAAGCCAGCTTGAGTTTTGAACCATAAAGAAAACTGAGTGCCAAAGAATTGATGCTTTCCAATTGTGGTACTAGAGAAAAGTCTTGAGAGTCCCTTGGACTGCAATGAGATCAAACCAGTCAATCCTAAAGGAAATCAACCCTGAATATTCACCGGAAGGACTGAGGCTGAAGCTGAAGTTGCAATACTTTGGCCACCTGATGTGAAGAGCCAACTTATGGGAAAAGCCCCTGATGTTGGGAAAGTTTGAAGGCAAAAGGAGAAAGGGATGCAGAGGATGAGATGGTTAGATAGCATCATTGACTCAATGGACATGAATTTGAGCAAGGTCTGGGAGACTGTGGAGGGCAGAGGAACCAGGCAAGCTACAGTCCATGGGGTCACAAAAAGTGGAAGATGACTTAGCAACTGAAGAACAGCAATTTTTCTTTATCACTTTATTCACTCTTCTTAAGAAACTCCTCTATACTTACAGGCTGATTTGGAGTGACATCTTCATCCTAAACCTACCTCCTGAGCTCCAGAACCGCAGATCCAACTGCCTATCTCCCCAGGTACCTCAAAGCTCAATGGCCCCACCACTGAACCAATATCCCATTTTAGAAGTGACCCCTTAAGCATTTCCCATCTTGGTAAATGCCAAACTGGTACACCTAGACATTCAAATTAGAGACTTGATAGTTATCCCAGAAGCCTCACACAAATTGTCTTTTTTTTTTTTTCATTTTATCTACTGAACTCCTCACCCAATTGTTGCTTTTGTTGACTTCCTCAGATTTAGCTTTTCTCATGTACTTGCATTGTAGTTTCAGACTGCTTCCCTGGTAATGAATCTGCCTGAAATACAGGAAAACCCAGGTTCAATCCCTGAGTTGGGAAGATCCCGTGGAGAAGGAAATGGCAACCCACTCCAGTATTCTTGCCTGGAGAATCCCAAGGACAGAGGATACATTTCATGGAATTGCAAGGAGTCAGACATGACTGAGTGATTAACTCTTTCAACATTTCCCTCTTGTGAGGGAGCTTTTGAGTTTCACAGTTTCTCTCTTTCCAGTACGTTCACTCTCCTCCAGCCATTTCAACTCTAGCTCTACTTGCCCCCGAGATCTCCATTCCAGAACAAGATATGAGATTGGTGGCTCAGGTTGCATGCTGCCAGTGGGGGAAAAACAGATTCTGACTTCTGGGTCCAGTCTCCAAGCCTTTCTCTGCTTCTTCTGGCCTCTGAAGCTTATGCTAAGCCATAACCTGGGGTGGGCAGTAATCAGAGATTTTTTTCTTCCTTCTTTCATGGTTGGGAATCCCTTGTGTATGCTCGCTCAGTCGACAGGAGTGGGTTGCCATTTCCTCCTCCAGGGGATCTTCCCAACCCAGGGATCGTAGCCATGTATCCTGTGTCTCCTGCATCGGCAGGAAGATTCCTTACCACTGAGCCACCTGGGAGTCCCTGCTCAGGTGCTATATTTGAAGAAGTAAATGGGACTCTGTTCTCCTAGTGTGCATAGTATCTTTTTTGTTTTAAAGAAAAATTTCTATTTGAGAACAGTTTCTACATTTACCAAAAAATTGCTAAAATAGCACAGAGTTCTCATATACCCATATCCAGTTTCCCCTATTATTAACCTCTTATATTAATTAGTTACATTTGTTGTAATTAATGAACACATTACTATGAACTAAAGTCCATGCTTTATCCAGATTTCCTGACATTTTACCTAAAGTCCCTTTTCTGTTCCAGGATCCCATCCAGGACATGGCTCTACATTTAGGTGTCATGTCCTTTTAAGCTGTGCTTGACTGTGACAGCTCCTGGGGTTCTTCTAATCCCAGCCACCCTGCTAGAGTTGAGGTCTTGGCTGACCCTGATTATTTCTGGACCAGAATCCAAAGGCCCTTGTGTTCCATGCTCCTTTATTTCTATGTGTTTTTACTCCTTTTCTGGCCCATAGAGATATCTGCTTAGTTTAGTAAAGAAGACATATCTTAATTGGGAACTGTCAGCTACATTTGCTTCAAGCATTCAAAACTTGAAATCATAACCAATTGGAAAATCTTCCTCTTTTTCATTTCCAGCTGGTTGCCAATTCCTCTTCACTTATGTTCATCACCTCTCTGTAATTCTCTTTACATATTGCCTCTGCCTTAGATTAGGACCTTGTCATTCTCCATTAATATTATTTTGATACTTTACTTTTTATTTAACTTCTACTGTGCACTTACTCTGCACCAGGATCTATTAAGCAATTTGTATGCATTGTAAACCTTCTTAAAACTGAGCGGTACAATTTTCTTTTACTTCCCAAAAGAAAATTAGAAGTTCAGAGAGATTAAGTGACTTTTCCAAGGTCACAGAGCTACTTAGGATGGCTGTGTGGGTATCCAAAACTAGGTTGATGTAATCCCAGAGCCAAAGCTCTTAAACAGTACAGCATAATACCTAAAAAATTATTTTGTCTCTAGGCATATATGCTGTGCTTAATCACTCAGTCATGTCCGACCCTGTGTGACCCCATGGACTGTAGCCCACCAGGCTCTTCTGTCCATGGGGATTCTCCAGGCAAGAATACTGGAGTGGGTAGCCAACCCATTCTCCATATGATGCTCAAAACATTTCTCTATAAAGCAACTTTATCAAGGTACTCCAGAAGTGAAAGGCCTTTAACAACCCCCAAACTGTCACAATTAGTCCACATTCTGTAGTACACAGCACCCCTCTTTATCTGGCCTCTCATCTTTCTCAAGTCTCATCTCTAACTGCCAGTTGCCAACACTAGTCATCCATTTATTAAATGCATGAGTAAGCATTCTTAAAACTGCCCACTAAATTGAGATTTAGATAGGCTTACATTAGGGGAGAGGTGAAAAGTAAATCAGAGCATGGAGAGAGAATTACTATTTATATTCCACTTTTTCTAATTTTAATGCCTCCTTTTGGCTATCCTCATACCATCCCACTCACCCTATGTTTGTTTCCAAGAATGTTTCTCATATCACAAAAAAATCTGTAATTCCAGAGAATTATTTATTTAAAGCAGAAAGTGAAACTTTGTAGCCTTGAACAGCATACCAGATACCCTGTTCCTTTAAACATTATTCTGCTGTTTTGTTACATATTGACTCAATTGAAGTAATACTTGAAAAAGACCTCAAAGACACTAAAATTACCAAATTGAAAAGGAAATTGTTTTGAACTGGTCTATGAGACACTCAATAAATAGAGTTGCAAGGTTCAAGTCTCTGTGGGCACCTGTGATATTTCATCTCCAATATACTATTGAGGCTAATTTTTGTCTCTTTTGGCTCAGAGAAATGGGAGAGGAAATCAATGTCCTCTCTATCAGTGTATTAAAATTTAAGTAACAAAGTCCAAGGAGCCTTGAGTGAAAATCCTAGCAGACAAAAAACATTGTGATGCTGCCAGTAGGCAGGCACTGGTTAAAGTCTTGCCGATTCCTCTTTGCTGGACTATCCTCCACATACTTAATGTGTAATGTCTTACTATTTAACGTCCACAAGACAGGATGTGTTGGAAGACTTATGATTCCAACTCATGAAACAGGCTGACCAAATAAATGACCAACAGAATGGAGTTGAAGTGGAATGCTAACATGTGTTGGCCATGTTTAGGCAAACAGTATAGGCTTTCTGCTCTAGGGAACATCCATATAAATTGATAAAGACTTATTCAAAGAATATTTTGAAGGCATTTATTAACTTTCTTTTCTTTAAACATATATGGTTACATGAGATTAAATAATGTTTAACATTGTTTTCAAACCATCATATGAATTTCTCTTAGTAGGTATTTTTACCTACTAAAAAGCTATTAAACTAATTTGCTGAACATAATATTTTCTGCATTGTGAAATCATGTTTCCATTAAAAATTCACATAGCTTTTTACACACAGATTATACTGACACAAAGGCTTTTTATCTCATAGCTTGTCTAGATGATTCAATATCTGAATTAGTACAGTTTTAAAATAGCTCACTGAAAGCTCACTCGCATGTAGATGTGCACATGATTCACAGCGACTCTATTAGGAACGGTCACTGAAACATTTATAATTGGGTTATTCAAAGTAATTAACTGTAGTCAGCATCCTTTCAAAACCTCTGGCAGAAATAGGAAATAGAAGCATGTCCCTCAATTGTGCCTCACTTTTAACTATTTTCACATCCTTCGAAGTAATATTCTTTTGGGCAGAGTTGTGAATGAACATGGTCAAAATTTTATTGAGGAGTATGAATTTTTCTTTTTTTTAATGTGTAAAATGTCTTTAGATATGAAGTATGAAGAAAAGCCACATCTTAAAAAGATCACATGATAAGAATTGTTTCTTTAAATATATTTTTCATTGAGATATAGTTGACATAGGCATTTATTAGTTTCAAGTGTGTGACGTAACAAGGGGATATCAATAGTCCGACTTCTGAATGTTCGTAAGATCCTAGAAATGCTTTAAATTGATGATTTTTTAAAAATGGAAATACTGGGGAAAACTGAACATATCAATTCACTGTTTAAATTGCCATTATCGCTGTTCCTGAATATTTAAAATAAAGTAGATATTTCTTAATAATCTGTCATTTTTTTTCCCCTAGCCATGGTGAAATGGGAAAGTCCCTACAAGCATTGGTGGGTGTAAAGGGCACGTTTTGATGGCTGGGACTGCGAAGGACTTATTGTCATAGGAATTCAGCAAATTTCAAATAGGATCATGATTATTTCTCCACCACAAAATAATGTCCATTTTAATTATTCCATAATTTTAACCAATTTAGCTTTAATTAGGCTGCTTAGAAATCATTAAATGAATTGACAGGTAAAATTTGTTTTTACTAAGTTATAACTTATGCTGCAACTCAAACACTAAACCAACACTAGTAGCTCAGGGGAACCCCCGGGCATTGACATTTCTTAATCCACTGATCACCACCATAATTAAAGTGTGTTCCTTGATCCTGGGTTGATTACTTCTGACAGAGAACAATAATAAAATTAGGGGAAAGAGCATAAGACATATGTACAAAATTTGATGGAAACTTTGTAAACCAGAGTTGGCAAGCTTCCATAGCATGTTACGAACATTACCAATCTAGAGGGGGTATCAAACAAATGTCTTTTTCTTCTTTCTGAGTATACCTACTACTGCTTAGTAAACTTTAGTTAAAATTGTATAAACGTTTCGTTAAGAAATCTGATTTCTCTTGAAAGAAATAAAGTGTTCATATTTATTCTAGAGTGGAAAGTGAGTTTTCATCTGTGAGTTGTCTTAGGTTTCACGTTTTAAAGTGGACTTTAAATGGAAATTTAAAAATGACACTAAATAAAAACCCATTCAAATTCCCCTCTAGCACATACATACCCACAGACACAGATTCTCATATACTGGATAATCCCAAGGTCTGCTTATCCTATAAGTGAACAAAAAACTGAACTTGGATTTTCAGCTATCTTTAAATTCCACTATATTAGTAGAAAGGGCCCGCTCTATTGCAATGTGATACTTCTACATATGGGTATGTTTGTGCTTAGTCACTCAGACACGTCTGACTCTTTGCAACCTTTTGGACTATAGCCCACCAGACTCCTCTGTCAATGGGATTTTTCAGGCAAGAATACTGGAGTGGTTGCCATTTTCTTCTCCAGAGGATCTTCCTGACCCAGGGATCAAACCTGGGTCTCTGTGTCTCCTGCTTATTGCAGGCAGGTTCTTTACCTACTGACCATGGGGAAGCCCGCCTCTACATATGCACCAGTCTTTAAAATTTGTGAAAATCCCAGGTCCATTTAGGGAAGTCCAGATTCCATGTATAACAAGGAAGCTCAACAACAGAATAATTTTCCTTAAATAATCTTCTGACCCAGAAAATATAAGAAGTCATCAAAATATCAAAACAAACTTCAAAACAAAGTCATTTTTCTCAAGAACATAATTTAATTTGAACCCTCAGAGCAGTTATCCATTTTGTTTTTGTGCTTATAGATAGTGACCTGCATGACAAGTTGGTTCTTCTGATTAAATCAGAGAGACTTCCTGGTTTTACATGAAGAATCTTCTAGCTTGGAAAGAAGGTAGGTGCTGGTTCAGTGATGACCTAGTTTTATGCTGCAGAATGTATTGCCTCCAGCAAGAGTAGCTTTTTCCATTTTTTTCCCCCTCTGTCTCCCATTACAGTATTTTTCACTTTAGAGTTGATCTTTTTTATTCATATAATTAAAAAGTCTGGATTCAAAATGAGAGTCATATAAGTTATGTGATGATACTTTAAAATGCCTGGTGTATTGCAATTAAAAAGCAGTTAAATATGTCTTGCTTTCCCCTTTTTAGAATTTCCAAACCAGTTATTACTGCTTTAATTTTACCAACTACTCAGAAAAATTCCCAGGGAACCCCTAATTTAGTAGACATTCTTTTCGATATATAAGCAGCCTGGGGTTAGCAAGATACACATTTGTATTTAATTGTGCTTCATTAAGTTTGGAGGTTGAAAGTACTCTATTCTGAAGGCAGGGCAAAGGACAAGATCAGTGTATGTCAGACTTTTTCAATTCCATAGAAGAGTAATAGTTCAAAAGAATAGTTTAGGGATATTTCCTAACAATTTTGACAAGTGAGGAGGTTTAAAAATAACACATCTTATTAAAAATTTCTACAGAAGTAATACACATATTATGTCATCATTTCACAGACATAATGTTAAAGTATCATCCCTTTGGAGAAGGCAATGGCACCCCACTCCAGTACTCTTGCTTGGAAAATCCCATGGACAGAGGAGCCTGGTGGGCTGCGGTCCAAGGGGTCACAAAGAGTTGGACGTGACTGAGCGACTTCACTAACATAAGAAAGGAGTTAAGAAAAGAAAGACAGGGAAAGAGAGAAGGAGGGGAAGAAGGACAGAAAGAAGAAAGGATGAGTAAAAAGAAGGAAAAGATGGTCACTTTGGTCAAATACATGTAATTTCATGAAAAACTAGTATTTTTTTTTTTTTTTTAATGCATTTGTTTCACCATCAGTGGTATGGACTAGCCCTTGCAAAACCACTCACTGAGATCTCTGTCAATGCTCTAGTCTCATTTTGTTTTTGAGAAAAGAACCTGACCTGAAAACGTTTGGAAGATAAGCTGTTTACCATTAGTTATCAACCTACTTAGATTCTTTCCTTGGTTTTGCCACTATTTCCAGTGTGATTGTGAATAAATCTTCAACTTTCAGACACTTAGTTCCACAGAATGCTACCTAGTGGCCATAATAAGTATCCACTCATTAATGTTGAGTGGAATGTTATTAATATAAGCATTCACCCAATTCAACATGTATTTGTTAGTAACCTAAGACACAGACAATGCATATGCTAAAATGCTGTGGATTTATCCATGTGATCAAATTTGGGGAAGGGGTGGCCAAGTATGGGGGGAATTGGGGTGGAATTCTAACACTGTTGTAGGCAGAAGGAAATACTTCCATAAAGCCCATGACACATCATACAGAAGCATGGCTAGAGGGCAGGGCTGGGGTCTGAGACTAAGCTGGACAGCAAACGGGCACAGAATGAAAGGTCTATAGAGCAACAACCTTATCTGGTGGGGAATGAGAAACTGCCAGCTAAAAACCAAGAGATAAGCGAGCATATCCACAAGGATCAGGACTGGAGGCTGGCTTCATATATGCAGGAGGGAAGGGATCATGGCACCTCATTCAAGCCATATCTTTAATGCTCAACAACAATTCACTAATATTCATGGAGAACCTCCAAGGTCTAGGTACTTTATACAGACAACTTCATATACTCTTCACAACAGCCTTTTCGGGAAGCACCAGTTTTTATTTTCTTTTGTAAGTAAAGACACTGAGCTTTGAGTATCTTGTCCATGGTTTAAGGATCTTGTTCATGGTCACATAACTGGCAGGGGGAATGGGATTCCAACTTAGACATCACATTTCATAGGCCAAGTTCCTCACTGATCCACCCTGCCTTTGGGAGCAGAAGTAGGAACTCTGTAAGTACTATGGGATGCGTGACTATCCTTCTGCCTTCCTGCCATGGGTCAAAACCATTCAGGATCTCAGAGAGCTGATCTTAGCACTTTTCCAGGCAAGTTGATGCCTAAACCACTCTTAAGACATAACAGCTGTACTTCAGAAAACAAAACCCAAACTTCCCAGAACATGTGCTCAATTTGTTACACTCCCTTGATACTTCATTTTAATATTCTTTGCTACAACCTATTCTTTTCTTAGAAATGAAGAACATCTGGGCACCTCCTCTTTAAAACAATGCTGGGAAGCTTGAGAATCACTAAATTTCCCATCAATCGTTTTCTTCTTCATGCTGCAAATATCAATTCTTCATGCTACAAATATCAATCCCATTAGTCTTTTCATAAACTAATTCTATGCCAAGTGAAAAACAACTCTTTGAAATAAATCTATTATTATACATCAAATGCCCTGTAATTGAAACCAGCTTAATTGATTTCTCAGAACTGTATCATTTATTTGCTAGAATGTTTACAAAAATTGTATAAGATTTAAACACATTTTACCAAGTAACTTTTCTATTGCCTTCTTCCCTTAACCTGTTTTACTGTTCTTTAAAAACTTATCATTCTTTGACAATGTGTTAAATATCCCATTTATTTATGGCCTGTTTTTCCCAGTAGAATATAAGCACCTGAGCACTTGGACTTCATCTTATTTTCTCTTGTGTTACTGGCACTTCAAATAAGACCTGGTCTGTACTAGGCATTTAGTAAGTACTTATTCAATTAATAAGTGGATACGTTAACAAATGAAGGAACGTATTTTCATATATGGAAAATTCTGAGTTAAACACATGCACTAAATAAACCCTGAATTTGTTCCTCTGAATACAACTAGAAATTACTGTGTAAAGAATAGTGACTGGTTCATCACAGGTGGTATCCAACGAAGAGAAGGTGGTGCAGTGAGATTAATATAGAAAGGATAAAACGTAGAGACTAGGCATAAGGGCAAACAGGAGATTAAAAGGGGTGAGCAGACTGTTAGTTCCCTTGACAAGGTGAGGACCTGAACGTAAGTCTCAACTGAAAGAAGGTTCCAGAGGTATTCAGACACCTGTTGGCCAAGGAGTGCCCTACTGGCCCTGTTTGGAAACCCTGCAAAGCTAGGAACCTGGGAAGGCTAAACTCAGCCCTTTTCTGTCTTCTCCTTGAACTTGCAGAGAGCATTTAAATAGTGTAAGTAATTAAAAAAAGGGCTTTAAGTATAAGATATGACACCATTAAACTCCTAGAAGAGAACACAGGCACAACGTTCTCTAACATAAATAGCAGCAACGTTTTCTTAGGTTGGTCTCCCAAGGCAGAAGAAATAAGAGCAAAAATAAACAAATGGGACCTAATCAAAGTTATTAGCTTTTGCATAGCAAAGAAAACCATAAAACAAAAAGACTACCTAAGACACAGCAGAAAACATTCTGCTAACAATGCAACCAACTAGTGTTTAATTTGCAAAATATACAAACACCTCATACAGCTCAATATAAAAACAAAACCCAAACAAACTGACCAAAAAATGGAGACAAGGCCTACATAGACATTTCTCCAAAGAAGACATACAAATGGCCAACAGCCATATGAAAAGATGTTCAACATTGCTAATTATTAGAGAAATGCAAGTTAAAACTATAATGAGTTTTCACCTCATGACAGTCAAAGCAGCCATAATTAAAAGTTTACAAATTATAAATATTGGAGGGGGTATGGAAAAAAGGAACCATCCTACACTGTTGGTGGGAATGTAAATTGGGGCACCCATTATGGACAACGGTATGGAGGGTCTTTGAAAACTAAAAACAGAGTTAACATATGATCCAACAATCCCATTCTTGGCCACATATATGCAAAAGACAAAAACTCTAATTTGAAAAGATGCATGCACCGCAATGTTCAATGTAGTGTTATTTACAATATCCAAGACATGGAAGCTACCTAAATGTCCATCGATGCATGGATAAAGAAAATGTAGTATATGTATGTATATGTGTGTGTATGTATGTGTATATATACATATATATATATGGAATAAAGCCATAAAATGAATGAAATAATGTTATTTGCAACAACACGGATGACCTGGAGATTATCATACTAAGTGAAGTAGGAGAAAGATAAATATTATATAATATCACTTATATGTGGAATCTAAAAAAATGATAGAAATTAACTTATTTACAAAACAGAAACAGACTCACAGATATAGAAGACTGCTGCTGCTGCTAAGTCGCTTCAGCCTTGTCCGACTCTGTGCGACCGCATAGACGGCAGCCCACCAGGCTCCTTGGTCCCTGAGATTCTCCAGGCAAGAACACTGGAGTGGGTTGCCATTTCCTTCTACAATGCATTAAAGTGAAAAGTGAAAGTGAAGTCGTTCAGTTGTGTCTGACTCCTAGCGACCCCATGGACTGCAGCCTACCGGGCTCCTCTGTCCATGGGATTTTCCAGGCAAGAGTACTGGAGTGGGGTGCCATTGCCTTCTCCATAGAAGACTAACTGTTAAAAAAGCGGAAGAGACTTCCCTGGTGGCTCAGATGGTAAAGCATCTGCCTATAGTGTGGGAGCCCAGTTTGATCCCTGGTCGGGAAGATCCCCTGGAGAAGGAAATGGCAACCCACTCCAGTAGTCTTGCATGGAAAATCCCATGGATGGAGGAGCCTGCTAGGCTACAGTCCATGGGGTTGCAAAGAGTCAGACACGACTGAGTGACTTCACTTTCACCTTCACCAACGGGGAAAGGTTGGGGGAGGGATAAATTAGGAATTTGGGATTAACAGATACACACTACTATATCTAAAATAAACAACAAGGCCCTACTGTATAGCACAGGGAACTATATTCTACATCTTGTAATAAAGTATAAAAGAAAAGAACCCCCCCCAAAAAATGTATGTATAACTGAGTTGCTTTGCACAACAGAAACTATCACAACATTATAAATCAATTATGCTGCAATTTAAAAAAATTAAAATGAGGGCTTTGCTAACTCTAAACTTTTTATTTTCTAACAGATATCAAGGTTGTATGATCTTATTCACTGCTCCTCACAGCAGGGGTTCCAATCCTTCTCTAGTGCGCTGAGTTTTCAAAGCTCTTCCTTAAATTGAACTTTTAACAGATCTCCTCCCTCTTCCCCCAATGAGAAGGGCAAGGATCGTCACCTCCACCCCCCCCAGCACCCCTCTCTCACTCCTCTGTCCCATCCCTAAAGTTTATTGAGCACTTACTGTGTGCCTCACACTGAACTAAGTGCTGGGATTAGTGAAATTTATGGCATCCTTCCCTCCTCATAAGAAGTGACACTAGGTATGCAGACAGACAACACTAGAAGATAAGGAAGACAGGTAGGTGCCAGATGCAAGGCAGCTGATAAGCAAGGACAGTGGAGGGTGGTGAAGAGTGGCTGGATCTATGCAGTCAATAAAGAGCCCCTGTGTTTTTACAATCTGATGTGATTTGTCCATCTTTTGGATTCCACTGCACTTGGAGTGAACCTCTCCTGCCCTTCCTGCTCCTCTCTCATCTCCCCTCTGCACCCCACCCCTCACCATGGCACTGGGGGGCATCTGTCTTGTGTTCCACTCAATGACGTGCCTGCTTTAATCAGACACTCCCTCTCCCCAACTCCCCCCCCCCCCTCCCCGCCACCACACACACAGTAAACACCTTGAAAGCAGAGATCTCTGTTTTACTCTTTTTATTCTGAACAGCATCTGCTATCAGGCCTCCCACAGCAAGGTCTGATCGGAGATTAATCAGCATTTTGTGTCAATGAATGACTCTGATTACAGAGCATCTATTCAAGAGCTGTCGCACTTCCTAACTTTCAAGGGGAAAATCTCAGAATGGAAAGAAATGAGCACCTTTTACTAACAGTCACAGATGCTGGAATTTTGGCTTTAAGACTCTGAACCAAGGAACAAATATTACCTGGACCGTACAAGCTCAGCTTAGGGAGCGATGGGACACTTTGGGGTCCTGTGTGCTTAGCCTTCTTCTCTTCCTCTACGCCTACCTTACAGCTCTTTCAGAAGTCCTTGCATGTAGTTCTCTGGATTAAAGGTAGCAAGTACGTGGACTATGAAAAATGAGTCTATTATTTGATTTTATCTTCCATCTGGTTTTTTTTTTTTCCCTTCTTCTTTTTGGACACAGCACGAGGCTTGCGGGATCGTAGATCCCCGACCAGAAAGCAAATCTAGGACCTTGGCAGTGAAAGTTTGGACCCCTAACCACTGGACCACCAGGGAATTCCCTCATCTTCCATTTAAAAAAAAAATTTTTTTTTTAATTTTATTTTTTAACTTTACAATATTGTATTGGTTTTGCCATATATCGAAATGAATCCGCCACAGGTATACATGTGTTCCCCATCCTGAACCCTCCTCCCTCCTCCCTCCCCATACCATCCCTCTGGGTCATCCCAGTGCACCAGCCCCAAGCATCCAGTATCGTGCATCGAACCTGGACTGGCGACTCGTTTCATATATGATATTGTACATGTTTTTAAAGTAGGAATTATGTTTTTCAAGGCTATGCAGGTTCCTCATATAAACTGCCAAACTCAAATGGCTTTATTGAGCACGAACAAAAATTAGAGTAGGGAAGAATTCTATTCTTTTTTCATCTGTTTAGCCATTAGAGCTAGTCCACTAATTTAATGTTGTATTATTCTAGTTCTAATTAGCACTTTCGTTTAAAAATAATCATAGAATTTTAAGTATGTGAAGAACTTCAAATATCTAGCCCAGTTGTAGGTCACAGCTCCTTAACAGAACATGCAATCAATTTAGTGAGCTAAATTAAATGACTACATTAAATTTAAATGACTGCATTTAAGACATGAGAAAATAACAATTATAATGAATAGAAAGGAAATGTTTTCTGAAAATTTTTTTCAGCTGTGTTGTGGTTGAGTGTGCATGGGGTAAGTAGTGTAAAATGTGTTAGGCAAAATGCTAAAATAGTCCCCAATATTTCTTACCCCTCTCACCCTTCCTGTGATCCCCAGGCCTGTGATGGTGATGGACATCACTCCCATGATTAGCTTTCGTTGACTTTCAAACATGGAGATCATCTCTGTGGCCCTGACCTAACTACACAAGCCCTTTAAGGGCAGAAAGCTTTCTTGCAAGCCCCAGGAGAGAAAGTCAGAGATGCATCATGGGAAGTATCTGACACACAGTTACTGGCTTGAAGATGGAAAAGGCCACATGACACGCGAAGAGAGTAGCCTCTGAAAGCTAGGAGTGAAGCTTCAGCCGATCGCCAACAAGGGAAAGGGGACCTCGGTCCTACAAAGGAGAAGAATTGAATTCTGCCAACAAAAGGAATGAACTTGGAAGCATTCACTCCCTTTGTTGGAGGTCTATCCTTCCCTAGCTGGACCAATCTGCAGACAAGAACTCAGCCCAGCTAATACCTTGAGTTAAGCCTTGTAGATACACCCTGAGCAGAGAACCTAGGCATGCTATGTGGACTTCTGACCTATACAACTATGAACTAATAAATGGGTGTTGTTTTAAACAGCTAAGTTTATGGTAATTTGTTTCATTGCAATAGAAAATGTATACAGTATTTTACATGGTCAATTGTAAAATAAAGAATGCAAGAGAAAAAAAATACTCAGAAAGACCAATTTGCTATAAATCTATCACTGTACAGATGAGAAAGTTAAGGTCAAGTGTTGGTAAATAACTGTGCAAGACTGTACACTTAGTGACAGAAGCAGCACAGAGAAAGCTCTTTCTTTAGCCATAGTCCTGATACCGTGATTACAACTGTTTCAATCTAGCTAAAGACTCATATATCTCACATTGAAAGAGAAAAGCTTTTCCCCTACTTATTTCAAAACAACAAAATTTTATTACACTTCTTGTAAGATGAATTATTCTCCTACAAAAAGTAATGAATTTATGCTGTGCCATGTTTTGGTTGCTATAATAGGCTTAATATATTTCTGCTGCTGCTGCTAAGTCGCTTCAGTCGTGTCTGACTCTTTGTGACCCCATAGACGGCAGCCCACCAGGCTCCCCCGTCCCTGGAATTCTCCAGGCAAGAATTCTGGAGTGGGTTGCCATTTACTCCTCCAAATATTTCTGCTATTAAGAATAATTAAGGACCTGAATCTACTGCCTACATAAGGAGGCACTAATTTCTCTTTGTAGAGTTCTCTCAATAGGAAGTAGATCCATAAACAAGTTCATGAGGGATAAAAGCTGAGAGATCAAAAGAAATTTCTAGAAAAGCTACTGCAGCCACTCAGCCACTAAGGGACACTTAAATAATTCCAAAAAAGTTTTAGCTCTTTTTGAAAATGTCATTTATTTTTAATTGAAGTTCTTTTTTTAATTTAAAAATTCTCTGAATTATTGCTTGAATTTTCATAAATCATTTCATTGCTAAATTTAAATGTAGTAGTCAACTTAGCCACAAGAGGGTTTTTCCAGTTGTGTGAGTCATAAGTTGAGGCACTGAAAGCTATGTTTATTTGTTTTTTTTTTTTTAATTTATATTGGAGTATAGTTGCTTTACAATATCGTGTGAGTGTCTGCTGTACTGAAAAGTAAATTAGTTATACACATAATCCCCTCTTTAGTTTTCCTAGAGTTCCTAGAGTTGCCTAGTTTTTAGTTTTTCAGAGTTACCTGTTCTATATATTAGGTTCTCATTAGATATTTATTTTATACATATGTGTGTGTGTATGTGTGTGTGTGTGCATACTCAGTCGTATCCAACTCTTTGCGACCCCATGAACTGTAGCCCACCAGGCTCCTCTGTCCATGGAATTTCCCAGGCAAGAATACTGGGACGGGTTGCCATTTCTCCAGGGGATCTTCCGACCCAGGGATCAATCTCCCATCTCTTGTGTCTCCTGCACTGAGGCAAGTTCTTTATAAGCTGAGCCACCAGAAAAGTGCATTTTATACACCAGTTCAGTTCAGTCAGTCAGTTGTGTGTAACTCTTTGCGACCCCATTGACTGCAGCACACCAGGCTTCCCTGTCCATCACTAACTCCTGGAGCGTGCTCAAACTCAGGTCCATTGAGTCAGTGATGCCATTCAACCATCTCATCTTCTGTCATCTTCTTCTCCTGCCTTTGATTTTTCCCAGCGTCAGGGTCAGTTCTTCCCATCAGGTGGCCAATGTATTGGAGTTTCAGCTTCAACATCAGTCCTTCCAATGAACACTCAGGACTGATTTCCTTTAGGATGGACTGGTTGGATCTCCTTGCAGTCCAAGGGACTCTCAAGAGTCTTCTCCAACACCACAGTTCAAAAGCATCAATTCTTTGGTGCTCATCTTTCTTTACAGTCCAATTCTCAAATCCATACATGACTACTAGAAAAACCATAGCTTTGACTAGACAGACCTTTGTTGGCAAAGTAATGTCTCTGCTTTTTAATATGCTGTCTAGATTTATACATGGTAGAGTATATATGTCAATCGCAATCTCCCCATTCAATCATCCCTCCCTTCCCCACTTCGTAACCGTAAGTTTGCTCTCTACATCTATGTCTCTATTTCTCCTTTGCAAATAAGTTCACCTGTACCACTTATCTAGATTCCACATATAAGTGACATTATATAATACTGTTTTTGTCTTTCTGACCTACTTCTTTCTACATGACAGTCTCCAGGTCTCTCCATTTTTCTGGAAATGGCACTGTTTTATTCCTTTATGACTAAGCAATATTTCATTGTATATATGTACCATACTGAATAATATCTTTAAACAAAAGGGTATATTGGCCAGTGGATGGGTTAGTTGGCATGGTTAACTTAAGTGAAATTATCCAGGGATTGCAGTAAAAATATCACTCTACTGTATTTTCGATAGAAACTCTTTTGGCTCACCTCTTTGTTGAGGGAGTTGGTATCATTCTGAGTGACAGAGGCTAATGCTAAAATGTCACGAGAAGGTTAATTTCATTCACAGAGTCCGCTATCTCTGGCTCACAATTTTTTGTTTAATTCCTTTAAGGTTCTATCTCTCATCCATAAACAGAGACTATAGTACTTAACAAGACTTGTGAAGATCAACTGAGATTGAAGGAACTTAACTTATGCCTGGTATTGAGAATTACTCATAAATGGCAATTAAAATTGTTGTTGTTTATCACCAACACATTTACTAAGGGATACTAAATAGACTTGTTCTGCAAAATGATCTTTCAACACAGGTGATTTACATGGTTGCTAATATTTCAATCTTGAAAATGTCTCCAGGTCCAAATTAGTAGAAGGGTGATATCAAAAAAGGAAAGTTGATAATTCTTATGTCTATTTTAATATACAGACATGTCACTGACAGCAGTTATGAATAAAATTCTTGCAAATCCAATACTTAACCATTCACTAGTGGCAGGGCTATTTAAAATAACACAGTTCATCTTTCTGCAATTCAAACTTACGATTTAGACTTTTATTTTCCATGCTTAGCTCTTTATTTCCTTTGATCAAGCTGGTCAATTTTTTGCTCTCATGTTCTCATCTTTAAGGAATACTGAAGTTGTAAGATAAGTTTTGTTTTCTGAAGGAAAAATACTGTCATCCTAGCTAGTTAATAAATCAGAAAAGCAGCAGATGCTTGTGGACATGTTGAAAGACGGAAGGAGAGGACACTGGGAAATGGAGAGAGGCAGTTATGTAAATGCCGTGGGCTTTTGCAGCTGATTGCTTTTTAGAACTCTGCTATTACAAGTTTTACAAATGGAAATATGTTCCTGTCTACCCTCTCTCATATCAAGTCTCATTATAGGTGACCACTGACATCCTGAAAGACACCCATTAAAAAAGTAAGACACAAATAGCTTCATCTGGAAAGAGGAAACCTGAGAACAGATATAGGAAGAAGACATAATGGGAAGAGAAAGCATGGTTTTAGGCGCCAAATCCTGAATACAACTAGACATACATGGAGGCATCTCTTTAAGTGCGAAGGAAGTAATTTAACCCAAAGACAGAGTATAATGACTGCACAAAGTCACATAGAAAACTGGTGTGGGAATCCGAGTCGAAATCTGATATGATTACATTTCTAGATAGAGACACTAAAATATCTGAGAAAAATAATACAAACATCCCATGTTGGGAGCACAGGGGTATTGGATACCATGTAAAACATGAGCCCTTTAATGTAACTTTGGTAAAACCATTAAGCCAACAGCATCTACTGTAAGGGTTTTTGGTGATGATTAAATCTCTCCAAGAGATAATAAGCAACACCGCTGCATCCATCATCTTCTTGGGTAAATTCATCTCCCCCATGCATGACCTCTGCCATATATACGTCTAGCAACTTTTGTCTCAATTAGACCACACACACTGAAAATTGTTACTGAGAGGTAGAAATCAAGGTCAAAGACATGATAAGCAAACACTGGTACATAAAAGTGGGCAATACAACTTATTTGTATTATCTCAAACACTTTATTTAGGTGTTAAAGTTCAGAATTATAGGATATTATTCTACTTGAGAAAAAAGGGACACAATGTAGATAGGTTACTTATAATACTGAATATAATATGAATGCTATGTAAATAGTTCTGGGTGTACAGCAAATTTTGGATGGACATGAGTTTGAGCAAGCTCCGGGAGTTGGTGACGGACAGGGAAGCCTGGCGTGCTGCAGTCCATGGGGTTGCAAAGAGTCGGACATGACTGAGCAACTGAACTGAACTGAATGTGGACAGACCCTCTCCCTAGCCTACTATCTTATCATACAATGGGATCTGGACGTGATTCACTCTCTCCAATGTAATGTGCAAGGTGAAAACAGATCTACAACATTATTCGTCCTTCTTCAGAATGTAATAATTTTCTATTTTCTTAGTGGCTTTGTTAGTTACAGGCTGACATCAACCACCGCCTCAACAACCCGACAGAACAGGGTCAGCCACTTGAGAGCCTGGAGGGAGAATGAAAAGAACAAAAACCCAAAACCCACAGAGAAAACAGCACTGGCTAAAGACTGGCAAAAAATGAAAACATCAGCACATAAGCTTAAAACTTAGAAAATCACATATCTATATGTAAGTTACTTCTGTTAGGCAGGATATAGAAAGTCTTCAGGCCTACTCTCTTACTTAACTTTGCTGGAGGCTTATGGTATTTTTCCAACTCTGTGTTCAGGCTGTATGAGAAAATGTCCATGGAAACCACCAGAAATACAGTTGCCCCTTTGTATCTGCAAGTTCCACATCCACATATTCAGCCAAACAAGGATTGAAAATATTTGGGGAGAAAAATTCAGAAAGTTCCAAAAAAAAAAAAAAACTTGCAATTGTTTTACACCCAGAACGATTTACATAGCATTCATATTCTATTCGGAGAAGGCAATGGCAACCCACTCCAGTACTCTTGCCTGGAAAATCCCATGGACAGAGGAGCCTGGTAGGCTGTAGTCCCTGGGGTCAGGAAGAGTCGGACACTTACTAAGCGACTTCACTTTCACTTTTCACTTTCATGCACTGGAGAAGGAAATGGCAACCCACTCCAGTGTTCCTGCCTAGAGAATCCCAGGGACAGCAGAGCCTGGTGGGCTGCCATCTGTGGGGTCGCACAGAGTCGGACATGACTGAAGCGACTTAGCAGCAGCAGCAGCAGCAGCATATTATATTTGGTATTATAAGTAATCTCGAGATGATTTAAAGTATATGGGAGGATGTATGTAGGTTCTATGCAAATATTATGCTGGTTTATATAAAGGACTTGAGCATCCTCAGCTGTGGTGTTCTTTAGGGGTCCTGGGACCGATCCCCATGGATACTGAGCAACAGTTATATATATTATATAAACAAGGGGACATTAACCACAACCCCTCACATTCACGGTTCTGATTCAATAGACGTCATCTACTCATTTGCATAAATCATGGCACTCACCAATGGTGTAGAACCTCTTCAGCTCACTTCTTCGGGAAGGATGTTTCTGGGAATTTGCTGCGTTGTTCTGTTCTTCTTCAATGATGGGTGTCTTGGGTGCCGGGGGCTTACTGGCTTGTGGCATTTGCTTTCCTGCACCAGCCAAAGGGTTGAACCCTGGAGCAGTAATATCCACCGACTGGGACTTTTTCTTCAACCTACAGGTAGAGCATACCACATGTGATAACTCCTGACTCCAGAGAGAGACACATTTTTTTTTTTTCACATTTATCTCCATCATAATTTTTGTCAACAACTGAGTTACATTTGGCCTTGAAATAGAACAAGGTTTATTCAGAAATTACAGATCTTCCCTACAGTATTTTAAATCCTTCAAATATTTTTGAAACCAGTTGAGGGGAGGGGATCTTCTAATCAGAACATTTCATTAAAATACATTCAAATGTAAGGTGATAAAGGACTTTAACTGTTCGAATAGCAAACTAAAATCTGGTTTCAGACAAACACAATGCACTGAGGAATCGCTTGAAGTTTTGAGCAGAGTATTTTTTAATGTCACAGTAAAACATTAGTTAGAAACAAATAATTGCAACCCCCAGAAGAATAATGAAATGTTTATCTGTATAACTAGAGGCTGCCAGTGCTATTCTGTTTCATTGGTAACAGCATCTTAGCTGGAAAAATTACAGAGTTTATACTGTTTCTCCAGATACTCTTAATGACAGTAAGTATACTACTGCTCCTCCTAAACTTTAGAGAACGGACATAGGTCTAATAGGAAAAGCAAAAGCCCACGAGAGCATGAGAACATTTTTCTTGGTGTAAAAATAATTGGTAAGTGATATGCCTGAAATTCAAATACTTCAAGCTACACAACCTGATATTTGTAACGTAACTGAACCCTAAGCCCAGCATACCCGTGCTTGGTACTTTTGGAGGCTAATGTTAAGTGTCATTTTTCAAGCCTTAATTCCCTACAGAAAACTAGTTGACAGTTTTATCAGTTATGGTAATCACACCTGCACATTTGCAACTTCCTAAAAGTTTCATAAAATTTCACACCTCCAGGTTTTAGTCAAGCTTTTCCAGTGTATTAGCTTCACTTTCTTCCCCACTGGTCAGACCCTGCTCCTGCTTCTACACTTGGCTTACATGTGGCCTTCTCTTGGACACTTTCTATGACACAGACCTTGGTGGCCTGACACCATTCTGCATGGGAGGTTATTCATAATGAGCTCTCAACAAGTCTTTATTAAATTGAATTTATCAGAGAAAAATCTTTGTTAAAGGAATAGAATATGCCAATTATTAAAAGATTCTTTAATGAAAGCAGTGCTTATTCAAATTTAGTCATTTAATTATCACCTGTAGCATATCTGCTATATTTCAGTTCAGTTCAGTTCAGTTGCTCAGTCAAATCTGACTCTGCAACCCCATGGACTGCAGCACGCCAGGCTTCCCTGTCCATCACCAACACTCAGAGCTTACTCAGATTCATGTCCATGGAGTCGGTGATGCCATCCAACCATCTCATCCTCTGTTGCCCCCTTCTCGTCTTGTCCTCAATCTTTCCCAGCATTGGTGTCTTTTCAAATGAGTCAGTTCTTCGCATCAGACAGCAAAGTATTGGAGTTTCAGCTTCAGCATCAGTCCTTCCAACAAAAATTCAGGACTGATTTCCTTTAGGATGGACTGGTTTACATACTACCTATGTGATCTACTTAATATTCATGAAAATTGACTTGCTTTATGAAAATTGCCAACAAGTATATTAACAAGTGCTAGACAGCACTAGTCATGAGACATATAAATTAAGATCACTTCACACTCAAAACAGAACCACCAGACTGGCTAAAATGTCAAAGACGTGACATGAAGTGTAGTGATAAGGAGCAATTGGAATTCCGGGACATTGACAGTGGAGACCACTCTGGGCAAATTCCTGCCACAATCTTAGCTGAAGGCATGCATCTTTTGCGTCACTCATTATATTCTTAGTATTTATGCTACACAAATATAGACATATTCACCAAAAGGCCAATCAGGAATATTCATAGAAGCACTATTTATGAATACATAAATATCAAAAACAGCCCAAATGCCTACCAACAGTAGAAATGGGTAAATGGGTTGTGATAATACTTATAAAATGGAATTTTATACAGCTCCTGAAATGAAAGAACTACACCTGCTTGTAATGACACGGATGGGTCTCATAAAAATAACGTGAGCAAAAGGAGGCAGACAGAGAAAGGCTCATGCTATGGAATTCAGTTTATATGAAGTTCAGATAGAACTATCAAACTCTCTCTGCTATTAAAAGTGTGGATAGTGGGGAGTTATTACATTCACGGGCTTTTCAAGTGGTGCAGTGTGAAAGAATCCACCAGCGAATGCAGGAGGTACAAGAGACACAGGTTTGATCTCTGGATAGGGAAGATCACCTGGAGAAGGAAACGGCAACCCAGTCCAGTATTCTTGCCTGGAAAATCCCATGGACAGGAGAGCCTGGCCATGGGGTTGCAAAGAGTTGGACATGACTGAGCAACGGAGCACACACACATTACACGGACAGAGACAGGAATGGCTTTCTGGGACTCTGGGACTGTTCTGTTTCCTGATCTGGGTTCTGGATACCAGGATGTGTTTACTTTGTGAAAATCTCACATCTACGGTTTCTGCATCTTTTCTGAGTATACAGTACACTCCAATAGAGCTTCCACTGGAAATTGGCTAAATTTTTAACTTATTCATTTAAAATTAAGATTATATATAGTTACTGAATAGCTGCTTGCCCCAAAGCAGCAAGTAAAAAGAAACAGAATGAAAGTCTTGCCTCTAGCCTCCCAAAGAGGGCCAGAGTAGAGTGAATCTAAAGAAGAACCCTTTCCTCACTGGGTTGGCTGGACCTCGTCCCCCTGCTTTCCGTGAACTGAAAGGGGCTATTCATTCATTCCTTGAAAGGCTACTTTGCATCAGCTAATATTGAGGGGATCAGGAACACACAGCGAACACAAAGAGGCAAAATATCTGCCATCGTGGAATCCTCATTCTCATGGAGGAAGACAAGTAATAAGTAACAAAACAAACCGATATATAACAAATCAGGTGGTGAGAAATGCTGTGATTAAAACAGAGTAAAAGGGATAGCCAACAAAAGTGGCCAAGCATATTGTTACATAAAGGAGAGCCAATGGAGGGCTCTCAGACCATCAGACTTCTGAGAAGAGACATGAAGGGAGAAGCTGTGAGAAATTTGGGGAGAAGTATTTCAGCAAATGGGGAACTTGTTTTTCTGCATTAGAGGAACAAAGTGACTGCAGGAGAGAAGCAGGAGATGAGGTCAACAAGATGGGGTCAACAAGATGCCCTCCATCAACAAGATGGGGTGCAGGAGAAAGAGGACAGATTATATAGAGCTTCAAGGTCATTTAAGAATGAGGCCAGGAGAGGGTCGATCCAAGGAGGCAGGTCATGATGACTGTATATTAAAACACTTTGTTTGCTTTGCTGAAATCAGGTTGAAAGCTGTATCTCCAAATTAAGCAAGCTGCATGCAATGACCTTCAAGGAGTCAATACCAAAAATCACTTAGAGTACCACATACTTGAGCAAACAGGGGTTTACTTTGCACAGGATTATGTACTTATTAATGCCGTGGTCCTCCAACATCATCATTCTTGTCCGAGTCTGAAGTTTATGCACTGTAGCTGAAAGTTACAGTAGTACTGTGAGCAGCATTAGATTAATACGTTAAGAAACAAGGTGAAGGTCATCGAGGCAACAACTTGGATTTGTTCCAACATGGTTTTCCAGAGAAGCACAGTTAGGCACACAAAGATGTAGACTACACTAAAAATATATTAAACCCTAAAAACTCTAAGAAATCACCAATATTTGACCATTTTCACCTATAGAAATGTTAATTTTCTATAGTGCCTTTTACAAACTTTGTTTCGAGATCAAACAAGTTTCAGCATAAAGCAAGTTTTTTTTTGGGGGAGGGGTAGGGTGGGGAGAGACGGTACGAAGGAGTAGGACTTGAAAGGAAAGGTGCTACATTTTACTGAAAGAAATCCAACTGCTCTTTGCCTGTGTGCATGCTCTGTCACTCAGCTGTTTCCAATTCTTTGCAACCCCATGGACTATAGCCCGCCAGACTCCTCTGTCCATGAAATTTTCAAGGCAAGAATACTGGAACGGGTTGTCATTTCCTTCTCTAGGGGATCTTCCCAACACAGGTATCAAACCCACGTCTCCTGCATTAGCAGGCAGATTCTTTACCACTGAGTCACCCGGGAAGCCCAACTGCTCTTTAGTTCTCAGGAAAGATTCTTTTCAAAATGTAAATGTGACAAGTTTTATCTTCAGTCCACAGAGCAAACTATTTTATCACCAGAAACTGCTTACATTTTATGCTGGCCTGTTTTAGAACTGATCAGAGTTGCTAAATTTATGTCTCACACTGGAGGACATCAGCAATGAATCTTAAATATTTGATAAAGGGCTTGATACTTAATTAATGAAACTCTCCATCACTTCAAATACCTAAGTACTCTACAACTCCTTTTATAGCCCCTGGAATACGCAAAGGACAAAGGCAAGCAGTCTATATTTTCTGTATTTTCCCTCTTCTTTCTGCTCTTTCCCACCAGACACTCGTCCCAATAAAAACTTGAAGGTGACATGTTTCCACTGTTGTCGCTGGAGTCTGGAATGCTGCTAGCACATTTGTGGGCTTGCTTAAGGAAAGGCTTCTATTTGCATGATCTTAGAAAGGAGAACTGTGTGGGTAACCGAATTACTCCTTTAAGGATCCTAAAAATGACTACTGTGGTTGACAAGGAAACCTGCTAAATGCTACCTTCAATTTCCATATTTCATGAAAGGGGAAGTCTTTGTAAATTTTTAACAATGTTCTTAATTAAACGAGTTAAACAAATGTAAATATAGCATAATGGCCTACTTAGGTGTATGGGAGTAATAAATGAAACACTACAACTAGAGACAAAAAGATCTCTCAATAGATACCAAGAGGATCTTTGTTTAATGAGCCTTGCATTACCAAAGGAAAAATAACTGTCGACTTCTTAGAAGGGGGAAAGGAACTGAATAAAAAGAGGCGTTTCCCCCTTGGTAGGGCTTCAACGGGCAGACCCCCTTGTGTTTCATCATCTTTGCCTTTTCTTGTTCCTATGTTCTTGTGAACAAACAAGGATTATTCCTACTCCTCCAAACATGTATTCCAATGCCTTCTTTCATCGTGGTAACAAAGTGAGTGAGTGAAGTCACTCATTTGTGTCCGACTCTTTGTGACCTCATGGACTGTAGCCTACCATTCTCCTCTGTTCATAGGATTTTCCAGGCAAAAGTACTGGAGTGGGTTGACATTTCCTTTTCCAGAGGATCTTCCCAACCCAGGGATCAAACCCAGGTCTCCTGCACTGTAGGCAGATGCTTTACCATCTGAGCCAGCAGGCAAATCCTTATGGTAACAAGGTTGGACATTTTTCTGAGACTCAGTTTCTTCATCTATAAAATGGGACGGGTATACCTGTGGCAGATTCATTTCAATATTTGGCAAAACTAATACAATATTGTAAAGTTTAAAAATAAAATAAAAGTTAAAAAAAAACAAAAAACAGAACCAGAAAGGTTCTGAGGACTAAGTAAATATCCTATGGACAGTACCTAGCATAGCACCTGCATGGAATGCAAGTTCCAATATCTTTAAGGGGATATAATTTTGTTCAAACTTCTATGGATGCTGAGGAAATGATATCAGCTTCTGCACAATTTTTAAAAACTTTTTATTTTATACTGGAGTATAGCCATACATATACAGGTATCCATAGCTCTGTTGGTAAAGAATCTTCTTGCAGTGCAGGAGACCCGGGTTCAATCCCTGGGTCAGGAAGATCCCCTGGAAGAGGAAATGGCAACCACTCCAGTATTCTTGCCTGGAAAATCCCACAGACAGAAGAGCCTGGCAGGCTACAGTCCATGGGATCACGAAGAGTCAGACATGATTGAACACACACGCAGAAGGAAGGAACTTATGTTGACTTTAATAGAAACATAAGAAATCTTTCACTCATTTCAAGATAATGGAATAGAATTCATGAATATTTTGGCTAAGGGCTTAATGGACATCCTGGAGCCCAGAGCTTGTGCCAAAAGTGAGTGAATGGCTTTAAGCTGCTCATCACACAGGACTTCTCCCCAAGATGTGGGTCAATCCTCTATTTCAACAGCTTTCACCAAGGAGAAGCTTGCTCTAAGCTTCTTCATATCTGGCCCTTATTACCCTGATTTATTACCTGTCGTATTCTTCTGGTCTTACCTTTCCTTTCCATCTCACACTGAGGGATTTGCACCTTCCCATCATCTCCACTCTTCCATCATCTTCCCTTTAAGTCATAACCAAGCAGTACTTTTCATCTTTCTTTGTCTGTTATGCTTTTCATCTTTTAATAGTTTTGTTAACTTGGTTGAATACTGCATGATAGAACTCTACCTTAAGCCTGAACTAAACTCTGGTATGATTTATGTATGTAAGAAAAAATATTTTCATTTAACTTGGGTTCTTAACTGGAATTACTTCTCTCCCATCAAGTAGAATTTAAATTGTACCTTCATGATAATTAATCGGATATGTTCCTGAGCTCTGTAGCTATCTGAGAAAAAAATTAACCTCATATTATCATTTATTATATAGTATTAGGATGCCCATAGCAATAATAGAAACCATTGGGAAAACCTACTATAGTATAATGGGAATATTCCCTAGGTCATAGGAAAAGTTTGGTTGGGAGGCTAAAACTTAGGGAAGCTGGAATCCAATCAGGATATTTGGACTAAAAAGCCACACTTTAGAATTAGGAGATAGAGAAAAATTTCAGCTCTAACATTCACCAGCCATGTAACTTTGGACAAGAACTTTGACTGGGTCTCTATTTTCTTACTCATAATGGTGGTGTTCACACTATATGCCTACTTGACCCACGAGAGTTATTGTGAACAGAAAATGTGTTAATGTTAATGAAAGCACATTGTAAAACTCCACAGAACTCTGTAGTACACAGCAGTAGCTATACAAAATCACTCTTTTCCCAATTCACTTGGTCTATACTTAAGCAAACGTACATGTACACACACATACATGGATACATGTGAATGGCTGTGCCCAAAGACTCAAGGCTTGTAGTCCTTTCCAGTCATTTCCAACAAGACGACCATCTGTCATTTGCACAACTCATTACTGTTAGCAAAGCTGTCTCCTTGCTTCCTAAAAGAGCTAATGCAAGGATATTTTTTGAAGTAGTAAAGCTGCTGAGAATGCAGATTTTCCAAGTTGGATACTGTGTACTGCAAAAATGTCAAGTCACTGAAAAAGAGCTTTTGAGAGCAAATGCCTGAAGAATTTTCACACTGCAAAATTAAGGGCTTTTGTTACCCCTTGTACAGTTTGACTAAAAATCAGCAGCTAAGAACAAACCACAAAACCAGCAAAAAACAAGCAGATTCAGAAATCCAACAAGAAGAAATGACAGATTGGAAACCTATGCATTAAAACAAGAAAACAATCCCTTGGGGTATAGAGTATGCCGATTACAGCCTGCTCTGTTACAGCTGTAGCCAAACTATTTTTGTGCCCCTACAAACAAGGATTAAGACATAAAATATCATTAACACGGGATCACGAATTACACAATGTTCTTTTACAATTCAAAACCAATGCAAAAGTTTCAACAGAAGTACCCTTCAGGAGTGCAGATTGGCATTGGAACCATTAATGGGACAGCAAAACCAGATACCTTGCTATAATAAGATTTTTTTAGCCCTGTATTCATTCTAAGAGGTTGATCCTGTCCTATCTTGGAGATTCAGAGAACAAAAAATTCAAGAATTGAATCAAAGGTACAAAGATATGTAGAAATGGTTTGCTAGAAATTCTCTTATTAGATGCAACTGAATTCAAATCTGTGAAGAGCAAGGCCAGCTGTATACAATATCAACCAAATAGAAGCATACATGAATCCATTGCTATGATAACCTAAATTTATAACAAAAATAATAGAAATTAAATCCAAAACCAATCTGCCTCTACAGAGTTCAATAAACCCTAAAGTAAATGGTTAGCCTTTCTTATTGACCCTTCATGAAAAAGATATCCAAATCCTCGAAGTCTGCCAGGTGGTTTATTTATATCTTCATGCTTATACCAGCCCAGAGAAAAGAGGCTGGAGAGAAGCATTTTTCATCAGGACGCTTACCACCAGATCAACTGAATTCCTACATTCAGAGAAATTCCGTCTGTTCACCATTTCACTCCTAGGACTTAGCACGCGTTCATGGGTGCTTAGTCACTCCAGTCGTGTCTGACTCTGCGACCCCGTGGACTGCAGCCTGCCAGGCTCCTCTACCCATGGGATTCTCCAGGTAAGAATACTGGAGTGGGTTGCCAAGCCTTCCTCCAGGGGATCTTTTCAACCCAAGGATCAAACCCAAGTCTCTTAATATCTCCTGCCTTGGCAGGCAGGCTCTTTACTGCTAGCACCTGGGAAGCCCAGGACTTAGCATAATTCTTGGCATATAGAAAGCACTTCATAAATAAACTGTTAAATGAATGAGTGGTTTCATGATGGGAAAAAGCCACAAGAGATAATACAAAAATGCAAGCAACTTCAGGTATAAAGTCTATGAAAATAAGCTAAAAAAGTAACTAATTTTGGACAGTTTGGGGGCAGATGTAATAATCAATTTAGTACATCCCCACTCAATCATGGTAGCTTCAAAGCTTAGACAAAGGATATTATTCCACCTCCATTATCAGCAGTATAATAAATTGGAACATTTTTTTTTCACTAAATTTAGCCTTGTAATTTCTAAAAATACACTATGCAGTCTTGATAAATTGACATCCCTATGCAAAAATTTCAGTGGTGGCATGAAGAAGTGAAAAGATCAAGGACTCTGTAATCAAAAATTTGAGTTCAAGTTCAGGATCTACTGATTTTAAGTAATCTAATATTAAATACTTTTCTTGATTTGAAGTTCTACTTTATATTTTTGATCATTCATTAAGAATTTGCATATTATCTTTCTACTGCTGCTGCTGCTAAGTAATTTCAGTCGTGTCCGACTCTTTGCGACCCTATAGATGGCAGCCCACCAGGCTCGCCCATCCCTGGGATTCTCCAGGCAAGAACACTGGAGTGGGTTGCCGTTTCCTTCTCCAATGCATGAAAGTGAAAAGTGAAAGTGAAGTCACTCAGTCGTGTCCAACTCTTCACGACCCCATGGACTGCAGCCTACCAGGCTCCTCCGTCCACGGGATTTTCCAGGCAAGAGTAGTGGAGTGGGGTACCATTGCCTTCTCCTATCTTTCTACTACACAGTTTCAAAAAATTAAGTCAACAGTATTAATAGTAAAATTTTTATGAGCTTCCCCTTCCGTGTACTTTCCAATTATACCACTATATTGCAAGCATTCACTTTGAAATTACACAAATTTCCAATTTATTTCAGTTTTTGCCTTGGAACTTCAAAGCCTTTCAACTGGAAAATCCTGGAAGTAGAAACACATTATGCAAATCCAAAGATTAGGGTTTGAAGGATTTGGAAGTCAAATTCTTATAAATGTTGAACAGTCTTCTGTAATAATCCACAGAGACAGAATTTAATTTTATTACCTTTGATGAAATGATTTGTAATATGCTATTGCCACATCGAGTGCATTCTGTTTATTCATCTTAGGAAGAAGGAATCAGAATAAATAAGCACTATTTTAAGACTTCAGGCATCTATCCAACATTGCCGATTAAAGGAATCTATTTTTAACAGGATCTCCTATCACAAACTATCTGTATAATGCATATAGACTAGCTGATTAAAATGTAGTTTTGCCTATGCACAACATAAGGCAACTCCAAACTTAAATCAAGATAGATTCTGTAGGTAACAATGATCTGGGCCAAAACCCAACAGTTTGCAGTTAAAATGCCAAGGTAGAACAACAGTCTCCTGTGTTAATTTCCCAAAACGAATACATGATAAACAGAAAAAGAAGTTATAAAAATATAGGTCTCGTGTTTACATGTTAATTCAGAAGCTTGAGAAAAAAAATCACTCAATTCATTGTTTCTTTACCTCTTTAAACCAACCTGTCCTGTTAATGAATATTAAAAAATCTTTAAGTCATTCTACATATTTTCAAATAAAAATGTTGCTCGGTGGGTTTTACATGTAAGATTGCATATTGATTTTATTCTTGTGTGAAAAGAATTTTTTAACCTGCCCCCACGTAGATTCTAATTACCTAGCAAAATATAGTACACCATGTCCCCCTCAATTTGAGGATCACTGGGAAATCTGTTATAATTTTCTTCAATTCACATAATAGTGGTTTAACATACAATGGTTATGAAGTGTTTTCCCAACACAACAAAGTTGGATTTTAGACCTTCTTCAGATAAACATACCATAAATGTTTAGAATTACATTAAATAAGTCACTGGTGTCCTTCCCAGTAACAACTCTATAAACCTACATTTACCTTTCCCCATAATTTAAAAACATTTTCCTATTGTAGAAAAGGGTATGATCCTCCTCTTGTTAAAACTAATCTCTCCATGTGTTTTCTGAATCCAATTGCATCCTCTCTCCATAGCCAAGGTTTCAATGTAGTAACCATTCTCTTCCTTCCTGTAAATCCTGAATCAACTGACCAATAAGGACTGGAGTCAGGGGCCCATCACAAGCGGGCAGCCTGGAGCATCAGGAGCCCTGGTGAGGCTACCCCATGTTCAGCGAACATCAAGAGGATGCCGTGGGCTTCATGTCCCAAAGAGAGAAGGCAGAGGGGGTGGGGCCGGACCCCTGCAGTCCTTTCCAGGGTCTGAGAAGTCACTCTTCTTTCTCAGGAGAGGCAGAGATACAGAGAGCCCAAGGTCTCTTCTAAATCCTTCAGAAAAGAAGGAAGTCTATTTTACACGCACAAGAAGCGATGCAGGCAAGGCAGACAAGATTCCTCGTACATCGCTTTCTCAACTGCACTCCTAGGTTATCTGCTTCCACCCTGGTCATGAATCTCCCACCAGCATTCAACCAGGTGCTAACATCTCCCATCACTTCAAGAAGTCCTTTTCTTCCTTAGGCTACCATCCCATTTCTGGATTTCCTTTCTCTCTATTCATCACTGCAATCCTCCCCAATAGTGCCTCACACCCAGAGCTCTCACAAAACAATTCATTGTGGTTTTCAGTTATTTCACACAGTCAAATGTTACTTTCTTTTGGTTTTCATCACTCTTAGCCTTAGAATGGCAGGATGTTTGGTGGATATGCAAAGCACAAAAGGTAAGGTTGTGGACTCTGGATGGAGTTAGGGGCCTGGGTATAAAACCTGGCTCCTTATTATGGGATCTGCAGTGAAATTACTTAATCTCTCCACAGTTCATATGCATTTGTAAAATGAACTTAATAACTGTATTTGCCTTGAAGGATTATTAAAAGGGCAACTAAAATGCAGAGACATTACTTTGCCAACAAAGGTCTGTCTAGTCAAGGCTATGGTTTTTCCAGTAGTCATGTATGGATGTGAGAGTTGGACTATAAAGAAAGCTGAGCACTGAGGACATGATGCTTTTGAACTGTGGTGTTGGAGAAGACTCTTGAGAGTCCCTTGGACTGCAAGGAGATCCAACCAGTTCATACTAAAGGAGATCAGTCCTGGGCATTCCTTGAAAGGACTGATGTTGAAGCTGAAACTCCAATACTTTGGCCACCTGATGCGAAGAGCTGACTCATTTGAAAAGACCCTGATGCTGGGAAATATTGAGGGCAGGAGGAGAAGGGGATGACAGAGGATGAGATGGTTGGATGGTATCACCAACTCAATGGACATGGGTTTGGGTGGACTGTGGGAGTTGGTGATGGACAGGGAGGCCTGGTGTTTTGTGGTTCATGGGGTCGCAAAGAGTCAGACACGACTGAGTGACTGAACTGAATTTCATCCATATAAATATTCAATGTGATCTGTACTAGAACATCTAAGTATTCAACTTTTTTTTTAATAGTCCCTTTACATTGAAACATTTTAGCTTAGAGCCCCTGACACACAACACTTCTAAAATTCCTTTTTTCCACCATTACTTAAAAAGTTCCTTTTTTTCCCCCTCTCTTTCAACCTTAAGTTCTGGAATATCCAGGGGACTAAAAAGAACTGGGCCTCCCTCTGCTTTGCATTCACTATCTCCCTAAATATTCTCATCCATTCCCTTGGAAGAAAGATATCTATGCTGGAAACTCCCATATTTATACCTCCAGCCCACACTTTCTCCAGAACAGCAAACTTAAATATATAACTAGCTACTTGGCATTATCCATTACCTGTGGCACTTCTTAAACTCACCATGTCCCTAAACACATTCTTGATCCCTAAATTCACCCCGATCTCCCTTCCTCTCTTCTTCCATCAGCACATGGCACCAACACCTTCAGTTATTCAAGCCCGAAAACTGGAAGTTATATTTGTTTCCTTCCTTTTCAACAGTCGTCTCTAATTCTAATTCATCAACAAATTTTCTGTATTCTGCCTTCAAATTACACGTTAAGTCTCCCTACTTCTCTCCATCTTCACTACCACCTACCTCCATGGTCATCAGCCCTCTGGATCACTGCCACAGCCTCCATGTTGGTTCCTCTGTTAGACTTTCCTCTCTTCCCACCTATTCTTACAGCAGCCAAAACAAGCATGTTAGGCCTAAAGGAGACAAGCTGTTTTCTTGCTTTAAAGCACTGAATGGCTCCCCACTATGATCTGATGCATTTCTAAACTTTTTTCCATGGTCAATTAGGCCCTGCATGTCTCCATATTATAATTCATCTAGGGCTATTCTTCCTGCTCCTGTTCTGGTCTCACTGGTGTCCTTCAAGGTTCTTGAACACATCAAGCTCTTTCCGGTCTCAGGACCTTTGCACATGCTCCCCCTGCCCCTGACTGACTCAAATGCAGTTTGAATTGTTGGTTGCTTCTCATTTTTTAAGTCTCCTCAGAAAAGCCATCCCACATGATTCTAAATAGGCTGTCTCTTTTCTCCTGCCTTCCAGCCCCACTGAAGCTGCTCTCTGGTGTTCTGCCCACCTGCTCCTCATGGTATTTATCACCAAGTCTAATGATACACTTGTTCATGTGTCCATTCCTCCATTTTGTCTCTCTCACTTCACAGTTCACTCGGGTGGCCCTGGAAGCACATGTCCTTTATCCACCTACCATGTGCCTTGCACGGTAAGTGCATACCAAAAATATTTACTATACAAATAAATGAACTGGTGAATAAATGAATATATTATCCTTCTGTACAGACTCCAGACGTGAATTTACTCAGAAGACTTATAGGGCATGAGGTTACATTCACTCTCTCCAACTTCTTTCCTTTTCAGTTTGTCTCAGTCACAGTGTCCCAAATCTTTCTTAAGAAATTACAGTCACATCTCTTTGGTTACAAAACCACAATATTCATAGCAGTTATGTGAAAGGAGAGCTGTCTCCTGATCTATGAGCTGGGCTAATTTTGAAAGCTGAAAATTATGGTTGAATGCATCATCTAAGAAACAGGCTTGAGCTAGAAGATCCATTTAAACGTGTTGATAAACTGGCATTGTGCTAATGGGCATTTCACTCCTGTATTTTCCGGGTCTCATATTTTTGCAGCTGGTAAATTACATTAGGAGAAAAATCAAATGGAGATTGAATGCAGAGAAGCAAAGTATTACATATTAATGAGCCAGAAAAAAAGGGCAGTATAAAAAAACATATTCATATATATGTTAATTTCTAATTACATTAAGGACTGATAGAAATCCCTACATAACTCTATTTAAAATAGTATATTCAGTCAATCATCTTAAAGAATAAGAAATAAAATCTGATGATGGCAAAAAGTAGCAATCTATATTTAATTATAGATTAGAGAACCTTTAAAATCTGTAGGGAGACTGAGTTCAACCACATAATTTCACAGTGGCATTAATGGAACTAATATTTCTGGAACTCAGGCTGTATGTTAGGTAAATAGCCAATTATTGCCTTAAATTTGTCCACCATAAGCTACTTGAGGTCAGGAATTGCCTTATTCATATTTGGGCCACACTGCCCTGATGGGCACACAGCAGCCACCATTAAAATAAGGCTTGACTTCACCTAGGAATAAACTGAAGGACTGCTGCTGCTGCTGCTGCTGCTAAGTCGCCTCAGTCGTGTCCAAGTCTGTGCGACCCCATAGACAGCAGCCCACCAGGCTCCCCCGTCCCTGGGATTCTCCAGGCAAGAACACCGGAGTGGGTTGCCATTTCCTTCTCCAATGCATGAAAGTGAACAGTGAAAGGGAAGTCACTCAGTCGTGTCCGACTCTTTGCGACCCCATGGACTGCAGCCTACCAGGGGACTAGGTACATACAAATGCCCCAGGAAAGACTGCCTTTGTGTCTTCTTATGAACCCTTAGTTGCTTTCTATCACAAACCAGGTAATGGCAGTACAGTACTCTTCTGGGCTTCTTTTCAGACCAAATTCTCAACTAGATTCTGCCATAACTGGGAATAAACCTGACTTAACACACTTAAGGAGAAGGCGATGGCACCCCACTCCAGTACTCTTGCCTGGAAAATCCCATGGACGGAGGAGCCTGGTAGGCTGCAGTCCATGGGGTCGCTAAGAGTCGGACACGACTGAGCGACTTCACTTTCACTTTTCACTTTCATGCATTGGAGAAGGAAATGGCAACCCACTCCAGTGTTCTTGCCTGGAGAATCCCAGGGACGGCAGAGCCTGGTGGGCTTCTGTCTTTGGGGTCACACAGAGTTGGACACAACTGAAGCGACTTAGCAGCAGCAGCAGCAACACACTTAACCTGAACCTCATCATACTCATCTGTACCATGCTGGATATTACCCCTGTGATATTTGCCTAACATGTTTATATGTCTTTGTGTTCCCCAACATCTGCTGATTCCCATCTATGTTCAAGGCACAGTAGTAGATTTCAGGGATCTTACTTGCCAGCATCAATACGCTGCATTTTGTTAGGCATTTAAAGCCAACGTTTTATCTTATCAGCTGAGATATTTCATGGGTTCTTTGTAGTTCACTCTTTACTGGAGATCCCTCCTCTGCAGTTTCTTCTTTATGAGTGAATACAAATCGTCCCTCTGGGTCCTAACAGTTCCTATTCCAGGCTTCCATGTACACTATCATGTTATTTCTGCTGGGATTACGGCCCTCCCCCAGACAGCCCTCAGAGACAAGATCTAAGACTCTTTCAGGCCAGATCTCTGTCTCTGCTATGGCCACATCTTGCTGATAAGAAACAAACATTCCTTGCCCTGTAGATTTCAGCACATTCATGAGATGGCAGCTCTTTGTATCCCAGGGTCAGATTCTCCCTACTCTTCAAAATTCTCTTGGTTGAGTCAAAGTTGAACCCATTGTTTCCCCAAGTTCTCAGTGAAGCGCCCCATATAGATTTAAGGTGAGGTTGGGGGGTTGGATAGGACAAGATTCCCAGAACACTAGCAGCTCTGTCTAAAAACCCTGTTCTAATCTCCAAACAGTTATAATGATTGGTGGTGGGTGGTCAGCTGAGAGTCACAAAATCAGTCCTTGACCATCAGCTTATCAAATCTCAATTAGGTGATCTCATGTTTCATTTCAAAATGAGTAACAGGTGTCTTCTCAGATCCAGTTGAACTACAGATAATGTCTAATTTTAACTTCCTGCTACAGATGCAATACACCTTTATTAACCATTCTTAAGGTCATTGCTCTCTAAGAAAGGGTTGGAACCACCAAAGAAGGTAGTGATAGAATGGAACCATCCTTTAATTTCAGGAACATTTCTAGTTAAATATCATACACACACACACACACACACATTTAAATTGATTTTTAGAATATTCAGTGAAAGCTTAATGAGCCCAATGCACTACGCTAAGTACTAGGGATACAAGGATGAAAAAACAACCTGTTGCTTCCCTTCAGGACACAAAAGGGGATGGATTTATAAGACAAAATTATAGAAAACAACAAGAACTCTGGTTACAAGAGGGTAATCCCGCCTCCATTTTGGATTTACCTTTAAATTCTAATATTCATGTGAATTAATTTCACATGAAACAATGGAAACAGTGACAGACTTTATTTTCTTGAGCTCCAAAATCACTGCAGATGGTGACTGCATCCATGAAATTAAAAGATGTTTGCTCCTGGGAAGAAAAGCTATGACCAACCTAGACAGCATACTAAAAAGTAGAGACATTACTTTGCCAACAAAGGTACGTCTAGGCAAAGCTATGGTTTTTCCAGTAGTCATGTATGGATGTGAGAGTTGAATTATAAAGAAAGCTGAGTGCCGAAGAATTGATACTTTTGAACTGTCAGACTCTTAAGAGTCTCTTGGACTGCAAGGAGATCCAACCAGTCAGTCCTAAAGGAAATCAGTCACTGGAAGGACTGATGCTGAAGCTGAAACTCCAATACTTTGGCCACCTGATGCAAAGAACCTACTCACTGGAAAAGACCCTGATGCTGGGAAAGACTGAAGGCAGGAGGAGAAGGGGATGACAGAGGATGAGATGGTTGGATGGCATCAGCAATGTGATGGACATGAGTTTGAGTAGGCTCCAGGAGTTGGTGATGGACAGGGAAGTCTGGCTTCCTGCAGTCCACGGGGTCACAAGGAGTCAGACACAACTGAGCAACTGAGCTGAACTGATTACCAACATATTACAAAATAGAAAATATGTTAGACCAAAATGGCAAAATTAATCTCATTTCAGAATAAAGAGCAGAACTCTTAACTGAACAAACTTATCTTTACAAGAAATGGAGGGTATCATCATCTATGTTCTGATTTTTCCTTGGAGAGGTAAAAATCAAGCAGGCATGGACTGCCCACAAGCACTTGAAAACCACTGGACTAGATCATCTCAAATTCTACAGGCAATGAATTTCCTTTGCCAAGAACCCCTGTATTCAAACTGGTTCTACTCCTTCCTCTATGTTTTTATGCCCTACAGCAGGGGGACAAATTTTCCTACAATTTTCCAAGCCCTGAGTTCAGGGCCAGGTACGTAATTTGTGGTTCCCTGTGCAAAATGAAAACGCAAGGTTCCTCATTATAAAATGTATTAGGCGTTCAGGATAACAGCAGCAGAGCACACAGCCAAGTGCAGACAGGCCGAGGCCCTGGGCAGTTGCACGGGATGCACCTGCGTTAGGCTGCTCTGCCCGTGTTGTCTAACACAATCCCCTACACTGATTTCCCAAAGAAGAGCTTTAAAAATGACGCTTCAGCACCAAGCAATCATGTCTAAGGAAACACTTTTAGAATGACAGTCCAGCTTGATGAAGTCTTTCTTACTGGTCAGTAAATCCTATCTTGAAGGTCAGAGCTCAACTCTAAAGTATTGCGGATTATGAATTTAAATAGTGTCTTAAGCTCCTGGCAGTTAAAATGTTCTCAGCTTAAGTTGATCTTTGTGTCTATAGGTCACATTGGAGCTTAAGAATAATAATATTCCATGTGTACACAATCTGATGAAAACCTCCTGGATGGCTCAAAATAATCTCCATGTGGAAAAAAGGACACTGAGCGGCTCCAGCTGCGGGATGGGAAACAGCTGTGGGAAGGATGCTATCTGGCCTTTTTGCGCTTGAAGCAGAAGGTGTTTGGAGGGATCACATATTTATTCTGCAGAGACAGGCAGCATTTCAGAGCAAGGATGATTGGAAGAGTCCTGAGAATGTTCTGGCTGACCCACCATGATTCCCCACCCCCCCTTTAGATTTCACTACAGCCTCTTACTGCCTCTGCTCTTTCTTCACATTCAGTCCATTTTCCACACAAAGAGCAAAGTGCTGTTTAAAAAAACCGTAATTCAGATCAAGCCAGTCCTTCCAATAAAGCTTCTGAATAGATTTCAAACCACTTACCACAGCTTGCAGGACCCTTCACAACCTGGCCCCTGCCTGTTTCACTGGCCTTATCCCTATGCTCCTCTTCATTCTCTGTTGTGTTCACATGTTTTTCTGTTCCTGGAAATTCTATTAAGGCATTTGTATTATAAGCTCTCCCTGCTTGAAATGCACCTTCCCTAGAAATTCATATGTCTGGCTTCTTGTCATTCAGGTTTCAACTCAAAAGCCCCTTTTTACAGAAAGACCTTGATTGACCACCCATCCTGAAGTTGTCAGTTCTTTCCATCACCCGATTTTATCTGTATTTTCTTCAGACCATTTATCAGAGACATACTTTATTATGAGTCATCTGTGATTCCTAACCCCTTTATTAATGATGTGAGAACTGGAAGCTCACCTGCTTTGTTCACTGACAGATCTCTGATGCTTAGCACAAGATTTTAGATGGTAGAGCGATGGTGTCACATACACAAATACTTCATTCTGCATTAACTAAGAAGGAAACACTACACACTTTGGTTTGAAAATGACAGTGTACCTGCAGAGACTTTTAACTAGAAGGAAATGTTATGTGCTTTCCATCATTTAAAACTGACAGCTTCTCTGCAGAGATTTTTACATATGCAGGAAAAGACTGACATGTTAAATGTAGCACTTCCTGTATAGTACCTGCTGTGTTTTTCCTTGATGACTGTAGTTTTTATTTTTAAAGAAATTCTTTGGTAATTTCTCAGGAGCTCGATTAAGTAGTCTACACACGATGACAATTTGCACTCCCAAAATCCATAGAGCACTACAGCCGGCAGCTAGACATTAATGTTCATTGATGATTCCTGGGTCATTGGTTTTGTCAGAATAAGGAAAGTAAAGTTCAGTGACTACACTTTTAACATTCATTTCTCACTTCACAGGCAACAAAAATGCGGCATTATTATTCAGATTAAGATTTAAAATTGCAAGTCATTGCTGAGACAGTGATGAGAAGGTCAGTTTTAGGGGAAGAACAATTCTTTTTCTACCACATATTCTCCTGTTTAACCTTGAGGGTATCATTGGAGTCAGAACCCAAATATTGCTTTATCTCACTACATATATCAAACTAATTATATTTATACATTTCCTTTCTATACATCAGGAAATGTTGAATAAGATTATACTTGCTACTTAAGAATCAAGAAAGAAGAAGGAAAATTGTGAAACATGCTCATAATTCTTGTCATGCACTCAGTTGATTAAGGGCAGAGCAATTCTAGAGACAGTGATCAGTCCATAGTGTATTTTAATCTTTCCTACATAGTGGAAGCAAAATATTATACAGGTTTTGGAGAAACAACCCTCCAGGCATACAGAGTTGAATCTATTTTGTTACTTTACTGCTGACAACACAGAACAGAAAAAGCAAAATCATGCTACACAAAGGTTTGGGCCATCAAAGGTAAAGAAATTAAAATGAACATATTTCATATTAAATATGTAAGTTTTTTCCTTGACTTAGGATGACCCTTATGGACCAGACTTCAGTAGAGACAACTAAAACTAAGACTTTTCTTGAGAACAAGTATTAGCCCAAAGAAACAGTAGAAATTAACAAGCAGTTATTCTGGTAATTATATCCTGGGCAAAATTATTACATACTTTTACTTTATAATTATTATTACTTTTATATTATTATTACATACTTTTAATAATAATAATATTATTATTTCAGCTCAGTTCACTCAGTTGTGTCTGACTCTTTGCGACCCCATGAATCGCGGCACGCTACTTTTACTTTATTATTTCATACTTTTTATTTAAGTATTACATAAATACTAGATACTTTTAAAATATCTATTAACTCTTTAGCCAAAGAGGTAAAACCTGCATCAGCTGGTCTCTTGCCATAGAGGATGACGAGGTGCATGTGTGTGTGTGAGCACTCAACTGTCTCCAGCTATTTGTGATCCGTGGACTATAGCCTGCCAGACTTCTCTGTCCATGGAATTTTCCGGGCAAGAATACTGTAGAGTGTTGCCATTTGAACTAATGACAAATGAAACTGTCTTGGAAAAAATTCAACTCCAAGCATTTTTGAAAAACTTTTCCAAGTGACATATAATAATGAATCCCAAGTTGCATGTCTAATTTACACATACACCTTAAGATGCATGGAAATGGAATGGAAAACAGAGATGCAATCATGATTTAAGACAACAGTCAGAAAGTCTGACTCAATCTGCATTCCAATGCTTTATGTTGCGATTTAAAAGTTTCTGGATTTCATACAAAGATTTATTTGATTAACGCTAAAATATGTCAGCTGCAAACTGTCTCATGATGTTTGTTAGTAAGCAAAAATTTTATTATTTCTGCAGATAGTGTATTTCCCCCCATACTTTAAAAATTATGTCTGAAATATTCTCTTGATTGATTGATTTATAAGACAGAGAGTATGTTGGGCTATGTTTAAAGGAATGGTCCATGTGTGGATTTATATCTAGGCAGCAAATCTCAAAACCATATTTGAGAAAAATGTTTGCTAATAAATTTAAAATGTGATATTCATACACTTGCAAAATTTAATAAAAGTTGTATTTTATTATAACTTTATAAAATGGAATTCAGAGAAGACACTATATGCCAATTTTCAGGAGTCTCTGTAATAACTTTTGGTGGCTATTGCTTAAGGACAATTATTGGCTAATTTCTAGCAGGGAACTACAATGAGAAGACACAAGTCGTATGTACAAAAGTCAGAGATGAGTCAGGACATTTGAACTCAGTTAAAAGTATACTAACTAATCCTATAAATGTTTTTCTGGGCAATACAATACATTTTTTCCTAAGGAAAAAACAGGGCCACGATGTGCACAGACATTAAAATGTATACATTTCAAACTGAGATGAAACATTCTCATCAACATAGGTTAAATCTCATTCTCTGACATTCAATAAAGATAACCCCCACCTCAAAAAACTGTATTGTGACCATATAAATTCTTCTACAGAAACCTTTTCTCCTTGGGGGAGGGACTTAATCACCATCTGGTACATTACAATGCAACTGAAAAAATTAGGGATTACTAAATACAAATACTGCATTTTAATAGCAAATTTTGATCTTCATTGAATACACATTTATGGAGGCATAGTGGCTAAGATTCCAGTGATATTTCAAATGTCAAGAGTGTCAAGTAATAAAATCTTCACCAAATGAGCCAGGCTTTTTTTATAAGACTGTATTAGATCAACTTTTACTGTGATTACTTCCTCATCATTATATAGCAAATACCTCCTCTTTGAGATAAACACGGGGTAAGCCTAGAACATTGTAGAAAAATGCCCACTGAATGTAAGGTTTTATAACAGATGAAAAAGAATTACCTGTCACAAAGAAATGATTAAGTACCACTTACTCATTGCTCCATTGACTGAGTCCCAATATGAATTTAGAAAGATTACAGGTCTAAGATTTTCTAAGTCAATATGTCAATTTAATCAGTGCTGAAGTATCCAAGGAGTTGAGTTTACCATCATCAAAAGCATTTAAGTAATCACCCTTTTAAACACTCTGCATTAATGCAGTTTACACAGAAAACTGCTCTGGTGGATATGAAGCTTACTCTACAATCTCAGGTGTGTCAGAAATATCATTTTTCCTTAAACCCACTTAAATCTAACATCAAACACCCTACAGCAGGAAGTTCAATCTCAGTCACTCTTGTATATTCCTCCCTTGTCCAGAGTTGTGCCAAAAGCCCCAGGATCTTAAGCATTACCAAAATAAAGTAAGTGTCCCCTCCCTTGCCCGCCCCAATCACTGGTTTGTTACAGAATTTGTGGTCACGCTGGCCCACATTGGTCCACCCACTGTCCCAGATCACATGGCTGTGATTTTGCTTTTTCTGTGCTTGCCTCAAACATGGGAGTCATTGGAGTGGTGGTGCAAGTCTCCCCAGGGGTGTCAGTGGGTCATCCTCTCTGAGATCCCACTGTCTGTTGATAATGTGTTTGTCATCACTAGCTCCCTGACTTTTAGGAGCTTCCTGTCCCCCAGCCATGGGGTAGAGCCTCGTGGTTAGTTCTGGCCAACTAGTGGTTAGTGGAAGTGATATGTGTCAATTTGGCCCCATGAATTGCCAGTGTGAGAGCCTCCATTTTTCTCTCTCCTCTGTCACAGTACTAGTAACGTTGCAGATGGCGGCTGTTCTGTCAATCAGGATCCCAGGTGAGCAGACATGGAGTAGAATGAGCCCATCCTAACCACCATGGAAATTAATCTTGATGGAAAACCAGAAACATGCTGTTTCATACTACTGAGATTTGGGGCTAGTTTGCTGCTGCAGTATAATTTAGTCTGCTGCTGCTGCTGCTAAGTCACTTCAGTCGTGTCCAACTCTGTGTGACCCCATAGACGGCAGCCCACCAGGCTCCCCCATCCCTGGGATTCTCCAGGCAAGAACACTGGAGTGGGTTGCCATTTCCTTCTCCAATGCATGAAAGTGAAAAGTGAAAGTGAAGTCACTCAGTCGTGTCCGACCCTCAGCGACCCCATGGACTGCAGCCTTCCAGGCTCCTCCATCCATGGGATTTTCCAGGCAAGAGTACTGGAGTGGGGTGCCAGTGCTTCTTAACTTGGGCATGCATCAGAATCGCCTGGAAGGTTTGTAAAAACACAGATTGCTTGACCCTGTTCCCAGGGTTTCTACTCAGCAGGACCAGGTAAGACCTGAGAATTTCTGGTCCTAACATGTTCCCAGGTGATGCCGATGCTGCTGGTTCAGGAACAAGACACTGAGAACTGCTGATCTGGACTCTCCTGACTGACATGGGCTGCTGGGGAGTGATGCTCAGTCATTCCTGGGAACCCGAGGCCCACACCATAGACTTGGCAGAGAGAATGAATATATTAAATATCTTTATTTTCATTAACCTCTAAGTGAACATTTGCAATTTCCCTCTATTACAAATGTATGCAATAAAGCACAATAGCATTAGCAGTACCTGTAAGCTCATCATGAATAAAAAGTAGAGATATTTTTATATCACTTCATAACTAAGTATCCATGCTCAACACTATATCAAAATCAAGATAATTACCAGTTATGTTTCCAGAACTTACTGTTTTTGAAGTGAAAGTCACTCAGTCTTGTCCGACTCTTTGTGACCCTATGCACTATACAGTCCATGGGATTTTCCAGGCCAAAATACTGAAGTGGGTAGCCTTTCCCTTCTCCAGGGGATCCTCCCAACCCAGCGATCGAACCCAGATCTCCCACATTACAGTCAGAGCCTTTACCAGCTGAGCCTCCTGGGAAGCCCAATGCTTAATAAATAAATACATATTATTATGGATGCGTTAGTTGCTTAGTCATGTCTGACTCTTTGCGACCCCATGAACTGTAGCCCACCAGGCTCCTCTGTCCATGGGGTTCTCTAGTCACGAATACTGGAGTGGGTTGTTACTCCCTCCTCCAGGGGATCTTCCCTACCTAAGGATCAAAGTCAGGTCTCCCACACTGCAGGCAGATTCTTTACCATCTGAGCTACCAAGGAAGCCCATATATTACTATATCTCAATCTTAAAAAGTGTTTTGATAAGTGAATTTCAATATAATAGGCTTGGTTTATAATTCTCACCAAACTACTGAAGGGGACCATGGAAAAATGAATAATACCTACAGCAACATCTCAGCTTAGACTGAATTCTTTTGTCTTGGGAAAAATTCTTCTTCCTTTAACTGCCCTCAAAAGAACTCTTCTTTCTTCTACTTTACACAGCATAATCTTTTCAAGTTTAAAATTCTAAAAAAGATGGAAAAGACTTTCAGCAACTTTTGCTTTTGCACTGCACAATTCTCTATGATAGGGAAACTAGGGAGCTGGATAATAGTATGGAAATTGGGGGGAGGCTTCCAGGGGAATAAACCTTAAGATAAAATCTCTAATAATTATCCTATCACATTCTATCTAAATGAATTACCTTCCTCTCCTTCTCTTTCTATATTTATAAAAGTGTTTTTCTTCATTTAAAACTAGTGCAAGTTCTCTCTCTTTTCTGAAACTTTCAATAGTTGCCTGATTTCAAGAAGTTTTAGTGTAGCTCTCCATAATACGAATTTAACATGTATTATTATATATTTACAACTTGAGCTTGATAATAGATTTATCCAAATGTTGCTCTGAGGATAATATAGACCATATCTATATATATTACCATTACCTGTATTCATTTAGTCACTTACAGAATCACAGATATTGAGTAATAGTGTGCAATGAAACTGGCTTTCTGCTGCAGCTTATCACTGTGAATAGCCACACATATCGGGCACTATTCTAGGCACCAGGAATAACGTGATGATCAAGGTGGACACGTTCTGTGTTCTCACAGAACTTTAATTCTATTGGGGAACATAAGTAATAAGTAAAATTGTTAAAGAAGAGGAAACACCCAAAAGTATTAGAAAATTGAAAGAGGAATGGGACACCACACAGTGCTTCTAGAACTTGAACGTGCATAAGATTTGCACATTTCCTGGACCAGCAGCACTGGTGTTACCTGGGAGCACAGAAAAGCAGTCTCAAGGCCCATCCTAGGCAGAGTGAACCAGACTTGACATCTTAATAAGACTACACACACTACATGTGTGTGTCTGTTAAGGGCTGAGAAGCACTGTCATGTGACCGCATCTCAGCACACAGTAGGTGCTCATTATTCATACACTAGTGACAATGAATATTCATTAAATTAACTGGCACACTGTAGTTTCTGGCTGATAAATCAGGATACTGATTAAAGGGGAAGGGGATTATGGTTTAAATATTTCAAGTATTTCAAGAAAATACTTGAAAATACTTCAGTATTTCAAGACAATTATTTTTAGGGCAGAAAGGTCATCAAACACAATGTTTTTTTTTCCCATGGGGAAAAGTCATTGTTTTTAGTGAGACCAAGAACAATTTATTCAGCTTGAAGTTTCCCTAACTGCTGGGCAGGGGCGGGAGAAAAGCAGGAGGGAGGCAGTAATAAAATCCTAACACTGTAAAAATCTGATGCTTCAGAACCCTCAGCTTCTAGATGGCCTCTGAATACCTAGTAGGCAAAAGGCTGTAGAATGAGGCAGATGGGGAAGGGTCCTCTGCTCATGCTATTTATGAACCATGATCTGCAGTAAGTCCCTTATTTCTGCCCTTAGTTGCCCGGTCCGTGGTGGTTTAGTAGCTCAATCATGTCCGACTCTTTGCGACCACATGGACTGTAGCCTGCCGGGCTCCTCTGTCCATGGGATTTTCTAGGCAAGAATACTGGAGTGGGTTGCCATTTCCTTCTCCATGCTCCATCTGTAAAATGGGACTAATGTTAAGAATCAATCAGTGTTTATGATTTTCAGAGATCTTAAGTCTTTCAACATCTTCTAACTTATTTCTCATAATAAATATTTAAGGTATGACCAGGCCCTTTCTAGAGAGGGGAAACTGAAGCTTAGAGTGGCTGAGTGTCTCAGCCCAGATCCTGTGAACACCACACCGAAGAGCTGGAGTCTGACAGCAGGTACAGAGGGCAGACTTCAAAGAGCATGTTCTTACCTTTAGCTCAAACTGCCTCATTAGAGCTTGTTTTGGTAGTGATGCTATACTGACCTTTATTCCTATTCTCATTTTTCTTTCAATCTCCTCTCCTAAAATGACTATAAACACTAACGTAGGAGTAAAAACAAACAATCTTGGTATTCCATCAGCAGATGCTGAGTCCCCAGGAAAAATAAGTACAAGTCAGGAAGACAGTGACATCCCTGAAAGGAGAACAGCACATCTGAGTGCAGAGTCTCCAGATGTGTGAATAGAGTGATAACAAAAAGTGCGTAAAATGGGCAGAGGAGGAAGAATGAGAGGAGATGACAGAAGAGCATCCTTGGGCGAGGAATTCAGAAGAGGCACCCGGGGGGTGTGGATGCAATCAGTGCATATTTGAACCTGAAGGAGGCAGCATACTGCAAACAAATGTGTGTTCAGCTTGACATATCTGCAGGCTTTTCCTTAATCTGTAACATAGCAGCAACATGGTATGACCCTAAAGCTTCTCACTGACCACACATGTTTATCTATAGCTACAGCATGCAATGATGCAGAACAATTTATAATGCATTTTAGAAAGATTTCCTTTTAATTAGTTTAATGTAAAAAGTAACTTGGCCCAAAGATCCACTCTGGCTCCTTCAGTATATGTAACTATATCTTTACAGAAGGTAGGAAAAATGTATGACACATTAAAAAAATTACTTTTAAAAGCTCTTGTCTCTATCCTCCAAGTGTTCAGAAACCTAGACTCTAGGTGTCTGGACTGGTATTGCAAAAGCACTGACAATAGAATTTTATTAAATCACTGACAACACAGTTTGGTAAACATTAATTATAATATTATAATATACAACGCATGAGGGATTAACTAGCCTGGCAGTGTACAGGTCTGCTGAGGCTGTGCTTCCTTTCCCCAAAGACTTAGCTTTTTACAACCAGCCCAAATACCTGTGGGTGACAACTTAAAACATACGGAACCATCTGGAAGATGATGAATGGACACTAATGTATGACTGCTGATTCCCAGAGCCTGGGAAGGGACAGCAAACACTAGGATTTCCTTTTACCTACATCATTGTGCAGGTGACCTTCAAGTACCTTCGTCTTGATGCACCTGCAAAGGAGCTCCAGGGAACCATAAAAGCAGGTACGACTAGTGCCGGGGACCTGCCCCGGCTGATCCAGGGTATTCGAAGCGGGGACGGCGTCGGCGACCTATTTATTTAAATATTTTATCAAAGATATAAAGAGTAATAGGATGAGGATAGCTCAGTAGGAAAATTCAGTGGAGAAAAGAGGCTGAGTAGCTTGGTTTACGCGGGAGACCAATAAAACTTCAAGACAAGAAGTTTGCACCACTTACGTAGGCCGCAGGCGTCCTTCCGTTCTCCCGAAGGAGAGGAGACACTGAGGCCTCCCCGGTCGGATCTTAGAAGCCCAGGCATAATTAGTAAGCATGGTGGGTTCCGCGCTCCAGATGGAGACTCAACCAGAGTGAGAGAGAGAGCGACATGGGGAGACCAGTATTTCGAGAAACTGATCCCAATTCTTTATTTTCCAGAGTCTGTTTTTATACACTGAGATGGTATACAAAAGTCACGTGGGGACAGCAGTCCTGACTTTTATTAAAGTCAGGTGCTTCACACAAATGTATACAGAGGTCTTAGGGGTGTTACATCATCTTCTGGCCAGGGGGGCCTGCTGACAATTTACGACCCTCTCCTTGTGACAGCGGTCAGTCAATCAGGACACTTATTTCTCCAGGGCTGATTATTCTCAAAACAGACGCCACCCAAGTAAAGTTACATTCCTACAGGGTGAGGGTGTAGTGGGTTTTAGCTAAGGAAAGAATTTACTTAGCCTAAGGTCTAACGTGATTAATATCAAAGGTTAATACTTATTTCTTCTATATATTCATTAATGTGTGTAAGGGCAGGGGATGTGGAGACTTAGCAACAAACATTGGCTCAACAAATGAAAAACCCTTCACCAATACAATTTCTAATCAGCCCGTTATACTTATACTAATAGTTTTCTAACTTCTCTAAAGAACCCGTTTTTAGAGGGTTTAAAGCATCTTGTGCCTCTCACGGTTGGGAGGCTGTGAGCAATCACATGTGGCCGGACGAGCCTGTCAGGCAGGCTAGAGAACCTTCAGAGGAGTTTGTAGGTTAAAACACTCTTATCACGCCCAGGAATTATTATAAACTGGAGCTCTAAGTTAACTCCTTCTCCAAAAGAGGTGGTGGGGGACAGCCCCCCGTAAAGTCAGAGGTGTAGGTGAGCACAAAGTAGTAAAGTAGGCAGGCTCTGGTTATGGGGGTAGATGCTCGAGGAGTTCCAGGGGGACTCCTGAGGCTCGATCCCGCCTTTGCGTATGTCGAGCCTCCTTCCTCATGACCTTTGTCACGGGCGGAGTACCTCACTCTGGCCCCCAACATCTCCCCCTTTTTTATTTCTTAAAACAACCAGATGCAGCTCAGTCGCGAGCTTCCGAATGCTCTGCCGAAGAATCCTGACAATACAAGGAAGAGTGATTATGAGAAGTAGAATTAGAGACTAGGGATATTAGACAGAATATTTTTTCCAGAAATAAAGTTAGAGAAGGTGTGAAAAAAGTCATTAGCTGCTCCAGTGGCGGTAAAATCCAGTCGAGAGTGTTCCAAGGTCTGTATTTGATTATGAAGTTTCCCTAAGTCCAGGCCAATATCAGAACTGTTCCAAACACCTGAGATATGATTTTTAATCTTTTCCCATTCATAATCTGTCTCGTTTACCTTCAAAGATGTCACGCATATCCACCTGTAATCAGCGTGGCACGTCAAAACCATCTTCACCTTTAAAGCCTGTAACTCAATCCCAATATGCATAATTGCTTCTTCTAAGGCGTCTACTCTCATCTCTAATTTCCTATCTATAGCTTCCTGTGTTGCTAGAGTTAAAGAAACAATTTTAGACATGGTATCAACATATTGGGCAGTATGCACTTGTTGAGTCAATGATATTGCTGCCGCAGTAACAGAAGTAATTGTTGCTATCAAAGCTGATATTCCTAGGATAAGCAAGACCACAAACCATCGCGATCGCATTAAATCCTGCAGTTGTTGTAACACAGTAAGACCATAGCTATCATATAGGCACCATAAGATAGGATGGGCATTGTTAACACCACAAAGGAGCAAACATTACATTGAGGGTTTAAATAAGATGAAAGCATACATTGTTCACAAGTCACTACGTTAGGTCCACTTGAATAATTCATGCCTACATTAAGTTTGTTGGAGTCATTAGTAAAAAGGAAAACATAAGGCAAGGGTGGATAAGCTAAAACAGAATAAGTAGAATTATTTTCTGGTTGGAGTTCACGCTGCAGCTGCCCTGTCAGTCTCGCCGGGATCTCGATGTTTATCTTGTCTCCCCTGCCGGCGGGCTCCTCTTTTGTGATCGAAGCAATGGGGGCTGGGGGTCTGCAACATGGAGAATCAACCTGTCCCGGATCTAAATTGGAGAATTTGCATCCTGTGGAAAAATACAAGCACATCCTCGACCGCTAGTTAATAATGGGTCAGGACCCTTTCACTGTCCTGAGAGGAGGTCCTTCCATTTGACTAACGGTTTTGCATTTAATTGCTCCAGGCACCAATGACGAAGCATTGCAGTAGTTCCAGCCTAAACGGCATTTAAAATATTTATTACAAAAAGAGCAAGTTGCAAGATTTGATGGGGAGAGCTATACTTAAACTCCCCTTCTTTTAATTTTTGAATTTGAAGCTTTAATGTTTGATGTGCTCTTTCCACAATGGCTTGTCCCCGGGGATTATAAGGGATGCCTGTATTGTGTTTAATTTGAAACTGTAAACAAAATTCCTGAAAAGACTTAGAAATGTAAGCAGGAGCATTGTCAGTTTTCAGAGCTTTTGGTAGGCCCAAATATGAAAAACAAGTAAAGAGATGTTGTATAACACCTTTAACTGCCTCTCCGGTACGAGAAGTTGCAATAATAACATGAGAAAAGGTATCTACAGTTACATGAACAAAGGAAAGTTTTCCAAATGAAGAGACATGAGTTACATCCGTCTGCCAGAGTACGTTAGGTTTGAGACCATGAGGATTAACTCCCGTAGGTAGACTATATTATAAACAGTGGGGCAGTGTAAGCAAGAGCGCACAATCTCCCTAGCAGTTTCTCTGGGAATTTGGAATTGATATCTTAAGGCAGTAGCATATTGATGATGAAGTGAGTGAGAGGCTCTGGCCTCCTCAATCACAGTAGCCACTGCATTTCTGGTTAACAAGTCAGCCAAGTCATTAAAGGCATTTAAAGGGCCAGGCAATCCGGAATGAGCCCGAATGTGTCCAATGAAAAATATTTTATTTCTTTTCCAAATTTGTTGCTGTAATTTAGTTAACAAATGAAATATGGTAGTTTTATTTTTAGACAAAAACCACAGTTTCAATGTGTGGAAACAACCTGACAATATACTGAGAATCAGAATAAAGGTTAAATTCTTCATCTGCAAACATAGCAAAAGCCTCTATGCTGTTTGAAGTTTCCCATGTTTCTAAAACCTTTTGGTGATTTTTAGTAACTATGGAGGCTTTACCGTCTGCTGACCCATCAGTAAAAACTATTTGAGCATTTGGAATAGGAGATTGTCAAACATTAGAAGAGCACCAAGTTGTTCCTCATTATATGGAATTACAATTTCTGATGGCTCTTTAACCAAATAATTCAATGCTCCACTTTTTTCCTTTTAATATCAACGTAGCTATCAATCCTGGATAAGAAGCCACTACATTTTTAGTTTGAGCGGGAAGATGGACCCACTCTAGGGGGCCGTTTTGCTATAAAACCAATTTTTTGTCTGGCTACCACAATTACACCTATGGGGGTTTTATGGTAAAAGAATTGTCAAGCAGTTGTCAATTTAATTTTTAAAATTTTTAAAATTTACATTTTAACAGCATAAATTTTGGGATATGTTAATTTAGGTCTAATGTTTAGTTTAAGTCTCTATATAAATTTAAATAATAAATGCATAATCTCCTTATCTCATTTTGGTATACAGATATATCTAAATGCAAAATGTATTTATATATGTATTTATACATGGCAACAAGTATAAACTTATTGACATAATCAATATACTTAATTAATCTTTATAATTAATATGTTAATTAATATATATTACAGCAATACAACACGTACACAGCTAATACCAGCCAACACAAACCAATGTACTGCAATAATACATGTCACACATATACAATTATACAGTATATAGAACATATATCATCACAGCACATCAAACCATACCAATTAATATCAGCCACACACATTATACTACTGCAATATATATTTGATTATACAGTATATATATAATATGCATATATACTATACATATTAATTATATACAAATTAATTAAGTATAGATCTATAAATAGAATTAGGTATACCTCTATTATATTTTATTTATACCCATACCTAATTAGGCGAACTGCAATTAGGCAAATATATTTATATTATGTATTTATAATAATATATATAGTATTATTAATTGTACCGCCTGTTGATAACTAAGAAATTGAGAAAACCCTTCTCTGAGTATCTCCTATTTGAGACAGCATGTCCCTCCCCCATAGGGTAAAGGGGAGCGTAGGAACTACGTAGGGTTGGAAAGTTCCACAGGTATCTTCAAACTGCCAATCTAACATTTTTGAACTTTTAACTACTGTGGGGGCTTGAGGGCAAATGAAACAAAGTTTGACCCCTGAAATCTATCAGGGCAACTTGCCAATCATCACTATTTTGTAAAAGACTTGCAGTTGATCCTTATTGAGTGAAATTATTATATTTGCTACTTATTTTCTAAAAAGTTCCACACTTCCTTTTTTCCTCCTTTTATAATTAATTGTGCCACCAAGCTGGGATAAGATAAAACTACTTTTCTTGGGGTCACTGGTAGATGGAACCAATGGGCCTTTTTGTCACAAGCATCCTGTAGGTGTATGTTTTATGGCAAGAATAATTTAATCTCATCTTTTGGTAATATTAATCCTAATTAACTGACCATTTAAAGTCTCATCTACTTTAACAAAAGCTAACTCTGTCTCATTAGTCAACTTTCTCTTAGAACTGGAATTAGGATCAATTTTTAAGCAATCAAATAAAGGCTTTAAATCTGCAGTAGTCAGTTTTAAATGAGGGCATATCCAATTAATGTCCCCTAATAATTTTTGGAAACCATTTAAAGTTAGTAAACAATCTCTCCGCAGCTTCAAAGGGGCATTATCAGTTTTTAAAACTTTCGGCACACCTAAATATGAGAAGCAAGTAAAGAGGTGTTGCACAACATGTTTATAAGCTTCTCCAGTTAGTTTTGTAAACCAAATCTGGTCTATAGCTTTTTAGATGACAAGTAACCATCTAATCTTTGCTTGAATACGTCCAACAACAGGAAACTCACTACTCTTCAAGGTTTTAAACTCTCCCTCACCTTTTTTTTTTTTTTTTACAGCATTCTCACCCCGCATATCACTTTCTCTAATCCCACCAACTCATTTTTAGTATTATACGTGGGCCAGGAACTAGGCCAGTCTTTCCCAGCAATGTTAAGAGATGTCTGTTCCTGTGTCTAATAGCCCTGACATTTTATTTTCTTGAATTAAAAGATCTTTTAAAGGCCTTGGAGCTGTAATTCCCTGCACCCAAAAAGCTAGATCACTAAATCTAAATGCTCTGTGGCTCCTAGCCTGAGAAGTCAAGGTTTTTTCCTGTCTGATAGCTGTGTTACTCTTTGACCTTTATTAATTTGCACAGTTTTAGTAGGCGGTGAGAACAAAACTTTAATTTCTCAATATAATCAGAATCTACTACACCATGCACCACCGAAATTTTCTTTTTCTTTTTTTTCTTTCTTCTTTCATTTATTTATTTATTTATTTATTTTAAGAAAGCGAGCTACGCCCTAGCACAAGTCCTACAATGCCCTCAGGTAGGGGGCCAGCCACTCCCGTTGGAATTGGAGTAACCTCGTCAAGGGTTAATATTGTTGCTAAATCCCCTTACCATTGGGCTTTTCTCTTAGCCTGGGTGAGACCCCCCTGAGGGGGTTTTCTCCAAGGAGCAGGCTCTGCATATTGTGCATGCAGTCTGTTTTAAAAGCTCCACTGTTTAAAAAACTTTTTATCTTTTTCAGGCTTAGGCAACACTTTGAGAGGCTTTGGGGGCAAAGTGGGGAACTCTTGGGCCCTGGAAGGCGCAAACGGAGGCGGCGGCTATCGCCCCAAATCAGAAAGTGGTGGATAAGTTTTTTTTAAAAGTTTGTGCAGAGGGGGAGGTAGCTCGCCAGGGCGTCTGGCCACAGTGTCCTGTAAGTCCTCTCCTCTCTCCTCTGCTGATTTTTTCTTCCTTCTTCTCTTTAAATCTTTCTCAAGTTTTCTTTCCCTCACTCTATCTTTTTTCCTTCCTCTTCTCTTCTCTTTTACTTTCTATCATTTCCTTCTTGTTTCCCTCTTTCATTCTCCCTTCTTCCTTCTTACTGTCTTCTCTTTCTTTCATTTCTTTCCTTTACCATCTTTCTCTCTAACTTTTTCTTTCCTCCTCCCTCTCTTTCTCTCTGTATTTCTTTTTCTAACTTCCTTTTTTCCTTTTTCTATCTTGCTGCATTCCCTGATTTCTTCCTCCTCCGTTCCTCTCTCCTTTTCACTCTTTAGTTCTTTTTCTATCTTTAGATCTTTCTCTATATTCTTTCCTTTTTTCTTTTTCACTTTTTCCTTTTTTCTTTTTATTTTTCTCTCTCTCTTTTTTTTTTTTTTTGCTTGGGTGAAACCCCCCTGAGGGGGTTTTTCTGCAAGGAGTAGGCTCTGTATATTGTGTATTTTTTAAAAGCTCCTTTCTTTAAAAATAAAACTTTTTAATCTTTTTCAACCTTAGGCAATGCTCTGGGAGGCTTTGGATGTAAACTGGGGAATTTTTAGGCCCTGGGAGGTGCAAGCGGAGGTGGAGTAGTCGCCTTAAATCAGAAATTGTTGGATAAATTTTTAAAGGTTTGTGTAGAGGGAGAGGGGGCTCACCAGGGCGCCCGGCCGCAGCGTCCTGTAAGCCCTCTCACTCCTCGGGAGGTAGAGCACAGTGTCCCTCCTCTTCCTTGTCAATGGCAGAAAATATGATCTGCGCAGAAGGTGGAGACCCACTACCATCCACCGCTATAGCCTCTCCCATAGGTCATCCCACAGCCTCATGATGAGGGTCCAGAACATTTTTAATCATATTTATAGGATAAGTGTTCAGTTGTTTTTTCACCTTCACCCAAATATCTAAATTAACAGTAGCCTCTTTAACAGTTTCAGATTACTTGTATAAAGAGTTGCCATTCTTAGTTTCAGTGTTATCCATGTCAGAAAGTTAAATATAATAGAAGATAAAGCTTTTAGCTTTCAAAAGATCAGGCTTTTCTTTGGCCTTTTAACTTCAGAAACCATTTTTTCTCTCTAACTCTAACTCTTTAACACTTTCAACACTTCCCACTCCTACTCACCCTGTCTATCCTACAGGGGGGTCCGCGGCACCCTGAGTGGGGTCCTATCCGTCCCTAAAATTCAACACTGGGGAAAGGGTTGGGGACCTACCTTCGAATCGTCCCTGTATCGGGCGCCACCTGCCGGGGACCTGCCCCGGCTGATCCAGGGTATTCGAAGCGGGGACGGCGTCGGCGACCTATTTATTTAAATATTTTATCAAAGATATAAAGAGTAATAGGATGAGGATAGCTCAGTAGGAAAATTCAGTGGAGAAAAGAGGCTGAGTAGCTTGGTTTACGCGGGAGACCAATAAAACTTCAAGACAAGAAGTTTGCACCACTTACGTAGGCCGCAGGCGTCCTTCCGTTCTCCCGAAGGAGAGGAGACACTGAGGCCTCCCCGGTCGGATCTTAGAAGCCCAGGCATAATTAGTAAGCATGGTGGGTTCCGCGCTCCAGATGGAGACTCAACCAGAGTGAGAGAGAGAGCGACATGGGGAGACCAGTATTTCGAGAAACTGATCCCAATTCTTTATTTTCCAGAGTCTGTTTTTATACACTGAGATGGTATACAAAAGTCACGTGGGGACAGCAGTCCTGACTTTTATTAAAGTCAGGTGCTTCACACAAATGTATACAGAGGTCTTAGGGGTGTTACATCATCTTCTGGCCAGGGGGGCCTGCTGACAATTTACGACCCTCTCCTTGTGACAGCGGTCAGTCAATCAGGACACTTATTTCTCCAGGGCTGATTATTCTCAAAACAGACGCCACCCAAGTAAAGTTACATTCCTACAGGGTGAGGGTGTAGTGGGTTTTAGCTAAGGAAAGAATTTACTTAGCCTAAGGTCTAACGTGATTAATATCAAAGGTTAATACTTATTTCTTCTATATATTCATTAATGTGTGTAAGGGCAGGGGATGTGGAGACTTAGCAACAAACATTGGCTCAACAAATGAAAAACCCTTCACCAATACAATTTCTAATCAGCCCGTTATACTTATACTAATAGTTTTCTAACTTCTCTAAAGAACCCGTTTTTAGAGGGTTTAAAGCATCTTGTGCCTCTCACGGTTGGGAGGCTGTGAGCAATCACATGTGGCCGGACGAGCCTGTCAGGCAGGCTAGAGAACCTTCAGAGGAGTTTGTAGGTTAAAACACTCTTATCACGCCCAGGAATTATTATAAACTGGAGCTCTAAGTTAACTCCTTCTCCAAAAGAGGTGGTGGGGGACAGCCCCCCGTAAAGTCAGAGGTGTAGGTGAGCACAAAGTAGTAAAGTAGGCAGGCTCTGGTTATGGGGGTAGATGCTCGAGGAGTTCCAGGGGGACTCCTGAGGCTCGATCCCGCCTTTGCGTATGTCGAGCCTCCTTCCTCATGACCTTTGTCACGGGCGGAGTACCTCACTCTGGCCCCCAACAGACTAGATTTTGAGGGCAGCTGTGATTGATACAGTGGACACATGGAGAACCGAGTCTTCAAGGCCTTCAGACACAATGCAGCACTTTACAAGAAGCCCCAGCTTTCTTTCTTAGGTTTTATTCTGAGGGCTTTCTGAGCTAACTCCATCAAGAGGCAGATCAAAGATTTTGGAGAGGAGGAAGTCATGAGACAGTAGCACAGAACACTTGCTGAATGGAATAATGCATATGCATTGCTCAGTCATGTCCAACTCTTTGCGATCCTATGGACTATACAGTTTATGGAATTCTCTAGGCCAGAATACTGGAGTGGGTAGCCTTTCCTTTCTCCAGGGGATCTTCCCAACCCAGGGATTGAACCCAGGTCTGCCGCATTGCGAGCAGATTCTTTACCAGCTGAGCCACAAGGGAAGCCAAAGAATACTGGAGTGGGTAGCCTCTCCCTTCTCCAGTGGATCTTCTTGATCCAGGAATTGAACAGTGGTCTTCTGAACTTCAGACAGATTCTTTACTAGCTGAGCCACAAGGGAAGCCCAGAAGAAACAGCTGAACAGGCAGAGGAAAGAGCTAAACAAAAGTACCTTACCACTTTCAAATTGTGCCCTAAAATACCTCAGGGGCCACAGCAAACTCACAGAAGGAAGGGGAAAGGGTGGGAGGGATTTAATATTTTCAAGGAAACCACAATGATAACTGTGTACCCTGATGGGACTCAGGATGAAGGAAAAAACAGGATATTGGCTCTAGATATTTAAGGTGCATATCAAAGGAATGACTTAAATGAGCCCAGACTCCTGCGTCTTCCCATACACAGACCAGCTCTAAACTAACTTCAAATGTATGTGTTTTTTTAAATTAACAATAATCTTTCAATGTTCTGACTACCTTGTTTTTTGTTGCAAAACCCCTATATATCCTGGCTTTTCTCCCTTACTTCTTTGGAAAAGTCTCTCATAGCTGAGAGCTCGTCTCCTGGGCTTAAGTCCTCAGTATGTCCCCTTAGTAAAACATCATCTTCAACTTTAAGGTTGTGCAGCTTTTCTCAGTTGACACAAATGACTGCTTTTCCATTGCTTCAACTTAATTACTAAACAAAATTTTAGGTATTTTCTGGGGCATCATGAAAAAACCCTGAGATTAGTAAATCCAGGAAGTTTGAAAACCTATGTCTCATGAAATACAACCAGATGGTTTTATACCACTTTTCACTTTTTACATTTGCATTTTCATTGTTAAATCCAGAGGCAACAAAATAAGGCTGACCACATAGACACCTCAGGATGTGCTAATCATTTTTCTAAATATTCACTCAAAACCATGTCAACCTAGCTGTGTCCCTCTCAGCTCATTTTACAGACAAGGAATGAACAGAAGATACTGACTCACTTGCTCAAGGTCACCTACATTCAGAGCAGGCAGTTGGTGTGTCTGCGGAACTGGCACTTGTCACCACCACACTGCTGCTCCTGGCAGGCTGGGGACATAACAACAGTGTGACATGGAATTCAACAAGCCTCTCTGCCGTCTTCCACAGACTTGAAAACTGGAAATTTCACACTACTGATATTTTCACACTTCTAAAATGTCACAGATTTCATAGGAGCTTTTGGGGAGGGGTTGGGAAGAAGATATACAGCATCACATTAATTATATGCATTAGTTACAATATACATTCCATTTAGATTAGTTAAAATGTGAAAAAAAAGTGTGGGTCAAGGAAAAGCAGTGTACTCACACTGCTGTGTGTGTGTCTGTCTGTCTGCAATGACTGTCTACACACACGCATTGATTTCCGTTCTATTAACCAAAATAAAATACCAACTAAGAACCGAGGGGGAAACCCATAAAGGATAGCAAAGATAAACTGGGGACAGGAAGGAAAAGAAAGGAAAATCAAGGCCAGCTATTTAGGCAAAATTGGGCAAAAGGATAATTCCTCCTAAGGGTATGAAGCCAAAGCAAGTCTGCTGGCATTGTATTTAGAATCTGTAGAAATAAGGATGCTTATATTTTGAGCACAGGCTCCAGGACAGTGGATCTGAAAGGAAGGGAGAGAAAAATGAATGATAACCCCAGATTGAAACATAAGCAGCCAGTATAAAGACAAAGAGGACACCCAGGATACGAGAAGGGACTGGGGACTATCATTCGTTTAATAATAAACACCATTATATTAAGCACACATTCCTCAGGTTGGCATACAAAGCCCTCCATAATGCCATATGGCGTTGGCTTCTCCAACTCCTCCAACACAGGGGCTAAACTCACCAAATCCGACTCATGTTCCCCGTGCCTCTTCAAGCCAAGGTGACAGAAGACTTCCTCTCAGGCAGAAAAGCTGCTCCAGGGAGCCTCCTGCTTACATTTCCATCTTCACTCTTTCTAACAGTCCCTCCAGGCTCACCCTCGGGAGGAGCACGCTTTTTAAAGGCTGCATCCTCCTACCATACAGGCTTTGTTTAACCTCTCCACCTCACAGCATTTTAAATCCTGCTCAGGGCACTGAACATAATTCTTCTACTCTACTGTTCTGGTGGTTTGCAAGTATTTTAAGTCAGGTAATACATTGTTTAAGTGAAAATAAATAAAATGTGTCAAAAAGGAACGCAGCTGATTGGTGGTGAAGGAGAAGGCTGATTAAAGGGAAATGTATTTCTTTTTATGTATCTTTGGTTCAAAGAAAAGCATATTGCACACAATAGTACTCAGCAAATATTTGCTGTGTTTAATGAAAAGAGGGCTACTGGTAGAGTGATCACACCTCCCATTCACCTGGAAAAGTCTAGTTTGAGCCAGCTGTCCTACCATAATTATTAATGGCGTACTTATTCTCTCTCAAGTGTTTCAATTTGCACACAAATTATATCACGTTAGTTACATAAGGAAAAAAACTGATAGGTGAGAATGATATGTTGCAGGAAAGGTTAAATTAGTTCCTCCAAATCATAGAGCACAGAAGGATCTTAATATATAATCCTAAATCAACAAAGGGAAGCATCTTTCATAAAATCAAACATCTTAAGTACAGAAGACAGCTTGACGAAAAAAATTTTATAATTAATAATTAGAACATTTTTTAAATTATTATTCTGTCATAACAACTCTCCTGATGTATCTAAATAACATTTTGTGTTGTCTACATCATCACTGGTTTATTTAACATTCCCAACTATCAATACCCATCCTCAAATGTAAAAACTAAGCAATCAATAAATATTTATTTAGTGTCAATTATGCCTAAGATAATAAATAATAGTAAATAATGTCAGATACACTGACATAAAATGTGCACACTTATTGCACATAGCCTTAATTATGAAAGGAAATCTATCTCCTGTGAAAATTTACAATGATGAATTTTTCTGGCAGTTTCTCAAAATCACCCCGGTGATGGTGCTGCACTGGGGTGGGGTCCTCCAGGACTCCTCTGCATCCTTCATCCTGACTCCAAGTCATTCACAGCACCAGAGGAACCTGAATTAATATTCAGGAAGGTCTCATAATATTTGAGATATTTACTCAATACAACCCCAAACTGCTGCTTACTTGAACTTCAAGAACTTTCAGGTTAAAAATTATGTTGACATTGAATATATTATTATATAGTAATTACAACTTATTGTAATATAACAACACCTATCTGGTCATTTCAATAGGAAACTATGCATATGAACTTAACTGGAGTACTATATTGGGAATCTACAAATTCCACTTCTTCCCAGATGATAAAAGACAAGATGAAAAGTCTCATTTCATGCATTAAATTAATTAGGAACATAAATAAAACAGGAAACCATGAGAAATTTAAAAAAACTCTCAATATAAATAAAACAGATTTATTTCCAAAAGTCCAGGAAATTAATATATAAACCTTCATTTTATTGTATATGCAACTGAAAAGGGAGAACTATTTCACTGTTTCACTATTTTTTGGAAAAAAAAAACTATGAGTATTTTTCTCTAATTCATTCTGTATGATTAAACAAATTTAGGAAATACAGGCAAGATTTGAGAATTTTTTTTTTATCAAGATTGGGTTCCTTAATATATCGTAATTCTTGATATAGTTGGCTCAGAAATCCAGAAGGTCATATCTGATATAATGTACACATGCAAAATTTACTGGAAGAAAACCAACGTGAAGTATGGAGTAAAGCTCCAGTGACATTAGCTTAACATAAAAAAGTGGAGGCAATTAGAGAATTATGAGAAGACATTTGACACATGTAAAATATGTGTGTTAGACTATGAAATAGGCAGATAGTTTTCTTTTACTTGATTAATTTATTCAAAGGTCATTTATTGAATGAACTAAAAAACATTAATGAGTTGAGCACATGCTGTGGGGCCCCATCTCAGAACATATCATATGAACATACAAAACACATACTCTGAATGAGACATGGCAGATCTGCTAAACAGGCTAACAGATGTAGAGGGAGGTAAGGAAGCAGCTAATTAACATGGTACTGATGACCATGATGACAATACTGTTATCAGAAATAGCTACAATGTGGTGAATGTGTACCATAATCTTTGCAATATGTTAAGCAAGAGGGAAACTCATTTACAGGCAAAAAACTCATAACAGAGTTTCAGTACAGATACACCATCATCCAGGCGGAATCTGATAAAGCAAGAACTAAAAGTCAATGCTCTCAACCACCATGGAGGTGATTATGAAGGTGAGGAATTATGAAGGATTATGATTATGAAGGATAAAATGAGTGTGGTAGGCAGAATATGGCCCCAAAAGATGTTAAAATCCTCACCTCTTGAACCTGGAAACAGACTACCTTGCACAGCAAAAGGGAGAAGGCAATGGCACCCCACTCCAGTGTTCTTGCCTGGAGAATCCCATGGATGGAGGAGCCTGGTGGGCTGCAGTCCATGGGGTCGTGAAGAGTCGGACATGACTGAATGACTTCACTTTCACTTTTCACTTTCACGCATTGGAGAAGGAAATGGCAACCCACTCCAGTATTCTTGCCTGAAAAGTCCCATGGACAGAGGAGTCTGGTGGGCTACAGTTCATGGAACTGCAAAGAGCCGGACACAACTGAGCACACACAGGTGTCTCCTGAGTCACAAAAGCCTGGTCAAGAATTAACAACTAAAAGGATGTAAACGTGTAGTAACAAAAGTAGCAGGAGAGTTGGTAACAATTTAAACAGTAAATCAGCCATATGGCAGTCACAAAATCTTCAGTTCTTTCCTGAAGTACCTAGATAACAGTATCTGACACACGTTTCCTGAGTTGTTTTACGTATGCTAAAACCTCCACCAAAAGGAAGAAGTGAATAACTTGATGACCATGAGCACTTCACCCAGACTACTGGAGCCTGAGGACTGATAATGTTAACCCCTGTGACACCATCTTGCTAACTCACTATCAACCAATCAGAGAACTGTGCATGAGCTGATCACATACCCTGGATGACCCTCCCTTCAGTTCAGTTCAGTTCAATTGCTCAGTTGTGTCCAACTCTTTGTGACCCCAAGGACTGCAGCACACCAGGCCTCCCTGTACATCACCAACTCCTGGAGTTTACTCACTCATGTCCATTGAGTCGGCGATACCATCCAACCATCTCTGTTGTCCCCTTCTCCTCCTGCCCTCAATCTTTTCCAGCATCAGGGTCTTTTCCAATGAGTCAGTTCTTCACATCAGGTGGCCAAAGTACTGGAGTTTCAGGTTCAGCATCAGTCCTTCCAATGATATTCAGGACTGATTTCAGGACTGATATTCAGGATGAACTGGTTGGATCCCCTTACACTCCAAGGGACTCTCAAAAGTTTTCTCCAACACCACAGTGCAAAAGCATCAATTCTTCAGTGCTCAGCTTTGTTTATAGTCCAACTCTCACATCCATACATGACTACTGGAAAAACCATAGCTTTAAAATGCTTTGCTGAAACCCATTAGGGAGTTTAGGTATTTTGAGCTCTAAAGGTCCTAAACGCCTTGCTTGGTGCCCTGCAATAAGTGTTGCAGGGCAACACTTTGTGTGGTGAACACTTTCCTTCACCACAGCCCAGTGTCAGCAGACTGGCTTTACTGCACAAGGGCAAGTGGACCAAAGTTGGGTTCAGTAACAGTAGGGACCCCATAAAGGAAAGCAACCCTGCTCCAATCTTAATTTTATCCAGATGCGTGTCGGGAACCGTAAAATGACAAATTAATGTTGTCTCAAACCCTAAATATGTGATCATTTGTCACAGGAGCAACAGAAATCTAATACAAGGGGCAAGATTAGAACCAGATGGACAAGGGGGATAATACTATAAATCAGAATCAAAATGTTAAGAGCTCAAATTACAGCATGGCAGTAAGAATACAGGAAAGGGACATAAAACAGAGACCAGCTGGATCTGACAGGAAGAAATAAGACTAGGTCTCTTTGTCTTGGGAAACTAAATGGTTCCATCACCTGAGATTGTGGGGGAGCTGCTGCTACAGCAGGAGCAACCTGAGCAGGGCTTATGGAGAGAGAGAGAGAAGGGGAGATAGCTAGGCTCAGTTCAGTTCAGTTGCTCAGTCGTGTCCGACTCTGCGACCCCACGAACCACAGCACGCCAGGCCTCCCTGTACATCACCAACTGCCGGAGTCCATCCAAACCCATGTCCATTGAGTCGGTGATGCCATCCAACCATCTCAGCCTCTGTTGTCCCCCTCTCCTCCTGCCCTCAATCTTTCCCAGCATCAGGGTCTTTTCCAATGAGTCAACTCTTTGCATCAGGTGGCCAAAGTATTGGAGTTTCAGCTTCAACATCAGCCGCTCCAATGAACACCCAGGACTGATCTTTAGGATGGACTGGTTGGATCTCCTTGCAGTCCAAGGGATTCTCAAGAGTCTTCTCCAACACAACAGTTTAAAAGCATCAATTCTTCTGCACTCAGCTTTCTTTATAGTCCAACTCTCACATCCATACATGACCACTAGGCTAGCTGTATATATACTGTGTCAAAATGGAAACTTGCAACAGGCGGCTGGCTCTGTGTATGCAGTTATTCATTCTCTTGAGAATATAACCATGCATTCTTAATGATGATTAAGTATAACAAAGGTCTTTTCTCTCCCTCAAGGTCGCTCTCATTATCCTCCAAATTGACAGTGGCTGTTCCCTTCCTTGTCTCTCCATTTTCTTCTGGAAAGTGACTGACACTCCTTCCCTCGCTCCCCTATTGCTTGCATGGGCTCTTGTCCTCTGGCTGACCAGAACACTCCATGCCAGTCAGAGGACCCAAGGGTGCCACGCTCTTGCGGCATCTCCCCCACTCCCTGTGGAAGGAAGCACACAGAGCATCCCCTCAGTAAGCCCACTCACTCTCCTTCCCAGCGCAGGAATCCAGTGCCCTTCTTGCTCATATCTGCATTTTCAGCAAGAGATGCTGTGTAAACAGAATTGTTCACAGTCCTTTAACTGTTAAAGATCTCTTGCTTCATTTGACTACAGGGTTACTCACCACTTTGGAAAGTAGATTTCAGTTACTGTGGCAGCTGAAGTCAGAGCTTAGGGAAGGACTCACACTTTACTGTAATAACTCCAGGACGAAGAAAATGCTCCAGGAAATTCCTTATGAACAAAGCCATCAGGCAAGTCAAGACGACCTTTCAACTGCTAGATTTTACTGAGGTATAACCAACCAAAAAAATGGTATATATTGACGATGTACCATTTGAGTAAACGCTGGGCTGGAAGAAGCACAGGCTGGAATCAAGATTGCCGGGAGAAATATCAATAACCTCATATACGCAGATGACACCATCCTTATGGCAGAAAGTGAAGAGGAACTAAAAAGCCTCTTGATGAAAGTGAAAAAGGAGAGTGAAAAAGTTGGCTTAAAGCTCAATATTCAGAAAACTAAGATCATGGCATCTGGTCCCATCACTTCATGGCAAATAGATGGATAAAGTGTCTCTTTTGCTGTCTTGTACACAGGGTTATTGTTACCATCTTTCTAAATTCCATATATATGTGTTAGTATACTGTATTGGTGTTTTTCTTTCTGGCTTACTTCACTCTGTATAATAGGCTCCAGTTTCATCCACCTCATTAGAACTGATTCAAATGTATTCTTTTTAGTGGCTGAGTAATACTCCATTGTGTATATGTACCACCGCTTTCTTATCCATTCATCTGCTGATGGACATCTAGGTTGCTTCCATGTCCTGGCTATTATAAACAGTGCTGCGATGAACATTGGGGTACACGTGTCTCTTTCCCTTCTGGTTTCCTCAGTGTGTATGCTCAGCAGTGAGATTTCTGGATCATAAGGCAGTTCTATTTCCAGTTTTTTAAGGAATCTCCACACCGTTCTCCATAGTGGCTGTACTAGTTTGCATTCCCACCAACAGTGTAAGAGGGTTCCCTTTTCTCCACACCCTCTCCAGCATTTATTGCTTATAGACTTTTGGATCGCAGCCATTCTGACTGGCGTGAAATGGTACTTCATAGTGGTTTTGATTTGCATTTCTCTGATAATGAGTGATGTTGAGCATCTTTTCATGTGTTTGTTAGCCATCTGTATGTCTTCTTTGGAGAAATGTCTATTTAGTTCTTTGGCCCATTTTTTGATTGGGTCATTATTTTTCTGGAGTTGAGCTGTAGGAGTTGCTTGTATATTTTTGAGATTCGTTGTTTGTCAGTTGCTTCATTTGCTATTATTTTCTCCCATTCTGAAGGCTGCCTTTTCACCTTGCTAATAGTTTCCTTTGTTGTGCAGAAGCTTTTAATTTTAATTAGGTCCCATTTGTTTATTTTTGCTTTTATTTCCAATATTCTGGGAGGTGGGTCATAGAGGATCCTGCTGTGATGTATGTCGGAGAGTGTTTTGCCTATGTTCTCCTCTAGGAGTTTTATAGTTTCTGGTCTTACATTGAGATCTTTAATCCATTTTGAGTTTATTTTTGTGTGTGGTGTTAGAAAGTGTTCTAGTTTCATTCTTTTACAAGTGGTTGACCAGTTTTCCCAGCACCACTTGTTAAAGAGATTGTCTTTAATCCATTGTATATTCTTGCCTCCTTTGTCAAAGATAAGGTGTCCATATGTGCGTGGATTTATCTCTGGGGTTTCTATTTTGTTCCATTGATCAATATTTCTCTCTTTGTGCCAGTACCATACTGTCTTGATAACTGTGGCTTGGTAATAGAGCCTGAAGTCAGGTATGTTGATTCCTCCAGTTCCCTTCTTCTTTCTCAAGATAGCTTTGGCTATTTGAGGTTTTTTGTATTTCCATACAAATTGTGAAGTTATTTCTTCTAGCTCTGTGAAGAATACTGTTGGTAGCTTGATGGGGATTGCATTGAATCTATAAATTGCTTTGGGTAGTATACTCATTTTCACTATATTGATTCTTCCAATCCATGAACATGGTATATTTCTCCATCTATTAGTGTCCTCTTTGATTTCTTTCACCAGTGTTTTATAGTTTTCTATATATAGGTCTTTAGTTTCTTTAGGTAGATATATTCCTAAGTATTTTATTCTTTCCATTGCAATGGTGAATGGAATTGTTTCCTTAATTTCTCTTTAAGAAATTTCCTTAATTTCTCTTTAAGAAATTTTTCCTTAATAATTTCTCATTATTAGTATATAGGAATGCAAGGGATTTCTGTGTGTTGATTTTATATCCTGCAACTTTACTATAATCATTGATTAGTTCTAGTAATTTTCTGGTGGAGTCTTTAGGGTTTTCTATGTAGAGGATCATGTCATCTGCAAATAGTGAGAGTTTTACTTCTTCTTTTCCAATTTGGATTCCTTTCATTTCTTTTTCTGCTCTGATTGCTGTGGCCAAAACTTCCAAAAGTATGTTAAATAGTAATGGTGAAAGTGGGCACCCTTGTCTTCTTCCTGACTTTAGAGGAAATGCTTTCAATTTTTTACCATTGAGGATAATGTTTGCTGTGGGTTTGTCATATATAGCCTTTATTATGTTGAGGTATGTTCCTTCTATTCCTGCTTTCTGGAGAGTTTTTATCATAAATGGGTGTTGAATTTTGTCAAAGACTTTCTCTGCATCTATTGAGATAATCATATGGTTTTTATTTTTCAATTTGTTAATGTGGTGTATTACATTGATTGATTTGCGGATATTGAAGAATCCTTGCATCCCTGGGATAAAGCCCACTTGGTCATGGTGGATGATCTTTTTAATGTGTTGTTGGATTCTGATTGCTAGAATTTTGTTAAGGATTTTTGCATCTATGTTCATCAGTGATATTGGCCTGTAGTTTTCTTTTTTTGTGGGATCTTTGTCAGGTTTTGGTATTAGGGTGATGGTGGCCTCATAGAATGAGTTTGGAAGTTTACCTTCCTCTGCAATTTTCTGGAAGAGTTTGAGCAGGATAGGTGTTAGCTCTTCTCTAAATTTTTGGTAGAATTCAGCTGTGAAGCCGTCTGGACCTGGGCTTTTGTTTGCTGGAAGATTTTTGATTACAGTTTCAATTTCCGTGCTTGTAATGGGTCTGTTAAGATTTTCTATTTCTTCCTGGTCGAGTTTTGGAAAGTTGTACTTTTCTAAGAATTTGTCCGTTTCTTCCACGTTGTCCATTTTATTGGCATATAATTGTTGATAGTAGTCTCTTATGATCCTTTGTATTTCTGTGTTGTCTGTTGTGATCTCTCCATTTTCATTTCTAATTTTATTAATTTGATTTTTCTCCCTTTGTTTCTTGATGAGTCTGGCTAAGGTTTTGTCAATTTTATTTATCCTTTCAAAGAACCAGCTTTTGGCTTTGTTGATTTTTGCTATGGTCTCTTTTGTTTCTTTTGCATTTATTTCTGCCCTAATTTTTAAGATTTCTTTCCTTCTACTAACCCTGGGGTTCTTCATTTCTTCATTTTCTAGTTGCTTTAGGTGTAGGGTTAGGTTATTTATTTGACTTTTTTCTTGTTTCTTGAGGTATGCTTGTATTGCTATGAACTTTCCCCTTAGGACTGCTTTTAAAGTGTCCCATAGGTTTTGGGTTGTTGTGTTTTCATTTTCATTAGTTTCTATGCAAATTTTGATTTCTTTTTTGATTTCTTCTGTGATTTGTTGGTTATTCAGCAGCGTGTTGTTCAGCCTCCATATGTTGGAATTTTTAATAGTTTTTCTCCTGTAATTGAGATCTAATTTTACTGCATTGTGGTCAGAAAGGATGCTTGGAATGATTTCTATTTTTTTGAATTTACCAAGGCTAGATTTATGGCCTAGGATGTGATCTATCCTGGAGAAGGTTCCATATGCACTTGAGAAAAAGGTGAAATTCATTGTTTTGGGATGAAATGTCCTATAGATATCAATTAGGTCTAACTGGTCTATTGTATCGCTTAAAGTTTGTGTTTCCTTGTTAATTTTCTGTTTAGTTGATCTATCCATAGGTGTGAGTGGGGTATTAAAGTCTCCCACTATTATTGTGTTATTGTTAATTTCTCCTTTCATACTTGTTAGCATTTGTCTTACATATTGTGGCGCTCCCGTGTTGGGTGCATATATATTTATAATTGTTATATCTTCTTCTTGGATTGATCCTTTGATCATTATGTAGTGACCATCTTTGTCTCTTTTCACAGCCTTTGTTTTAAAGTCTATTTTATCTGATATAACTATTGCTACTCCTGCTTTCTTTTGGTCCCTATTTGCACAGAAAATCTTTTTCCAGCCCTTCACTTTCAGTCTGTTTTGAGGTGGGTCTCTTGTAGAAAACATACGTAGGGGTCTTGTTTTTGTATCCATTCAGCCAGTCTTTGTCTTTTGGTTGGGGCATTCAGCCCATTTACATTTAAGGTAATTACTGATAAGTATGATCCCATTGCCATTTACTTTATTGTTTTGGGTTTGATTTTATACACCGTTTTTGTGTTTCCTGTCTAGAGAATATCCTTTAGGATTTGTTGGAGAGCTGGTTTGATGGTGCTGAATTCTCTCAGCTTTTGCTTGTCTGAAAAGCTTTTGATTTCTCCTTCATAGTTGAACAAGATCCTTGCTGGGTACAATAGTCTGGGCTGTAGGTTATTTTCTTTCATCACTTTAAGTATGTCTTGCCATTCCCTCCTGGCTTGAAGAGTTTCTATTGAAAGATCAGCTGTTATCCTTATGGGAATTCCCTTGTGTGTTATTTGTTGTTTTTCCCTTGCTGCTTTTAATATTTGTTCTTTGTGTTTGATCTTTGTTAATTTGATTAATATTTGTCTTGGGGTGTTTCGCCTTGGGTTTATCCTGTTTGGGACTCTCTGGGTTTCTTGGACTTGGGTGATTATTTCCTACCCCATTTTAGGGAAGTTTTCAACTATTATCTCTTCAAGTATTTTCTCATGGTCTTTCTTTTTGTCTTCTTCTTCTGGGACCCCTATGATTTGAATGTTGTAGCGTTTAATATTGTCCTGGAGGTCTCTGAGATTGTCCTCATTTCTTTTAATTCGTTTTTCTTTTATCCTCTCTGATTCATTTATTTCTACCATTCTATCTTCTAATTCACTAATCCTATCTTCTGCCTCTGTTATTCTACTATTTGTTGCCTCCAGAGTGTTTTTAATTTCATTTATTGCATTATTCATTATATATTGACTCTCTTTTATTTGTTCTAGGTCCTTGTTAAACCTTTCTTGCATCTTCTCAATCTTTGTCTCCAGGCTATTTATCTGTGATTCTATTTTGATTTCAAGATTTTGGATCAATTTCACTATCGTTATTTGGAATTCTTTATCAGGTAGATTCCCTATCTCTTCCTCTTTTGTTTGGTTTGGTGGGCATTTATCCTGTTCCTTTATCTGCTGGGTATTCCTCTGTCTCTTCATCTTGTTTAAATTGCTGAGTTTGGGGTGTCCTTTCTGTATTCTTGCAGTTTGTGGAGTTCTCTTTATTGTGGCATTTCCTCGCTCTGTGTGGGTTTGTACAGGTGGCTTGTCAAGGTTTCTTGGTTAGGGAAGCTTGTGTCGGTGTTCTGGTGGGTGGAGCTGGATTTCTTCTCTCTGGAGTGCAATGAAATGTCCAGTAATGAGTTATGGGATGTCTATGGTTTTGGGGTGACTTTGGGCTGCCTGTATCTTGGAGCTCAGGGCTGTGTTCCTTGTTGCTGGAGAATTTGCTTGGTATGTCTTTCCCTGAAACTTGTTGGCCCTTGTGTGGTGCTTGGTTTCAGTGCAGGTATGGAGGCATTTGATGAGCTCCTGTCAATTAATGTTCCTTGGAGTCAGGAGCTCCCTGGAGTCAGGGTTTGGACTTAAGCCTCCTGCTTCCAGTTATCAGTCTTATTTTTACAGTAGTTTCATAGCTTCTCCTTCTATACAGCACCACTGATAAAACATCTACGTTAAAGATGAAAAGTTTCTCTCCTTTCGAAGACTTGGGTTGCTTTTCTGGGTGCCTGATGTCCTCTGCCGGCATTCAGAAGTTGTTTTGTGGAATTTACTCGGCGTTTAAATGTTCTTTTGATGAATTTGTGGGGGAGAAAGTGTTCTCCCCATCCTACTCCTCCGCCATCTTAGCTCCTCCTCCCTGAACCAGAATTGATGTTTTTGAACTGTGGTGTTGGAGAAGACTGTTGAGAGTCCCTTGGACTGCAAGGAGATCCAATCAGTCCATTCTAAAGCAGATCAGTCCTAGGTGTTCTTTGGAAGGAATGATGCTAAAGCTGAAACTCCAGGACTTTGGCCACCTCATGGGAAGAGTTGACTCATTGGAAAAGACTCTGATGCTGGGAGGGATTGGGGGCAGGAGGAGAAGAGGACGACAGAGGATGAGGTGACTGGATGGCATCACCGACTCGATGAACAAGACTTTGGGTGAACTCCGGGAGTTGGTGATGGACAGGGAGGCCTGGCGTGCTGCAATTCATGGGGTCTCAAAGAGTCAGACACGACTGAGTGACTGAACTGAACTGATTCATATACATTGTGAAAAGGTCACCAAAAGCAAGCTTATTAACCCATCACCTTACTCTTTTCTTTTTTCCTTTCCTTTCCTCTCCCTCTCTTCCTTCCTCCATTTCCTCTTTCCTTTCTTAAGATTTACCCTATCAGCAAATTTCAAGTATACAGTTCAGTACTCTTAAGTCTAGTCTCCATGCTATATATTAAATCTCTAGAACTTATTTATCATGAAGAACATTGTACACCTTTGACCAACCTCTCCCTATTTCTCCCTCCCTCCAACCCTAGCAACCATTATTCTACTCTGTTTCTCTGAGGTTGTACTAGTTTAGATTCTTCAAGGAGTAGAAGCAAGTGAGATCACAGACTATTTGTTTTACATGTATGACTTATTTCACTTAGCGTAATGTCATCCACCTCCATCCATGTGTTCACAAATGGTAGGATTTTCTTGTTTTTAAGGCATGAATAACATTACTCACACACACACATACACAAATACCACATTAATAAGTATATTTAAATTTAAATTTCATAGGTACCATAAGAAACCTGAGAATATATCCAAGAACATGCTATGTTAGGAAGGACAGGTATACAAAGAAGAATGACTTGAAATAATTTTAAAAAATAGCATTGCCTATTATCTATATATAAAATACATTTATAATTTTATAAGGATTATTTACCCATGTTGACTTTTGGACAGAGTCTACCATTACATTAGTGATTTTATCTAATATATTTAGATTACTTAGAAGAAGGAATTTAGAGTCTATCTAGAGCATTAAAAAATGGAATTAAAATTTAAAGTGACTGAAGAAAAAACTCCTGACTTCAAATTCAGTTAGTCATGCCATGTTTTTGAACTAAATCATTCAGTTTATGAGCCAGGAGGTGTTTTGCATTCTTTCATCAAGATCAAGCATTTTCCTTGATAAAACAATGCTGATAACTTTCAATACAATGGAAATCCAGTTATTTGGGCAATTTTTTGCCAAAAATAAACAAGCAAATTAAATGATATTTAAATTGATAAATTAGTATACCTTAATGATGAGTTCATTGATAATGGAAAAACTGAAATTTCATGCTTTTAAAATTACTCATAGTTTTTATTTTATTCTTTTTTTAATTTTTAGTTGGAGGATAACTGCTTTACAGCGTTGTGTTGGTTTCTGCTGTACAACAGTGTGAATCAGGTAGGTGTACATAGTGTGAACCAGATCATAGATATACATACGTCCCTGCCCTCTGGAACCTCCCTCCCACCTCCCCACCCCATCCCACCCCTTTAAGTAGTCACACTGCACTGGGTGGAGCTCCTTCTGCAACTTTCTACTAGCTATTTTACATATGGCAGGGGCCGCGACCAGCGCAGGGGCCGCGACCAGTGCACTAAGCACGGCCGAGAAGAGATACCCCACGTCCGAGGTCAGGGGCAGAAGCTGGGAGGATCCCATGCCCGAAGGGCGGCGGCCAAGAGGAGTTACCCCATGTCCGAGGTCAGGGGCAGTGGCCGAGAGTGCCAGGCTGCGACGGCACAGGAACCGCCAAGAGGAGCTACCCAGTCCGAGGTCAGGGGCAGCGGCCAGGAAGAGCTACCCCACACCTCCCACGTCCGAGGCCAGGGGTGGCAGCCTGGAGGACCAACCCCATGTCCAAGGAGCAGTGGCTGTGTGGGGGCAGGAGGGCCTAGAGGATCTATCCCACGTTGAAGGTCAGGAAGGGCAGCGGTGAGGAGATACCACTCGTCCAAGGTAAGGAGCAGCGGCTGCGCTTTGCTGGAGCAGCTGTGAAGAGATACCCCACATCCAAGGTAAGAGAAACCCAAGTAAGATGGTAAGTGTTGCAAGAGGGCATCAGAGGGCAGATACACTGAAACCACACTCACAGAAAACTAGTCAAGCTAATCACACTAGGACCACAGCTTTGTCTAACTCAATGAAACTAAGCCATGCCTGTGGGGCAACCCAAGACGGACAGGTCATGGTGGAGAGATCTGATAGAACGTGGTCCACTGGAGAAGGGAATGGCAAACCACTTCAGTATTCTTGCCTTGAGAACCCCATGAACAGTATGAAAAGGCAAAATGATAGGATACTGAAAGAGGAACTCCCCAGGTCAGTAGGGGCCCAATATGCTACTGGAGATCAGTGGAGAAATAACTCCAGAAAGAATGAAGGGATGGAGCCAAAGCAAAAACAATATCCAGCTGTGGATGTGACTGGTGATAGAAGCAAGGTCCGATGCTGTAAAGAACAATATTGCATAGGAACCTGGAATGTCAGGTCCATGAATCAAGGCAAATTGGAAGTGGTTAAACAAGAGATGGCAAGAGTGAAAGTCGACATTCTAGGAATCACCAAACTGAAATGGACTGGAATGGGTGAATTTAACTCAGATGACCATTATATCTACTACTGCAAGCAGGAATCCCTCAGAAGAAATGGAGTAGCCATCATGGTCAACAAAAGAGTCCGAAATGCAGTACTTGGATGCAATGTCAAAAACAACAGAATGATCTCTGTTAGTTTCCAAGGCAAACCATTCAATATCAAAATAATCCAAATCTATGCCCCAACCAGTAACGCTGAAGAAGCTGAAGTTGAACAGTTCTATGAAGACCTACAAGACCTTTTAGAACTAACACCCAAAAAAGATGTCCTTTTCATTATAGGGGACTGGAATGCAAAAGTAGGAAGTCAAGAAACACCTGGAGTAACAGGCAAATTTGGCCTTGGAATACGGAATGAAGCAGGGCAAAGACTAATAGAGTTTTGCCAAGAAAATGCACTGGTCATAGCAAACACCCTCTGCCAACAACACAAGAGAAGACTCTATACATGGACATCACCAGATGGTCAACACCGAAATCAGATTGATTATATTCTTTGCAGCCAAAGATGGAGAAGCTCTATACAGTCAACCAAAACAAGACCAGGAGCTGACTGTGGCTCAGATCATGAACTCCTTATTGACAAATTCAGACTTAAATTGAAGAAAGTAGGGAAAACCACTAGACCATTCAGGTATGACCTAAATCAAATCCCTTATGATTGTACAGTGGAAGTGATAAATAGATTTAAGGGTCTAGATCTGATAGATAGAGTGCCTGATGAACTATGGAATGAGGTCCATGACATTGTACAGGAGACAGGGATCAAGACCATCCCCATGGAAAAGAAATGCAAAAAAGCAAAATGGCTGTCTGGGGAGGCCTTACAAATAGCTGTGAAAAGAAGAGAAGCAAAAAGCAAAGGAGAAAAGGAAAGATATAAGCATCTGAATGCAGCGTTCCAAAGAATAGCAAGAAGAGATAACAGAGCCTTCCTCAGCGATCAGTGCAAAGAAATAGAGGAAAACAAGAGAATGGGAAAGACTAGAGATCTCTTCAAGAAAATCAGAGATACCAAGGGGATATTTCATGCAAAGATGGGCTCGATAAAGGACAGAAATGGTATGGACCTAACAGAAGCAGAAGATATTAAGAAGAGATGGCAAGAATACACAGAAGAACTGTACAAAAAAGATCTTCACGACCCAGATAATCACGATGGTGTGATCACTGACCTAGAGCCAGACATCCTGGAATGTGAAGTCAAGTGGGCATTAGAAAGCATCACTACAAACAAAGCTAGTGAATTCCAGGTGAGCTATTTTAAAACCTGAAAGATGATTTTGTGAAAGTGTTGCACTCAGTATGCCATCGAATTTGGAAAACTCAGCAGTGGCCACAGGACTGGAAAAGGTGAGTTTTCATTCCAATCCCAAAGAAAGGCAATGCCAAAGAATGCTCAAACTACCGCACAATTGCACTCATCTCACATGCTAGTAAAGTAATGCTCAAAATTCTCCAAGCTAGGCTTCAGCAATACATGAACCGTGAACTTCCAGATGCTCAAGCTGGTTTTAGAAAAGGCAGAGGAACCAGAGATCGAATTGCCAACATCCACTGGATCATGGAAAAAGCAAGAGAGTTCCAGAAAAACATCTATTTCTGCTTTATGGACTATGCCAAAGCCTTTCACTGTGTCAATCACAAGAAACTGTGGAGAATTCTGAAAGAGATGGGAATACTAGACCACCTGACCTGCGTTTGAGAAATCTGTATGCAGGTCAGGAGCAACAATTAGAACTGGACATGGAACAACAGACTGGTTCCAAATAGGAAAAGGAGTACGCCAAGGCTGTATATTGTCACCCTGCTTATTTAACTTGTATGCAGAGTACATCATGAGAAACGCTGGACTGGAAGAAGCACAAGCTGGCATCAAGATTGCCGGGAGAAATATCAATAACCTCAGATATGCAGATGACACCACCCTAATGGCAGAAAGTGAAGAGGAACTCAAAAGCCTCTTGATGAAAGTGAAAGAGGAGAGGGGAAAAGTTGGCTTTAAGCTCAGCATTCAGAAAATGAAGATCATGGCATCCGGTCCCATCACTTCATGGGAAATAGATGGGGAAACATTGGAAACAGTGTCAGACTTTATTTTTCCGGGCTCCAATATCACTGCAGATGGTGACTGCAGCCATGAAATTGAAAGATGCTTACTCCTTGGAAGGAAAGTTATGACCAACCTAGATACCATACTCAAAAGCAGAGACATTACTTTGCCAACAAAGGTCCATCTAGTCAAGGCTATGGTTTTTCCTGTGGTCATGTATGGATGTGAGAGTTGAACTGTGAAGAAGGCTGAGCACTGAAGAATTGATGCTTTTGAACTGTGGTGTTGGAGAAGACTCTTGAGAGTCCCTTGGACTGCAAGGAGATCCAACCAGTCCATTCTGAAGGAGATCAGCCTTGGGATTTCTTTGGAAGGAATGATGCTGAAGCTGAAACTCCAGTACTTTGGCCACCTTATGCGAAGAGTTGACTCACTGGAGAAGACTCTGATGCTGGGAGGGATTGGGGGCAGGAGGAGAAGGGGATGACAGAGGATGAGATGGCTGGATGGCATCACTGACTCGATGGACGTAAGTCTCAGTGAACTCCAGGAGTTGTTGATGGACAGGGAGGCCTGGCGTGGTGCGATTCATGGGGTCGCAAAGAGTCGGACACGACTGAGTGACTGAACTGAACTGAATGTATATGATTCAATGCTACTCTCAATTCATCCCAGTCTGTATTTTTTAAAATTATCTTTAATTTTATGTTCACAGAAAAAAATGAGAAGCAGCAGCAGGAATTTCCCCCATACTCCCTGCATTGCCTCCCTGGAGCCTCCAGCATTATCAAACAAACCCCAGCAGAGGAGTACATCTGTTACAACTGGTGAACTTAAACCAACATGTCATTATCACCCAAAGTCCATAGTTTACACTAGGATTCATATTTGGTGTTGTACATTCTTTGGGTTTAGACAAACTTAGAGTATCATATAGAGTAGTTTCAGTGTTCTAAGAATCTCCTGTGTCTGTCTTTGCCTCTCCCCAACCATTGGCAGCCACTAGTCGTTTTTCTACTTTCATAGTTTTGCTTTCTACAGAATGTCACAGAGTTGGAATCGTACAGCATGGAGTTTTTTCACACCAGCTTCTTTGACTTAGTAATATGAATTTATGGTCCATCCCTGTATTTCTTGAGTGATATATATTTCTTCTAAGTGCACAGTTACGTTCCATTGTTTGGAAGTACCACAGTTTACTTATCCATTCACCTACTGAAAGACATCTTGGTTACCTTCAAGTTTTGACAATTACAAATAAAGCTTTTATAAATATCCATGTGCACATTTTTGTGTAGATATAAGTCTTCAGCTGGTCTGGATAAATACCAAGGAACATGATCTTTAGATCACATGGTAAGAATATATTTAGTTTTATAAGAAACCTTTAAACCATCTTCCAAAGTGGCTGTACCCTTTTGTATTCCTGCCAGCAGTGAATGAGACTTCCTGTTGCTCTACAACCTTATCAGCATTTCATATTGTCAGTTTCCTGAATTCTAACTATTCTGATAGATGTATAGTGGCATTGTATTGTAGTTTTAATTTGTATTTCCCTGATGATGTCTGAAGTGGAGTATCTTCAGATGCCTGTGTATCCTCGATGGTGAGGTATCTGTTAAGAGATTTGGCTCATCTTTTTAACTGAGCCGTTTGTTTTCCTATTGTTGAGTTTTAAAACTTCTTCATAAATTTTATAACTTATCAGTTATTTCATTTGCAAATATTTTCTTCAAATCTGTAGGAGACTATATATTCTCTTGACAGCGACTTTCATAGAAGAGAAAATTTTAATTTTAATAAGGTCCAGCTGATCAATTTTCTTTCAAAAATTGTGCCTTTGGTGTTCTAAATAAAAAAAATAATTGCCAAACTCAAGGTCCTATAGGTTTTCTAACTACGCGTTTTTAATAAATAGAGTAAGAGGTTAAATATCTCTATCTGATCCTTGAAAATCAAGTGTAAATTCAGTCATTCTAGTTGAATCCAGGATAGAATGGCTTAGTTTTGAACGGAAAGGTGCTGGCAAAGATGTCTGGGGAAAGTGGCTGGCTCTCCAGATAAACTGGCCCCCTTAGCTTGTGATTACATTGCCCTTTCCCAGTATCTAGTTTGCAGCTTGTGGACTTGAAAATTTAATTATTCATCCATGGGACAAAGTCCACAGGTAATCAGATTTCCAAGAGACTAACACTTTAAAATCACAATGCCAAGCCATGAATTTATAATGAGAAATGTTTTAAAGTGGACCAGATATTCCATTGGCCTATATGCAAGCTTTGCCTACAAAGGTTCATATAGTCAAAGCTATGGTTTTCCCAGTAGTCATGTATGGATGTGAGAGTTGGACCATAAAGAAGGCTGAGCACTGAAGAATTGATGCCTTTGAACTGTGGTGCTGGAGAAGACTCTTGAGAGTCCCTTGCATTGCAAGGAGATCAAACCAGTCAATCCTAAAGGAAATCAACCCTGAATACTCATTGGAAGGACTGATGTTAAAACTGAAGCTCCATTACTTTGGCCACCTGATGCAAAAAGCTGACTGATTGGAAAAGACCTTGATGCTGGGAAAGACTGAAGTCAGGAGTAGAAGAGACAACACCGGGTGAGATGGCTGGATGGCATCATTGATTAAATGGACAGGAGCTTGCAAACTCCAGGAGATGGTGAAGGACAGGGAAACCTGGTGTGCTGCAGTCCACGGAGTCACAAAGAGTCATACTTGAATGAGTGACTGATTAACAACAATACACAAGCTAATAATTCATAACCAAATTATAATTGGAAGCTTTCTGATGAGGATGGAAATAAGTAGATGATTTTAATGGCTACTTTCATGGCATTATTGGAACATAATTTTTTAAAAAGAAATCATGATTCAGGTGTCATATCACAACTCCCTAAAGATGGAGCGAGAGGTGCTTGGCAGGCATTCTCTTACTAAGCCACCAATTTTTATTTTCAATTGCTATAATGTCTATTTCTTTTCTTCCTCCATTCCTCCCTCCCTCCATCCTTTTCTCCTTCCTTTTAAAATAAAAATGCCAATACTTTCAAGTAAACTCTTGCTGTACGAATATTTCTTAGTTGACTGAGCTCATATATAATAGTTGCTTTACATTTATCCATCAGAAAGCAATCTTATTTCTTTATTTCCTAGTCCCCAGTGACTGGAACAGCCTGTTACTACTACATCTTCCTACAGGTGTCTCATGACCAAGTGATGGTTTTATTTCTGGATAGTTATCTATATACTTTCACCCATTCTGTTTCATTAGCTGTGAAGATTTTATCTTCATAGTAATTTAAGGCCCCAACAACTAAGCATTAAGGAAACCAGCAAGACACATTCTGTACATTACTAAAAGAATGGTCTAAATGCCTTCACATTCTAATATGTATAATGCCACAGCTCTTTTGAAAGAATCTTTGAAGCCTGGAAAAGAAGATCCATAGTGAAGTGAAATCCAAATGAGTGAACAAAACAAAGTCCACACTTAATAGTAGAGATGAGGAAGAAGACTTCAGTACTTTCTTGGCTATTTAAGTGTATGGATATATTGAGAATTGAATACCCATCAAAGTATCTAGTAATAAGGAAATTAATATTTATTAATTGCCTGCCATGTGCCAGGAACTATGCAGGATGTTACATAATGAGCTTGAGAAGTAGGTATTTTTTATCTCTACTTTAAAATACAAAGCTGTTCAGGAATCTTTGTAGCCTTCTCAATGTCAATGAGTTTGCAGGGGCTACACATGGAATCTGAGCCCAGTTTCCTCTGATTCCTAATTCTTATTCTTCCAAGTATTTCACAACATCTTATCCACTCATTGTTAAAAGATTTACTTGGTTGGAACCCTTGAGAAAGTGAAAGTGTTAGCTGCTCAGTCATATCTAACTCTTTGCAACCCCATAGACTGTAGCCCACCAGGCTCCTCTGTCCATGGAATTCTCCAGGCAAGAATACTGGAGTGGATAGCCATTCCCTTCTCCAGAGGATCTTCCTGACTCAAAGATTGAGCCGAGGTTTACTGCATTGCAGGCTTATTCTTCACCATGTGAGCCACCAGGAAGCCCAAAAAAGTAGTAAACACCAGTATTCCACACTGCCTCACTATCTTATTCACTCACTGTTAAATGATTTTCTCTGGTTGGAACCTTCCAGAAGGTATTTTAAATCCCACTCTGTGCTCTTGTCCTCCAGAAAATTTGGGGGCTCAGAACATGCATGCCCATGGAACAGTGCTTCAGAGCCCCTGTACTAACCCTCCATCTACCAAAATCCAGTAAGAAGAGAAGCCATGGAGGCACCCTGATCTTACTCTAAATTTGTTTTGCAGTTGTATGTATTTTCCTCATTAAATAACCATGATTCACTTAACACTGTCAGTATGGTGTCTGTCTCATATTTGACATACAATAAAAATTTATTTAATGCATAAATGAAGGCATCCATGAACGTTAAGTGCATCTTATTTTTAACTTGCCCATTATCCTCTCCCTAATTTCTAGCAACAACATCTCAAATTTCTTTTTCTATATATCCTACTCATGGAAGTCTAAAAGCATCATAAGCATAAAGGAAAATTAGAATTACTTAAATCTACCCATAATTCATATGCATGGCAATTAGGAGGAAGATGACAAAGAATAATATAAGCATTAATGAATAAATTAATTATAATTCTAAGAGAGATATTTTGACTTAATAGAGATCAGATTATTAAATTGAATCCATAAAGTATGTTTTAGGTATATTTTTCAAAATAAGATAAAACAGGTTAAAATGTAGCAAATTGAGTAGCTCCATGTAAAGAATGATTTATACTTTCCTTTCTCAAAAGCTATTTGGATGTACTCTTTTCCCCCATGGGTCTTCTTAAAAATTTATTGTCTAGCCTAAGACACTTCATATGTTCCTTCAATTTCTAGTCCTGCGATCACTTCAAAAGAAGCCAGTCATCTATTTTAACTAGAGCTACCAAAACAGTTCACTGGAGAACTATGCAATATTGCCTTTTATGTTTAAAAAAGGATCAATATTCTAAATCTTGGGCTTCCCAGGTGATGCTAGTGGTAAAGAACCTGCTAACTCAGAAGACGTGGTTTTGATCCCTGGGTGGGGAAGATCCCTTGGAATAGGAAATGGCAACCTGCTCCAATATTCTTGCCTGGAAAATTTTTTGGACAGAGGAGCCTGGTAGGCTACAGTCCATGCAGCCACAAAGAGTCAGACATGACTGAGCAACTAAGCACAACAGTCTAAACTTTCTCTATCTGGTTATGTTTCTTGTATCCAGCCTCTACCTATTGTTAGAAGTCTTTAATGCAAGTTTCTAAAAGTTTCCTAACTTTTAATCTATCACGTGGAATTGAGGAGGCAGCAGAAAACCATTATATAACATCAGTACAGGGTCTTCCAAGACAACTCAGTATTCAGTCTTTACATTGTAAGTTCTATACATTGTACATGGCCCAGTTGTTTAAGATACCAAGATCCAACCAGATTTTGGAAAACCATTTGCCTGTCTTAGGATCAGCATAATAAAAAATTTTCAAAGAAAAGAGAGGCCTTTGTCAACCACCTCATCAGTCTTACCTACTTCTAGACATGGTCTCCTTTTTATCTTTATTTACTTGGTAAACTGTCTTAACACTGATGGAGATGATTATGTAAGATTCAGAGACACCAATTTATTTCACTCAGTGACCTGAAACAAGGAAGCTTTTAAATAATAACTGTCCCCTTAATTTAGTTATAAGTATTCAATCACTCTCTTCCTTAAATTCATATGGCACTTTACTAGTCTAAATTTGTTCAAGAACATTAAATAATTTAATCCACATAACCCTTTGTAAGATGGTCAAGGCAAGAACTTTATATTCCTATGAGCAGTCTAAAGTTCAGAAAGTTTACGGGACTATGAAAGTTTACACAGCTAGTGATTGATGGAGGAAACACACAAAGCCAGGTTCATCCCCCAGTGTTGGAACACATGTCACTGTGCTCCATCACAAGTGTTTACTGAGGGCTTAACATGTGTACCATGCATGCACTCCCAACATTCACTATCTGGATCAGGAAATAAGAAACACAGGGAGGAATTCAGCAATACTGTCATTCAAAAGGTCTGGGACTGAAACATTTCTATGGCTTATTATCAGCTAATATTCAGTCCATCCATCAAAGTAGGACATAAGTAGGACAAAAGAAATAGAAGTTTAAGAAAAAAAGGCATTAGTATACTCAGAGCAGTTATTATTTTTCATAAACCTAATAAATATAAAGGCCTATTTCTATCAGGCCTTTACTAAAAGGAATTGAGAAAAAAATGGAGAGGGTGAAATAGCTATAACAGATTTGAATTTTACAAGCAAGAGGATTTGAGAAATATCATGATGCAGAGAACCAAAATACCTGGGCTGCCTCTGCATATTGAGGGCAATGCTAACAAAGTCAGGGTGACCTTCTAGGGTTTCTTTTTTTCTTCATCTTCTTCCCATCGCTTCTCAGTTGCTTATCACACAGAGTTTGGTAATTAATGAACAAAAATTAGCTGTTTGGAAACTACTGTGGGAGAAGAGCATTCCAGAAACTTAAGGCATTGCTACAATGATTGTTAAAAATGTAGAAAAGTCAAGAAGTGGCAAAATGTTGTAATATACTGACTGTCACAACTCCTACAGCTTCCGCCTACATAGCTGGCTAACTTCATAACTGAAAACACTGCACTGTAAATAAGCCAAAACCATTTCCATTTCCAGTAAGGTCTCTTACATTTGTTCTCTAAATCAAGTTAGAAACTTTAACCTTTTGTGATTAAAGTCTAGAATACAGACCTTTATATTCTCAAGTGCTTCCTGTGGTTCAGAAATAACTGTAAAGTTCTCAGAAAAAAACAAATGTGACTACTGACTAAATTTACAGCATCTGAGTTCATGTAAGTAAATCCTGGATCTTTATGCAAAAGCTAACTTATATGAAGTAATTAGCAGGCTCTAAATAGTAAACATCAATATCCAAGATTGAATTTGCCTGTGTTTGCACAATGAAGGTAATACATGGCTGCCATGATGGCCAGGAAGATGGTGCACTGCACAATCCCAGGGTCACAACGGTGTACCCAGGAATTATGTAACGTGGCAGCCCAGTATGTGAATTCAATGTAAGCAACTGCTTCCAATTAGCAGCTGAGAATATGTAATGAGAGAATCAAAAGTTATACTAGAGAGAATAATAAAGACTTATTAGGTAGATGAGACATTGCATTGCATATAGTATATCAATGGGACATGAATGAAAGACTTTGATTTTTGATTCCAAAAGGCAGAGAAGTGTGGCAGCATGCATTAAGTCCTCAGCAGTGTATGGTTGGTAACAATATCCAACAATAATTTAAACAAGCACTATCCTAGAGAAATGAACAGTATAAAATATACTGACATAGTACTATTCAGAGTACACACTAAATGTTTAGATCAAAAAAGCTAATTATTGATAATACATATTTTAATCTAGGTTTCCCGCATTGCAAGCAGATTCTTTACCAGCTGAGCCACAGGGGAAGCCCAATATTAAGTTAGGATGGAGTTATAAAAGTGATTAATCTAGAGAAAAGTCACCTTTCTTCTCCTCTTCTGAGGAAGTAGATATTTAATTGCTATTATACTCAATAAAGAATATCTAGAATTTGTCTAAAGTATAAGACTGAAATTAGATAAGGAACTTAAACTGTCATATATTATTTAAATGCACTAGAATATTTAATTTCCTACTTCTGAATTATATACACACTCACATACACATACACATGTATTCTTTAACTATTCTTAGAAACTAATTCTAATTTTTAACCCTGACTTGAAAGAAAACTTTTTCTTACTGCTTTAAGTTATAATGTGTTTATAACAAAAAATAAGCAATAGGAAAATTACATAACAGTTCTCTCCAATAATCAAATTATTTTAAAAAATTAATCATATAGATTATATTAAATTTAACTATTGACTAGCTCAAAGGCATCAGGGACCACTGACCAACATCTCATGCTTTCACACCCATCCCTCTAATCTCTAAATAAAAGTCTCTTTCAAACAATTGTGGTGCTTCACCTTTTTTTTCATATAGGTGCTTCCTGTCAAGCATTTTCTTACTTACTGTTCAGACATGAAAGAATTCAACTATGAGATATTTTTATTATCCTTTTACTCTGCATTGCAAGTGTGAATTAATGTTTCTTTTTTCCCCAAATATCAACTTCTGGTGATTTGAGGTGACCTAAAGCACAGAATACAGTAAAGAGTAATCCACTTGGACTCAGATTTAATGATAATTTGGTTAGGAGTTTGCCACTGTGCTATGTGAAATAACATTCAGTTCAGTTCAGTTCAGTCACTCAGTTGTGTCCGACTCTTTGTAACCCCATGAATTGCAGCATGCCAGGCCTCCCTGTCCATTACCAACTCCCTGTGTTCACTTAGACTCACGTCCATCGAGTCAGTGACGCCAACCAGCCATCTCATCCTCTGTCGACCCCTTCTCCTCTTGCCCCCAATCTCTCCCAGCATCAGAATCTTTTCCAATGAGTCAACTCTTTGCATGAGAAGGCCAAAGTACAGGAGCTTCAGCTTTAGCATCATTCCTTCCAAAGAAATCCCAGGGCTGATCTCCTTCAGAATGGACTGGTTGGATCTCCTTGCAGTCCAAGGGACTCTCAAGAGTCTTCTCCAACACCACAGTTCAAAAGCATCAATTCTTCGGCACTCAGCTTTCTTCACAGTCCAACTCTCACATCCATACATGACCACTGGAAAAACCATAGCCTTGACTAGACGGACCTTTGTTGGCAAAGTAATGTCTCTGCTTTTAAATATGCTCTCTAGGTTGGTCATAACTTTCCTTCCAAGGAGTAAGCGTCTTTTAATTTCATGGCTGCAGTCACCATCTGTAGTGATTTTGGAGCCCAGAAAAATAAAGTCTGACACTGTTTCCACTGTTTCCCCATCTATTTGCCATGAAGTGATGGGACCAGATGCCATGATCTTCATTTACTGAATGTTGAGCTTTAAGCCAACTTTTTCACTCTCCACTTTCATTTTCATCAAGAGGCTTTTTAGTTCCTCTTCACTTTCTGCCATAAGGGTGGTGTCATCTGCATATCTGAGGTTATTGATATTTCTCCCGCCAATCTTGATTCCAGCTTGTGCTTCTTCCAGCCCAGGGTTTCTCATGATGTACTCTGTATAGAAGTTAAATAAGCAGGGTGACAATATACAGCCTTGACGTACTCCTTTTCCTATTTGGAACCAGTCTGTTGTTCCATGCCCAGTTCTAACTGTTGCTTCCTGACCTGCATATAGGTTTCTCAAGAGGCAGGTCAGGTGGTCTGGTATTCCCATCTCTTTCAGAATTTTCCACAGTTTATTGTGATTCACACAGTTAAAGGCTTTGGCATAGTCAATAAAGTAGAAATAGATGTTTTTCTGGAAAAGCCCCCAAATGAGGAGCTCCTTTGGTTACATTCAGTCCTTGCAGAATTGCTTGCTACATAAAATTCATACACTGACAATAAACTGTTCTCCCCTATTTATACAACAAGGTCACTTATGTATACTGCTACTAATAGTTACTGTGTTAAGGTTAGTGTCACCAATGAATTTAAATACAGAAATAAATATTATGTGTTAATCCTATGGAAGGCCTTTCAACATGACTATGCTTCTACTCCCTTTTATTCTGACAATATTCCAATCCCTGCCAATATGAGAATTATACATACACCAGCACATTATGGCTGAAAATGTACATATCAATAACAATAGCAGCTAACACTTATTGAATGAAATGCCACAAACTTCACCTGGACTATGTGATTTAATTCTTAGGAAAATCCTATAACTGTATTACTATAAAGGGAATGTGGTAAAAACAATCACAACACTACCACCAAGAGTAAAACAATTACAGTAGCAACACCAGATACTCATTGGTATTATTCACCAGTGCTAATTTTTCATGACCAAGAAAAAGAAATGCAAAAAAAGGCAAAACAGTTGTCTGAGGAAGCCATACAAATAGCTGAGAAAAGAAGAGAAGCAAAAGGCAAGGGAGAAAAGGAAAGATATACCCATTTGAATGCAGAGTTCCAAAGAATAGCAAGGAGAGATAAGAAAGCCTTCCTCAGCGATCAATGCAAAGAAATAGAGGAAAACAATAGACTGGGAAAGACTAGAGATCTCTTCAAGAAAATTAGAGATACCAAGGGAATATTTCATGCAAAAATGGGTACAATAAAGGACAGAAATGGTATGGACCTAACAGAAGCAGAAGATATTAAGAAGGGGTGCAGAATACATAGAAGAACTATACAAAAAAGACCTTCACAACCCAGATAATCATGATGGCATGATCACTCACCTAGAGACAGACATCCTGGAATGGGAAGTCAAGTGGGCCTTAGGAAGCATTACTATGAACAAAGCTAGTGGAGGTGATGGGATTCCAGTTGAGCTATTTCAAATCCTGAAAGATGATGCTGTGAAAATGCTGCACTCAATATGCCAGCAAATTTGGAAAACTCAGCAGTGGCCACAAGATTGGAAAAAAGTCAGTTTTCATTCCAATCCCAAAAGCAATGCCAAAGAACGCTCAAACTACTGCACAATTATGCTCATCTCACACTCTTGCAAAGTAATGCTCAAAATTCTCCAAGCCAGGCTTCAACAGTATGTGAACCGTGAACTTCCAGATGTTTAAGCTGGATTTAGAAAAGGCAGAGGAACCAGAGATCAAATTGCCAACATCCGTTGGATCATTGAAAAAATAAGAACGTTCCAAAAAACACCTACTTCTGCTTTATTGACTATGCCAAAGCCTTTGACTGTGCAGATCACAACAAACTCTGCAAAATTCTTCAAGAGAGGGGCATATCAGACCACCTGACCTGCCTCCTGAGAAATCTGTATGCATGTCAAGAAGCCACAGTTAGAACTGGACATGGAAAAACAGACTGGTTCAAAATTGGCAAAGGAGTATGTCAAGGCTGTATATTGACACCTTGCTTATTTAACATCTATGCAGAGTGCAATCATGAGAAATCCCAGACTCGATGAAGCACAAGCTGGAATCAAGATTTCCAAGAGAAATTTCAGTAACATCAGATATGCAGATGACACCACCCTTATGGCAGAAAGCGTAGAAGAACTAAAGAGCGTCTTGAGGAAAGTGAAAGAGGAGAGTGAAAAAGTTGGCTTAAAACTCAACATTCAGAAACTAAGATCATGGCATCTGGTCCCATCCTTTCATGGCAAATAGATGGAGAAACAATGGAAACAGTGAGAGACTTAATTTTGGGGGGCTCCAATATCACTGCAGATGGTGACTGCAGCCATGAAATTAAAAGACACTTGCTCCTTGGAAGAAAAGTTATGACCAACCTAGAGAGCATATTTAAAAGCAGAGGCATTACTTTGCCAACAGAGGTCTGTCTAATCAAAGCTATGGTTTTTCCAGTAGTCATGTGTGGATATGACAGTTGGAATATAAAGAAAGCTGAGCGCCGAAGAATTGATGCTTTTGAACTGTGGTGTTGGAGAAGACTCTTGAGAGTCCCTTGGACAGCTAAGAGATACAACCAGTCCATCCTAAAGGAAATCAGTCCTGAATATTCATCGGAAGGACTGTTGCTGAAGCTGAAACTCCAATACTTTGGGCACCTAATTGGAAGAACTGACTTATTGGAAAAGACCCTGATGCTGGGAAAGATTGAAGGTGGGAGAAGAAGGGGATGACAGGATGAAATGGTTGGATGGCATCACCGACTCAACGGACATGAGTTTGAGTAACCTCCAGGAGCTGGTGATGGACAGGGAGGCCTGGCATGCTGCAGTCCACAGGGTTACAAAGAGTTGAACACCACTGAGTGACTGAACTGGACTGAAGTGTGCTAATTTTTACAGCAACCAGTAAAGTAGGGTGTGCATGTGTGTGTGTGTGTGTGTTTGGTAGTTTGCAGTTGTGTTTGCCTCTTTGCAACCCCGTGGACTGTAGCTCACAAGGCTCCTCTGTCCATGGTATTCTCCAGGCAAGAATACTAGACTGGGTTGCCATTCCCTTCTCCAGGGGATCTTCCCAACCTAGGGATTGAACCCTGGTCTCCTGAACTGCAGGCAGATTCTCTACCATCTGAGCCACAAGGGAAGCCCAATAAAGTAGGGACTAGTACATATTTTCCTTATTTCATAGGTAAGGACACTAAGGCACAGAGAGGTCATGTAACTTGTCTAGGCCAAAAGCTATTAAATGGCAGACCAAGATTAAATTCATTTTGGCTCCAAAATCTGTGCTTGTAAACCATTACACTATGCTGCCTCTTTATTCTCTCATGACAATTCTATGCCACGGATTTTTATTATGCTAATTTTACAGATGGGAAAACTGAAACACAAAGAATTTAAGTGATTTAACTAAGACTGCTTAGCTCAGAGGAAGAGAAACTTTTTCTGTAAAGGGCCAGATAGTAAAAGTTTTGGATTTGCAGAACATAGGGTCTTTGTGGCAACTACTCAACTCTGGTAATGTAGCACACAAGCAACCACAGATGGTATATAAATAAATGAGCATAGCTGTGTTCCAATAAAACTTTATTTATGGACACAGAAGTGAACTTCATATATAATTTTTATGTGTCACCATTTAAAAAAAATTTCTACAAATCTATGAATATTCTTAAATTACAAGTCATTAAAAAACAGGCAGTAGGCCAGATTGGGAAGACCAGCTATAGTCTGTCTACTTCTGATATAGTTTGGGATTGTTGGAGCTGATATGTTAATCCCAGGTAGTGTTGGGAAGATCCCCTGGAGAAGGGAAAGGCTACCTACTCCAGTACTCTGGCCTGGAGAATCCCATGGACTGTATATTCCACAAAGAGTTGTATATTTGTATATTCCAACAAAGAGTTGGATATGATTGAACAACTTTCAGTTTCACTTCACTTCACAATCCATCTTCAGAGTTCACATTCCAAACAACTGTAATCTAAAAAAGTGTTTCTTAAACTTAAAGGCTCATAAGGATCTTGTAAAAATGCACTTCTTTAGATTAACATAAATGTTTCTTAGTCTCTGAAATCTATACATCCAATTGCATGCTGCTGTCCATAATCAGGTGCTGAAAAGCTTAGCCTTCCAAGAATGCTTTGAGTAACAATGATCCCCTGGCACATGGGGGTGCCAATTTATCTGGTAAATAGAAGAATTCTCTAGATTACATAGTCTATAACATTGTCATTACTAAGGAGATGTTGGTCTGCAATTCACATGAAATAAAATATGTACGTATTTCTTGCTGAATTCATGATTTTGTTGTTGTTCAGTCACGAAATTGTGTCCATTTCTTGGCGACCCTGTGGATTGCGACACTCCAGGCTTCTCCATCCCTCACCATCTCCTGGAGTTTGCCCAAGTTCATATCCATTGAATTGGTGATGCCATCCAACCATCTCATCCTCTGTCACCCCCTTCTCTTTCTGCCTTCAATCTTTCCCAGAATCAGGGTCTATTCCAGTGAGTGGGCTGTTTGCAACAGATGACCAAAGTATTGGAGCTTCAGCTTTAGCATCAATATTTCCAGTGAGTATTCAGGGTCAATTTCTTTAGGATTGACTGGTTTTATCACCTTGCTGTCCAAGGGACTCTCAAGAGTCTTCCCCAACATTACAGTTTGAAAGCATCAATTCTTCATCACTCAGCCTTCTTTATGGTCCAGCTCTCACGTTCGTACATGAATACTGGAAAGACCATAGCCTTTACTATACAGACCTTTGTTGGTAAAGTGACATCTTTGCTTTTTAACACACTGTTTAGGTTTGTCATAACTTTACTGCAAAGAAGCAACTGTCTTCTGATTTCATGGCTGCAGTCACCATCCACAGTGGTTTTAGAACACAAGAAGAGGAAAACTGTTATTGCTTCCACCTTTTCCCCTTCTATGTGCCATGAAGTGATGAGACCAGATGCCATGATCTTAGATTTTTTAATATTGAGTTTTAAGCCGGCTTTTTCAATGTCCTCCTTCACCCTCATCAAGAGGGTCTTCAGTTCCTCTTCGCTTTCTGCCATTAGAGTGGTATCATCTGCATATCTGAATTCATGACAGCAGAGTAAAAATATGTAATCAAAGTTTTGCTTACAAATTGGACAGCCTTTCTGCCTTCCATTGGCAGTTGTAAGACTCATGTCACTGGCAAGGAAAGGCACAGTAATATGAAAGAAAACAGATGCTTCTCATCTGATTTTTCTTAGAATATTGAAAAAGCAAGACTGAAACTTCTCCCAATGATGAGACCCCAGACATTAAAAGTATAGAAACAATTTGGTAGGCAGTTATTTTAAAAGTATTGTATAATTTTTTATATACTCAAGCTTATCCCTAAAGAATAGAAACAATCCTCTTTAGAAATCTCTTCACTTTCCACTAGAAATTAAGCACTGTTAACTTCTACTTTATTAAAGTGTCCATCCCTACTCCCCCCGCCCAATAGATGTCTGGTCATAGCACATAACTATTTTTAGAGCCTTCTAGAAAATAGAAAGACATACACTTTGTGTTACAAGAAAGCCTTTATGGTTATCTTAAGAGTTTATTATTTACATAACAAAAGGTTACATTTAGTTTTCTTTTAAACCTACAATCTAGTACTCAGAACCCTAACATTTGTTATATTTTTCTGAAGAAACCTTGAGATGCCTAATGAGAGCATTTGCTGCCTAAACAAACCCCATATTTTTTATAGTCTTTTCAAATGGTATTTTCAAAGGCACTGGGAGAAAAGCTGATGTGTGATGACTACCATTAGGAGGCAGTGATATTCTTTGACCTTTATTTAATCACCATCATCAAAAGGCATTTCCCAGGTGTCCAGTTGTGGCAGCAGCTTATTTGTGCTGCGGCATTAAGTTCCATCCTGCTTTACGGCTGGAAGAAAGCTTGAGTGGTCATTTTATCCAACACGATCTTCCAACCGAGACTACACTAAACTGTGACAGTATTCTTTTTCCAAATGGTATTGACAAAATCTTTATTACCTTTCCTGCCAATCATTTCATAACAAAGTCAACTGAAAAGGAGTGCAAAAGCAGATTTTATAGGACATACCAGCGATGTAAAACTGGAGTAGCAGTTTCAAAAAAAAAGGCAGAAAAACACATTGTCTATTCTGGTGAGGCAATTTGCAAAATGGCTTACTGCTAGGAAAAATCAAACAAAAACTTTAGAGTACAAAGTTAAGAACAGCTTCAAAAATGTGGACACTACAACGGAGACTGGAAGAACACATGTAGTCAGAGTACTGATATTCTGGCTTAATAGGGAGAAACTGCTAAGAAATACAATCAAGGAGACCAATAATTAGATGACAGGGCGATGTGGATATTAATTTTAGAAGAAAAGAAGATACATCACCATGGAGTAACAGTTCAATATGATTTAATTGCATAAGTCTCTTCCATGATCTAAGCATGGGTGAGCAAGTTGTTTGACTATAAACATACTCTTTATTAAAGTAAGCAGTTTGCCTCAAATGTTGAGAAGTGTTTAACCTCTAAATTTAAGCCAATTCACATTTGAGGGTTATAGTAAATACCTGCTGTTATTATTATTTAGATTCCATTTACCCTGCTTCCCATAATCACATTCCTCTATTTCCCTCTGAAAAAAACAACCCCTCTCTCCTTTGTTACTTGTCTCCTGTGAAAGAGGCTCTGTGACACAAGCCTTCAGTTCAGTTAAGTTCAGTCACTCAGTCATGTCCGACTCTTTGCGACCCCACGGAATGCAGCACACCAGGCCTCCCTCCCTGTCCATCAGCAACTCCTGGAGCTTACTCAAACTCACGTCCATCATGTCGGTGATGCCATCCAACCAGTTCATCCTCTGTCGTCCCCTTCTCCTCCTGCCCTCAATATTTCCCAGCATCATGGTCTTTTTCAATGAGTTAGTTCTTCACATCAGGTGGCCCAAGGATTGGAGTTTCAGCTTCAGCATCTGCCTTCCAATGAACACCCAGGACTGATCTCATTTAGGATGGACTGGTTGTATCTCCTTGCTGTCCAAAGGACTCTCAAGAGTCTTTTCCAACACCACAATTCAAAAGCATCAATTTTTCAGCACTCAGCTTTCTTTATTACCCAACTCTCACATCCATACATGACTACTGGAAAAACCATAGCATTGACTAAATGGACCTTTGTTTTTTTTTGTTTTGTTTTGTTTTATCTCTGCTTTTTAATATGCTGTCAAGGTTGGTCATAGCTTTTTTCCCAAGGAGCAAGCGTCTTGTAATTTCATGGCTGCAGTCACCATCTGCAGTGATTTTGGAGCCCCAGAAATAAAGTCTCTCAATGCTTCCATTGTTTCCCCATCTATTTGCCATGAAGTGATGGGACCAGATGCCATGATCTTAGTTTTCTGGATGTTGCATTTGAAACCAACTTTTTTACTCTTCTCCTTAACTTTCATCAAGAGGATCTTTAGTTTGTGTTCGCTTTCTGCCATAAAGATGGTGTCATCTGCGTATCTGAGGTTATTGATATTTCTCCTAGCAATCTTGATTCCAGTTTGCGCTTCATTCAGCCAGGTATTTCTCATGATGTACTCTGCATGTAAGTTAAATAAGCAGGATGACAATATACAGCCTTGACATACTCCTTTCCCGATTTGGAGCCACTTAATTGATAATGGTGGCTGCACAGGTGCAGGAGGGCTGAGAGGAGCTACTCCACGTTCAAGGTCAGGGGGGGCAGCTGTGAGGAGATACCCCTCATCCAAGGTAAGGAGCAGTGGCTGTGCTTTGCTGGAGCAGCCATGAAGAGATACCCCACGTCCAAGGTAAGAGAAACCCATGTAAAACAGTAGGTGTTGTGAGAGGGCATCAGAGAGCAGACACACTGAAACCATAATCACAGAAAACTAGCCAATCTGATCACACAGACCACAGCCTTGTCTAACTCAATGAAACTAAGCCATGCCACGTGGGGCCACCCAAGACGGATGGGTCATGGTGGAGAGGTCTGACAGAATGTGGTCCACTGGAGAAGGGAACGGCAAACCACTTCAGAATTCTTGCCTTGAGACCCCCATAAACAGTATGAAAAGGCAAAAAGGTAGGACACTGAAAGATGAACTCCCCAGGTCGGTAGGTGCCCAATATGCTACTGGAGATCAGGGAGAAATAACTCCAGAAAGAATGAAGGGATGGAGCCAAAGCAAAAACAATACCCAGTTGTGATGTGACTGGTGACAGAAGCAAGGTCCGATGCTGTAAAGAGCAATATTGTATAGGAACCTGGAATGTTAGGTCCATGAATCAAGGCAAATTGGAAGTAGTCAAAAAGGAGATGGCAAGAGTGAATGTCGACATTCTAGGAATCAGCAAACTAAGATGGACTGAATGGGTGAATTTAACTCAGATGACCATTATATCTACTACTGTGGGCAGGAATCCCTCAGAAGAAATGAAGTAGCCATCACGGTCAACAAGAGAGTCTGAAATGCAGTACTTGGATGCAGTCTCAAAAATGACAGAATGATCTCTGTTCATTTCCAAGGCAAACCATTCAATATCACGGTAATCCAAGGCTATGCTTCAACCAGTAATGCTGAAGAAGCTGAAGTTGAACAGTTCTATGAAGACCTACAAGACCTCTTAGAACTAATGCCCAAAAAAGATGTTCTTTTCATTATAGGGGACTGGAATGCAAAAGTAGGAAGTCAGGAAACATCTGGAGTAACAGGCAAATATGGCCTTGGAATACGGAATGAAGCAGGGCAAAGGCTAACAGAGTTTTGCCAAGAGAACACACTGGTCATAGCAAACACCCTCTTCCAACAACAAAAGAGAAGACTCTACACGTGGATATCACCAGATGGTCAACACCGAAAAAAGATTGATTATATTCTTTGCAGCCAAAGATGGAGAAGCTCTATACAGTCAGCAAAAACAAGGCCAGGAGCTGACTCTGGCTCAGATCATGAAATCCTTATTGCCAAAATCAGACTTAAATTGAAGAAAGCAGGGAAAATCACTAGATCATTCAGGAATGACCTAAATCAAATCCCTTATGATTATACAGTAGAAGTGAGAAACAGATTTAAGGGACTAGATATGATAGACAGATTGCCTGAAGAACTATGGATGGAGGTTCATGACATTGTACAGGAGACAGGGATCAAAACCATCCCCATGGAAAAGAAATGCAAAAAAGCAAAATGGCTGTCTGGGGAGGCCTTACAAATAGCTGTGAAAAGAAGAGAAGCGAAAAGCAAAGGAGAAAAGTAAAGATATAAGCATCTGAATGCAGAGTTCCAAAGAATAGCAAGGAGGGATAAGAAAGCATTCCTCAGCGATCAATGCAAAGAAATAGAGGAAAACAACAGAATGGGAAAGACTAGAAATCTCTTCAAGAAAATTAGAGATACCAAGGGAACATTTCATGCAAAGATGGGCTCGATAAAGGACAGAAATGGTATGGACCTAATAGAAGCAGAAGATATTAAGAAGAGGTGGCAAGAATACACAGAAAAACTGTACAAAAAAGATCTTCATGAACCAGATAATCATGATGGTGTGATCACTCACCTAGAGCCAGACATCCTGGAATGTGAAGTCAAGTGGGCCTTAGAAAGTATCACTACAAACAAAGCTAGTGGAGGTGATGGAATTCCAGTTGAGCTATTTCAAATCCTGAAAGATGATGCTGTGAAAGTGTTGCACTCAATATGCCAGCAAATTTGGAAAACTCAGCATTGGTCACAGGACTGGAAAAGGTGAGTTTTCATTCCAATCCCAAAGAAAGACAATGCCAAAGAATGCTCCGACTACCACACAATTGCACTCTTCTCACACGCTAGTAAAATAATGCTCAAAATTCTCCAAGCCAGACTTCAGCAATATGTGAACCATGAACTTCCAGATGCTCAAGCTGGTTTTAAAAAAGGCAGAGGAACCAGAGAGCAAATTGCCAACATCCGCTGGATGATAGAAAAAGCAAGAGAGTTCCAGAAAAATATCTATTTCTGCTTTATTGACTATGCCAAAGCCTTTGACTGTGTGGATCACAATAAACTGTGGAAAATTCTGAAAGAGATGAGAATACCAGACCACCTGACCCGTCTCCTGAGAAACCTGTATTCAGGACAAGAAGAACAGTTAGAAACAGACATGGAACAACAGACTCGTTCCAACAGGAAAAGGAGTACATCAAGGCTGTATATTGTCACCCTGCTTACTTAACTTATATGCAGAGCACATCATGAGAAACACTGGGCTGGAAGAAGCACAAGCTTGGACTATAAAGAAAACTGAGCAACAAAGAATTGATGCTTTTGAACTGTGATGTTTGAGAAGACTCTCAGGAGTCCGTTGGACTGCAAGGAGATCCAAGCAGTGCATCCTAAAGGAGATCAGTCCTGGGTATTCATTGGAAGGACTGATGCTAAAGCTGAAACTCCAATACTTTGGTCACGTCATGCGAAGAGTTGACTTATGGAAAAAAAACCCTGATTTAGGGATTGGAAGCAGGAGGAGAATGGGACGACAGAGGGTGAGATGGCTGGATGGCATCACCGATTCGATGCACATGAGTTTGAGTGAACTCCCGGAGTTGGTGATGGACAGGGAGGCCTGGCATGCTGCAATTCATGGGATCGCAAAGAGTCGGACACGACTGAGTAACTGAAGTGAACTGATGTTTGCCTAGAGAATCCCGTGGACAGAGGAGCCTGGTGGCCTGCCATTCATGGGGTCACACAGAGTCAGACGCAACTGAAGCGACTTAGCAGCAGCAGCAGAAATAAACAACTTGAATAAATAACCTAGCTTAGTTTTACTCCATTAACTACATTATCAGTTTTCTCCACACAAAATAAGAATAAAAATTCCTGTATCACAAGATGTTTTGAGGATTAGTGCAACACTGGGCTTGAAAATGTTTTATAAAGTATCAGGTGCAATTATAATTCCAAAGGAAATATTTGTGGAAGACAATAATTTTCCATGAAGATTCTAAGTTCAACTCAAAGGCTACAATCAAACAAATAATGAGAATATAATCAGAGCTTTAGAAAATGTTATGTTAAAATGAAATAAATAGAAAAATAACAGAAAAAGAGAGAAATTCACTTAAGTGTGAAGATAAATAGATGAGGCCCTGAAATTACATTCTGCAATACAGAAGCACCTGTGGTTTTGAATAATGATGTACTGATGAAGAAAATGCTATTACTATGAGCAATAACTGACTACGTGCGACTCAAACGAGTCAGGCTTAGAGCTCAGGTTTTCCTCATCTAATCCAGGGCTCTAAAATATAGCTAGCTATAAGCATTTATTGAGTTCTTATTATATGCTAGTATTGCCTTAAGTATTTTACATGAGTAATACAGTGATGCTGGTGCTCCCATAATCTTTGCTTCCCTGACAGACTGGTTGAGACAAACATAAACCAGGTAATTTAGCAAGGTCACACAGGTCACACAGGCTGAGCTAGGACTGAACCAAGGCAGGTTGATAGCCTTGCTATGTTCTCAACCTCTATGCCACCTCTCTAAGCAGAGCTAGACTGCCTTGCCTTCCATTATGCATTTCTCAGTCTTCATGAAAAGCCAGTTCATAGGCTCTTATTATACTTTTAAATAGTTTATCTAAGGTATTGGATTGCATTTCCTATCCACTCAGAGAAGCAATGTGTTCTCCCAAAGTTCCCCACAGGAGCTGAAGAGTCTGTGAATGGATAACGACTGAAACCAGAGGTGGAAAAATAACACATTCAATGCAGAAATAGCAATTAAGAAGTTCAACACAATATCCTGTTTACACCTTTACACGTTGCCTAAAGCATAACAATCAGAAAAACCTTGTGTCCTTTAAAGGTTAATAAAGACTATTGTACGAATGTGAATATATAAAGCTAAGAAATCTAAATTCATTTCTATGAAATGATTTTAATTCTAAATTATTTGAAAAGGCATAATATTCTGGAACAGATTATTATCTTTTTCCAAAGCTCCTTTGAGACATACAAAATAGTCCAACAGAGTAACCAACAAACAAAAACCTATAATATCACCTAAGATCTTCCACGTAAGAGAAAAATAATACATAAATATAACTAAAAATAAATATGAAAGGGAAATAAATTCACCTGTACCCAAATCCCTTTAAAGTGAGTCAGTACTCTTTCCTCTGAATTTAAACGTCAAAAATACAAGTTCATATATTATCTTTAGGTGATTTAATTTGGATGTTTCTTACAAATGCTAATGAATAACTGTGGTATTAATCAGACCTGATTCACATTCATCAATGAGTAACTTCCTTTGGCTCAATAGAATTACTTATATTACTTATTCTTTATATTTTGCTTTTGAACTGTGGTGTTGGAGAAGACTCTTGAGTCCCTTGGACTGCAAGGTGATCCAACCAGTCCATCCTAAAGGAAATCAGTCCTGGGTGTTCACTGGAAGGACTGAGTTGAAGCTGAAACTCCCATATTTGATGCAAAGAGCTGATTCATTTGAAAAGACCCTGATGCTAGGAGGGATTAGGGGCAGGAGGAGAAGGGGACGACAGAGGATGAGATGGTTGGATGGCATCATTGACTCGATGGACATGAGTCTGAGTGAACTCTGGGAGTTGGTGATGGACAGGGAGGCCTGGTGTGCTGCAATTCATGGAGTTGCAAAGAGTTGGACACGACAGAGCGACTGAACTGACTTTATATTTTTGTAACACTTTGCATATACAGTTGACCCTTGAACAATGTAAGGGTTTGGGGAGGTTCAGAGTGCCGCTCCTCCCCTCCACCACCTCCCACAGTTGAACATCTGTGTTGTGTTATCTCTGCCTCAAAAACAAAGAAACTGATAAATGATTCACTCAAGGGCGGGAAGCTGAGACAGTCAGGATAGAATCAAGTCTCAAAACCCTAGTTTTGATTCCGTGTATTGTGATCTCTAATCAATCACAAACTTTTTCCCGCATACTTAGAGATCTGTAAAATGAAAATACAGGTGCTATATACGTTGAAAAAAATTCACACACAAGTGGACCCATGCAGTTCAAAACCATGTTATTCAAGGGTCAGCTGTATCATCTACTCTTATTTGCACAATAACCTGTGAGGGGAAAGGCAGGTATTATTATTATTTACAAATAAAGAAACTTAGAATCAGTAAGAAGTCTATATTTTAATGTTTAAGATAACTATAAAAGCCATATTTAACTTGTACATCAATGCTTGACCCCCTAAAATTCCTATTACATATGTAAAAACATCTAATGAAGGGAACTCATCATTTCCCAAAGGGGATTACTCTTACCCTGGCCAGATCTGAATTTGGGGAAATTTTTCCTTACCAAAGTCTGTTCACATAATCTCAAATTACTGGCCTGAGTTTACCTTTAAAGTCACAGGACAAATCTATTTTTGGATAAATAAATTTTTAAATATATGTGCTTGTCTATTAAGTCCCTCTATTTTCTTTCCTGTAAGCTAAACATTCTGCTTGTTTAACTCTTCTTTGTGTCTTAAGTATATGTGTATATATATATATACATACATATATATATAAAATTAATATATTTTATATTACATACATATATAATACAAGCATATAAGCATATATAAAATATGTATTATATTAAATTACCATATAACTTGACATAATAAACACATAATATATAAATATACACTAATTTTTAAAATGATACATATATTTATGTAAATATATGTAAACTTTTTAATATAAACCTCTACACACAGGTTCCAAATATGGCATTTTTTGTGAGATATTATACAAGCCTAAGGAGATGAAACTGAATGTCATTCAATCACACTGTTTTATCAAGTTAATAAATGGTTGAGTAATTACTATATATCCCAAATTTGACCAGCACCTATGAAAAAAACTAAAGTGGTATAACATGTGGTAACTTATCTCAATCAATTTATAGCCCAGTTGGATTTATCTAATTTTAAAAGTATGTGGACTAATCCAAGTAAAATTAAACACTCCATCATCTAGTACTAATTATAAGTAAAGTAAGGATTTATAGGATTATCACACATGCTATATATATGTTACAGGTCTACACACATGCTACAATTTCTGCTGCCTTGTCCGTGGCAGGCACTGCCAAGAGAGCACTGTACTGAGTGCTGAGTATGGGTCCATGACTTCACAATCCTTCTCTGGGAGAAGTGCCTTAAAAGAGTAATTAAAGGTAAGTTTGGGGATGGTGGCTCAAACTACCACACAATTGTACTCATCTCACACGCTAGTCAAGTAATGCTCAAAATTCTCCAAGCCAGGCTTCAACAGTATGTGAAATGTGAACTTCCAGATATTCAAGCTGGTTTTTGAAAAGGCAGAGGAACCAGAGATCAAATTGCCAACATCCGTTGGATCATTGAAAAAGCAAGAGAGTTCCAGAAAAACATCTACTGCTTTATTGACTATGCCGAAGCTTTTGACTGTGTCAATCACAAGAAACTGTGGAAAATTCTGAAAGAGATGGGAATACCAGACCACCTGACCTGCCTCCTGAGAAATCTGTATGCAGGTCAAGAAGCAACAGTTAGAACTGGACATGGAACAACAGACTAGCTCCAAATAGGAAAAGGAGCATGTCAAGGCTGTATATTGTCACCCTGCATATTTAACATCTATGCAGAGTACATCATGAGAAATGCTGGACTGGATGAAGCACAAGCTGGAATCAAGATTGCCAAGAGAAATATCAAGAACTTCAGATATGCAGATGACACCACACTTATGGCAGAAAGCAAAGAAGAACTAAAGAGCGTCTTGAGGAAAGTGAAAGAGGAGGGTGGAAAAGTTGGCTTAAATCTCAACATTCAGAAAACTAAGATCATGGCATCCAGTCCCATTACATCATGGAGAAATAATGGAAACAGTGAGAGGCTTCATTTTGGGGGGCTCAAAATCACTGCAGATGGTGACTGCAGCCATGAAATTAAAAGACACTTACTCCTTGGGAGAAAAGTTATGACCAACCTAGACAGCATATGAAAAAGAAGAGACATTACTTTGCCAACAAAGGTCCATCTAGTCAAAGCTATGGTTTTGCAGTAGTCATGTACAGATGTGAGAGTTGGACTATAAAGAAAGCTGAGCGCTGAAGAATTGATGCTTTTGAACTGTGGTGTTGGAAAAGACTCTTGAGAGTCACTTGGACTGCAAGGAGATCCAACCACTCCATCCTAAAGGAGATCAGTACTGAATATTCATTGGAAGGACTGATGCTGAAGCTGAAACTCCAATACTTTGGCCACCTGATGCGAAGAACTGACTCATTTGAAAAGACCCTGATGCTGGGAAAGACTGAAGGCGGGAGGAGAAGGGGACAACAGAGGATGAGATAGTTGGATGCCATCACCAAGTTAATGGACATGAGTTTGAACAAGCTCTGGGAGCTGGTGATGGACAGGGAAGCCTGGCGTGCTGCAGTCCATGGGGTCACAAAGAGTTGGACACGACTGAGCAACTGAACTGAACTGAAAGAGAACAATTAAATATTTTTCCCAATGTCACAAGTATACACACACAAACACACTTAATATGCTCAATAATTTGATGCCACTCTCAGATACTTCATTTGCAGACTTAATACAAGATATCTCAGCTACTTTTTGGTATTTCCTTGGGAGGCACAGAGTATAGACAGCCTGAGCTTCAGAGAATGCAGAACAATGAAAGATGTTTAATCGGAGTTAGTGGCATATTTTTTGCAAGACCACTGGTGATTCCATAGTTCCAACTTAGTTTATGTCTCTACAACAATCCTCGTCAGAGTGTGTATGGGAGGAGGGGTTAAATCCCAAAGAGGTAAAAAGTGACAGCCCAGAGGCAATCTGAAATCTCCAAAACACAAGGGGTCAGCCCGTCTGAGCACATGTCCACAATACAAATATCGTAGCACCTGCATCTGGGAAACATCTGAATTTCTTTGGGAATAACTTAACTCATCTGCTAGTCACCTGTCTTAGGCCAGTGTGTGTGGCTAGCTCATTCTGAGCACAGAGAGATTTTGCCTTATGGAAAGTCTTTATCATAACATTTCACATTATCGAGAACATACCCCAAATTCTGAAACTCCCAGCAGAGTGCATGCTTACTACCTAAAATGATGATAATTTACACAAACTGTTCCACCAGCAATGGATCTGATTTTACCCAAGCATGAGGCATAGACATTAGCCACTTTTAAAAGACTGCTTTAAAGCCCCTTAGCTCCCATTAGAAATGCTTCTGAAACCCAGGCTGTTGGTGGCCCTACCACTTGACTTGGTACAAGTGTTTACTAAATGCCAGGAAATGGCATGTAGGTAACAATCTAGGTATACAGAATCCACCATGCTGTATTCCATGCAATTCCCAGATAATTGGAAGCAGAATACATAGAAAGATGATGATGGCATTTAATCCTGCACTTGGAAACTGATGGTGACAGTTCTTGAAGGACAGGGTAGCCTCAGAGAGTGTATTGGAAGTCTGCAAATATTTCCAGGTATAAAGAGATTCTCAGTGATTCTTTGGGTCACTGTCAACTTGGGAAGACACTGATTCAGAGCACCGGTGTCAAAAGTAAATTTAAAATAAATTACAAGTGACAGACTGCAATCTACAAGTGATTTGGGCTCCAAAATCACTGCAGATGGTGACTGCAGCCATGAAATTAAAAGACGCTTACTCCTTGGAAGGAATGTTATGACCAACATAGACAGCATATTAAAAAGCAGAGACGTTACTTTGCCAACAAAGGTCCATCTAGTCAAGGCTATGGTTTTTCCAGTGGTCATGTATAGATGTGACAGTTGGACTATAAAGAAAGCTGAGCACTGAAGAATTGATGCTTTTGTACTGTGGTGTTGGAGAAGACTCTTGAGAGTCTCTTGGACTGCAAGGAGATCCAACCAGTCCATTCTGAAGGAGATCAGTCCTGGCTGTTCGTTGGAAGGACTGATGTTGAAGCTGAAACTCCAATACTTTGGCCACCTGATGCGAAGAGCTGACTCATTTGAAAATACCCTGATGCTGGGTAAGATTGAGGGCAGGAGGAAAAGGGGACAACAGAGGATGTTGGATGGCATCACCGACTCAATGGACATGAGTTTGGGTGGGTTCCAGGAGTTGGTGTTGGACAGGGAGGCCTGGCATTCTGCAGCTCAAGGGGTCACAAAGAGTCGGACATGACTGAGCAACTGAACTGAACAAGTGACAGACTGCAATCTACAAGGCCGGGACCATCTCTGCCTTGTCAACCATCGCACAGTACTTCGTCTGCCACAAACAAGCACTCCTTCATTATAAAAGGAAGGGGAATTCCTTAGTAGCTCAGACAGTAAAGAATCTGCCTGCAATGCAGGAGATCCAGGCTCAACCTCTGGGTTAGGAAGATCCCCTGGAGAAAGGCATGGCTACCCACTCCACTATTCATACCTGGAGAATCCCATGAGCAGAGGAGCCTGGCGGGCTATAGTCAATAGGGTCACAAAGGGTTGGACACGACTGAGCGACTAAAAACATATACACAAACTAAATGAATAGCAGATACGCTAGGGGTTTTTCAAGAGATTGTCCCACCTTCTCCCTAGTGAAAGGCTCCAGTTTAGGACAGAAAGTGGTTTGTTCATTTCAGATGGGAACAGGAAGAGAGAAGATTACTCCTAACAAGCGCTATCAGAAGCCCAAGGTAAAGTGGTACAAAAAGCAAGGAGGCTGAAAGAAGTGATTATCCTGCTCACGAGTCCCAGTGCCAAGCACACTGCCTGGCACACTGAAGGAATTTAGGACATGTGCAATCAATAAGTAGATGCTAATTAAGTAAATCCTAGTTTTAGTGTTGGAGAGAGACTGAAAATGTTGATGGAAACTGTCTAAGATATGATAATGATGCCAGTCAGATATCTTACCACTTAATTAGAGGTCAATCTAATGATGCATTTTTATATAAAATGCTTATAATAAATATAGCTGCAATTTACAGGAAGAAATCATACACAGGCATACATTTATGTATGTGGTCTCGATTCCTGAGTCTCGATTTATCTGCCATTCCTGGCTGACATGGGACTCTGCTAGGAATCAACCGAAAGAGGGGCTGGGCAGAGGGATTACGTAGGTTTCAGAGGTAATCAAACAGCTAATTTATTATTATGGAGTTTATGATGGATAGATGTAAATATAAAAAAAATGCAGGTGAAATTGTGATGGGGAGGAAAAAACTCACAATAGCTCATAGATATGGATTCAAATTGTCTCTTTCTTTCAAGCTACAATGATGCTATTACATAATTTCCAACATAATTATACCATCAATAGGAATAAAGCCAGACAATGGAGCTAGATGTGTTCAAACTAAATTATTTGAGTATTTTTTCAAGTGCCCTTTTTATTGTGTAAATAACCCATGCCCTTTTTAAAAGTAAGTAATATTTATTCTGCTTCTGCTGAATATATTAGAATCCGAGAAAATCCTTAATGAAAAGCTGCTCAGAAAACAGCCATGCTGTTTTATAAGAGCAGGATCACATGACACAATGACTAGATTCAGAATCATCAGAGGAAGGAAGAAGGGGGTAAGGTATGGGGGACAATATCCATATTCTATTGCCAGTTATGGCTCTATCCTCTGGGTGACCTAGGATGACTCAGATCTCTTTCTACGTGTGGTCGGTGACTCAGAAGTGTTTTTTAAAAGTTTTCTGTTTAATTCTATATCATAGATCATTTCCTCTGGAAAGCATAAAATACAAAATGATCTTTTTTAGTTCTTTCTTCCATCTGTATTCAAAGTGAGAGCGATTAACTCCTCCTGTATATAGACTGACCTGAAATGGCATTATGTTAATAGAATTTCACAGTGAAAGGCTAATGATAAAAATATTCTAGAAAATACTTTTCAAAGTTTTTGAATTATGGGACCTAAGAGCTCTTTTACAGCCCAGAAGGAAAAAAAAAAATCCCTATTGGAATTTGGGAATTAGTCAAGGATTATCAAGAAAACACTAACTATATCTTCTGTGGTATCAGATTCAGTGGATCAGGATCTAAACCACATCTTATCAAGCTTCTATGCCTATAAAAAGTCACTTAGAATCCAGGGAATGAGAAGCTGAGGCCCTATACTGCATTTCTATCCAGTATCCCTTGTGACTGATACAGGCTGGACCAGACAATATTTTCAATAACACTGTTCTAGAAGGCTATCACCTGTTCCTTATTCAGTATCTCTTTGAGTTATGTTACCATCTATTTAAAGAATGATTCATGGCTGACATTAGGGATTTGGACACAGATTCCTGGTTTTGACCCTTGTTAATGAAATGAGGAGACATCTTTAAAGAACCAGTCATTGGATCCCGGCTAATGTTTTTCTTTAATCAATCTACAATGTTCCAACTGAGAATTTAAATTTTCTCTTAAAGGTTCTAAAATTGCTTCTAACTGTCCTTTTTGAGACTCTGATCTCTGGTTAATTGTAGTGTAAAAGTCCTAAATGTGTAAATGATGTTTAGCAAATACCTTGTACAATTTTGATGAAATGTACACAAACACTGGATTAGTGAGTTTTTGTTTGTTTTGTAAAATGCAGGTCTTGACCAATGCAGAACTTAGATATTCTATCTAAAGCAAAAATAACAAGTCCATTGTTGAATGATATTGGACTGAGGGTACTATTCATATAAGAGCAACAGTATCACAAGTCCTCCCAGGGAACAACGTTCTCTCACTTCATACCACTCTACAATTAACTAGGGGAATGAAATGTGCCGAACTATATTTATTCAAGTTTCACTGAAAAATAACTGCGCCAGCAGCAAGAGGACAAAGAAAAATACCATATGGTTGGTCTTTATCCTTCAGCATGTAGTCACAAAAAGTGTGAGAAGTTTTCAAATGAGTGTATACAAAAGTTCAGAGGGCACTGGAGAGGCAGAAACAAAGTCCATCTGGGGTAGTAAGGATGGCAGACTTGGAGACGGCATTTAAATTGGATCACGGAGAACCAGTGTTTCTTTGAGAAAAGAGAAGTCAATTTCATGCTGAGTGAGTAGGAATGAATGCGACAGCACAGAGTTGCAAAAGAATCTCCTCCCATTGACAAAGTCTCACAGTTCAGAGGAACAGTGTGTGGGACTGAGCGGTGGGGAGGAGGATTCGGAAAGCGTAGATTGGGAGCATTTTAATAATAGTATGCATTCAGCCCACGCTTGAGTCACTGAGTTCATCAATCGGGAGACATATTTTACAGTTTTAACCTTTTTTTTTTTTTTTTTCAGTTTTAACCTTTTAACCTCTGAAATCAGGATGCCGCTGGACAGGTGGCACTTATTATCTTGTCACTACCTATGAATGCACATAAAAACTTCCAAAGAGGGTGGAATAAAATGACTCTTCTAAGTCATACTTTGTCACTAATGCTCCTGAGGAAACAGGAAACAACATTATCCGGAACAAAACACAAATGTCAATGACTCTTGAGTAGGGAGGAAGGGAGATGCCAAAATGCCAGGCTTTCGTTGTACAGTTGTAAGAATCACCTTGCGCATGTGCTCAGTCACTCAGTTGTGCTCAACTCTTTGGGACTCTTTGGACTACAGCCCACCAGACTTCTCTGTCCATGAGATTCTCCAGGCAAGAATACTGGAATGGGTTGCCATTTCCTCCTCCAGGGGATCTTTCCAACCCAGGGGTCAAACATGCATCTCCTGCATTGGCAGGTGGGTTCATTACTACTGAGCCACGTGGGAAGCTTCTAAGTACCTAAGAATCACCTTAGCCCATGTATTTTGGTGATTTATTCTTTGCTATCAGCTTCCCTCATAGCTCAGTTGGAAAAGAATCTGTCTGCAATGCAGGAGACCCTGATTCAATTCCTTGGTTGGGAAGATCCTCTGGAGAAGGGATAGGCTACCCACTCCAGTATTCTTGGGCTTCCCTTGTGGCTCAGCTGGTAAAGAAACCACCTGCAATGTGGGAAACCTGGGTTCGATCCCTGGGTTGGGAAGATCCCTGGAGAAGGGAAAGGCTACCCAGTCCAGTATTCTGGTCTGGAGAATTCCATGGACTATATAGTCCATGGGGCCGCAAAGAGTTGGACATGACTGAGCAACTTTCACTTTCACTTTATGCACCAGAGTGATAGGTAATAAAAATCTGATTTTACCTGAAGTCTCAAAAATCTTTCAGGAAGAAGAAAATAAAAAATCAAAGGCATGTAAGAAAGAAACAATTGTGCCATACTAGAATTTGTGTACTCTTTTCCCTTAGCAGTATATAAAATAAAGCTGTGTTTTGTGATCACTGACATCCTACAACAGCCCATGGATTGTAGGGCATGCCAATCACTGTGCCAGATATTGGGGGTATAATGGGGAACAAAACATGATGCGTCCCAGATCTCACACTGCTGCCAGGCTACAGTCTTAGATGCTGGGCCTGGATTATGTATTATGATATAGTGTGCCCAGGAAGGGTTAAGAATTGAATGGTCAGATATTATTATATTTTCAGGAAGTTAGCTCTCTCGGTGAAGTACAGGCTGCATGGCAGAGAAGGGGACTGATGATAGGGAAGACTAGTTAAGAAGATCCTGAGATAGTTTGTGCAAGATATAATGAGGGCCTGAATGAAAGGCTAGACTAAGAAGAGGATTTAATCAACATGATTTGCACTCTCATAGTTCATGATTAAAGAAAACCAGCACACAATTCAAACTGCCTTCCCATGGATGGAAAAAAAAAATCTAGCATTTGAGAGCTATTTGATCATCAAGCATATTGTCACTTTCAAAATGCTACATATATTGTAGCCTTAAATCGCCCAACATGGAGCGCAAGGCACCAGCTAAGCCCTGGGAATACAAAGAAGAATTGAGTCTTCCGAGGTGAAGGAGAGAGAGAGATGGAAAGGTGATGTGATTATGTGCAGTGATAGAGGGGAAATTCAGTTTGGGAGAGTTCAAACTGAACAGAACTGCAGCACTGCCTGGAAATGGGAAGGACCTCCAAAGGGGAGCCACGAAGGACTAGATGCTTGAGGACATACAATAAAGTCGCAGAGTGGAATAAGAAAGGGCCCTCTGAGCAGAGATAAGCCTGTACAAAAACACAGAGCTGAGAAAACCATGTTTGCAGCAATTTTCAAAATATGGATATGTATGGACAGGAGGGAGAGATTAGGGTGTATAAAACCCAAGGAGCTTTATATAATATTAAAGAGTTTCAATTTAACCTTGGAGTACTGTAAACCCACTATAGGATTACCTATATTTCAGTTTAGGTTATTTCCATAGGCTTTCAAAAATTTTATCATTCTAAATTGGATTACACATAAAAACAAGTCCCAAAAGGGTTTTCATTATGTTACACAATAAACAATAAAAAGCAAGGGAAGAGACTGCTATATGTCCCCATTAAAGTATGCAATTAATTTGAAATGCTTCTAAAAATGGAAAAGCCAGGAGCAGTAAATTTTTGACCAATTTAAAAGGACAAGTCCAATATCAAGCAGAGAGACTGACTGTGCTTTCAGAATTATTCCATGATGTACTTGGATCATGTAATAGAAGAAAAGGTGCCTACAGATACTGAGTGGCCTAAAGATTACTCTTTGTAAAAATAACAAAATACGGAAACCTTTCCCTGTTAATTAAAAGTTTCTCTTTTATATTTCTGTGTGCACGTGTGTGTTAAGTTGCTTCAGTCGTGTTCAACTCTTTGCGACCCCATGGACGCCAGGCTCCTCTATGCATGGGATTGTCCAGGCAAGAATACTGGAGTGGGTTGCCCTGCCCTCCTCCAGAGGATCTCCCCAACCCAGGGATCAAACCTGTGTCTCTTATGTCTCCCGCATTGGCAGGCAGGTTCTTTATCAGTAGCAACACATGGGAATCAGAGTATATTTACACATATATATGTGTAAATATATATATATGTATTACATACATATATATGTAAATATAAGTAGTATATAAATATGTATATATAAATGAATGATTAACATCAACATTTTGCTTTTCTGTCATGTTTATAGAATAACTTTAAAATGCTGCTGTCTTTGAGTTCAGACTTACACGTATTTCACAGATTTAAGAAGCCACAAAAGAATAAAAAAATTCAGCTAATGTCATGCTTCTCCTTTGGATATTAGTGGGGGCAGCATCCATCTTCTACTATTTTAAAATTACCATTGAAGAAGAAGCCATGTCTTTTCCTGTGTCTTTCATTATTCACATGACCCTACTAGAAAGAAACCAAATGTGGATGGAATCAGGAGCTAGACCACTGGTCTGTGTTACACACAGTTACAAACAGTAAATGTCTGAGACACTTGCCAGATTCTGGGACCCCAAACTGAGTACACAACAGGCATTTAGCCACGTTGCTCTCTTCCCCAAATTATCTCATGGCCTCATGTTTTTAACACTGCAATGTGTGAGCACACAGCAGCCTTCCTGATGTGATACCATATTAATATTTACACATTTAACTCTGAGTTTCACTCACTAACCAGTAAAATCTGGAGAGCAGGGACTGTGTTTTATTCATTTTTGAATCTTTTTCTCACAAAAAGTCGAATGTCTTTCAAAAAATAAAAGCTAAAGAAATCTATGTTGAATTATATTGCAGATACATGAACAATATTTAAAATTTTTATTGCCAGTCTCAATAGAGACGAGCATTTCTGGAAAACAATTAAAAGTTTATACTAAATTCTGTCCCTTTGTGCTATTTTAAAATCATTAATATTCCAACCAGCATCATCAAAATCAATATATAACAAACAAAAAGAAAAAAGTTTCTATCATTCTGAATTAAAAATGATCATATAAATTGCTTTGAAACTGAACTGGCTTTGAAGGAACTGACTATACACAAAATGTCAAAATTATAAGAACAAATCCTTTATTCTGAATAGTGTATATTTAAAGATTAACTACCAGGATGCATTTTCTGGATAAGTTTTTGTCTCCAAGTGGGTAGAATTCATATGTATGAATAATATATATATTAGAGCCAGGATATATACTTGTAAGACTTCCAATAGCATGCAGTCAGATGGAGTCCTAGATTCCAGATGGTCTAGAACAGAACGTTCAGAATTATCAGCGTTAACACTCCCATTCTCAGATGACTGCGTTCGTGTCATCACCTCCAAAGCATATATGTATTTTCTGCACTAAACTTTGAGAAATAAACATAACGTAAAATCCCTCTCAGACATTTAAGAAGAGAATAGAGCCAGGCTCCACATCTCTACCTCTGATGGGTTCCACAGGAGCACAAAGAATGTGTTATAGTCTCTCTTCTTTCCCAATCTGTGATGGGGACAGAATTGAAATCACTGTTTGCTGCTTTACACAATACTCCAGATAAGCAAACCTGCTTCAGTTCCAGAAACAGGAAAAGTCAAGCAAATGACTTGACGAGCTGCTTGTTCTTAAGAAATAAGAAAAATGAGGAATTATTTTTTTGAGGCACAAAAAGAAAGCACCAAGCACTGTAGAAGATTTACTTTGTTTTCAAACTCGGGAAAAAAAAGTCTCTTTCAGGACTCTATAAAATAGAAACATAAAAGCATTTAAGGGATAATTCTCCTATGTACCTAGGTGGCTAAAAGATGCCTGTTTCATTCTACAGGAAATAAGACTGGTGCCACTGGAGACATGACACTCACACAGTGAACTGCTGTTCAGTCAGCCATGGAAAGCATATTCTTACGGAGAATATCCCAGACAATGTATCTATTTCAGAGCTGCCTGTACGTCTTTATTGTTTTTATTGCTTTTGTTTTGCTTTTCAATCCAAAATTTAGAACTGTAATGACTTAGCATTTTTACTTCCCCCATCAGCAAAAATTTAATCAGCTCAGATCAAATCAGTCACTTAGTCATGTCCGACTCTTTGCGACCCCATGAATCGCAGCACGCCAGGCCTCCCTGTCCATCACCAACTCCCGCAGTTCACTGAGACTCACGTCCATCGAGTCAGTGATGCCATCCAGCCATCTCATCCTCTGTCGTCCCCTTCTCCTCTTGCCCCCAATCCCTCCCAGCATCAGAGTCTTTTCCAGTAAGTCAACTCTTTGCATGAGGTGGCCAAAGTACTGGAGTTTCAGCTTTAGCATCATTCCTTCCAAAGAAATCCCAGGGCTGATCTCCTTCAGAATGGACTGGTTGGATCTCCTTGCAGTCCAAGGGACTCTCAAGAGTCTTCTCCAACACCACAGTTCAAAAGCATCAATTCTTTGGTGCTCAGCCTTCTTCACAGTCCAACTCTCACATCCATACATGACCACAGGAAAAACCATAGCCTTGACTAGACGAACCTTTGTTGGCAAAGTAACGTCTTTGCTTTTGAATATGCTATCTAGGTTGGTCATAACTTTCCTTCCAAGGAGTAAGCGTCTTTTAATTTCATGGCTGCAGTCACCATCTGTAGTGATTTTGGAGCCCAGAAAAATAAAGTCTGACACTGTTTCCACTGTTTCCCCATCTATTTCCCATGAAGTGATCCCGTGTCCTAAGTCTTTTTGGTTTGCTTCAAAGAATCTAAACTAAAAGATGATGAGATCAATTATAGTCTTTAAAGTGATGGGGAGCATTTTATAAAGTGTGTACTTGGGATACAGTCAGGCATAAGTTTGACTAAGTAACCACTAAGAAATTGCAGTATTATGAAAAATATCCTCATAATCAAATCTTAGCTTTGGTTAAAGTAACTGGTTCATCTCATTATTTTTGTCAAGTGTCTATTTTAAATACTTAGGCAATTGATCATTCACTTATCTGAACATCCATCATAATATGAATAAATCATAGTTCATTCATCACTTGAAATATTATACACCACTGTAAACCTGAGCCATAACTACTGGTGTGAAGCATTACTCACCATGACATGTAATTTAGTGAAATACCAAATAGGATGCTTTTATGTCTGAACATGCAGGGCTTCCCTCATAGCTCAGTTGGTAAAGAATCCACGTGCAATGCAGGAGACCCCGATTTGATTCCTGTGTTGGGAAGATCCCCTGGAGCAGGGAAAGGCTACCCACTCCAGTATTCTTGGGCTTCCCTGTGGCTCAGCTGGTAAAGAATCTGCCTGCATTGCAGGAGATCTGGGTTCAATTCCTGGGTTAGGAAGATGCCCTGGAGAAGGGAAAGGCTACCCACTCCAGTATTCTGGCCTGGATAATTCCATGGACTGTATAGTCCATGGGGTTGCAAAGAGTTGGACACGACTTAATGACCTTCACTTCACTCACTTAAAAACATGTGTGCATGTGGGAAAGTACACATGTGTTTGTTGCTTAAGCATGAAGAAAACTGAAGAGACTATCAGGAGAGTAGGTTCAGAAAAGGATGAGGCAGAATTTTTCTTTGTGCTGTTTGATTTGTATCTATAAGCACATATTTTATAATCAGAATATTATGAAGAAAGTATCAGTGGAACTTTAAAAACTTAATCTTGTTGGATTTGTTTTAATTTTTTAAAAATCTGTTACCAATCTACTATGGATTCTATTGCCATCATTAGTAAATGCTCAATGCTGATAAATTTATTTACTTTTTTACATTTAGTATCCTAATAAGTACAAAAGGAATAATAACAATACCAATTTCACAGAAGTGGTTGTGATAATTGCATTAATATATGTAAGGCACACAGAAGAGTGGTCTGTATTAAATGATTAACATCTTCTTCTAATAAAAGTGGTGGTACATCTGGGGCCATTTGTAAAGAAATAATTTGCTAGGGTTTCTGAATAACTCTACTGGTTTTGCGACCAAAGCATATTCTATGTAGTTGTCTGTTTTTGCCTCAGAACTCTGGTTTTCCTCATTTAAATATTGATGGAAGGAGGGCAAGAAGAACTGCAAGTTTTTCTCATTATTAAATGAAGTGTCAAATTGGTCAAAAGGGAGACATCTGTTGAAACATGTTAATTCTTATATAGGAAATTTCAACCCCTAAAGTATTACTATAATTCAGGCAAACACCTATATATTTTTAATTATGTTTCCAGATAATTTGGTTTTCTTGCTTCCCAGATGCAAATTTGTGGTCAACTTTATCAAACCAGGTGGCAAAGTGCTAATTAAGTAACCTGGTTAAATAACTCAAGTTTCAAAAATCATGTTTTTTCCCACCTACCCCATCTGTAAACTCCATATCAGAAGAAAAAAACAGCTTTAATTATGTAAAGTAATATAATATGATATTTGAATGACGTTAAAAAATACTAATTCTGTAGTCCACATTGTACTTAAACAAAGAAAACGAAAACATAGCCTTATAGATATAAAAGGGATTAGTAAATAAAGAGAGTTTATTTCTTGGGGTGAAAGATGAGTTTCTATACCTTTGCTATGTCAAATGCTCTAAAAAATCACACAGACATCTACCATTGCCCATAAACAACTGAAAACCGAACTACCCAACAGATACATTATGTTGCTAGAACAATACCACTGCTAGTTTAAAATACAAAGTGCTTGAGAAACTATCATTCTAAGAAAAACACCATTTTTTCATGACTCATTTTCTCAAGTAATTATTTTAGAATGATTTAAATAATGTATCAAGCTAAATACAACATACTAAAATGGAGACCAAAATGTCTGATTATCTCCCCATATCGTTTAATAACGTTTCAGTTCAGTTCAGTCGCTCAGTCGTGTCGTGTAACCCATCCATAAGAGGTGCTAGTCAATGATAGGGAGTGCTGGGGTGAAATCAGGAAAAATACCGTTAAAAAATTACAAAGCACCATGGCTTTGAAAGGGATCAGAAGTAATGGATACAGCAAACCAAGCATGTCGGAGGGTTTTCCCTTTCTTTAATACCTATGCCTTTGGCTGCCTGCCTTGTTCATGGTCCCATTTTGCCAGGAAACAAATGGCAACAGAAATCCATCTGTTTGGTTTCATAAACACAAAGATTTGATTTTCCAGTTGCACAGAAATCAGAGATCTATTTGCTAATGGAAGTAGGAAACGCTTTCTTCATAAAAACAGAGGAAGTAACAACAGATGGAGCTGGTAGATCCCACCTACCCTGGGCTGTTTTTGTCCTTCGTCATTTCTGTGCGGGCGAGCAGGCAACCTTAGAGCTGAGTGGGAGCCCAGGCGGATCTGATGGGCATTGTGTTACCTGTGAGCCTGGTACTTGGTGTCTCGCAAGCTCCGCCCACACCTCCACCAGGGGGCCGGCTGTCGGGGGGAGGGGCCCGCGTGCAGAAAAACATCCGAGGAAAAAGGAGACCCTAAATTCCATACAGCAAGCTGTCATCTGCTAAAGAACACGCCATTCAGTGAGTACAAAGAAGGCGGGTGTTATAAACGCAATTGCTCTTCGATTATGTATGTGAGAAATATGTTTCCATAAGTGTATTTTTCTTTATGGCATATCATTTAAAGTACACAGTAAGATGTGTTAGTAAATGGTAGGTAGTACTCAGGTGAAATTTCCTTGTAGCACACAAAACAGACAAGCATTTTAGAGACAGTGTCCATATCAGACTTTTAAAATCTTCAGAAAACGCAGTAATATTGAGGCAGACACAGCTCTCACTAGAATTCAGTTGTGTTCTTACCACGTGCTAGGCATTGTGGGACGTATTGTTTTGCCACACAGTGGTGCCTCTGAAGTATTATTACTCACTCTCACAGTGGTGCCCAGGAAGTAGCTACTATTCATATTTCCACTAAACAGATGAAAGAATGGGAAATTGAAAAAGTTGTGGAATTTGCTCAAGGGCAAATAGCTAGTTAATGGCAGACATGGGATTAGAACTCTGTCCTTTAAGACTCCAAACACTGACCTATTGACCACTTTATCCCCTTTCCTTTACTTTATTACATAACTTTAGGTAAAGTCCTCCATACCACCAGAATATTCTTCCTAAGTACTAAGAAAGAAATACTTAGATAAGGTAGATTTTGTAACTTAGTGTGCAGCATTACCGGAGATAAGCCTCAGTTACTGACAAATTAATACCCTCAAAAAGTTTTAAATGCCTTCAAAGAAACATTTAACTTTTAATTTATTTTCAAAATCTGGGATGATGATGATAAGATATTAAAAACCTGTAAACACAGTCCTTAGGTGTAAATTACCTAGCATCCTAATAAACAGAAGGAGCAGAAAGAGTCAAACATATGTCATTTAAAGGATATGTTGGGGATGGGATAAAAGCTTAGACTGCGTCTACCAGAGATCACTGTAAAAATTCAATTTCTAAATGGAGAAGCTCCCTGTGGATTCAGAGAAGCCAGGAAATAAGAAAGCCCCAGGGCATTGCCACACCTTGATTTGTGAAGAGAAGCAGAAATGTGTTATACCAGCTTCCTCAGATGACAAAGCAATCTGTTAAGGAGCTGCATTTGGATACACGAAGGCGTCCGCCTTGCCAATTTCTAGAGGGAAACAGTGACGGGGAGGTGAGCCACACCTTACACTCTCATCACATTCACACTTTTTCCCACTCGTATCCACCTGCTTGGGCTAGAGAAGAAGACTGTCACAAAGTCAACCTCCATATCATAGCCGAGAAAGAAAAGGCTCTGCCTGCTTCCCTCTGCACACAGTAGGGTTTAAAAATGTGCTAAGACTGTGGTCTTGTCAATCCTTCTGTTCCGTAGCACTCATGCCCCAGGAGAAATTAAGGCCAACTTGCTTTTAAGGTAGAACTAAACCAGGCCCAATGACAATAAAATCTGTTTTTGCTACTTTTCTTCAAGAGGAGCTAGATTTTTGTTGCACTTTTAGAGAAATAGTAAGATATGACTTGCCACGGGTAGAAATTCCTTCCCAGCCTTTGCAATCTGAATAGTGCTAAGCTGTGAACTAATGAGTGTGTGTATCTTTTCTTTCTGTCCCTAATATTTTACTCAGGTAAGATCTGATTAAGTGGACATGCAGAATAAACTTAAAAGGCAAAGTCTAAGAAAGGCAACACATGATGGACACGGACAGAAATGAAAGTGGATGTCCCACACTGTGGCACAAAACGGGAAGGGCATGAAGGGCCCAGGCATGGCAATAAGGCTGGTCCTTTAGCATAAACTGGACATGGTGCCATCTGGCAGTCTGAAACATGACCCGTTAACAATGCGCAGTTTCCAAGCTATGGGTAGCAGGCTTCTAGGTGCAGTATTGTGCTGATGGATTTGCCTGGCCCTATGAACATGCTCATGTTTAGGCCAACTCATAATTCAGCAGTTAGGCCTCACTGTATTTTTTACTTCTTTATTGTTATTATATCTTATAATGGGCTTCCCAGGTGGCGCTAGTGGTAAAGAACCCACCTGCCGATGCAGGAGACTGTAAGAGAACTGAGTTCCATCCCTGGGTTGGGAAGATCCCCTGGAGGAGGGCATGGCAACCCACTCCAGTATTCTTGACTGGAGAATCCCACGGACAGAGGAGCTTGGTGGGCTACAGTCCATAGGGTCACAGAGAGTCAGACACGACTGAAGCAACTTAGCATGCATGTCTTATAATGAATGATTCAGGGTTCCCCTACTTGGGTATTTAGTATCTAAATAAGCCTCTTAAGTAACTACACACTTGTCAGCAGCCCATGACATTATACTAGAAATAAAATAGGTGAGATTAGAGTGTTTGTCCACTCCATTGCGCTGCAAGTCTCTTTAATAACAGGAAAGCGGGTGGATATTATCAGGACTGCTTTAGTGGTTTCCATTTAATTCCCTATAAATAAAGGGCTCTGTTGGTAGACTCATTAAGACAAAGGATTTAGAAACACCAGAAAAAGAACTCTCCTTGAATTCTTAATGCCTATTGCCCAAGGTCAAGTCTAAAGTATTTTATATTTGTTTTAAAATACTATGATTTATTGGGTTTGCCCAAAAGTTTGTTTGAGTTTTTCTGTAAGCTCTTAAGGAAAAACCTGAATGAACTTTTGGGCCAACTCAATATCTTGCATTGTCCTAATTCTAATATCTGTTTGATATATGTAGGTGGTGTGTATATATATACATATATAAATTTTCTAGGATAATTTTGGAACTACAGTTACAGATGACACTTTTTTAAAAAAATTCAAACAAGGAATTTTTGTTTGAAAATTTTGTTTGTATTTGGAAAATTTTGTTCGTATTTGGCAGATGTTTATAAGTCCAATTTCAGCTATAAAAATAAACAATAGTTGACAGTCATACTGGGAAATGTTATGAATGGGAGAGTACTAACAATTTCTATACATTTAACCTGCGAATATGAGTTGGTGAAAAAATCCTGATCATCTAGGTTAACATGCTGTACTTGATATTTTAATTTCAATTTGGCACTGCTTTCTATTTTACTGTGTTTATCCAAGAAGAAATATACACTCTGATTTTATTACATTATTTATTTCTATCATTATTATTTAAAAATTCCAACTGCCAGATATTCTATGTTATTTTTCAATCTGCCTCTATCCAAAGAGGTAATAACTAATAAACCAAATCCTGTGCCTCTTTGGAAGGAAACAAATGAGAGTAGACACTGTGGATAGTCTGTAATCTACTCATCAGTGGCCTGATATTTTTTAGATACATGCCTCAAAACTTAACAATCAAATTTTAATGAGTTGGAAGTTATTCTATCACACCAACCTAGAAAAGAATAAAAGTCTCTTTCACACTTAACTACCTACCATATTGAAATCATTATTGAAATCAGCAGTGCTTTCAGCATGTACAGAAAAAAACCCCCATAATTTGGGGTTGTGTCGATTGTGACATTCATTAGTATTAAGGACAAACTGTAGGGCTTCATAGGGCATCCCTGAGCAACAGCTGTCCAGGCAATGATGCACTACTGTCTTCACAGCAGAGCCTATTCAACCAGCTTTTGGAGAGTGAGGGTATAAGAATAAATCAAAGAGTTATAAACCTATAATAATCTAGACAACACACTGAAGTTTCTAAAACTGTTGTCCAATCTGAAAATGACCAGTGCAGTCCCACTGACAAGGGGCACCACTATGAATCCCCTCTGTGTTTGAGACAGCTGATCTTTCCTCCATCTTACTGAAAATGAAATAAAAAGGTCAAGTAAGTGCAGTTTTATTCATGCCTCCAAACAGTCTCAGCCCCAATAAATCTCACTTAACCAGTGACTTCAGTTATCCAGAATACAGTCAATGATTTACAAATTTTCAAAGACTTTCTTCATAGAAGAAGTCTACGTGCAGAACCTAATTAGAACTCTATCTAAATCTTTATTTTTATTATTAATCTAATAGGCATAGCTACCTGATTTCTCATTGATTAGACAAATTTATTGAATACCTAGTTTGTGGGTGGAATTTTGCTAGGTTCTAAGGATTCAGTATTGGGAAAAAAAGTGATTTTTTTTTCTTTTGCCAGTGGGATTTGCATGATAAAACCCACACTGTTTGGGCGGCAGGTAAAAAGCTGGTTGAAGTGGGGAGGGCAGTGGCTACTAAAAGCCAGCACATGTATAGCACTAGCTCTTTGGGAAGAGTCTAAAAGGAATAAATTCAGAAAGCCAGTGGTTTAGTACCCCTAAATTTAAAGGCAAATATCAGGAAATAGAATAAAAACAAAAAGCTAAAAGAATAAATAAATATATACATATAAATACATTTTGGAAAAACAAATGTCTTCTGAGTATTAACAGTAAAAGCAACAACGCAACTATCATTGGTACACTATTTTGCTCCAGGTAGAGTTCTAAGCAACTTTCACGTATTATCTCATTTAATCATCCCAGTGACAATGGGGATGGGATTCCTATTAAACCCAATTCATATGTCAGTGGGGACTGAGGCACAGAGATGTGACTGGCCCAAGGTCACATGGCTGGTAAGTTAAGGGCACCAGAGTAGTGCTCTAATTCTATACCCAGCAGATAAGCAATAGGGCTGAATCAACGTGCTTATCCCTGGCCCTTTGTCTTAAACATGCTACTATCATTCTGGGAACTAAGTACTTAGTTAATATAATTTGATTTAACATTTAGAACAGCATTACTCTCATGCCCACTTTTTATAGATGACAAAACAGAATCTTAGAGTAGTTAAATAATTTGCCCAGCTACAAAACAGCAGACCCAGGCTTAGAATCCAAGGTTGGTGACTCCAAAGCCCTTATGCTTTGTCCCTGTAAATACCTTGATGTAAATATGTAAATACTGTGTTGACTTCCTGACACTCTACTACTCAGGCAGCACTGGTTCAGACAATGTAGTATATACACAGGGATCTATTTTGGAATGAGTACGTCCTGAGTTTGATTCTGTTTGTGCTCTATGGACCCACGACAAGTTACTTAATCTGAATGAGCTTCCTTTGAAGTGAGGATAAAAAAAATCCAACTTTATATGGCAGCCCCCAAAAGAGCAGGTGCTCAATAAGTATGTGTTTTCTCACCCAATTCCCCAACATTTTGAAATTAGTGACCAGGCTTTAGAATAAAGATATCTAGAGCTTCCTTACAACTTGGAATTGAGAACTGGTGAAAAACGGGATTCATAATCCCAGTTCCTATCTGGTCAATTTAAATAGTGCTGTTAAATAGCCATATAACATAAGCTGTAGAAGCCACATCAAAATAACTAATTTTAATAATGTTTTATTTTACCCAGTGTACCCAAAATGTCATCATATAATTTTGGCAGGTGGTCTGTATAAAAATTATTGATGTATTTTGCATTCTGGTTTTACACATTGAATCAATGTGTATTTTTCATTTACAACACATGTTGATATGTACTAGTGGCTCCTATATGGACAACATTTTAATATGTGACTGTTATGGTCATTTCTCCGTTTGTGAAAGATCTTTTCCAATCTTTTCTTTCCTTATTTAGTCCACTCTGGATTTAGATATAATTGCTCAACAATATGGTCCTTGTATACCTCCCTTGACCTCCTACATTTACCTTTATGGTGATATTCATGGAATTAATTAGATTTACCCATCGTACAAGGTGTGTGTTGACAGTCCCTAACTTCTGAACTGCTCATCAGAAGTTAAATGCCTTAAGTACGTGTCCTGTTCACGTGACACATTGTATATGCTGCTTTGCATATCTGTCTCTCTGACCGTATCTCTCCAGGTAGGACTATAAGCCCCTTAGAGCTTTTCTAGATATCTTTACAGTCCCCTGTTCTAGCACTGTTTCATGTACCTATTAGACAATGCATTTTAGGGACTGACGACAGATTCCCTTGAAGAACTATCTTCTGGGTTTCACCATATCTACCACAGCACTTTGCCACAGACTCTCAATTCATTTTTGTCTGAGTGAATGAATTTTGATTCACTGGCTAATTTGAAAAGCTCTACTGTCCCCAGTGTGAAAACACAGCCAATAATGAGATTATCTAAGAGGCTTGTAGGAGGATCATCTTAAAAAGCTAGGAACTAATTTGCTATCCTTCAGTCACAGAGAGGTATTATCATACTGGGATCATCACCCTGGCTTCCTGATTCCTCATTCTGTACTCTTTCCACTGGGTTACATTATTTATTTCTGTGCACCTTTTTCTACTTAATTTCTCCCAAGGGGAGAGTATTGTCCTCAAAGTGAGAGGTCAAAAACACTGAAATAAAGATTGCTGAAATGCTGATAAAGACTGTGTGTGGGGGAAAGATAGAAAATAGCAGTGCATTCTTGAAAGGTGAGGAAAAAGTCCATTCTATGCCAAATATCCTTTATTTTCAAGGTGTAAACAGGGACATTTTATTTAATGCAAAATTCTGCTATGAAATTAGATACTAAATCATTGCATTTTTAAACCTTGACTTTAGAGAATCTCTAGCTTCTAGAAATAGTATTTCTCTGTATATTGACAGACTTAAGAGATATATCACAAGCAGGCTGATGCTTCTAAAGGTCATTTCCTTAACAAAATGGCATTTTTTCACAAAAGTACAGGAGATTTTGAAATTATCTCACAATAGAGTTTTAAAGACAATTATCCAGAGATGAAGATCAGTGTAAAGGGTAAGAGAGAGTGCTTTGAAGCCTTATAGATCTGAATTTGAGACCTGGCTATGCCCCTTACTGCTTCTGGATGGACAGATGTTATTTTGTTGTTTGCTTTACTCACTCCATGGTCATCTCCCCTTTTTTGGGGGTGAAGGAACAGTGGACTACTTCTCTTCTCTTCATGGGCTTTGTGTTGTGTTGAGCCCACTTCCCTGCTGGGGGTTCAGATTCAGCCAAACAAGGAAAATGATATTCAGTTCCAGAAATGTGCAGGAAGTTCAGGGAAAGAGGCATGGCTGGCCTGCTAAGGACTGGTAAGCAGACAGGATGTGAGCCTTCGGCGGTTGGCAGACAGTCAGCCCCCTCAACAGGAAAGGCTGCGTGTGCAAGTAGCTGACAGAGAGGAAGCACAACCAAGACACGGAGAGAGGGAGGTGACATACTTTGAGCTCTGGCATCATGGAAGCCAGTCCTGCCCCTTGACTTTACATGAATTATCAACAACTAGGTTTTCTCGCTCTTGAAATCGTTAAGCACGTGATGAAACAGTAAGTTATGGAACACTTCTCAACCTCTTATTTTTTAGTCATAAAACAGATACAAAATAGCCATTTTATTAGTCTTGGGGAGGAGCCAATTGAGATTACATTCATGCAGTTCCTGAAATACAGTGGGATGCAAACCGTCAATGGTGCTCTTTCTATTTTAAAAGGGGTGGAGAGTGAGGTGGCTGAGAACGTGAGCTCTTGAGCCAAAGAGATTATGTTTGAAAGCTGGACGTGCTGCTCACCTGCAGGGCAAATTTCAGCAAGACTACAGGACTTCTCAGTTCCAGTTTCCAAATTTATCAAGTGGGAATAATAATATGTATTTGAGAGAAACACCATACCATTTAGAAATAGCATATGTAAGGGCCTAGCTAAATGCCTGGCACACGACCAGCCGCCATGAAATGGTGGCTACTTGTTTTGTTATTACCAATTTCAGTGATTGCTAACTCTAATATATTTTATGTCAAAAGCATTCTAAATAGTATCTGTTTTAGTTTTTAGCCAGAAAAGTCATGATTATTTTTAATCTTTCCTTGGAGAGAAAAAGAAACTATGTCATGTGCATTTCAAAAAAGTGAATGTGATCGTAAACAGTGAAAATGAATGTAGCATCCAGAATAAACAAAGGAAAGCATCCATCTGACTGCTTTTGAAGCTTGTTTAGGTGTCCACAGGATGTGGCTGGTCACATAGATACATGTAATGGCATCCTATACCGCAGTCAGGAATCAGAGCCCTGAAGGTGAGAAAATGCATCACATGGAAAGTGGCTGTCATATCTGGGGCTGCTGAGGGTAGGGAAATCTGAGGGGATTGGATGGGGGCACATATCTCAATGGCTAAGAAAAGATGGTTCCTGGGGACCAGGCAGCAAAGTGAAAGCACAGGGAGATAGCTTCCATTATTTGGAGTCAAAATGTTTCCACTTTCCATAGCTTTATGATCACCCCTGAGTCCTCCACATGCTACCTATAGACACAGTACTAGCTTTCCATCTGGGACATCAAGTCATACCCACAAGTCCCCAAAGTGCTTGCAGTCACACAAACATACATGAATAATTCAGGACTTTATAAATGATTAAGCAGATGTACTGATATTTATCAGCAGCAGGTACTTTCCTTTCACAGTATCACAAATCCTCATGATTGAGGGTAATTAGGGAGAGGCCCTGACTGAATAACTGACAAGCCCAGATTAGTAAGTCATTTCATAGTTTTCTACATTTAAGTAGACTCTGTAAATAGCAATAAAGTCAGCAAGTAAGATGTCCTTGTCAAAAGAAGCCCTTCAGGTTCTGCATAGTAAACTGTAGATAAATATCATTTGCAATGAGACTATTATTTACAGGCAAATGGGAAGTCATACACTAGAACCATTGTCTTTTTTCCTGAACTTTCTAGATCCAATCAGTCATTTATGCTCTACTGCCAAATATATATTAAATACGGATGGTGTTCCCCATCTCCAATACTATCCCCTTCTCAGTAGTTCTCAACTGGGGTCATTCTCCATGCAGTAGCCAGAAAATCTACTAAAATATAGAAATTTATGGCATAAACATATATAAAGATACGGCATGTACATATCATGCTTAGTCACTCAGTTGTGTCCAACTCTTTGCAACTCATGGACTGTAGCCCACTAGGCTCCTTTGTCCATGGAACTCCGGGCAGCAATACTGGAGTGGTTAGACATTCCCTTTTCCAGATCTTCCTGACTCAGAGGTTGAACCCAGGTCTTCTGCATTGCAGGCAGATTCTTTAATATCTGAGCCACCAGGGAAACCCAGCATATAAACATATATGTATACAATAAGTGCTATATATAATATTGCACTATTATTAATCATATTGAGGGGTGGCAGATTGGGCGACCCCTAGGTATGTCACATGAGTATGGGAATGGTTTTGGACAGAAAGGCACTTTAGAGAGAGCCTATGCAGGAAGGAGATGGAGAACATGGAGAAGATGGAGAAGCTCTATACAGTCAGCAAAAACAAGACTGGAGCTGACTGTGGCTCAGATCATGAACTCCTTATTGCCAAATTCAGACTTAAACTGAAGAAAGTAGGGAAAACCACTAGACCATTCAGGTATGACCTAAATCAAATTCCTTATGATTATCCAGTGGACTTTAGAAATAGATTTAAGGGACTAGATCTGATAGACAGAATGCCTGATGAACTATGGATGGAGGTTCATGACATTGTATAGGAGACAGGGATTAAGACCATCCCCATGGAAAAGAAATGCAAAAAAGCAAAATGGTGGTCTGAGGAGGCCATATGAATAGCTGTGAAAAGAAGAGAAGGGAAAAGCAAAGGAGAAAAGGAAAGATATACCCATTTGAATGCAGAGTTCCAAAGAATGGCAAGGAGAGATAAGAAAGCTTTCCTCAGTGATCACTGCAAAGAAATAGAGAAAAACAATAGAATGAGAAAGACTAGAGATCTCTTCAAGAGAATTAGAGATACCAAGGGAATATTTCATGCAAAGATGGGCTCAATAAAGGACAGAAATGGTATGGACCTAACAGAAGCAGAAGATACTAAGAAGAGGTGGCAAGAATACACAGAAGACCTGTACAAAAAAGATCTTCATGACCCACAATGGATCTTCATGAATCCAATGGTGTGATCACTCAGCTAGAGGCAGACATCTTGGAATGTGAAGTCAAGTGGGCCTCAGGAAGCATCACTACAAACAAAGCTAGTGGAGGTGATGGAATTCCAGTTGAGCTATTTCAAATTTTCAAAGATGATGTTGTGAAAGTGCTACACTCAATATGTCAGCGAATTTGGAAAACTCAGCAGTGGCCACAGGACTGGAAAAGGTCAGTTTTCATTCCAATCCCAAAGAAAGGCAATGCCAAAGAGTGCTCAAACTACCGCACAATTGCACTCATCTCACATGCTAGTAAAGTAATGCCCAAAATTCTCCAAGCCAGGCTTCAGCAATACATGAACCGTGAACTTCCTGATGTTCAAGCTGGTTTTAGAAAAGGCAGAGGAACCAGAGATCAAATTGCCAACATCTGCTGGATCATTGAAACAGCAAAAGAGTCCCAGAAAAAAACATCTATTTCTGCTTTATTGACTATGCCAAAGCCTTTGACTGTGTGGATCACAATAAACTGTGGAAAATTCTGAAAGAGATGGGAATACCAGACCACCTGATGTGCCTCTTGAGAAGCCTCAGGAAGTAACAGAACTGGACATGGAACAACAGACTGGTTCCAAATAGGAAAAGGAGTGTACATCAAGGCTGTATATTGTTACCCTCCTTATTTAATTTGTATGCAGAGTACATCATGAAAAACCCTGGGTTGAAAGAAGCACAAGCTGGAATCAAGACTGGCGGGAGAAATATCAATAACCTCCGATATGCAGATGACACCAACCTTATGGCAGAAAGTGAAGAAGAACTAAAGAGCCTCTTGATGAAAGTGAAAGAGGAGAGTGAAAAAGTTGGCTTAAAACTCAACATTCAGAAATCTAAGGCCAAGGTATCCGGTCCCATCACTTCATGGCAAATAGATGGGGAAACAGTGGAAACAGTGATAGACTTTATTTCTGGGCTCCAAAATCACTGCAGATGGTGATTGCAGTCATGAAATTAAAAGATGCTCCTTGGAAGGAAAGTTATGAACAACCTAGACAGCATATTAAAAAGCAGATACATTACTTTGCCAACAAAGGTCCGTCTAGTCAAGGCTAAGGTTTTTCCAGTAGTCATGTATGGATGTGAGAGTTGGACTATAAAGAAAGCTGAGCACTGAAGAATTGATGCTTTTGAACTGTGGTGTTGGAGAAGGTTCTCAAGAGTCACTTGGACTGCAAGGAGATCCAACCAGTCCATCCTAAAGGAGATCAGTCCTGGGTGTTCATTGGAAGGACTGATGTTGAAGCTGAAACTCCAATACTTTGGCCACCTGATGCAAAGAGCTGACTCATTTGAAAAGACCCTGATGCTGGGAAAGATTAAGGGTAGGAGGAGAAGGGGACGACAGAGGATGAGATGGTTGGATGGCATCACCGACTCAATGGACATGAGTTTGAGTGAACTCCGGGAGTTGGTGATGGACAGGGAGGCCTGGCGTGCTGCGGTTCATGGGGTCTCAAAGAGTCGGACACGACTGAGTGACTGAACTAAACTGACGCAGGAAGCATATTCCAATCCCTTTTCTTCCCCAAAACAAGATATATAGATTCCCTCCCTGTACGAAGGAAGAAAAGAAACATTCTTCACCAGGAGTCAGAGCAGAGCAAATTCTGTACAAACACACCTTGTAAACGTCATCCTTATCTTCCCTTGGCCTCCCTGTATATTTTAAGTGCTTTCTCACAATTGCCTCTCTTTGTTCAACCTGGCATAAAGCATTTAAGTTTTGCCACTTTTTGGGTCTCCATTTCCTCACGAGGGCTCTTATGTCAGGTAAAACTTATAGGCTTTTCTCTAATCTATCTGTTTTCAGTTTATTTATTAGACCAAGCTGAAAAACCCTAAGAGGAGAGAGGTAAAATGGCACCTTTCTTGCACTATAATAATACAATTTAAGTATATTAATAACTAGCCTAACACACACACACATAAATCTGCCATACCGCTCCCCTGCTAAATCTTTTCAGTGGCGTTCCAGAATACCTCGGAATTCCTAGCTTAAAATCCAGCTCCTACCCCAAGGTTCCTAGCTGTTCCACCTCCTCCATCTTCCGCCCCTCTCTCCCTCACGTTCTCAGCCACACAGACCTCGGCAGTCTTCGCACACAGCAAACTTGTTCTCACCCTTATTCTCACCTACGGCTCCTTTGACTGCAGAATCTTTCACTAGATGTCAGCATGGCCGATACCTCATGCAGCTCTTAGCTCAACTGTTACCTCTCAGAGGTGGCCCCAGGATCCCACAGCTAAGGCAGATCTGACCCGCTCTGTCCCCAGACACACTCACTTTCAATCACACTGCCCTGTGTTATGGACTTCATGGCACAAGTCAGGTCATGTTGTGGCATCACCTCATTTAAGTGTGAATTTCCTTGTTTATTATCTCACCTACTACTGTTATAGTAAGCTCAAATGGAGTAAAGACCTCAAGTATTTTATATATAATTGTGTCCTGAGTCTCTGGAATAGCACCTGACTCTTGGTAGGCCCTCAATAAGTAACTGCTAAATGAATAAATTATATTTCCTGAATCCAACTTCTTCCAGGTTCACTGAGGTATAACTGCCATTTGACTTTAACAGCAGTTACTTCTAATTTTTCTTAGCATAGATAAACTTTTTAAAATGTTGACATTTAGATTAACTTCTATCCAAATTGTTACAAATTACAAATGAAGTAAATTGAACTCAGCTGTTTTTTTTCTTTCCAAATCATTTAACAGTGAGCAAGTCAAAATGATCAACCCCAAAAGCAATTTTTTCTTATTTGTTTTAGTGGCATTCATAGCTTCATAGTCAAGATGTATGATATCACCAATAAAATATGCTATTTCAAAGCACATTGAAAGCTCCAAGTTTTTGGAAAATTGTCTATATCTTAGAATTACAGCTTGAATGAGTTTTTCAATGTATTTTTTCTCATCCTCTTCAGTTAACAAAGATCACAACTTTGTAATAAAGTTGGCCCTTTTTAAACTGTAGCAAGCAAAATGCAAAATTCTCTGAATAGATCCTCTATGATTTATTGGAATATTACTGTTGCTTAAACCATTGAGAATACAGTAATTCAAATGATCATATTGCTATGCACACCCATACAAACATGCATGCACACAACATCAAAATGAAATAATTTAATCAGAAGTAACATTACATTCTAGTTTTAATGGCAGAACGTATACACCACTAAGGCATGATGTCAGAAAAGTATGAGATTTAAGAGATAAATAGAATATTAAACTTGTCCTTTAAAAATGTTTTGTAATGTTGTTTTTCTCCCCACTCCCAAAACACCTTTTAGGTTTGCACAGGGACATTTCATGGATGATAGATTAATCCTGTAAGCCAAAAACTCATTTCAGTACAATTACTTTTCTAGATAAATTTAAATGCTAGGTGAGAAAACTCAGAAATTTAATTCTGTTATACACCTACAAGGAAAAACAAACAAGAAAAGTATATTTTTAAAAATGTGGCTTTTGTGGGAGGAGGGATAAATTAGGAGATTGGGTTGACATATACATGCTGCTGCTGCTACTGCTGCTAAGTCGCTTCAGTTGTGTCTGACTCTGTGCGACCCCAGAGACGGCAGCCCACCAGGCTCCCCTGTCCCTGGGATTCTCAAGGCCAGAACACTGGAGTGGGTTGCCATTTCCTTCTCCAATATACATGCTACTATATATAAAGTAGATAACTAATAAGGGCCTACTGTATAGCACGAGGAACTCTAGTCAATACTCTGTAATGACCTGTATGGGAAAAGAATCTAAAAGAGAGTGGGTATATGTATACCTGATTCATAAAGCAGAAACCAACACAACATTATAAATCAACTACAATAACATTTTTTCTAAAAATTTCTTTCAGCAATGTTTAGAGAAGTGAAATTCCAAAAGTAACTACAGGGCTTCCGGGTGGTCCAGTGGTTAAGAATCTGCCTTGCAAATGCAAGGGTAACCGATTCAATCCCTGGTCCGGGAAGATTCCACATGCCTCGGAGCAACTGAGCCCCTGCATCACAACTTCTGAGGCCAGGCTCTACAGTCCACATGCCTCGAGCCTGTGCTAAGCCACCCCACTGAGAAGCCCACACATAGCATGAAGAACAGCACCCACTCTCCACAACTAGAGAAAGCCTGTGCACAGCAACAAAGGCCAGGACAGCCAAAAACAAATAAATGAATAAATCTTTAAAAAAGTAACTACAATCTAAAAATAGGGGGGTGGATAAATAAAATGTATGGAATAATATAGGACTAAATATCTAAACATATAGATAAAACATGGACACAGTGGAGGAAGGAGGAGGTGAGATGAACTGAGATTAGCATTGACATATATATACTGCCGTGTCTAAAACAGATAGCTGGTGGGAAGCGACTGCATAACACAGGGAGCTTAGCTTGGTGCTGTGTGATGACTAGAGGGATGGGATGGGAAGGGAGAGAGGGGGGATCAAGAGGGAGGGGATATATGTATATTTATACCTGATTCATGTTGTTGTACAGCAGAAACTCACACAACATTGTAAAGCAATTATCCTCCAATTAAAAATAAAACTATAAAAAAACATGAACATATTTCCAAAACAATGTTGATTGAGTAAAGCAAGTTGCCACAAGATACAAACACATATGATGTAATTTATATACACAGAATACTATATTCCTATATTCTTCATTCAACACATATTTTGGGGGTACCTACTTTATGTCAGTTATTATTTGAGACACAAAAAAAGATGTAATCAAAGAAGGTACCTGACCTAACAAATAATCTAGTGAAGGAACAGACAGCAAAAATAGATAAATGCATGTATATATACATGCATACATGAGCACATTCTGTCAGGCAGTACTACATTTTATGGAGAAAAATAAAGCCTGAAAAGGGATCATGAGGACTTTTCAACTGTAGACTGAATGGCTTCCCCACCCCACTGGGAAGTGACTTTTGAACAAAACCCAAATGCAGGCAGTGATCTGATGGAACCACAGAAGACAGGTCTGTGGAACAGTCATCTGGGGGAAGGACAAGCAAGAGATAAAGCTCAGAGATGGAAATGTGCTTGGTGTGCTTCCTAAACAGCAAGGAGGCCAGTGCTCCTGTAGCTCAGGGGGCAAGGCAGAGAGTGGAAGGCTTGGAGGTTGGACGGTGGAACATACAGGGCCTTGGTGAACATGGCAAGGATTCTGGATTTTATTCCAATTGCAGTGGCGCCCCCATGGGCTAGGATGATGGAAGTTATTAATACATGATCTTAATGGATGCTTTTAATGATCAATCTAGCTGCTGCGTGGAGAAGAGATGGAATATGTTGAAATGATTCTATGAGAGAGAAATCAAAGAGCAGCTCAGAAGATGTGGCAGTACACCTGATAAAAGATGCCATGAGAGAGACTAGGGAAGAAGCAAGAGCAGGGAAACAGGGCTTGGGACTATAATATACTTTCACTTGAAGGCAGAGCCGAGCAGATATATTGTTCATGCATAAAATGATACATAGTAAAAACACAGAATTTGCATGTTGAATACTGATAGTATTGCCTCTAGGAGAGGGGAAAGGGGAATAGGAAAATCTAGGCAGATTCAACTCTCTCCAATATTTTATTTCCTTTAGGAAAAAAAAAAAAAACAAAACTCTGATGCAAACATGGTATAATCTGAACATCTGTTAATTCCTGGTTTGGGATACCCAGATATTTGATATATTATCTTTCTAATATCCTGGTTTTCATATTTTCCCATAGGAATTACATTCTGTACAGAAAAGAGTAATGTCTATTTTTTTTTCTACTGTGAATCATGATTCATCCATTTATTCAACAAATATTCCTTGAGCCAGACTCTGGTTGCAGGTGCTTTGGAAGCTATACAAAGCAACACAAAGTCCTCATGGAGTTTATATTCTGTGGAAAAAGGCAGACAATTGAAGTAACAGATTTTATATATATATATAAGGCCATTTTGGATAATGGAATGTGAAGAAAAATAAAACAAGATGGCAGAGATATTTCAAATTGGTTCTATTTGTTTTCTTATAAGACAAATCTATTCAGTTTTATTCCTGTGGGAAGATGGTAAAAAATAATTTATCATCAACATCACCTTATTATTATTATATCTCATGAATTTTTTGGGTCAGGGATTTGGTCCGGGTCGGGTGTGGAAGGTTTATCTGTGTTTCATGATATTGGGATTTCAGCAGGGATGTTTCAGAAGTTTGGAAACTGGAACAACTGTAGGCTATATTAGCATATCTTGGGCTTCCTTTTAACTTGGTGGCCCCAGTTGGACTTGTATGTCTGCTCAGGACTCCAAGAACAACTGTCGTTGGAGTTGCAGGCAGAAGCTGCAAAGTTTCTGTGACCTAGCCTCAGAAGTCCTCGAACATCACTTGTGTCACATACTGTTGGTGAACCAAGCCACCGAAGACAGCTTATACTAAAAAGAAAGGAAGTAAGCTCCACCTCTCAATGGGAGGAGTTGTTTAGTTGCTAACGTGTGTCCCAGTCTTTGCAACTCCATGGACTGCAGCACACCAGGCCTCCCTGTCCTTCACTATTGCCCAGAGTTTGCTCAAACTCATGTCCATTGAGTCGATGATGCCACCAACCACCTCATCCTCTGTTGCCCTCTTCTCCTTCCCTCAGTCTTTCCCAACATCAGGGTCTTTTCCATGAGTCGGCTCTTTGAATCAGGTGGCCAAACTCTTGGAGCTTCAGCTTCAGCATCAGTCCTTCCAGTGAATATTCAGGGTAGATTTCCTTTAGGATTGACTGATTTGATCTCCTTGCTATCCAAGGGATTCTTGAGAATCTTCCCAAACACCACAGTTCAAAAAGCACTAATTCTTCTGGGCTTGGTCTTCTTTTTGGTCCAACTCTCATATCTGTACATGATTACTGGAAAAACCACAGTTTTGACTATATGGGCCTTTGTCGGCCAAATGATGTCTCTGCTTTTTAATATGTTGTCTAGGTTGGGCTAGCTTTTCTTCCAAGGAGCAAGCTTCTTTAACTTCATGGCTGCAGTCACCATCCACAGTGGATTTGGAGTCCAAGAAAATAAAATCTGCCACTGTTTGCATTTTTTCACCATCTATTTGCCATGAAATGATGGAACCAGATGCCATGATCTCGGATTTTGAATACTGAGCTTTAAGCCAGCTTTTCACTCTTCTCTTTCACCTTCATCAAGAGGCTCTTTAGTTCCTCTTCACTTTCTGCCATTAGGGTGGTATCATATGCATATATGATGTTATTGATATTTCTCCCAGAAATCTTGATCCCAGCTTGTGGTCACCTACTCTGGCATTTCATATGATGTACTCTGCAAATAACTTAAATAAGCAGGGTGACAATATACAGCCTTGACGTACTTCTTTCCCAATTTGGAACCAGTCCATTGTTCTATGTTCAGTTCTAACCGTTGCTTCTTGTCCTACATATAGGTTATTCAGGAGACAGGTAAGGTCTCTCTTTCATTACCTTTAAGAATTTTCTAGTTTGTTGTGATCCACACAGTCAAAAGCTTTACTATAGTCAATGAAGCAGAAGTAGATGTTTTTTTCTGGAATTCTTTTGCTTTTTCTATGAGGAGTAGCAGGAATTTAATCTACCACAGAGAATTACTTTATTTAGAGATGCATGAACTAAAATTCATTAATTAAGTCTATAAAATGGAGCAATAATGTCTGCCTCAGAGCACTGTAAGGATAGCAAATAATGTATAGAAACTATCTGTAACAAAGCAGGGTTTAGGGGCCAGACACCAAGTCTCTGTGCAGTCAAAAATTTGTTTATAACTTATAGTCTCCCTCTGTATCCATAGTTTCCCCATATCTACAGCTCTACATGCATGAATTCAACCAACCACCTGTATAGTATAGCACTACAGTACTGACTATTGAAAAGAATCTTTATATAACTGAACTCATGCAGTTTTAACCTGTGTCATTCAAGGGGTTAAGTGAGTACCTGAGAGGACCACTAAAATGGATCTGCCCCTATAGACTTAGAAAAGAAACAAGACTCAAAACCCTTTTCCTCTGAGATGAGGAGGGTCAAGGAAATCCTTGAAATCCACTAGGACTGGAAGAGTGGCACAGTCCTAATAAGGCTCGATTATTTTCTCTAGTACTTGGAAGACCATGATAGGAAGGTAAGCTAAAATACCACATCTAAGATACTCCAAACTCTGCATCTGTCTTAGTTCCCAAAGCTTTATGACTTCTGTAAAGTAGGTAGCCACTTTGTTTTGGTAAAGGTAGAGAGTATAATTTTATACTCAGCAGGTTTTAGACATGGAAGGAGATAGGCAAGTGAATTCTTGATTCTTAGGATTATAAAATCAATAAACTTTTCTTCTTGAGGCAGCTGTTAAAATCAAGGTATTTTGAAAACAGAAATAAATGTTCCTTTACTTAGCTCTGAAAGGAAGTCAAATAGGTAAAGAGCTCAATCTACATTTGAAGAAAGTATGAGATAAACATAACTTTCATCCCCATTGTGCTGTATACAATTGTATCTTTTAAATGCTAACTAACTTCATTCCATCAGTTCTCTTTTAAGATTAAGCAAACTAAATCGGTCCATTGGTTTTTATAACACGTAAAGTTCCTTTCAATTCATTGAATGGGCCTTTGGATGTTTGGAAAATGCATTCATTTTATAAGGGATTATTACTTAAGGAAAAATGCTTAAAGAAAACAAAAGATACGAACCTATTATGTAAATGAAATCACTAAAATTCTATCTGCACACAAATAATAGGCTACAGAAATCCTTCTAGCCTTAGTTTCCATCTTAAGGAAATATAAATCGCTGTAACCATCAATTCAAAGAGAGATATTAATACAGAAATCATTGGAAAAACATTTACACTGAACATACATAAGCTTTAAATATACTGAATAAAATACTGGAAGACATTCACAAATTTACCTATGTTTCACAATCTTATTTTCTTAGCAAAACTGAGAAATCCAAAGCAGTCTAAAAAAAACTCAACTACACAGGAAAAAATGTATATAGAATCTTATAGTCCTCTAAAAATAGGAGATGTATTGATCTCTATAATAGCTCGTTTGATAAATCAATTGTTTCTTAAGCCTCTACTATGTGTCAGATGCTGTACTAAGATCAAAAGATATTTAGAAGAAATTCTTAACTCTTGAGGAGCTCACAGTCTTGAGCTGGTAGCCTTCTCTCCACCCTTGAGGAACTGAGGGTGGACAGTGAAGTACATGCGTGCATGCTCAGTCGCTTCAGGCGTGTCTGACTCTGTGTGATCCTATAGACTCCAGCCTGCCAGGCTCCTCTGTCATTGGGATTCTCTAGGCAAGAATACTGAAGTGGGTTGCCATGCCCACCTCCAGGGGATCTTCCCATCCCAGGGATTGAACTCGCATCTCTTATACCTAACCTGCATTGGCAGGCGGGCTCTTCACCACTAGGACCACTTGGGAAAGACAGTGAAGTACCAGGGGCCGATTTTATCTAAAAGGGCAGCCACTGCTAATGAATTTTCAGCAGGAAACAAATGTGAACAGAAACGGATCTTAGATAGATCACACAGTAAGTGAGGAAACCAGATTGTGAGCTCAGGGCGCTGAGTACTGACAGCTCTCACTTTATCCTTTTGTGGACAACTTTGGATTGTTGCCAACAGAGACTGATCTGAATCCTCTGCAACACAGTGGTTATGAAGCTGTAGACAACACCTTAATTGCTCCAAGCCTCAGGTTCCGATTTTGTAAAAGAAGGGTTTAAATATCTGTTCGTGGCTGAGAGGATAAGTATTCATCTTGTGGTGTGTGTGTGGGGGGCGGGGGGTCCTTCCAGGGTGACCCATTGGTACATATGGCACCAGACCATGCCTCCCACACATCCTGTAACTGGGATGCCTACATATGTTGACATTTGAATTTCTAACTCAAATATCTTTATTCCTTTAGTAATATGCTAAGTTGTTTTTAATACTTCAAAAATCACTTAATACTAGTCAGTTTTCATTAAATGCAATACTCTGTACCTATCATCACTCCAATACATCAAAGCCCTATACTCTATAGTTCTATACTGTAAACAGTTGTGAAGCTGAAGTCTAGTGTCATCTACAGTCTTTCACTTAGATTTTTGAGAAAGATATTAACTACTCCATGCCCCTAATTGTGGTATTCCACAGGATATGGAATCTCTTAGGACTACCAGCTAAATGTCTGCTGTGGCAACACTGTAAACCAGTATACTCCATACGCTTCCAATCTTCTCTTCTTTTTGCTTTCTCTACAATATAAAGTGCTAAGAAAAATACACGAACTCCCATTCTGTCTTGCAGGCAGGCGTGGTCATGTGACAAGACAAGGTCTAGCCAACGAGTGGTGAGTGAAAGTTCCAGGAGTAACACAGAAGGGCCTTCTAGAGAGAAGCCTTAACTTTCCACCCAACCTCCTTCTTTCTATGTTGAATACAGATGACATGCCTCGGGGTATAGACATCTCAAGACCTTGAGGATGAATGGGCTGCAAATCTTAGGCCTGCTGAGAAACAATACTGAAGGAGCTCCTTTCCTTAGTAACACCTTTAAGTACCCACGTTACTCCTACACTTCTTAGTTCCAGATTTCTTTTATGAAAAATAAAACTAGTATTTACTTATCTATAGATGTTCTCTTCAATATGGTAGCCACTGGTCACATATGCTTTAAAATTTTAATTAAATCACAAATTTGGTTCCACAATATTGAACAGTGCCATTGTAGAACATTTCCATAATCTCAGACGTTTCTATTTAAACTGCACAGAATAAAATGTTGTTTGCAGCCAAATATACTGTAATGCTACTGATGTTAATATTTTTATCACTAAGCCAAGGGCAGAAACATTTCAGTCCCCATCTCTCAGCTAAGCCATATGCCTCCAGGTACTTGATTGTTTGTTTCATGTTGAAATAGCATACTCTGATTTATCACTAGCCTTTCATCCAAGAGATTTCTCACACTTTCTTAGAGGATTAGATTAGTCTGTCAGAACATATTCTTCACATAGCTCCAAATAATCAAGTACTCTCCCTAGAGATAATGGCAGAATTAAGAAAATTAATATTCCTATGCTAATATTTCAGGAAGAAAGGAAAGGCAGCCACAATCATGTCACAATCACAACATTGCCAAGTTGAAGCAACTGACCTCAGTATATGACAATCTCTCCAGTAGTAGCTCTCAGTCCTTTCAGAATATACCAGTCTCTTTTATTCTCTTAAAAATTATTCCAGGATGAGAGCTGAACTGAGACCCACATTATCCACAGCTGCAAGCCTGGCTGTTTGAAGCTCTGTCCTGCAGACTTTGATTAGGCTTCAATAAATATAGTCACGAATCAGCCTACCAAACATAGAGGCATATCACAGAATTCAAATCAATTGAAAGAATATCTGATGAAGCAATTTCTTACTATTTAAACTTAGTTATAGCAAAAGAGGAACAGATGATGAAAATTTCAAGAACATTTATGACAAATTTCCTAAGGTAGCAATTCTAATTTCAGCTTATTTATTTATTTTTAAGTCACAAAACACTCTTATAAGTGATTATAAGAGTATCTAATATTTATTGAGCATTTATTATGATCCAAGAAGCATTGCAAGCAATGTTAATAAACTTTTTTTAATCCCTGCAAATGTACTCTGAGATAATTATGGTTGTTATCCTAATATTATACATAAAGAGATTAAGGCACAAAGAGTTTTAAAAATTTGCCCCATGAGTAAATGGTGAAACTCAAATTCAGATGCTCAAAGATCTGTCTCCAGGGTCTTCCTCTTAGTCACTATATTCTTACAAATGGATCATGTCTCTACAGAAATGTCAAGAATTATTCATTGACTTCATGCAGATAATATCACTTTCATCCAGGTACCCCCAGAAGTCTCAGGTCACACCGACACTTTGTTCTCCATCACTTATACCAGTAGGGCTTCCCTTGTGGTTCAGACAGTAATCTGCCTGCAATGCAGGAGACCTGGGTTTGATCCTTGGGTCGGGAAGATCCCCTGGCAATGGGAATGGCAACCCACTCCAGCATTCTTTGCTTGTAGAATTCCATGGACAGAGGAGCCTGGTGGTCTACAGTCCATGGGACTGCAAAGATTCAGACACGATTGAGAGACTAACACTTTCATAGCCCCAGAAGTCTTAGACCACACCAACACTTTTCTCCATCACTTATACTCCTACTTCTTAACAGAAAATAGCAATTATGAAAATGAGTATTTTCTGAGATATAAAGTTATTTTAGATTTAGGCATGATCCTCAATTATTTAAAAGAGTGAATAAAAAACAAATAAAAGAAGAAAAGTATAGCAGATATGCCAGAAATTAGAGGTCTGTAGAATCTGGGTAGCAATTCATAAAAATAATAATGTCAAACAGTTACTGAACACTTAAAGTGCCAGACCTTATTCTGAGCATCACATTTTACCCTCACAACATCCTAGTGAGGGAAGTACTGTTATCCCATATAAGAGATGAAAGCAGCTGTCACAGAGATGATCAGGCGGATAGTAGATGGTGCTCCCAGGTATCTGGCTCCACAGCTGACCTTTCACACTTTCTGTGATCTGGCCCTTGACCTCTTCGCTACCTCAGCTCCCACTCCTTTCCCCGTTGTTCACTCTGTTTCAGCCTCCTTGTGTTCCTTTCATGCTCCCTCTTCAAGAAGCTTAGAGTAATTTCCTCTTTTATCAGAGAGGCCTTCCCTGACTTCCCAAAATGACAATCCATGGCCCCAACTGCAGTACCTAGCAGATATTTATTGAATGAATAAAGAAACAGACCTGTGTCAAGTCTGCTCCCTCAGGGAGGCACAGTGATGTTTGATACCAAGAAGACACTTCTGCATAGGTGTTCTGGATTGGCTTTCCTTTCCTCAGTAGTCTTTGTTCAGCCAATTCTTTGGGGGGTGGGGTAGGAGTCAAAGATTCTAAAATAAAAGATTAACTTTAGGAAATAAAACGTATTTCAGAGAGAAACTGGTTCATACAATCCTATGACTATAGATGGTATACCCTTTTACCATCCTAGAGGATAAAAGCAATAAGATCAATAAGGATGGGGACTTACTGATCCCTTAGTTGTTATCACTGTTGTCATTCAGTGGTAAAGCTTACACTTTCACAAAATATATTATGCAATGTATAAGATTGTATCAGAGTAAAATGTAATATTATAAATGAAATCATCTAAAGTAAAAAAATATACCAAATAGCAACAAAATTTGAGTGAACTGCAATTTCCAGTTTTCATAGGTTAACTCCAAATTATCCAAATTATTTTTTTAGTCTATTTACATTAAATAACTCAATTCTTGGCGATGGTTAAAAGAAACACCTATATTTCAAAAGGAAAAAAAATGTAAATACTAAAATGCATAAGAAAAATTAATCCTCACTGGTAATAAAAGAAAACTGAATAAAATAGGGCATCATTAAAAAATTTATGCAATGGAGAAAAATTAAATTATAGAAACCAATGATAGAGCCCAAGGAAATTAGAATCTCATAAAACTGTTGGCCAGGGTAAGACTTTGAAAGAGGGCAATTCAAAAACTTCATTAAAGACTTCTAATTTTAAACTCATATTGGTCCATCACTTACATCATTACAAATTTTCCCCAAGAAAGTCATTTTGAACGTTGGAAGATTTGTCAGATGAATGCCCGTCATAGTGGTATCCGAAGAGTGAAAGACCAAGAAACAATCACAGTGTAACAAAGGGACCTGGTTAAATACATAACGGAATATTTAATAGAATTTTACCCCCATTTACTAGTCATTACTGTTATTCAAGAATATTTAATGACATGGAAATATTTATGTGTATTTTACTAGGAAAAGGAGACAACCAATTATGACAGAGTGAACCCATTGAAATGTACAGAAAAATTCCAGAAAAGTACACACAAAAAGTTAAAGGACTTGGATGACTGAATTTTAGATAATAGTGATTTCCTCCCTTTCATTTCATGTATTTTCTAATTTTCCTAAAAACGACAAAAGACATGTTGTTTTTTTTCCACTTAGAAAGAAATGATTATTATAATTTTTTAAAAACTGTTTGATAAAGGGGGAGAAGGGATTTCACCTTTTCCCAGTATTTTATGTAAGGTGATAATGATGAAATTAGAGGCTACAATTTCTCTCTCAGAGAATGAAGAACAACCTTTTTGGACATGTACAGCTTTTCATTATATCCTCATCTTCTGTGGTTAAAAATGCTGCCTACATACACAGACCAACACTACCCAATTTTCCTCTCCTTTTTAAATATAGTTTTGCCTTACCAAAAGTTTAAATAATGGTAGAAACCCACTAGCTAAATAATCATTCAGGTTCAATAAGTTGCATAACAGAGGCTTAGCAAGTAAACTTAATATAGATGCCATCTTGAGAATAACTAATTTATCTACCAGAATTTAGGCAATTTATTCTATAAAACTGGCTTTCAGAGTATATTCTAGCCATAGTTTCAGAAATATAGAAATAACTCCTTAAATAAAGCCCAATCACTTAATTTGAATGACAGTTCCAAAACGTCACACCTGAAATTGCTTTACCAATAAAGTAAAGCATGGTCAGAGTGACAAATAGATTCAGGGGATTAGATTTGATAGAGTGCCTGAAGAACTATGGACAGAGGTTTGTAATATTGGACAGGAGGTGGTGATTAAAACCATCCCCAAGAACAAGAAATGCAAAAAGGCAAAATGGTTGTCTGAGGAGGCCTCACAAATAGCTGAGAAGAGAAGAGAAGTGAGTAGCAAAGGAAAAAAGGAAAGATAGACCATCTGAATGCAAAGGATAGCAAGTCCCAAAGGATAGCAAGGAGAGATATGAAAGCCTTCCTAACTGAACAATGCAAAGAAATAGAGGAAAACAACAGAATGGGAAACACTAGAGACCTCTTCAGAAAAATTAAAGATACCAAGAGAACATCTCATGCAAAGATGGGCTCAATAAAGCACAGAAACAGTATGGACCTAACAGAAACAGAAGATATTAAGAAGACGTAGCAAGAATACACAGAAGAACGATACAAAAAAGATCTTTAAAACCCAGATAACCACAATAGTGTGATCATTCACCTAGAGCCAGACATCCTGGAATGTGAAGTCAAGAGGGCCTTAACAAGCATTACTAAATGGATTAAAGATCTAAACGTAAGACCAGAAACTATAAAACTCCCAGAGGAGAACATAGGCAAAACACTCTCCAACATAAATCACTGCAGGATCCTCTATGACTCACCTCCCAGAATATTGGAAATAAAAGCAAAAATAAACAAATGGGACCTAATTAAAATTTAAAACTTCTGCATAACAAAGGAAACTAAAAGCAAGGTGAAAAGACAGTCTTCAGAATGGGAGAAAATAATAGCAAATGAAGCAACTGACAAAGAATTAATCTCAAAAATATACAAGCAACTCCTGCAGCTCAATTCCAGAAAAATAAACGATCCAATCAAAAAATGGGCCAAAGAACTAAACAGACATTTCTCCAAAGAAGACATATAGATGGCTAACAAACACATGAAAAGATGCTCAACATCACTCATTATCAGAGAAATGCAAATCAAAACCACAATGAGGTACCATTTCATGCCAGTCAGAATGGCTGTGATCCAAAAGTCTATAAGCAATAAATGCTGGAGAGGGTGTGGAGAAAAGGGAACCCTCTTACACTGTTGGTGGGAATGCAAACTAGTACAGCCACTATGGAGAACAGTGTGGAGATTCCTTAAAAGACTGGAAATAGAACTGCCTTATGATCCAGCAATCCCACTGCTGGGCATACACACTGAGGAAACCAGAAGGGAAAGAGACACGTGTACCCCAATGTTCATCGCAGCACTGTTTATAATAGCCAGGACATGGAAGCAACCTAGATGCCCATCAGCAGATGAATGGATAAGAAAGCTGTGGTACATATACACAATGGAGTATTACTCAGCCATTAAAAAGAATACATTTGAATCAGTTCTAATGAGGTGGATGAAACTGGAGCCTATTATACAGAGTGAAGCAAGCCAGGAAGAAAAACACCAATACAGTATCAGATCAGATCAGTCGCTCAGTCGTGTCCGACTCTTTGCAACCCCATGAATCACAGCACGCCAGGCCTCCCTGTCCATCACCAACTCCCAATACAGTATACTAACACATATATATGGAATTTAGAAAGATGGTAATGATAACCCTATATGTGAGACAGCAAAAGAGACACAGATGTATAGAACAGTCTTTTGGACTCTGTGGGAGAGGGTGAGGGTGGGATGGTTTGAGAGAATGGCATTGAAACATGTATAAAATCATATGTGAAACGAATCGCCAGTCCAGGTTCTATGCACGATACAGGATGCTCAGGGCTGGTGCACTGGGATGACCCAGAGGGATGGTATGGGGAGGGAAGAGGGAGGGGGGTTCAGGATGGGGAACACGTGTACACCCGTGGCGGATTCATGTTGATGTATGGCAAAACCAATACAGTATTGTAAAGTAATTAGCCTCCAATTAAAATAAATAAATTTATATTTTAAAAAAAAGCATTACTAAAAACAAGGCTACTAGAGGTGATGGAATTCCAGTTGAGCTATTTCAAATCCTAAAGATGATGCTCTTAAAGTGCTGCACTCGATGTGCCACCAAATTTGGAAAGCTCAGCAGTGCCACAGGATTGGAAAAGGTCAGGTTTCATTCCAATCCCAAAGAACGTTCAAACTACTGCACGATTGCATTCATTTCACATGCTAGCAAGGTAATGCTCAAAATCCTTCCAGCTAGGCTTCATCAGTATGTGAACCAATAACTTCCAGATGTACAAGATGACTTTAGAAAAGGCAGAGCAACTAGAGATCAAATTGCCAACATCCATTGGATCACAGAAAAAGCAAGGGGATTCCAGAAAAACATCTGTTTCATTGACTATGTTAAAGCTTTTGACTGTGTGGATCACAACAAACTATGGAAAATTCTTAAGAGAGATGGGAATACTAGACCACCCTACCTGCCTCCTGAGAACCTGTATGCAGGTCAAGAAGCAAGAGTTAGAACTGGACATGGAACAACAGACTGGTTCAAAATTGGGAAAGGAGTTTGTCAAGGCTGTATAATGTCACCCTGCTTATTTAACTTATATGCACAGTACATCATGTGAAATGCTAGGCTGGATGAAGCACAAGCTGGAATCAAGACTGCCAGGAGAAATATCAATAACTTCAGATATGCAGATGACACCACCCTTATGGCAGAAAGTGAAGAGAAATTAAAGAGTCTCTTGATGAAGGTGAAATAGGAGAGTGAAAAAACTGGCTTAAAACTCAACATTCAAAAAATGAAGATCATGGCATCTGGTCCCATCACTTCATGACAAATAGATGGGAAAACACTGGAAACAGTGACAGATTTTATTTTCTTGGGCTCCAAAGTCACTGTGGATGGTGACTGCAGCCATGAAATTAAAAGACGCTTACTCCTTGAAAGAAAAACTATGACAAACCTAGACAGCATACTAAAAACCAGAAGCATCACTTTGCTGATAAAGGTCCATATAGTCAAAGATATAGTTTTTCTAGTCGTCATGTACAGGTGTGAGAGTTGGACAATAAAAATGTTTGAATGCCAAAGAATTGATGCCTTCTAACTGTGGTGCTGGAGAAGACTCTTGAGAGTCCCTTGGACTCCAAGGAGGTCAAACCTGTCAATCCTAAAGGAAATAAATCCTGAATATTCTTTGGAAGGACTGATGATGAAGCTCCAATACTTCAGCCACCTGATGTGAAGAGCTGACACTGGAAAAGACCCTGATGCTGGGAAAGATTGAAGGCAGGAGGAGAAGGGGGCGACAGAAGGTGAGATAATTGGATGAAATCACCGACTCAATGGACGTGAGTTTGGGCCAACTCCGAGAGATGGTGAAGGACAGGGAAGTCTGGCATGCTGCAGTCCATGGGATCGCAATGAGTCGGACATGACTGAGTGACTGACCACCACCACCAACGTTCTAGGATGGACTTTAAATCTGAGGGTTCTCTTCAGGTGCATTTTGAGAGTGACATATATCATTTTGAAAGACTGAGTCTGCAGCAATAAAAAGACATGGTCTGTCTTGAAATGTTTTGCTTTGTAAATTTTTATTTGACTAGATGCTAATTTAATCAGTTATAATAAGAAATCACACTCCCACAGGACCAGACTACTTATTAATTCCTCAAATGGGGAAATAACAGTGAAACCATGAAGACACAATGAGGACAAGGTCAAAAATATGACTATTGGTTTTAAGCTCTGAAAGTCAGAGGTTTCTAGCGCCCTAGGGAAATGCTGGATGTTTATGCTAAGCAGCCAGAGAGAATCTCTCTCCTGGGCAACACCAAAGGCCATTCTGACTCCTCTGTAGGCACCATTCAGATCATTCACCTCTTAAATGGTCTCTATAATGTTAAAAACCCATGTAATATTAAGTGCTTTACAGAGTAATGATTGAGAATAAAATTAAAAATATAGACCATAGGATTTGGTGTTGGAAAAAAATGATTTCAAGTTCTGATTCTTATGACTGATTGATTATGACCTTGGGCAAGTTACTTAACCTTTCTAAATCTTTTTTAATCTATAAAACTGGGGTAATAAACATAGTTACCTCATTGAGTTGTGAGCACTAAATGAATGCCCTAATATGGCACAAAATAGTGTTCCAACAATGGTAGTTATCACCATAAGGGTGAATACACACTCTGAGAAGCCATTTAGCTCTTTGTTCGAAATCACACCTGTGGGAAACATACAGAAAATAACAAAATGTGACTTAAAATGATGATATTATTACTATTAACCTTTTTACTATTTTATAATGCTTTAAATGACAGTTACAAAATCCAGGACATTTATCAGTTACCTCAAAAATAGATACAACCTTATCATTCAGAATTAACTTACTTTTTTTCATTTTTAAAGAGACGTATTATTTATTCCCACTTTGGGGTACTTGTTCTTTAAATAATGTTTGTGTGTAATATATGCTACAGGATACAGAAGATCAATTTTTTGCAGAATTATCAATTTCTAACTTAAACAATAGAATTTTACCATATTTCCTCTTTAGTTTTAGACCAATGCTTCCCCGGTGGCTCAGTGGTAAAGAATCTGCCTGCAATGCAGGAGACACGGGTTTGATCCCTGGGTCAGGAAGATCCCCTGGAGGAGAGCATGGCAATCCACTCCACTATTCTTGCCTGTAAAATCTCATGGACAGTGGAACCTGGTATGTTACAGTCCACAGGGTCACAAAGAGTCCAACATGACTGAAGCCACTGAGCACTCATGCACACAACGCTTCATGAAAAGCGGCTCACTTTTCACATGTGAAACATGTGAATACATAATTATACACAATTAAAATAGTCACAATTTCACTTTTCCTGCTTCCTTAGAACTGAGACTAAACCAGTGATGACAAAACCCTTTGGAAATACAATCTTAAAATTTAACTTAAACATCCAATGAGCTGAATTACAAAGATGAAACATCTATCTATGGTCAGGAAACTACCCTAAACACAGAAATAATCAGAACACTGAGGTACATCTGGCACTGATTACTCTTAAAGCTATCTAGCAATCATCAGTCCATTTGCATATATTTAACAGAAAAGATACTGCACTAATGCTATGGATTGCTTGCATTAATGGCCCCACCTCTCATACTCAAGCATTTTATCTTATAGTTCTGTACTGTTTTCCCAATCTGATGTTGAGCCCCATCGAGTGACTTGCTTTACTTTAGCCGGTGAGATAGAAGTGAAACTGATGGAAGCAGAGGCTTGAAAGAGCGTTTGGTTATTTGCTTCCAATCTTGCATGATCTCAGAGAATGAGATCATGGTGAGAACACAATCAGTCTCGCCTTCTGAAGGAATATAATAGACAAGCATGTGGAAGGAAGCCCCAGTTATCCCAGCCCTTAGCTAGCCACAGGAGAGAACCCAGCCAAGATCAGCAAACCACCTCCACACTCTACAACTAACCACAGACATAGTGAGCCCCCTGAGCCCAGAAGAACCATCCAGCTGACCTACAGACATGGGAATTTTGATAAATGCTTATTTTAAATTACTATGATTGGAGGCAGGTTGCTACATGGTTTTATTTTGGTGATAAGATAACTGATGTACTTGTATACCAGAATTTTCCAATTTTAGTTTCCTATTACACAACTTGGAATTATTTCAAGAGGTCTAAGAAAGAGCAGAATTCTATACGAATAGTATTCTTGAATACGAATATTCAAAGTGTGTATGTATGAGTAGCGGGGAGTGGCCTGTATCCAGGTGTTATAAAGAATCATCTATTTGGGAAGGGTACAAAATGTGTTAAAATTCCTATTTATGTAAAGAACTCCATTTTGGGAATACGTTTTATCATGTACAGAGTATATTATCATAGCTGATGTATAATTTATTACTAAATATATGCACATGTATTGGAGGCACATATTTTATTGATAGGTACACACCCTGAACAAAGTTCAGAGGGCACTGATCTTGACTGTTTACATTTGGTAATTTTCTTATCTAGCATGGGCTTTCATGGTGGGTCATCTCTTCAGGAACTAAATGAAGACAAATTCATTGGCTAGGTGTCACTATTCTCTTCTGAATATGATGCAATTTTAAATATTTTAAAAAATTATTAGTATTCTATTAAAGTAAAATGAAAAATAAGGGTAGTGATGTACAGTGTTTTCTTTTTTAAATATATTGTCTACATATAGAACATTTGCAGGGGAAAATGCTGCACAGTCTCTTTAACATGAGACCATGTAACATGGTCCTCAAGCAGTAACATCTTAGTTTGCCACATCAATTTAGACTGATATCTTATTAAAATTTGGGATAGAAAATATTTTAGATGGAAAATTTAGACATATATTAGTTTTCCTACAAAATATTTACCAAAAGACACCTTTATTTTAATGAGTTTATACTCATTATATCTTTATAGATTTAGCAGTTCTGATTTTGTAAGAGATTGCACAGATTAATGGTTTACAGTGATTTTAAAATACAGCTAATTTAGTTAATCACATAAACCCCCAAATAACTCCTTTACTGGAACTAAAATTACAAATATATATATTAGTAAACTAATAAGGAGTGAGGTATTTTTCAGATTAAGGACGTGTATAAGAAAGACATATTCTTCATGACTTCAGAGAGTAAAGATAAATGTTAGAACATAAATTCTACAAATTAACAAATAAAGATGCACAACCTTCAATTCATGACCAGTTTTACAATGTGCTATGTCTTTAAAAGGAGAGTAATTTCAAAATGTCAACTTTGCTTCAGCATGGTCTTCTTCTATATCAAATTCTCATAATGCTGCCACATGCTTTCTTTTTCTTTTCCTCTTAGATCATTCTGCCAAATTCATACACATTATATTTAAAGGTATTTTTAAAACACAAGTAATTTTCCTCCTCTTCACATAAAAATGCTTTCCTTCTTTTCAGTCCCAGAGAGCTACATATTCTGGTCTACTGATTTTCCAGAAAGCTCAGTTTTAACCCTTTGAAAAAAGGTTGGAATTATATATATATATATATATACACATATACATATATATATATACACATATATATATATAAACATATATATATATGTTTATCCAGGTTGAACTGTATTCTTCAAAAAAAAAAGTTTAAAATATGATGTGCATATTGATTTCATAGTGTTTTGAGTTATATCTAATTCCATAAAATGAAACAAATTTGTCACTTTATACTACTGCAGTCTAACTGGCAAATAAAAGGTCCAAGTTATTTTAAAAATCCATTGAATTTTTGCCCATATTAAGGAACAAAGAACCTGAGGGGCGGCTAAGAGGTTGTCCCCAAGGATGCAGCAATCCAGACATGCAGAGCTGAGGGATGCAGTGCACCAGCCTGTCCTGAAGGGGGAGCCTCTGCAGCCCTACCAAGGAGGGAGACACTGTGCAGCAGAAAGTCTTGCAGACTCCATGGATTTCAGCTCCCCGTGCCTCTAGCCAGATAACGAGCTCATCCGTCATCTCTTTAGCTTTTGAGCCAACAGGCTATTGACTGGATCCAGGCTCTAGGGACTGGGATGTTCTTGGAAGAGCTACTGATACTCACCATGTGACCTCCGTCAAGCCAATCAATATGCCACTCAGCTCTTCCATGTTCCCTTTCTGCAAGTGGAGGATAAGAAACAGCCTGCAACCTATCTAAGTGTGTGCTATTTTACAAAAGGCTTTTCCCCCCGTCTTGTTGTGGATATCTATTCTCCCATAAATGAACAGATTAATAGCACAATTTTCAATGGCTGCTGCGTTGTGCTCCACGGCAAGGATACACTGTTTTTTTCTGAAAAACAAACCGTCAACAAACAACAGAAGGGACGTTTAGCACCATTTCAAAAGAACAGACATTCTGTTATGAACAAAGGATCAGGAGATGACAGAGACATTACAGAAGAGAGAAGGACGTGAAATACACAGAAAGATGGCATGAAGAGATGAACATGTTAGTATATTTTCAAATGAATCTTGTGATATATATATATATACACACACACACATATATATATATATATGTATGTATACACACACACACCAAGTAGTTCATTTACAAAATGAAATAAACAGTAAAGATTACAAAATCCCAAATCTGTAATCACAGCCCCAAAGGAACCTCCCCCCACTCATTGGTTTACTGTCTTTTCTTTTTAATTTTGTTGTAATCACATTCTGTAAGCTGCTATTGTCAAAAGTTAAAATTTAAGATGTCCTTTACCAAGCTGACCACTTGATACTGAGTGGACAGCCAGACGCCCCAGAGATGGCCTCAGCTAAAGTGATTCAGCCCGATCCACAAAGCCCTCTGTCTCATCCATCCCTGGTCACCTCATGTCTAGGAGTGGTCCAGCCCCCTCTCACCACCACTGTCCCTCATCCTTGGAGGTTACCATGCTTTTCCTATGGCCCCCCTACATTCTGGTTACCCTTTGTAAATCATCCCTTTTTAAACTGAAGTCTCCTTAAATTACATACTCTGAGTGTGCCACTGTTTCTGGTTGGGTCCCTGACTAAACTATACCTATTCCATAGGTATCAGTTCAGTTCAGTTCAGCCGCTCAGTCGTGTCCGACTCTTTGCGACCCCATGAATCGCAGCACGCCAGGCCTCCCTGTCCATCACCAACTCCCGGAGTTCACCCAGACTCACGTCCATCGAGTCAGTGATGCCATCCAGCCATCTCATCTTCTGTCGTCCCCTTTTCCTCCTGCCCCCAATCCCTCCCAGCATCAGAGTCTTTTCCAACGAGTCAACTCTTCGCATGAGGTGGCCAAAGTACTGGAGTTTCAGCTTTAGCATCATTCCTTCCAAAGAAATCCCAGGGCTGATCTCCTTCAGAATGGACTGGTTGGATCTCCTTGCAGTCCAAGGGACTCTCAAGAGTCTTCTCCAACACCACAGTTCAAAGGCATCAATTCTTCGGCGCTCAGCCTTCTTCACAGTCCAACTCTCACATCCATACATGACCACAGGAAAAACCATAGCCTTGACTAGACACTATGATAGTACTATGAACTACGTAGGGTTTAGTCAGTACACAGCAGGGGAAGGAGAGGGTGGGACAAATTGAGAGAGTGGTGCTGAAACATACACATTAGCACGTGTAAAACTGAGAGCTAGTGGGAAGCTGCTGTGTAACACGGGAGCTCAGCCCAGTGCGCTGTGATGATCTAGAAGAGTGAGATGCAGCTGGGGTGGGAGAGAGGTTCAAGAGGGAAGGGACATGTGTATACCTATGGCTGATCCATGTTTTTGTATGGCAAAAACCAACACACCTGTAAAGCAGTTATCCTCCAATTAAAAATAAATTTTAAAAAGTAATACTGATGCTATATAGTAATAGTTGGAAATCCTAGTGGTTCCTGTTTACCTCACAAAATTTGGTTGACATGGAAACAACTTTTTTTTCTGTCAACAGTGATAGATTTTGTAGATAGCAGTGCTATGATTATATTAGGAACAAAAAATTTGATAAATGAGTTCACTGGCCTCAAAAGCACATTTGAGGACCTAATAAGACTATTAGGTGTTTTCTGATTATGTTTTAAACAATGAATTTCCTCCATCTCACGGAGTGCAGTGAGAAAGAATTAGTTCCTGAGAGTAAAGACTATATAAAATGTACTGTAGTAACCCTTACTGAGATCTGAGTGATAAATCCACATTCTCTTATTTTCACAAATTGTCTTATTTACACTATCATCTCATATTTGTATACTAGCAGAGTTTCAATATTGAACTTTGTTGGAATATTTACTATCTGACAGCCATCATGTTAGGTACATTATATAAATTATTGCACAATTCTCCAATAATCTTATGACATCTGTATTCTTCTTATTTTGTTTTTCAGATAAGGACATGCAGCTAGAAGTGAAGCCTGACAGCTTTAAACGCTGTGTTAAGTGTGTGTGTGTGTGTGCTCAGTTGCTTCAGTCGTGTCTAATTCTTTGCAGCCCTATGAACTATAGCCCACCAGGCTCCTCTGTCCAAGGGATTCTCCAGGCAAGAATACTGGAGTGGGCTGCCATGCCCTCCTCCAGGGGATCTTCTTGACCCACAGATCCAGCCCATGTCTTTTACACCTCCTGCATTGGCAGGTGAGTTCTTTACCACTAGCGCCACATGAGACATCCTATGTAAGTGTAAGACACCAAATACGATTCATTGGGCACACAGAAATACATTTGATGCACAATATGCCTTTAAGTCTCTTTATAACACCCTTCCTGTGCATCAATCTTGTTTCTCTGTAATGCTAATCAACATTCTAAGTTAAGAGAAAATTGGATAAACCCTAAGGCCCCTTCCAAGTCTTACCACCTACAGACAACTAAGCCACCCAATAAAATAAAATCTTCAAAAGCTATAACTTTCAGTTTAAATCTGGAGATAAGAAATGGCTAATTAAGTAACCATTCACAACCCTTCAAGTCGTTCTCAGGAATGCAAGACAGAAATAGTTCATAATACACACCAGTAATACATACTGAATTCTTATATTTGCCATGTACTCACTTTTTTTGCATTATCTCATTGAAAGTTCACAGTGACCTTAAAAGTAGGTACAAATATTATCCTACTTAAGTAGTAATTAGAATCCTAATTCCTTATGTATTCTAAATGTGCCTCATTGTTCAGTCACTCAGTCTTGTCTACTCTCTGTATTTCCTGGAATTTGCTCTAACTCTTGTCCATTGAGTCAGTGATGCCATCCAACCAACTCATCTTCTCTTGCCCCCTTCTCCTCCTTTCCTCAATCATTCCCAGCATCAAGGTCTTTTCCAAAAAGCCAACTGTTCACATCAGGTGGCCAAAGCATTGGAGCTTCAGCTTCAGCATCAGTCCTTCCAATGAATATTCAGAGTTGATTTCCTTTAGGATGGACTGGTTGGATTTCCTTGCAGTACAAGGGATTCTCAAGAGTCTTCTCCAACACCACAGTTCAAAAGCATCAATTCTTCGGCACTCAGCCTTCTCTATGGTCAAACTCTCACGGCTACTGGAAAAGCCATAGCTTTGACTAGATGGATCTTTGTTGGCAATGTAATGTCTGTGTTTTAATATGCTGTCTAGGTTTGTCATAGCTTTCCTTCCAAGAAGCAAGTGTCTTTTAATTTCATGCCTGCAGTCACTGTCCACAGTGATTTTGGAGCCCAAGAAAATAAAATCTGTCACTGCTTCCACTTTTTCCCCATCTATTTGCCATGAAGTGATGGGACCAGATGCCATGGTCTTAGTTTTCTGAATGTTGTGTTTTTAGCCAGTTTTTTCACTGTCCTCTTTCACCTTCATCAACAGGCTCTTAAGTTCTTCTTCGCTTTCTGCCATTAGGGTAGTATCATCTGTGTATCTGAGGTTATTGATATTTCTCCTGGCAATCTTGATTCCAGCTTGTCCTTCATCCAGCCCAGCATTTTGTATGATGTACTCTGCATATAAGTTAAATAAGCAGAGTGACAATATACAACCTTGATGTATTCCTGTACCGATTTGAAATCAGTCTGTTGTTCCATATCCAGTTCTAACTGTTGCTTCTTGACCTGCATACAGATTTCTCAGGAGGCAGGTAAGGTGTTATAATATTCCCATCTCTTGGAGAATTTTCCACAGTTTGTTGTGATCCACACAGTCAAAGGCTTTAACATAGACAATGAAGCAGAAGTAGATGTTTTTCCTAGAATTCTCTTGCTTTCTCTATGATCCAATGGATGTTGGCAATCTGATCTCTGGTTCCTCTGCCTTTTCTAAATCCAGTTCTACATCTGGAGTTTTCTGTTCACATATTTTTGAAGCATAGCTGGAAGGATTTTGAGCATTACCTTGCTAGCATGTGAAATGAGCACAACTCTGTGGTAATTTGAACATTCTTTTGCATTGCCCTTCTTTGAGATCGGAATGAACACTGACCTTTTCCAATCCTGTGGCCACTGCTGAGTTTTCCAAATTTGCTGGCATATTGAGTGCAGCACTTTAACAGCATTATCTTTTAGGATGTGAAATAGCTCAACTGGAATTTCACCACCTCCACTAGTTTTGTTTGTAATGATGCTTCCTAAGGCCCACTTGACGTCACACTCCAGGATGTCTGGCTCTAGGTGAGTGATCACACCATCGTGGATATCTGGGTCATTAAGACTATTTTTAAAATGACTAAACTATGCCATTTTAAGCCAAACAACTTTTTTATTCTTTCAAAGAAATGACAATGGGTAGCCATGGTAATTGACTTAGAAGCATCCAGTTAATTTTAAATTGTAGCTTCAAATTACAACATAGAAATCGTAGTGCCTGAGTGACCTGATTTTGTGTGCTGTCAATACCTTCAGGATCTGGCTTCAGCTTTTCTGATGACTTCTCCTCCCGAAGTCAAACTATGTTTGCAGGAATGTCATCCCACCATTCAGTCTTATACTCAGGCCCATGTATGTTCTAATTCTCTTCTGCTTTCTCATCTTCATGCCTTCATTTCTCAATTATATTAAAACTCAGATAAAAGGTTATGGCCTCCAGTAAGTCACTCTTACCCCAGGGGTGTTTCTACACTGTACTTAAAACAATCACAACACTTATAGATTATATTGTAATTAACTGATTGTTTGTCTACAAGCTTTTTAAGAGAGGAGCCTGTATTCTGTCTACCTGGCAAAGTACTTGAGAGTTTCTCAGAATCTGTTGAGTGAGTGAAAGCCCAGGCAAGACTGTCCTAAGAGGACAGCATCAACAGGACGGAAAACTATCTGAAGATATACTGTGAGCCAGGTGCCAGGCTCTGTATAAATATGTATCCTCCAGAGACACACAATCTAGTTAGGTGAAAAAAAGGCAAAAAAACAGTCCATAATATATAAAATTACATAAGTTCAAAATAATATTGGCTTGCTGACAAAAGAGCAAAAAATTCTTACTATTAAGGGTGATAGTAATCACCATAATATATCAAAGAGTTTTATAAAAAAACTTAATTATGCAACTTTTTTATTTCCCAGGAATTATCCCCCAGAAGGAAGCAATGTGATAAACATCTAGTTCTTTCTCTACATATGCATATTCTCACTCTCACCTTCTTGCTTTCACATGCATGCGAGCATGGCACAAAAACACACATGTATGCACACAAACACATATATACACAACACATGTATACACATAAACACACACTAAAAAACATTACAACCTTTTAAAGTAACCAGAAGATAAAGGAAACTTTATCTTACATAAGGATTCTTACGTAGCCTACTCCCTAAATTAAAAAAAGAAATTATCTTGGTTGCTAGAACTGAAATTCGAATATTGTCTTCTAGTCAACATCAGCTGTTAATTCAGACTACGGATAACATAATGCTGCTTTCCCTTTTGGCAAAGCAGATTAATACTGATAAAAGATGGCAAAGCATTATTATAAGTAATAAGACAGATGGCAATAGATTTTAGGCCTGCAGAAAAGCCATAAAAATACACTGAATATTGACGAGGAAGAGAGGTTTCAAAAATGGTGACATGTAAGTCATGGCTCCGTTAAGACACTTTCACAGGGCGCCACCGTGGTGTCAAGTGAAGGCAGCAGACTCTGAAGACACGTCCCCTGTCACTTCAGATATTTGTTGACAATTCTAGGAGTTTATACTCCATTCTGAAGGATGACTCAGATTAAATTCAGGCCGTCATGCCTACAGTAATTAGTCTGCTAATTCTGCAGCGCAGCTTTTGGCTTCTGCTCAGCAGTTGGCCTAGGGTTATAAACTGGACTATTTATTAAGCCTTATTAAGACTGCTGTCAGCTGTAATCATATTGCTCCTCCACACAAAACCTTCAGTGGCTCCCTGCTGCCTTCCTCATTAAGTCTATACTCCGTATCTTGACATTTCAAAGTCCTTTACCATATGTTGCTAACCTTGCCTTCCAGTCTGTATTTTCACCACTCCAAGGGTTGTTCTGGTCTGGTCCAACTAAACTTCTTCTCCTTTCTCAAACACCCTTTCTGATGTCTTCTTCACTCATGAGATTCTGACTGGATTGCTCTTTCTGCTTCCCATCATTAACATCCCATGCTGACCCATCCCTCTATATGACCACAGTTTTCAAGCTTTCCTAATGTATCTCAATAAGTTCGTCTGTTAAAGAAATGTAAGTGATAAAAATGGAAAAAGTAGCAAGTTTAAATGAGATAGATTTGATTCTGAATTCTAATTTTTTCTACTTGCTGATAAGCTTAAGCAGGTTAAATGAGATCTCACATATAATGATTCTGTTACAGTGTCTGACACATGATAGAAAATCTATATACACTGACTTTCCTTTCCCTGATTTCTCCAATTCAACATAGTCCCTCCCCACCTTGCATTACATGACAGAAAACACTCCAACTGTGTTACCTGGTAGTAGTTCATGATCTCTTAGCACTTGTCACATAGGAAATACGTGCCTTGTCATCAGTGACTAATCACTGATGGCACATTTACAAATGAAAACCCATCAATCCCAGAGAACAAAGTTCCAAATATCATAAATAGTTTATCAAACTCAGAAATTTAACATAGCCCCTTAACTCCTTATTTAGAAAAAAAAATATTACTGGTTAAGAGAAAAGCACTCTGCAATTCTAATGATAAAATAATTACAAGATATTAAACCAAAAGTAGATCCAGAATTAGCTATATTTTCATTCTACTTTGTTATTTACAATCAAACCACTGTGTGTGCAGTGAGAACTGAATTTGCTTTGAAAACTGGAAAACATCTAATTAAGAATATTTTTTAGATAGCATGAAGCTATGTAATAAAATAAAAATAAAATCTAATTGTTGACCCTTAACCAACCTGTTAAAAATCTTTTCAGTGTTACTGAAAATTTGTCTTATCTCTTATTCAATTTAACAGTTTCTAATAATCCTTAACTGTGTCTAGGAGACCTGAAATATTTTAAGAGATAAGAGCCTTAACCAAAAGGTCAGTAGACAGTGATGTCTTTCTACAATTATTAGTCCATACATTAATAAATCCCAATGAGTACTGGAAGGACGTTTAATTCTGAGACAAGTGCAGCAGTATTTCTGGGATCAGGTACCTGCATGTACAGTGAATACATGTTTTGGTGTAATATTAAATGGCTTTGTATTCAAAAGCAGTTTAGATCAAAGTCAAAGCTAAAGTCAAAAATTATCATAGGATGAAAATACTAAAAACAGGCTTCAAGTATGATGAATATGACGGATCAGTAACAGCCCTTGAAAAATAAGGTATATATTTTTTAAAAATGAAGGCAAAGCTAAGCCTTGTGTAAAACAAATTTTTTCTTTAGCTCTCTGTCAAAAAGTGTTCTAAGTCAGTTGTAGACAACCAAATGGATCCCCTGGCAAGCAGTGAAAACTCATGTTATTTATCAAGATTTGCTTTCAGAATAATGCAAATTACCATCTATCATCTATAACACGTTGAGCATGAGTGTTCCCTTTATAGGACAATAAAAACAAATAAGATTTGAAAACAAATGAAAGATATACACATCATCATTCTGTACTGAAATATATACCTTTTTTAAAGAAAATGATTTATCCGATAATATAAATAATACACAGTATAAAACTTTTAGAAAATTTAGGAAAATACTAAAATAAAAGAAAATCACCCCATTACATATAAGTTCAATCTGCCAGTTAACCAATAAAAACAGAGGCTCACATTGCCTGACTTGATCATTAACAATTCTATTTCAGGACAGAGTTGTAGGTCTAAAACCTCCTGACTCCTTGTTTACTTCACCTTGAAAATGATAATACAGGTTCAGGAACTTTCTGTGCCAGAATAAATTAGGTTATGGACATTGATAATAATACTTATGTAGGAGAAGGAAATGGCAATCCACTCCAGTATTCTTGCCTGGAAAAGCCCATGGACGGAGGAGCCTGGCAGGCTACAGTCCGTGGGGTTGCAAAGAGTCGGACATGACTGAGCAACTTCACAACAAGGAATGGTTCACTGGAGAAGGCAATGGCACCCCACTCCAGTACTCTTGCCTGGAAAATCCCATGGGCAGAGGAGCCTGGTGGGCTGCAGTCCATGGGGTCGCTAGGAGTCGGACACAATTGAGCGACTTCACTTTCACTTTTCACTTTCATGCATTGGAGAAGGAAATGGCAACCCACTCCAGTGTTCTTGCCTGGAGAATCCCAGGGGCGGGCTGCCTGGTGGGATCTGCCTGGTGGGCTGCCATCTACGGGGTCGCACAGAGTCGGACACGACTGAAGTGACTTAGCAGCAGCAGCACACTGTTATGTATGGTGACAGTTTTAAAGAAGTCTGGAAACTGTTTCCAACAGTGGGCCTTAAATTGCTTTCATATTTACAGCTTGGTTTGAGAGGTGAGTTTGTAGCTCCCTTTTGGTCTCAGAAACACCTTTCCTCCATCCAAGCATTTGAAGGATAGGTTGCTTTTTGGGATGCCGGGGAGTGATTTGTATGCTATTGGAGATGGCGGAGGAAATTTCCCGAGAGATACCCAACGCCTGGTGTCAACAGCCTGATACAGTCAAGAGTGAAAGTTGTTAAAAAAAAAAAAAAAAACAGCAACTAGGTTCAAATGCTAGAGTTACTAGTATTTCAGAGGAACTGCAAGAATGATATAAAAACAATAATTTTAAAAATGGAACATTTTTGAGGGTTTGATATTAATATATATTGAGAGTATACTAAGAAATTTATACAAATTTTTAGTCAATCTTCACAATAATCCTATGAAATAGGTTCTGCCTCTTTCTCCATTTTACTACTGGGAAATTGAGGACAAGAAAATTAAAATATCACAGTGTTAATGAGCAGCAGTCACCACCAGATCCAAAGTGTTCAAACCTATACTCTTAGAGTAATAGGTAGAATGCAGGGCCTTTTGCAGCCCAGCACTTCTCCTGTTCTGAACAAAATACAGGTCCTTGGGTGATACTCCACAGTATCTAAGATGATATAGTTTAATCTAAAGGATCAAAGGCAGGCATAGCCTGAAGCCTTAAACCCTCGAGATGCCAGAAGCCAATGTTCTAAGACTCAAAGGGTTGTTCAAAAATCAGGGACCTTGGATAAGCATTCTTATCATTGCACTATGGATATTTATAAAAAATTATTCCATCAATATATATTTACTACTGAGAACAAATCTATTGCATTAGGGACACAGGATAAAATAAAAAATAAGAGACTGTCTCCCAGAAACTTCACTGGGAGAAGAAGCATCATCCATATGTCTCCCTCATGACACTGAAGGGTTCTTGAATGAACCAACTATGACTTCCATACTTTCATATCCTTCATTGTGCCAATCATGTACCATAATGTGCCTATTATGTGGCAGTTGTATACTACACTCTGTCTTCTTGGTGTAGGACATGATGGGTACCCAATGGACAAAAGCCAGCATGTTTAACCTGGTCCAAAGTGCCGTGCATGCTCTGGCCTTGTCTCATGTCATCTCACTCTCTTCCCTCACTTCTTATCATTCTTGAAGACATGAATATTTTCCCAGCCCAGGAAGCCTGTCCACAGCAGCTTTCAGCTTAAGTTTAACTTTCATAGAGAAATCTTCTGCACACTAGGTCAGGTCAAAATTCCCTATAAATCAATCTCATCCCATAAGATAATTTTCCTTTTCAACACTTACCTTGATGTAAATAAACACTTATTTATGTAATTAATTTTAAGGACATAAACACTGTAAGTCTTATTTGCTGCTATAATCTCAGCACCTACCATAGAATCTGATAACTGGTAGGTCCTTAGTATTGAGTTATTCAAATGAATAAATGAATTAGTAAGTGGATGAATAAGAATTTCTGAATAAATGACTCCTTTCTGGATCATACATATAATCATTTAACCATTTCTGGCGGACCACAGATGCATTAAAATTGAGAAATACTGAGAAGCTTAGAATTTAGTACAAAATAAAGTTATTATTCATTGGAAGAACTGATGCTAAAGCTGAAGCTACAATACTTTGGTCACCTGATGCAAATAGCCGACTCCTTGGAAAAGAACCTGATGCTGGGAAAAATTGAGGGCAGGAGGAGAAGGGGACAACAAAGATGAGATGGTTGGATGGCATCATAGCCTCAGTGGACATGAGGTGAGCAAGCTCTGGGAGATGATGAAGGTCAGGGGAGCCTGGCGTGCTGCAGTCCATGGGGTCGCAAGGAGTCAGACATGACTAAGAGACTGAACAGCAACAGGAACAATGGACTTATTAGAAATGATCGCTCTTTTCTCTGAGACACTCAGGTAGAGCTGGTTGTTGTACACATCCCATTGCCTTCTTTTGCTTGTATTACCAATCAGTCATCCATGCAATGCTTTTATATTTTTTGAGTCATGTCCCATATCACATTATCCACATCTTAGGTTTCAAGTCAGAATTTTGATAACCCCTTTGCTATATCTGTAAACATTTGCATCTCGTCTTGGCTCAGCACCAATTTGCAGGAATTACCTTGGAATTAATTAAATGTTCTAAGAGGCCAAGTCTCCTTCTGAAGGTACAGGGCTCGTTTTCAAAGAAGGTTCTGGGTTGATTTTGTACTAATGAATTGATTTACTGAATAAAAAGTCATATCTTTCTTCTAAGGATATCAGTAAGATCCAACATCTACCATTATTCCAAACCAGCATCACTGGTCTCCACCCACTAAATACTAGTAGCAAACTCAAGTAATGCCAGTCAGAAATGTCTCCAGACAATTGCCCTGCATCGCGGGAGAGGTAGAACCATCCCTTGCTTGAGAACCACTACTCTAACTGATATATTGCATAATCATGGATGGTGGGGTCATGGTCAACGGTACCTGGGGATGTTAGTGAAAGCTTCCCAAACAATATGATGTGATGTTCCAGTTGAGGTTCCAAGGGTCAGCAAGAATATGTTAAGAAAGCCAAAATGAACCCTTTGACCGTGAGTAAATTTAACTGGAGATCTCAAAACTGGGAACATTCAAGGTCAGTACTAACCATCCCTGGGCCAGTCAATTCTCCAAACTGCACATGAACACCGCTCTCTCATGCTTTCCCTTCTCTACCATAACATGCTTTGGACACTCTGCACTGCTGAAAGACATATAACTTGCTAAATAATGGTACAGATTCAATCACTAGCTATGTGATCTTGGGAAGTCACTAAACTTTTGGGAGTTACAGTGCCCATGTCTTATAAAGTGAAGCTGTTCGATTAGTGTTTGACCTCCAGAGCCTCTTCAAATTAAATTCTTTGATAAATATTTGTTGTTTTTTACAGAAGTCTCTCTGCTCATTAAAATGGATACCCTTCATGTTATATTGATTTGTAGTGGGCACTAATCAAACAACAGTTCTAGTAAGTTAGGTACTGAAAACTGATTAGAAATATATCCCCACTTTTCACACCCCTCTGGGGAACATATTCAGATTCAAAGGAGAAATCATTCACCCTTAAGACAAACAGCAGCATTATTGCACTGACAGTGAATTAAACTGCTCGGGACGGCATCAATTTCAAAGAGTTATAATCTTGTCATGTCACAGATGTATGCATATTCATATTTATATGTACACATTTTTTTTTTCAAAAATACTGAATGTTTCCACAAAGAGAGAGAAGGAAGAATTGAGTTCAATACATAAACCATGTTCTTTTTTTTTTAAACAGATTTTTTTTTAGAGAAGTTTCAGGTTCATAGCAAAACTGACTGGGAAGTACAGAGAATTCCCATATACTCCTTGGCCCCACAGATGCACAGACTCTTTCACTATCAACATGCCCCACCAAAGTGGTATACTGGTTCCAGCTGATGAGCCTACAGTGACAATCATTATTATCCAAAGTCCATAGCTTGCCCTAAAAATTCTATGTGCTCTGTATATTCATCCTTTCCTTCTTCCTAACCCCTACCAACCACTGACATTTTTTTTTTTTTTTGACACCAATAGTTTTGCTTTTTCCAGGATGTCACAGTTAGAACCACACAGTAATGTAGCCATTTCAGGTTGGCTTCTTTCATTGAGTGATTTCCATTTAACTTTCCTCCATGATTTTCTGTGATGTGATAACTTATTTCTTTTAGTGCTGCATAATATTCCACTGGTTAGATGTATCCCTGTTTCCCTGTTCACCTATTGAATACATTTTGGCAAGTTATGTCTTTACAAGCTTTGGCAATTATGAATAAAGCTGCTAAAAACATCCACGTGCAGGTTTTGTATGAACATAGTCAAACAATTGTTAAAGTGTGGATTTATTAACACTACTGCATACCAAATCACGCTGAAAGGTAAGAGCTAAAAGCAACCACCCATTTAATTCATGATTCTCTGGATAAGCAATCTTGACTGGACTCATCTGGCTGGTTCTTTTTTCTCAACTGCCCTCCTTCACTTCTGCCGTCAGGGCAACTTGGCATTGCTGATCTGTTTTGTACTCTCTCACATCTCTGTGACCATGGCTGGGTCAAGGGGCTGACTTAGCTCCACACTACGTTCTCTCACCTGCCAGCAGGTGAGCATCTAACTGCACACATGACGTCTGGGTGGGCTTCCTAGAGAGTGGAAGCACACAGGGGGCTCTTGCAGGCCAGGCTCTGAATGTGCAGGGTGTCGATTCTGCGGGATTCTGCTGGCTGAAGTAAGTCACAAGGCCTACTCAGATTCAAAGGAAGGGGAAATGAACCTCACTTCTTGATGGAAAAAGCCGAAAAGCCACTTGGTACAGGGCACAAATACAGGAAAATGTGAAGAATTATGCCATTGTTTTGCAATCCGCTACATCTGGGTTATTAGACTAGCAGGACAACATCATGGTTTAAATTTTGAACTCTGGGAGTCAGCCACTGAAACTCAGAACTTTCTTTGTCATTCACTAGCTGAGCAGTAACGACCTCTTTAACCTGAAATCATCTTACTTGTAAAGTTGGGATAATGATGGCAACTGCCTTATAGTGATGGCTTTCCATGGCTGCTGTTCTACTGTCACTGAGGGACTTCATGCTGGTGCTTAGTCACTCAGTCGTGTCCGACTCCTTGCGATCCCATGGGCTGTTTCCTGCCTACTCCTCTGTCCATGGGATTCTCCAGGCAAAAATATTGGAGTAGGTTGCCATTTCCTTCTCCTGAGTTTACCTAACTATTAAAAAAAAAAAAATATATATATATATATATTGCCCAGTTTGAGAAAATGAGATAAACTCCCCTTCTTCCTCAAATCATTCATTGTCAAGTCACTTCTTTAAATCACGTTTCTGAGGATACAGAAAGATCATGGAGCTATTTTTGGTTAGTTTTTACTTTTGTGCTAATTGATGGCCTTTTTCCTATCTTCCTTGACAAAAACAGAAGTAATCATCAAAATTTTCATTTGCTGGATAGTTTCAACTAAAACAACTTTTAAAACTTAACTTGCCATCTGTCTTTAATTGTTCATTTTCTTAAATGTACTATTCACCTGAGTACATGGTAACACGTTGAAAGTTTTGAGTAGTAGCTACTAAGCCATGTAAATTGAATTATAAAGTAAAAAGGGTGTTCATTGGAAGGACTGATGCTCAAGCTGAAACTCCAATACTTTGGCCACCTGATGCAAAGAGCTGACTCATTTGAAAAGACCCTGATGCTGGGAGGGATTGGGGGCACGAGGAGAAGGGGACGACAGAGGATGAGCTGGTTAGGTGGCATCACTGACTCAATGGACATGGGTTTGGGTGTACTGGGAGTTGGTGATGGACAGGGAGGCCTGGCGTGTTGCAGTTCGTGGGGTCACAAAGAGTCGGGCACAACTGAGCTACTGAACTGAGGGAAGCAAGCTGGGGGAAGAGTTCTGATCCTGCGTTCAGGTGTTATTGTGGCTTCCCAGGAAGTGGCACGGATTCTGGCATGAGGATCTGATTTGGGGTCAGTTAAGAATCTGATCAGGGGGACATATCATTTCTGTCAGCTAGAATAGCAACATCACGTGGCACTCCACCATACTGAAAATCAGTCTCTGTCTTCAGTTTCTCCTAGTTTCAGCCTGTTAGACCCATGTCCTGAAATCCAGGAGAGCCACCTACTATAGAGCCAGCTCCTATAGCAAGCCAGCACTGATACGCTAAGAACGGGCAACAGAAAAATGGTTAAGCCAGGTTCTGTCCCCTTGGGATGTTTCCATCCACAAAAAAAAAAAAAGTAAAAAGGATCATTTAAACCCCCCAAATATATACCTACTTGTATATATCTGTCATTTGTCCATTCAGCAGGATCATACCTTTGAGCATGTTTTATTTACATATCAAAATTAGATATTCTATCTCTAAGTGTGCTTCATAGTAGAACCTTGTTATGAAGACATTTTTGTTACAGACATTTGCTTTTGTGATGCAACAAATTTAAAACCTGTTTATTTTCCTAATCCAAATTGGATTTTATAACTCAGTATTTCAGTCACTCAAGTAATCTACCAACTCTGGCTATAAAATTATAAGATCAATTTATGTTAATTTTTAAAAGGTTTTAAAAACTCTGTTTAATATATTACTATTCTGGGAAAAAGAAGAAACTGATTTGAAAGGAATATTTTTGTTAACGTTGAAGAAATACTGGGATTTTTTTCAGTCCAAAATGCTCATGCTATGTCATTTTTTCTTTCGTTTAAAAATTTATGGTGTTATTCAAAGTATAACTTATCTATACAAGTGTTTTAAAAATATAACAGTATATAGAATATCAAAATGATGCTGAATTAGAATATAATATAATCAAGAATTCAAGACTAAGGAAAACTGAAGCATACCCTCTTCTGAGGGTATCTTTAAGAAGGCAGCCATAAAACCACAATAATAAAACCCAGAATTGAAACAGATACTCTGGTATACATATACAGAAAGCACTGTTATTCAATAGGAACATGATTTCCAGTTATTCAAATGAAACTTCCTTTACAACAAGAAGATTTGGCATTTAAGTAGTTAAGAGCATCTTACCTAACATCTAGACACCCCACTCCAGTACTCTTGCCTGGAAAATCCCACGGATAGAGGAACCTGGAAGGCTGCAGTCCATGGGGTCGCTGAGGGTTGGACACGACTGAGCGGCTTCACTTTCACTTTTCACTTTCATGCATTGGAGAAGGAAATGGCAACCCACTCCAGTGTTCTTGCCTGGAGAATCCCAGGGATGGAGGAGCCTGGTGGGCTGCTGTCTATGGGGTTGCACAGAGTCGGACATGACTGAAGTGACTTAGCAGCAGCAGCAGCACGCACACTTTGGTGGTGAAACAAAGGAAAAGTAGGTAATATTCCTGACTTAAGAATGTTGGAATATGCTTGAGAATATAAGGCATATGGATATTAATGATGTAAGAATATATACAGAGAGCACACATTTGAATGATCATTAAAATAGTGAAAGATATGTAACTGCTAAAAGACAGTTTTTTAAATCAAAGTAGTCAGAAAGCTAGTAATCAAGAATTTATTTTGGAAAAAACAGTGGGTCTTAAAAGGGCAAAATATAGAATAGGAGAAAAACTAAGTAAGTTAGGGAAGTTGACAAAAATAGAACTGCATGAAGACAACTCCTATTATTGCTTTATATAGCTGTCTGGTGATGAATTTTCTTACCAGACACAAGGAGACTTGAAATAAGGAAAAATACACTAAGAACCCGATGGAACCCTATTTTATTGCTGAGGCAGCAAAGCACAGGAATTAAGAGCTTGCACTGTCTGGATCTAAACCTGATTCTGTCACTCATGGGCCAGGTGGCCTTGGGCAAGCTCCTTGGCTACGTGCCCCAGTCTCCTCATTTGTAAAACGAGGAAAAACAGCTCCTGCTGGTATGTTGGATTGTACCACAGCCACTAGGTCAGGGTAGGAATTGCATTTCCCAGAACCCCTCCCTTTGTATGTTTCTGGGTTATTCTTATCAAAAGAAAACTTGCAGGAGATATGTAGAGTGGAAAGGAAGTAGTGATCATTTAATCTCTGAATGGCTCGTGGTCAGCTGTGATGATGGACAGATGCAGAGATACCTGATGATTTTCAGCCTGTCCTCTTTCTCCCACTGCCCCGTTGGCAGGTCTTCCTTATTTGTCATGCTGCTGACCAAGAACAGGACTCAGGGCTGCCAGCAGACACTTGACTGAGGACCCACAGAAGCAGAAGTTACCAAAAACACCAAGCTTCTCTGTCTGAGCTCCCCTTCATGTTGTCATTTCAGTGTCTGGACGTATCTGGATTCTCAGATTGATCGGCATGCAATTAGTAAACCATGTATAAAGGAAATTAACTCCCATGCTTACAATTGTCATAGTTGGAAAGTGGGTCTAATTCATTCTCTCCCCACTAGTTTCTGTCTTAATAAATTCTATTACAAATTGTACTGTGGCCTGATGATCTCATATCTTACTAGAGATTCTGAGAGGTTCTGTTCTGCAGAACACCATTGTTACTACTCGTTGTTCAGATTTCATGGGCAAGAGAAGCTACAAGTGACATGAAAAAAGTAACATTTTGACACAGTGGAAAAATTCTGGGGTTTTGGTAACTAGAAAAATCTGTATGTGACCCCTGACTTTCTGCCCTACTGTGTGACTTTGAGCAAAGGTCTTAACATGCCTGATCCTAATTTGCCTCAAAAATAAAATGGAAATAATACCACCCTCAAAGAACTTTCATAGAGGCTTATGAAATAAGACAATAATATTTGGACAATGGCTGGCATATTATTAAACACTTAGTATATGTTTGACCAATACTATTATCTTTTTTCTAGATCTCAAGGCCTACTAAATAAAAAATACGCAAAAAGAAAATTTTAAACTCTCTGAATTTGTCCTTGTGAAAAATAATACCAGTGTTCTATGATTCCCATACATAAGACTTGTTGATTTCCTACTTACTCATGAAATAAGTTAATGTATTGTAAAGTTGGTGAATATATTATTTGAAGTGAAGTGCCTATTTTTCATATTATTTTGAAAATTAGGGAAAAATGTACATTTCCCAGCATGTTGAGAGAAAACACACAGATGGCATGCCAGGTCATTAAACTAGCAGACATGTTTGACCAGAGAAATTTTAGAATATCTGAAAATTCTGACAATGAACATATTAGAAAAAAAGAATAGAAAGTTAAGTAATGAAGGTTCTGGTTGTATTTCCACTTCAAAGTTAGGTATACACTTAATATAAAAAACTACTCTGACTCTTTTAGTCATGAATGCCTAGGAAAGTGAAAGTGTTAGTTGCTTGTTCATGTCCCAACTCTTTGTGAGCTCATGGACTGCAGCTCACCAGGCTTCTCTGCCCATGGAATTTTCCAGGCAAGAATACCAGAGAAGGTTACCATTTCCTCCTGCAGGGGATCTTCCTGACCCCAAGATCTATCCTGCATTGGCAGGTGGATTCTTTACTACTAGCACCCCCGGGGTACATATAATATAAATATGTTAAAATCTATCTCTTATTTCACAGCAGGGTAACACTCAACCTTTCCTGAATTAACATAAAATCAAAACAGGCATGTCCTACCTGGGATAAAGAAAATTATAAGTAACTTCAAGAACTACAAAGAGGATCATGATTCATTAATTTTATTATTTCTCTCTGCTGTATTACACAGGGGGTTGGCAATTACCCCACACGCTAGCAAAATAATGCTCAAAATTCTCCAAGACAGGTTTCAACAGTATGTGAACGGTGAACTTCCAGATGTTCAAACTGGATTTAGAAAAAGCAGAGGAACCAGAGATCAAATTGTCATTATCCATTGGATCATCAAAAAAGCAAGACAGTTCCAGAAAAACATCTATTTCTGCTTTATTGACTATGCTAAAGCCTTTGACTGTGTGGATCACAATGAACTGTGGAAAATTCTTCAAGAGATGGGAATACCAGACCTGCCTCCTGAGAAATCTGTATGCAGGTCGAGAAGCGACAGTTAGAACTGGACATGGAACAAAAGACTGGCTCCAAATTGGGAAAGGAGTATGTCAAGGCTGTATTTTGTCACTCTGCTTATTTAACTTATATGCAGAGCACATCATGAGAAATGCTGGACTGGATGAAGGACAAGCTGGAATCAAGATTGCCGGGAGAAATACCAATAACCTTAGATATGCAGATGACACCACACATTTGGCAGAAAGCAAAGAAGAACTAAAGAGCCTCTTGATGAAAGTGAAAGAGCAGAGTGAAAAAGTTGGCTCAAAACTCAACATTCAGAAAACTAAGATCATGGCACCTGGTCCCATCACTTCATAGCAAATAGATGGGGAAACAATAGAAACAGTGAGACTTTATTTTTGGGGGCTCCAAAATCACTGCAGATGGTGACTGCAGTCATGAAATTAAGACACTTGCTCCTTGGAAGAAAAGTTATGACCAACCTAGACAGCATATTAAAAAGCAGAGACATTACTTTGCCAACAAAGGTCCATCTAGTCAAAGCTATGATTTTTCCAATAGTCAGGTATGAATGTGAGAGTTGGACTATAAAGAAAGCTGAGCACCAAAGAATTGATGCTTTTGAACTGTGGTATTGGAGAAGACTCTTGACAATCCTTTGGACAGCAAGGAAATCCAACCAGTCCATCCTAAAGGAAATCAATCCTGAATATTCATTGGAAGGACTGATGCAGAAGGTAAAACTCTAATACTTTGGCCATCTGATGCGAAGAATTGTCTCATTTGAAAAGACCGTGACGCTGGGAACCCCGTCCATAGTTCATCAGGCACTCTATCTATCAGATCTTGTCCCTTAAATATATTTCTCACTTCCACTGTATAGTCATAAGGGATTCTGATCTGATCTGATACCTGAATGGTCTAGTGGTTTTCTCCACTTTCTTCAATTTCAGTCTGAATTTGGCAATAAGGAGTTCATGATCTGAGCCACAGTCAGCTCCTGGTCTTGTTTTTGCTGACTGTATAGAGCTTCTCCATCTTTGGCTGCAAAGAATATAATCAATCTGATTTCGATGTCGCCTATCTGGGAAGGACTGATGGTGAAGCTGAAACTCCAATACTTTGGCCACCTGATGCAAAGAGCTGACTCATTTGAAAAGACCCTGATGCTGGGAAAGATTAAGGGTAGGAGGAGAAGGGGACGACAGAGGATGAGATGGTTGGATGGCATCACCGATTCAATGGACATGGGTTTGGGTGGACTCCCAGAGTTGGTGATGGACAGAGAGGCCTAGCTTGCTGTGGTTCATGGGGTCGCAAAGAGTCAGACACAACTGAGTGACTGAACTGAACTGAACTGATGCTGGGAATGATTGAAAGCAGGAGGAGAAGGGGACAACAGAGGATGAGATGGTTGGATGGCATCACTGACTCAATGGACATGAGTTTGAGTAAGCTCCAGGAGTTGGTGATGAACAAGGAAGCCTGTCATGCTGCAGTCCATGGGGTCACAAAGAGTCAGACACGACTGAGTGACTGAACTGAGCTGAACTGGCAATTACCCACTCATATCACTATATACGCAGTTTCACTGTTTAGTGTTTCATACCTAAATTATGTAAAACACTGTATATATTTTTACTCCTAAGAAGAAATTGTATTATTTCACATTTATTCCATTTTAATTGGGTTATTTTCCTTCTTCCTGAATCCAGTGAAATACTAGCATGAGAAGAAAAATAGGGCTTCGAATCTGGGTGTCTGAGTACAAGCCTCAGAAAGGCTTCTTTTGGGACATTTAAATGTTAATTTAAATAATGCTTTTTAATTAATCACAGCTATGGCTATACACTCTGTTTTGAATTATGAGTTTAAAGAACAATATACTGGATAGGGTAGATAGCATCAGATTATAAAGCCCAAGAAGGGTTATAACAGCTCATTTTCATTCCATTTCTTCCCAGAGGGTAAAGAGCTGAGAGTTAGATGAAATAATGATGATAAAATGCTATAATTTCTATTTTTGCAGCTGTATCCCTGAACAGAATAAAACTATAGAGCTAGGGTATTTTATATACCAAGCCCTTTTTATTATCTTTATTCATTTAATTTACACAAAAACAGAATGATGCACTTACATAATTATGAAATTAGCTTATCCATGTCAGAAATGGGGAAACTGACTCAGAATTATTTAGGAGGCTTAAAATCTAATTGGCAGTCACTTCTACTTACATTTCAAAACATTTTAGTACTTTCAAGTGGTCTTTGGGGCATCAAAATCATTATGGCAGGTGAAAATAAACAATGACAATAGAGACATAAGTTAAATATTCAGTATTCCAATTTGGATGAGACTAGTTAATGGTGGTGGGGGAAGGTTAAATTGAAATTTTAAAGAAAATGAGAAAAAAAACTCTGGATGTGCATGAACGAGGAATATTTTTAGAGAACAATAAAAACAAGTAAGGTAGGGATGTATCAATGGCATCCCACTCCAGTACTCTTGCCTGGAAAATCCCATGGGTGGAGGAACCTGGTGGGCTGCAGTCCATGGGGTCACTAAGAGTCAGACGTGACTGAGCGACTTCCCTTTCACTTTTCACTTTCATGCATTGGAGAAGGAAATGGCAACCCACTCCAGTGTTCTTGCCTGGAGAATCCCAGGGACAGGGGAGCCTGGTGGGCTTCCGTCTATGGGGTCGCACAGAGTCGGACACGACTGAAGCGACTTAGCAGCAGGGATGTATCAGCAAAGAAATGAAGCTACGCTCACACTCATATCTATATTACAACTCAATAACAACAACAAAAATTTATTTAAAAATAGGCAGAGGAATGAAATAGACATCACCTCCCCACTCCCCCCCAAAAAAGACATCCAAACAGCCAACAGGTACATGAAAAGGTACTTGGCATCACTAATTATCAGGGAAATGCAGATCAAAACCAAACTGAGATATCATTTCAGACCTGTGAGAATGGCAATCATCAAGAAGACAAGAGATAAGGAAATGTTGCTGAGGATGTGGAGAAAAGGGAACACGTCTGTCCAGCTGATGGTACTGTAAACTGGTTCAGCCACTATGGGGAACAAACAGTAGGATGGTTCCTCAAAAAATTAAAAACAGAATTACCTTATAATCCAGCAATCCATTATCCAAAGGAAGTGAAAACAGGCTTCTAAGGAGATATATGCCCCCTCTTGCTTATTTATAATTTATTTTTCTGATAGTGATAAAGCTGACTCTAGTTATCTGCAATGTACATATATATGTACACATATAAAGTAATTTCAGAATTGCTACTGAGTACTCCTGAGAGAAACAAACTTGCCAATTAGAATATAATGTTCATGCACAGTTCTTTTTTTGTCTTCAGCTTTATAGTTTCTGGTCAAAATGTATTTTCTAATTATTTTAGATAAACTATTTTTTCCCCACTATGATGACTAATTAAGGTTATGTCATACATCTGCAACATTTGTAAGTTAGATTTGTTTTTCCAGTCTACATTCTATGCCCTAGAGTCACCCAACATCATGGTTGATCTTTTAAAAAATGTATTTACATACACTGAATTTCACATTTGTGATACATTTCTATGGATTATGATTAATGTATAGTGTCCTGTATCTATCACCGGATTAGTACACAGAACAGTTTCATCAGAATTTCCCTGTGTACCCTCTTTTATTCAACCACTGTCCCTTCCTCAAAATCCTCATCTGTTCTCCAACTATACATTTCCTATAATCCCAAACAAATGGAATCACACTATATGTAGCTTCTTCAGTCTAAGCTTCTTTAACTTAACAAACTAATTACAATGTATCCATGGTGTTGCTAATATCAATAGTTACTTCCTTTTTACTGCTAAATAGTAGTATTCCATTGTATGACTAGATGACATTGGCTTGTCTGTGATGCATACTCAAGTTGTTTCCAATTTTAGGTGATTATGAATCAAGTTATAAAAATCTTCATACAGGTGTCTCTGTAAATATTAGTTTTAATTACGTTTGAGTAATTATCTAGGAGTGGGGTTGTTGGGTCCTATATCAAGTATGTGATTAATTTCTATAAGAAACTGTTTTATTTTATATCTTATTTTTTGCATTCCAGAAAGTATGTAGCAGTAAACATATTCCTTAAGAACGTCCTCTAATTTTAAACATTTCATTTTCAAAGTGAGCAACATGTCATGATATATGGGTGGCTGTATGTCAATTGCTTAGAAATACGTCTCTTCCACTCTCAACTCTCAGAATAAAATATTGTGTCTCAAATGCCCAGTCAGTGGTTATTTAATCATCTAATGGATTGTAAATCTTTAGAATAATACGGTCTGCTTTTTTAGATAGAGATTCCATTAAAAAGTCACTCTCATTCATGACTGGGCCTGGGTCTCTACTGTTATTCCTGAGATCTCACTTGGTAAAGAGCACGATGAGGGCCCACCGCCATCGATGAGTGATGCACATGGCGAGCAGCCGTTGCCCTTCGTTGTTTTCAAGGTCCTCCAGTTCTGCTGCTAGTGTGCCATGCTTGGGTAAGGAAATCCGAGGTGAGCCTGGCAACACGTAGCCATTCCTGCTGATGCCACCCTACCTCTGGGGAGGTGCTAAGGGGGCATGGGACAAAGGGGCCCTTACTCTCAATCTTTGAGCACTGTTTCTGGATTATAGATTTTCAGGTGACATTTTCCTTCTCTAACATTTTCTATCTTTAAAATTTTTCTCTTTTGTAAATGTGTTGATTCAGCCATCACATCAGCCATCAAATATGCTGAAATAAATCAGCATTTGGAAGAACACTAAAAAAGAAACAAAATAACCAGGGATGTTAAAATTTTGAGTTTGTAGATCTCAAAAAAATACACAAATACATTTCTGCTTCATAAGAAATTAGACTATGGTAAAGAATATTTGTTGTGATATATGAAAATCTCAAGTGACATAGACTTGAAATTTCATTTCAAATATATCACATGTTTTTATTTGTTACATCTCAGTATTCATTACTCAAAAAATATTTTAAAGAAGGAACATATTTTCCCTTATGACTCAAGTCTTGGTCATGGAACACTGGCATCATTTTAGTGAAAATAGTTAATTATTTATTTGTACTACCATATGCATAGCACCATCTATGTAAACTCTCGCTAATGCATACTCTAAATTTCACTTTGGATATAACCTCAGAAAAATAAGATATAGAGTAAAATGTTATGACATTTTTTCATCAAATATATAATATTTGTATCTTTAAAAACTTTTCTTAGGGAAATTTCAAATATATACAAGAATAGGATATAATGTAACTTACTTACAATTCAACAATTTTCAGCTCCTTACATATCTTCTAGTTATCAACTCATGCCAATCTTCCTTTTCCTGTACCTCCATTCATTTTCTTCAACTCCAATTATTTTGAAACAAATCTCAGAGTTTATAACATTTAAATTTCTACATTGTTTTCAAAGGCAAACCCAATAAGAGATTAATAGCAAACATAAGCAAAGTGTTTCCTTCAGTTTAATGACACTTATTAAAAAAAAAAATCATGGGTACAAACTTGGCGGTCTCCTACAAAGCATACTTTTAGGAGCTCCAAGAGGTCAAATGACCACGAAACTGACCATTTAGTCCTACCGACTGCTTGGTAGTGACTTAGAGGCATCCCCTAGCATTAACACATTCTCTCCAGCTCTTGACAAAAATACACATCAGTTGCCCTGAACGGGAAGTATATGAGGCTGTCCATTAACCGATCAGTTTTTGAGCTAGATAGATGATAAGTACCCTCAATGAGATAAAGCAAAAATGGGAAATAACCATCATGAGACAAAGATAAAAGGGAATACTGTAGGTTCTCTAAGAAGGAGGAAACAAGAGAGGCAGAGGGTACCAGTAGGAAAGTCAAATATATAAAAAACCACTTTTGCTGACTTTACAATTTTTCCTATGTTCCTCTTGATTTTCAGTCAACAAGGAAGAGAATAATCATGAAGAATCTGAATGAGTCACTCTTAGGTGGAGCTACTAAATCTGGACTTTGAAGAGGATAGTCATAGAAATTTCTTGAATGATTCACTTAAGACCAAACTGTATTGGAGAGTTTAGTGTATGATTCTATTGGGACAGTCAATACATACTGATTTACAGAAGATTTGGGAATTCTGCAAAAGAAACTAAAAGCAATTTTATTCCTATTATCAGTAGCAAATTAACCATTTGTTTTTCAAAGGTAAACTCTTCTGCTGAATTATTTATTCTGCATATAATTCTAAATGATAAAAAATTTCTGTAGAAGAGAAACATCAATATACAGCATATGCAATGATTATGAGTTACACGACTGGAGCCAGACTTGTTCATTCGCTCAGTTGTGCCCAACTGTTTGTGACTCCATGGACTGCAGCATGCCAGGCTTCCCTGTCCTTCACCATCTCCCAGAGTTTGCTCAAACTCGTGTCTATTGAGTACATGATGCCATCCAACGATCTCATCCCCTGTCACCCCCTTCTCCTCTTGCCTTCAATCTTTCCCAGAATTAAGGTCTTTCCCAATGAATCAGCTTTTCGCATCAGGTGGCCAAAATATTTGAGCTTCATCTTCAGCATTAGTCCAAACTGCCTGGGTATAAAGACCTGCCCTGACATTAACTTGCAGTGTGACCTTGGAAAAACTGCTTAACTTTTCTATATCTCAGTACCTTCATGTATAAGAAGGGGAATAATAACAGATCTTATCTCTTGGGGCTGTTATGAGGGATTAACTGAATTAATATACAGAAAATGTTATAACAGTGCTTAAGTGGAAGTTGCTCAGTTGTGTCCAACTCTTTGCAACCCCATGGACTGTCACCCACCAGGCTCTTCTGTCCGTGGAATTCTCCAGGCAAGAATACTGGAGTTGGTAGCTGTTCCCTTCTCCAGGCAATCTTCCCAACCCAGGGATTGAACCCAGGTCTCCAGCACTGCAGGCAGATCTGAGCCACCAGGGCACCTAGTAAACACTATGTAAGTGTGACTGCTCCCTAGCCCACTCCCCACCCCTAGGATGTAAGTTCCAGGAAGGCTAGTATTTTTTTGTTCATCAGTGTATCCACAGTGCTTAGTGCCTAGTACTAACACAAAACAGGCACTAATTAACATTTGTTGAATATATAAGTACATAAAACTTTAGTTATCTTCTTATGGGGGAAATTTTAAACATGAATGTGTATTACTTACTATGACATTAGAGAATAAATAATCCTACTAAAGTAAAAACTCTAATTAACTAATAATCATGAAGGAAAAAATTACAGATTCTGTGACTACTACTTATATTCATGATGGATAAATTTGAACACCAAGACAAATGAAACTAATCCATATCCAAAAGGCAGTGATGTCTCAGAGATTTGTTCTACTTAATATCTGAAGGCATATATCAACAACAGTATTAGTCTTTTTGAGGCTGAAATTTTATTTCTTTTCATGAGATACAATCAATTTTGATATGTGGACTACATTAGAAAGATAACTGGGAAATGGGAATTAGCCTCTCACAAAGCATATGGATCATTCAATGAATTACTCAACAATGATTAAACAATATCAGTTAAAAATGTATCTAGGCTCCATAGACATAGGCATCCCAGAACTGTTAAGGAGATAATATTTAGTTAACTGCTTTGCTTTATTATGAGAAAATACAGCAAATATGCAGATGCTTTACACTGGCATTATATGGAATGCTTCACGGAATCGAACTTTTCAAAAACCTAAACTTACTGCTCTTATACAGGGGTTTCCCTGGGGTAAAGAATCTACCTGCAATGCAGGAGACATGGTTCAGTCCCTTGGTGGGGAAGATCCCTTGGAGAAGGAAATGGCAACCCACTCCAGTATTCTTGCCTGGGAAACCCCATGGACAGAGGAGGCTATTGGGCTACAGTTGACGGGGTCACAAAACAGTCAGACACAACTTAATGACTAAACAACAACAACCCCTCTAATATAGTGTTCAAATATTTTCATGAGCATTTCCCAAAATCATTCTAATTCTTTCTTGCTTTTTTGCCCAGAACAGGCATTGTTTGATTAATTTTTATGATGGATAATTTAACATTTTTGTAATGACTTAGGGTTATCATTACCAAAATGAATTATTGCTCTGTGTTGTACATAGAGTTTTTGAGGTTTGGAAAACTGTCTTGTGAAAGGCTCTGGACTGCTACGATTCTTCATTTCTTATTAAAAGGGTGAGAGTAAAGACGGGGTCTACAGTGAACATTCACTTTGCCACTGAATTCTGATTTTTGATCAAGGCCATTAAATAATCACTCTCATCCCTCTGGAGCTTCAAGGGGACCCCAGGAAGAAATTCTGAAGTGAGAGAGAACAGAAGGGTTTTGCTGGGCAAAATAACTTCTACTGCATCCTAAGGAATTTTATACTATCAATTTTCCAGCTTAGTTCACTGGCCTAAGCTACCAAACTACTGTTAAAGTAATTAAACAAGGAGGGCATGAGACTGAGGTGGTTCTAATGCCTTGGTAGCCTATGTAAGTAAACCAAAACCTTTTGTTCATTGTTGTTTTTTAGTCACTAAGTCATGACCAACTCTTTTGTGACCCTGTGGACTATAGCCCGCCAGGCTCCTCTGTCCATGGAATTTCCCAGGCAAGCATACTGGAGTGGGTTGCCAATTCCTTCTCCAGGGGATCTTCCCAACCCAGGGATCAAACCTGAGTCTCCTACATTGGAAAGGCAGATTCTTTACCACTGAGCCACCAGGGAAGCCCTAAGCCAAAGTTAATGTACTAGAATTCAAGAAAATGCAACTTAAAAACAACTACTAACAATCACCAATAGCCAACTAGGCTTTCTCCAGTGGAAGGGAAAGTCGCTCAGTCGTATATGACTCTTTGCAACCCCACAGTCTATACAGTCCATGGAATTAAACGAGGAGGGCATGAGACTGGAAGGGTCAGGCTCCTCTGTCCATGGAATTTCCCAGGCCAGAATACTGGAGTGGGTAGCCTTTCCTTTCTCCAGGGGATCTTCCCAACCCAGGGATCAAATCCAGGTCTCCCGCAATGCAGGTGAATTCTTTACCAGCTGAGCCACCAGGGAAGCCCAAGAATACTGGAGTGGGTAGCCTATCCCTTCCCCAGCAGATCTTCCCGACCAGGAATTGAACTGGGGTCTCCTGTATTGCAGGTGGATCCTTTCCCAACTAAGCTATCAGGGAAGCCCTTCCCCTGGTAAGGCAAGTGTTTAAATAGCTGCTGCCAATCATGGCTTTGCTTTTGCATCTTCTCTAAAATCCTTGCCCGTAGCTCCTGTTGGTGGAATGCTCCCTACCACTTTTCTGCATGGCACTGTGCCATCGTGATACACTGTATGCGCAAACTCTTGAGAAAAAGTTACATGTGCCGCAGTTTACCTTCTAACAATAGGCACCGAAGAACCTTAAGGTGCAGACAAGTAAAATGGTAGAATTTCTTCGATGCTGTCTTCCTTTTATGTTCAACTTAAGAGAGTTTAAACATTTATGGTAATAGGTGGCATAATGGCAGTATTAGGCCAAGAGCAAGGGCTGCGTGTTTTTGAGGACTGATCCAATGACACAGGCTTGAGATGGGGACATCATTATTCCATCACTTGCTCAGGGTTAGCCGCATATTTTATTTATATCTGGGCCTTTGAGTAGCTTTTCCTGAGAATGGGGAAATAAGGATGATATTTATCTTCAACCCCTCGTAAAATGAAACTCCTCGTCGTTACTTGAAGAATTCACTGGATGTGCCACTGTCACCTCGGCCTCCCCCTTGCAGTTTGTTGTTTCTAATTTGTTATGGTCTGGGAAGCCATAATCTAAACTTCCTAAAATTAAATCTATAATAAAAGTCATATTTGCCTGAGGGCTTTACCCGTGGCGAGCACTTGGGCGACAGACAATGCTGCATCTATTTTAGGACGTAAGAGAATTTTAAACTTTATTCCTCGTTCTTAATGTGTTCTAGGATGGCTAAGATTCCCAAATAAATTACCTTGAGATAAATAAGGCATTATTATAAACGGATTGAGAGCTCCTAAAGTCACCAACTTGGTACTGACCTGATGCATAGCACTTAAGTGTCTCAACACAATGAACATTTTCTGAGCAATCTCATTACCTGGAAAATAAGTGTACCTACATGACTTGCCTATAGTACGTGCCCTACAATAATCTAACTGAAATAAAGTTCTAGAAGAGATGCAACTCTGGGCTTAAAATACTTTTTTTAGCTTTAAAATTTTCCATGTGGGAAAGAAAAAGCTATTTTGAGTTCCACTTATGACCCCTGGGTTTTCCATTATCTGCTAAATATCCCAATGCCTTTATAGTGTTGTTTTTAAAGACAGTTAACAAGTTAAATTAAAACAGAAGGAAAGCTAGATCAATAACATCAGAGAAACTACCAAACAGAAAAATCTCAAAAGGATATCTTCCTTTCCTAGGCCCATGAGAACAATAGCATGGAGCTCCTCTTAGCTCACATTGGAAAACATAATCACGTCTAGATGGAGAAAGAGAGTTGCTATGGAATTTCCAGTAACCTCGGGCATTCAGTGCTGGTCACACCTCTGTTGCCAGCTTCCACTGACAAACAACCAGGAAGAATGACTGGTCTGTGTGCAGCTGCAGCTCCTGCTGTTTGTCATCTGTTTTTTAAAACTGTATTTGAAATTATGCCTCAAGGGTAGTTAATGGCTAAGTTCAATAGTTTTGTGTATTTTTATTCTTATTTAGATCATGGAGGCATGGCATTGATGGCCATTCTCATTTTTTTAAAGCTCTCTCTCTCTCTCTTTTTTTTTTTAACTCAGCTTCACAACAATTTCATAACTTGGACCAGTACCCTTTTACTAATCCTGAACTTTCCATTTCTAGCTTTGTATTTCAGATGTTTGCTCCTGAAGTAGATTCACAGTTACTCTTCCGTCTGTCTCTTTCCTACCTTCAATCATCCATTTTACCAACCTCATATTACTTTTCTTAAAAGAGCCTTTTAAAAATAGAGCTACCATATGATCCAGCAGTCCCACTCCTGGGCCTGTATCTGGAGAAAGCCGTGGTTCGATACATGCACCCCGATGTTCACAGCACCACTATTCACCAAGCCAACACATGGAAGCAACCTAAATGCCCATCAATAGAGGACTGGATAAAGGAGATGTGGTACATCCATACAAGGAACTATTACTCAGTCATTAAAAAATAAATGCCATTTGCACCAATATGGATAGACCTGGAGAAAATCATACAAAGTGAAAGAAGTGAGATAGAGAAAGACAAGTATCATATGATACCGCTTACATGCAGAAACCAAATAAAGATACAAATGAACTTAAACATATTCACAAAACAGAAACAGACTTACTTATGGTTACCAAAGGGGAAGAGCTGGGAGGAAGGATAAACTGAGATTTGGGATTGACAAATACACAATACTACATTTAAACTGGGGCTCTGTGACAACCAAGAAGGGTGGGGTGGGGTGGGAAGGAGGTGCAAGAAGGAGGGGACATATGTATGCCTATAGCTGATTCCTGTTGATGTATGGCAGAAGACAATGCAACATTGTAAAGCAATTATCCTTCAATTAAAAAGAAATAAAAACAAACAAGGACCTACTAGAGCACAGAGAAGTCTTGATCAAAATTCTGTAACAATCTAAATGGGAAAAGGATTTGAAAAAGAATAGATACATGTGTATGCATGTATGTGTGTGAGTGTGCAGGCGTGTGTGTGTGTACATATATATATATATAAACTGAATCACTTTTCTGTATACCTGAAACACAATATTGTTAATCAACTATAAAAATTTTTTAAAAATCTGCTAAAAATACCAGGCAATCCACATAATAGACTATCTCCTTAGTTCTAAGCTCTTCTCTCCAATCTTAGCTTCTCCTATTTCTCTGCCCTTCCTGTCACCTCAGTTAAGCTTGCAGACTCATGTCTTAACGTCACCCAACTCTTACTAGTGGATGTCCAGCTCCAGGGATGCCTTTAGTACTGTCCTATTCAACCTCCTTTAGGACAAAGTACAATTCCCCACTTTGCGTTGACTTGGTGGGGAGGTTCGGAGAAGAAAAAGGCAAGAGAGAGATGAGAACAATCTCCATGATTGCTCCTCCACAGCCGAGAGTATTCATATAACAAGCAATGCTTTAGGGGAGAGGGAAGGGCTTCTTAATTATGGAGGTTTACCAGGTGGCCCAGTGGTAAAGACTCTGCCTGCCAATGCAGGAGATGCAGGTTTGATCCCTGGGTCAAGAAGATACCCTGGAGAAGGAAATGGCAACCTGCTCCAGTATTCTTGCCTGGGAAATCCCATGGACAGAGGAACCTGGTGGGGTACAGTCCATGGGGTGCAAAGAGTCAGACAGGACTGAGCACACAATAACAATTATTCCTCAAGATAGTGTCCGTTACTTTTTTGTTGGACACATTATATCCCAGAAATGCAGTGCTTTTTTGTGAGATGACTAACTCAGCAAAGAAAGATAAACTCTACTGAAAAATTGGCTTAAGCAAATGTAGGAAGTATTTCCTCTCAGCCCCATTCTGGTCCTTAATCTCAAAAATTACCAAATTTTAAACTTGAGGTGGGCTTTCTTGTCCAACTTTCTAACACTGGTGGAATCTACTGCCTCTAGTCAACTTTCCAGTACTGGAGGGCCACCAAGAGTCAGAGGGATGCCTGGATAATATCCACGTATAGACTTGAAGACTTTTGCATTAATCAGGGTTCTTGTTCATGGGGAAGGTAGTCGAACATGCTTAAGTAGAAAGTATTTTATTGCAGGGTAATAAGTAGTTATGAAGTTCCAACCACATGACAAGAATTTCATACAGGAATTCTTGCTGGTGTTGCCAACTCCCTGCTCAACAGCTATGATGTCAAAGATCAGACCAGTAACTACAGAAGAACAAATGCCTTTGTTGCCTTGTCTGCACCTCACTTACACACACCCCAAGTCTCAGTCAACAGAATCTGCTTGGCAGAGCCCAGAGCACGAGGAAAGCTCTAGTTGCCAGGGAGTCTTGCAAAGGTATTGTTTGAGTGTCCAGGCTCCAGCCCAGGAAGATATGCTAGGAGGGGAGCAGTGCGTGTGTGCATGATAAGTCATTTGAGTAATATCTGACTCCTTGTGACCCCATGGACTATAGCGCCAGGATCCATTGTCCTTGGGGTTCTCCAGGCAAGAATACTGCAGTGGGTTGCCATGCCCTCCTCCAAGGGATCTTCCCCACCCAGCAGTGATCTAACCCATATCTCTTAGGCATCCAGTATTGGCAAGCGGGTTCTTTACTACTAGTGCCATGTGGGAAGCCCAGAGGGGGAGTAGAGTGGATATCAAATGAGCAAGCCTGCAGCATCTGCTCCATGCACTTATCATACAATGAACAGCTTGCTTATCTCATGGATAGCAAACTGGATAATGAGGCCCTGCAAAGACTTGATTAAGAGAGTAGGCCCTGGACTGAGACTGCTAAGGCTCAAATCACATGTCAGACAGCACCTATGTGATCTTCGGCTGCTGCTGCTGCTGCTGCTAAGTCGCTTCAGTCGTGTCCAACTCTGTGCGACCCCATAGACGGCAGCCCACCAGGCTCCCCCGTCCCTGGGATTCTCCAGGCAAGAACACTGGAATGGGTTGTCATTTCCTTTTCCAATGCATGAAAGTGAAAAGTGAAAGTGAAGTCGCTCAGTTGTGTCCGACTCTTCGCTACCCCATGGACTGGAGCCTACCAGGCTCCTCAATCCATGGGATTTTCCAGGCAAGAGTACTGGAGTGGAGTGCCATCGCCTTCTCCGGTGATCTTCGGCAGTCACATGTTATTTCTATCCATTTATTTTGTCTACAAAGGAGATATCTGTAATTCTTCACTCTCCTGATTAGTGTAAGGATTGCTGCTGCCGCTAAGTCGCTTCAGTCGTGTCTGACTCTGTGCGACCCCATAGACGGCAGTCCACCAGGCTCCTCTGTCCCTGGGATTCTCCAGGCAAGAACACTGGAGTGGGTTGCCATTTCCTTCTCCAGTGTAAGGATTAAGAGCACTGAAATGTAAAATGCTTGAAACACTACCTCTTACATACTAAGTGCTCAATAAATGTTTGTTAAAACTATTTCTATGAAATTGTGACTTTTTAAAATTTATGTAAGCTGACCTAAGATCTCTGTGCATCTTTACCAGGAGACAATTTATATAAATTGCAATTAATGGAACATGGTCCCTGCAGAGTATCAATGAAAATTTTGCCACATTTTTGTAATACTGCTGTTAAAGGATGAAAAGAAATCTGTTATTAACTTGCCTCAAATTAGGTAATTGTCAAAGCCTATGATTGCTGTTCCAGGGAAGGCAATGAAAGCTTCCAGATACCTTTCTTCTTTGAAAGAAAAAAACCTCATCCCAGAATGTTTGAATTCTGAACAGAACTCTCAATTTTCATCCCTGAAAAAAAAAATAGACTCCAGACTGGAACTAATGTGGGAAATAACACAATGTTCTTTAATGTTGTTTTGAGTCAATAATTTAAAGACAGTAAAACAGCAAAAACAAAAGCTTTTGACCACTCTTAGTATCTTAGATAACTGAAAATCTCCATCTCCATCAGGGCCAGACCATAGCAAAGAGCTGTTCTAGGTCTTGCATTTACCTACAACAGCTCCCCTGCCAGTTCTTGAGCTCCTCTGTTAATCAGAAAATTCTTTTACTCAAAAATTTGAGAATCTGTCTGCCAAATTTAACCCACTGGCCAGGTCCACACCGTAGCACTGTATAAAATATCTCTTCTCCTGAAAAGCATCGCAGTCCCAGGACAGCACTGTCCAGGATGGGCAGCTGTTCACAGGTTGTGCAGCCTGGAAATACCATGAAGGACATGGGCTCGTGTCCCTCTTCCTTACTGTGTGATCAGAGGGAGATGCATAACCCTCTCTGTACCCATTTTATTCTCTGCAAAATGGGTGGTGATATGTATGCCTACCCCACTGGATGGTGAGAACATTAAATAAGGTAATATAATAAGCATGAGTTATGAATGATACCTTCATCACCATCCTCACAGACTCTGTATTGGTCTTGGAGTTGACTAACAGTTTGTTAATGAAAACATCCTTATGAGATGCAGTTCTACCTTTAATACATGGATTCATTTTGTCAGTCTCCTCCATAATGTGGTGGTTGGAAGTATGCACTACTCTGCATGTGATTTAACTAGTAGAGCAGACAGATGAAGTCTTCTTCCTTGCCCATCTGTTTTGCTCTATGCCTTTATTGATGTCGCGTATTATAATAGGTATGGGAGCGCATCACACTCTGGTTTACATTGACTTTATAGTCCAATGAAATCCCCAGGTCTTTTCCTGAGCAGCTGCTATTACGCCAACTGTTTCTCATACTATGTTTTGTGAGTGATTTTTTTAACCAAAGTGCTGTGTGATAAAAGGATTCTGCTTAGGGACAGCTTTGACTTGGTTAGTGTGATTTATGGGTACAGACTATTTTGGTAAACAGGAATAAACAAAATGAAGATGATTCCCATGGTACTGAAAATCCAATTATCTCCTGGCTCCTCTACCAGACTATTAGCTAGATGAAGCCTAAGATTCAGTCCTGATCATCTGTTTGTTTTTTAGTCAAAAGTGTGCACTCAATATATGATGAACTGCCAACCTCTGCACAGTAACGATTGCTCCCTTTGTTCTTATCAACCATCTGCAAGATAATCCTGATAGATTTGTGAACACTGTATCAGTTTCTTCATAACACAATATTTCAAGTGATACAATGACAAGGCACACATCTGGTGTACAACCGATACTTCATTTTAATGCAATCTTGTAGTTGCCTAGAGGATGTAATACATGTCACCGATAATACATTTCCAAACTAATACAGCATGGCTTATTACAGGTACTGAAGATAAATTTAGATGTGCAGACACCAATGTTGTTAACTACGTAAAATGTATTGGAGTTTTACATAGAGAAACTTAAAAATACATTTTATGCTATCATCTAATTAAAACACTGATCAGTAGTGCTCTTGCCTCATTACACAAGCAACTCAAGGAATGACAACTGCTTTTATGAGCATTTATTATTAACAATGGGAAAGCATGATTTCCATTAAAATAGACACTTTGAAATGAAATGAGCATGCTCCCCTGAGGTATGTTTATCATTCTTTCCTTCCCCATATACTTAGTCTCTCTCCTCCCCACTCTTCGAGGCATCCAGGACAAAAAAAGTGAAAAGAGCATTAACGTTCTTCCTTCTAGGTAGGCCCAACAGTCTTCTATCCCATGATTATTCTAGATGTACAAAAGTAGAGTAGCAAAGAACAAAAACTCTGTATGTAAGCTGTCAGAGGTTCCAACAACCTCCCTCTACTTACTTGGATAAGTTCTTTAACCTGAATTACCCTTAGTTTCCTCATACATAAACTGGCGATGACCCAATTTCCAGAAGATGTATAAAATTTTACTGAGATTAAAGGGAACTCCCTGGTGGTCCAGTAAGGCTAGGACTCAGCACTTTCATTGCCGGGACCCGGGTTCGAACCCTGTTTGGGGAACTAAGATCCAAAAAGCCAAATGACAGAGCCAAAAAAATAAATTTTACTGAGATTATATGACAGCGTACCTAGCACAGTGCTTGGTATGAAAAATACATCCTCAGTCCCCTATCCACAACCCCCCAAGTAAAACAAACAAACAAATAAAAAACCTCACTGCAATTCACAGACCTGGATAGGAAAAGAAAAAATACCAGATTGCTGGGACCCTCTGGTAGGTCTGGGCTGAAGAGCAAGAGGGCAGTAAACCCAAGAGTGGTTCACATGGAGGAGAAGGTCCAGTAAGTGTGTAAGTGCTGTTCAGGAGACCTGAGACTGGGCCAGGCTGGCAAAAGGCTCTGAATCAACACTACATGAAAGGATTCAGGACAGGAAGGAAAACATCAAGATTTCTGTTTGGAGGATTTGCAATCAACTGAAAAAATCAGCAATGATAAATAAGACAGTATGCTGCATTATGGGGCTTCCATGGTGGCTCAGTGGTAAAGAATGCACCTGCCAATATAGGAGATGCGGAAGACTCCTGTTCAATCCCTGGGTGGGAAGATCCCTTGGAGGTGGAAATGGCAACCCACTCCAGTACTCTTGCCTGGAGAATTCCATGGACAGAGGAGCCTTGCAGGCTACAGTCCACAGATTCCCAAAGAGTCAGACATGACTTAGCGACTAAGCACGCACACATGCTTGTTGCATTATACCTTTGAAACAGAATGGTGTGTGTGTGTGTGTGTTTTAACTTGGGGATCTGGATTAGGAAACAAACAGAGAAAATGAAACTCCAAATTTCACAAAATAAATCTGGGAGGCACGCGCAATTTCATTTTGACCTTGTAGTTTTACCATGAAGAAAACAAAGTATCCAGAGAAACTGTGATTTAGTCAAGGTGACAGTTACTGCAGAGGGACTTGAAGTTAGAGCTTCTGGTTTCTGGTCAATTAAAAGTCTTATTTGCATACACTTATTTGCCAGATATTGATACTACATGGATGGAAAGCTTCATATACAAACCATAAAAACAAAGAAAAAATCATCCGAAGGAACCTTGTCTTTGGAAAGAAATGTTTTGATTATTGTTTCTTAAGCATCTAACATTTAGAAATGTGTAGATTATTAATTTTGCATTGGCTAAGAGATTAAAATTAGTAAACATTCCACATATCCATGGGATTTCCCTGGTGGCTCAGGTGGTAAAGAATCTGCCAGCAATGCAGGAGACCTGGGTTCAATCCCTGGGTCAGGAAGAACCCCTGGAGAAGGGGTAACCCACTCTAGTATTCTGGCCTGGACAGAGAGAGCCAAGGACAGGAGAGCCTTTCGGGCTACAGTCCATGTGGTTGCAAAGAGTCGGACACAACTGAGTGACTAACACTTTTCACTTTCACCCTCACATACATAAGCACCTGGATTTTTAACTAGAGGTATATTTATGCCATTAAAATATTGAGTTATAAGAGATATTAGGTGAATTTTTCAATTAAAAGCTTGCCTCAAACAGAAAGTCACTGTAAAAAAACCCTCAGTAACAGAATATTCTATAATAAGGAATATTTCTTTATCAACAAATAAACCCTAATGACTTGATAGATGTTTCAGATGAATATATTATGAGAAAGGAATGTGATGAGAGTTAGACGTCTCATTCAGGAAACAGTAAATGAATGATATGAACAGAAAAGACACAGCCTGTCTGTTTGGGTCCCACGTCTGAGGATGGTTGAAGACTTTTGAGAGATGGCCTGTTGGCCAATATGGAACTGCTCTCCTTATATTATCTCTTCTGCCCACTTTCTCTCCTTTATGTTTAAACAGTTGTTCACTCTCCACACACTTTCTACCCTTTACTTCAAGCATGCTCAAATCTTTCCAGTCTAAAGAACTTCCTCATTCCTGCTTCCACCTCAGGACCAGTCTCCTCTCTCCTACTCATCACATGGCAATTTAATCGAGGCACAGATTTAAATGTCACCACATCATCCTTCTCCCTTACTTCCAAGCTGAGTACACTATGCCTCTGGCCCATCATTCCAAAGTGTTCTCCTGTGTCACAAGTAACCAGGATCCTAATTTCCACAGCTTATATTTAATTCTCATTCTGCAACTCTTCATTGTTTGGCTATGCACCCCTTTTGAAAACCCTCTTGCCTGTAAAACTCTGTATTGCTTTTTTCCTCAACAAATCTGAAGCAAAACCGCTCAATTAAATATCCTAGAAAAATAACAGGTGAATCTGAAGTTGAATTATTGTAGCAGTGACCACTGCTACTTTGTTTCATGGAAAAGTCACTCTTTCAAATCTCTCGCTAATCTCCTTCCATACATAGAAATCATATCTAGTCTTTCAAGTCTTTATTTAAAAAAACTACCATGAATTATAACATCTGGCAGGGACCTGCATCTAGGACATATAAAGAATTTTTGTAATTCAATAACAAAAAGCCAAATAACCCAATTAAAATATGGACAAATGATCTGAATAGCATTTCTCCAAAGAAGTGGCCAAAAATTATATAACAAGAGTCTTAACATCAACATCAGTAATCACTGGGGAAGTACAAATCAAAGCCATGAGGTGATCTCCAAATCCACTAAGAAGCCTGGATTCAAAAGATGGACAGTAACAAGTGCTGTCAATGATACAGAGAAATCGGAACATCCATACATCCCTGCTGCTGCTGCTGCTGCTGCTACATCGCTTCAGTCGTGTCCGACTCTGTGAGACCCCATAGACGGCAGCCCACCAGGCTCCCCCGTCCCTGGGATTCTCCAGGCAAGAACACAGGAGTGGGTTCCCGTTTCCTTCTCCAATGCATGAAAGTGAAAAGTGAAAGTGAAGTCGCTCAGTAATGTCCGACTCTTAGCGACCCCATGGACTGCAGCCCACCAGATTCCTCTGTCCATAGGATTTTCCAGGCAAGAGTACTGGAGTGGGGTGCCATTGCCTTCTCCGATACATCCATGATGGGGATGTAAAATGATGTAAGTGGCTCAGTCATGTCCAACTCTTTGCGACCCCATGGAGTGTAGCCTACCGGGCTCCTCCATCCATGGGATTTTCCAGGCAAGAATACTGGAGTGAGTTGCCATTTCCTTATCCAGAGGATCTTCCTGACCCAGGGATCGAACCCGGGTCTCCCACATTGTAGGCAGACGCTTTACCATCTGAGCCACAAGGGAAGCCGTAAAGTGATGTAACTATTTGCAAAATAGTCTAGCAGGTCCTAAAGAAATCAGACTTACCATATGACCTAGCAATTCTAGTCCTAATGATGTATTCACAATAAATGAAAATAATGTTCATACAAAAATTTGTATATCCATACAAAAAAATGAGTGTTCACAGCAGCATTATTTATTCTAAAATGTGGAAATAACTCAAGTGTCCATCAACAGGTGGATGGATAAATAAAATGCAACTTATGTATATGTAAAATATTGTCTATTCTTAGATATAAGATGTATGTATATTAATGAACCACTGTTTGCAATGATTTAGAATGATGAAAAGGACTGCATTACTGATAGATGCTATAACATAGATGAACTTTAAAATCAGTGTGCTAAGTAAGAGCAGCAAGTGATAAAAGTCCATACATGATGCCATTTATATGATAAAAACATGGCAGTAATTATGGTGATGGTTGCACAACTCTGAATATGCTAAAAGTTATTGAACTATATATTTTACATGAGTAAATTATATGACATATGAATTCTATTTCAATAAATCTGTTATATATTTTTTAAATACCATGAAAATCAGAACGGTCAGGAATGGCCTCCAGCAACACATATTCCCCTTTGAATAGTTTAAACATAAAGGAATCAGAATTACTGTTTTAATTTGTATACCAAAAATTTGGTCTCAAATTTACATCAATTGGATGCCACGGCTAATAGGAAAAGAAGCATGTCTTAGCTGCTGACAGAATTCTCCTCCTGTCAAAAAACAACTTTACAAAAAACAGCTGAAACTGTTAGTTAAATATTAACAGAAAGATCTTCTGCATATCAATTATGCCCAAAGTCATTATTTTTGGCAGTCACACAATAAATCTAGACTCCAGAGAGACAATTTATACCATCTGTTCTTAAACTTGAGCATGTACCAGGATCACCTGGAGGGCTCAATAAACTGCAGACTGCTGGATCCCAACCCCAGAATTTCTGATTCACTAGGGTTGCAGGGGGAGCCCCTAACAAGTTCCCAGGGGTTGTTAATTCTGCTAGCCCAGGGACCACACTTTAAGAACCACTCCCTATTCTATAGTAATCTATTTAGTTTACTTGTGATCTTACTTAGGACTAATTTATCTCAAAGACAGTTATTGAAAATCAAACCTGTTACACAAGCCATATGGTAGATTAGAACTGCCATAGTAGAAGAATTGCTTGACTGAGAAACCTATTGACATAAGATAGTAGTGTCCTGAATGGGCCACCACTTGAGCTTGAAATACATGATGAGATTTAAACAGTGAGAGCAGATACAGAATCAGAAAGTCACAGAGAAAGTCAGGCCTCAGTAAATTAGATGAATGCAAAAGAACTAGAAGAGAGATCAATAAAGTTTTGCTCCTTGGGGCAATGAGATGACAGTCACAAGAACATCAGTGTATCTTAACCGGCCTTCAGTTCCTGAACCACATTCTCAATTTTGTGAGGCCTAGTGCTGTATCAGTGTTCCCCTGACACTTTCTTGTGTCACTGTTTCTGCAGTACAGCAAGCTGTGTGGCTAAGATGCCTAGACTCATTATTCCAGAGTCATTCCTACAATAACCTGCCCCTATGAAGGGCAGACTTCAGTGGGAAGCTTTCCTCTGAAGTCCAAAGAACATATTTCCAAAAAGACCTAAGGATACAGGTTGATCTAAGGGCCAGCTCTAACAAGATGGTGCTTAATATAGATGTGTGCCCATTATGGACTCAGAGCTCATATTTGATAACCACATGATAAAAACTGACAAAAATGAAGCAGGGCAAAATAAAGCAAAAATGAGCTCTTATAATTGCGCTTATAGGAATATACTCCCCAAAAAAGAAGATAGCGGTCCCACAATGCATGAAGCCAAGCCAAATCTGGTTTTGGTGTCCAGTTATTAGCCATACTTTCAACAGAAGCAACAGACAAGCTAAGGCATCACCAGGGTAGAGAAGAAGGAACTGTAAATTATGTAACTGAGTAATAGTTAAAGGAATCAACATGGTTCATTTGTGAAAGGTCAAAGAAAGGCAGCGAAGGAGAAAAAGGTAACTTTTATCTAATGATCTTGGTGCTTCCCCTAATAACTGCAAACTACAAGAAAGAAAGAAAAAAGTCCCACAGTCTAAATTGGGGAAACTCAGATTATTGTACCTTCCTCTTAAAGATCTCCAGTATAGATCAGAATATAGAACACTGTATGCCATGTAGTGGATGCTCAATAAATAATCGTTAAATGAATTAGCCCAACAAAGAATGTGTGAAGTACTGAAATTAATCAGACCGTTTGGAACTCTTTCTTCCACAAATAATCTGACTGTGGTTCCTCTTCCTCCTCATGATAACTGTTAACATATACCTTGGAATTAGTGTCCTTTAGAAGATATTTGGGAAAATGTTGTAACATAGCATATACGGTATTAGGTAAAATGATAAACTAGTAATTAGAGTAGTAGCCTTAGAGCCAAAATAGAGGGAAACTTGTAACAATAAGAAAAGCCCAAATTCATATGGGTAGCCCATGAGGCTGGGGACTCACAGGAAGAGTGTTGAGGAAAGAGTGAATTAGGATTAGTTCAGAAATCAATTTAGGATTTCTGTTGATGGGATCCACGGCTTGGGTAGTTGTCCAAACTAGGTCAGTAGTTCCCACTCTTAGATTTATATAAACATAAATCTGAAAACTGAAATTGGACATCCACTTTTGGACTAAATACTTCTATTTTTATCAATTAGGGACAATGACTACTGTTTAATGTCACCTTTTCACAAAAGACCATTTTAATAAGAAATAATCACTTTGAATGAAAGAAAGAAATTTAGCAAAATTAGGCAATTATTTTTATTTTTCTCATATTGTAACAAAATGGTTCATTACTGACTGCCCCTTGTCCATGAACCCCAACTCTGTAACCAATGCCCTATGTGACCTCAAAACTTCCTTCTCAAAAACATTCTATGATTTTAAACAAATGTCCCACCAAGGCCAGGCAATAATTTTTGATGATGTGAAAGGGCTCAAAGACAGAAAGGGCAGGAGATGACAGAACACAGCTCCGAGAAAACTTCTCCAAAGTGTAGAGGTTAAAAATCAGGATCACAGAATTGGAACAGAGCTGCCTTATTTTCTCAAATATTAGGATGGCTCCTGAATTAGCTCCAGTGAGCCAGAGCTTGAATTTAGAGCTGAAAATATATCCACAGAACTTCTCAGTGCCCGATGACAAGTGCCTGCACACATTACACACAAAATAGCCTTACACAGTGAAATCATTCCACCTTCTATTCCAGCACTGGCCCTTTTTATAAACGAGCTCTTCCTACCAAAACTATATATGTCCTATCTATCACAGTGCCTCGGAGGGGATTAAGACTGACTACTCTGGTGAATGTTCAGCCAGTTATGAGCGCAAAGCATCTGGTGAGCGCCAGGTGCCAACTAGGTGTAAGCTGACCTCATCTCTGTCCTAGCAGTTGGCTAACCAGACACACTCTAACTGAGAAGCTGAAGAGTCAGACATCTCATCATATATGCTCTGGTCACAGCTAGAGCTCCATGCTTCACCTCAATCAATCAGATTTACCCCTTGCTAAGTGGAATAAGTATTTGATATATCTGTTTTATTCTCCAAATACTTAAAATCTGAACTTGGAAAAGCTATGGAGGGATATCAAGCAAATCCTCACTTCAAGAAAATTACTTTCTCTTACTCAGTTCATGAGAACCCAGAAGTAATAAACATAATGAACGCTTTCATCATGCAGGAGAATTAATAGATGCCTTTCAAATCTTTTCACATCATCATCTTTATAGTCACTTCAAATATCTAGCTAGCTTTCCATAAAAACACTAAAGAGAATATTACAGATTGAAAAAGATCATCAAAATTTCAATGAGCCTGATTCTATGCAAATTTTGTATCTGCATATAATTTTATGACACTATAAAAACCTCAGGGAAAATGTCTAAATAAGAATGTACCCAGGGACATCACTTAGCTTGAATTTCTATTTTTTCTGTCATATTCATGAAAGCACTTTGTATCAATATTCTAAAACCAAAGAGTAGTTAACCTAATCTAATTTCTTTGTCAAATGTTGGAGTAAAACCCAATTTTCGGTTACAGCAGGAGTCCAGGAAGGTAGCGTGCATAAAGCTGAAAAGCCATCTGGAACAACAGCATCCCTCCTGTGTGAAATATACCAGTCAGAAAACATGGCGAAGTCTCAGGACTTCCACTCTGTATGGTGAGATCTCAAGCAAATGAGGGGGGCCTGGTGCGTCTGGCTCTTTAGGAATCATCTGTCAGGGGAGGTGGTTCTCTCTCTGTTACTGTGACTGTGCTGCTCTGCATCCTTAGCACAGAAGTTGTAAAATCATGCACCATTTTGCCTAAGGAGACCTAGATCAAAGGAAGATGTTCACTTGAATTCAACATGGTATCTATAATTAATAGTTTCAATTCACCAAACATCATTTATGTGACCTCTTTCAATGTGAATGTGAAAGAAGGTAACTTTACAAATTCTGGGGACTCAAAACACATTCAAAAGTTCAAGTCTAGTTATTATGAAATATACATATTTACTGTTACTTGGGAGTAGCATTATTAAGTAGCGTTGACAGATGATCTAATTGACTCTGTGCATAATAGAAAAACTTTAATGTTGTTGAACCACCAATAAAAAACTTTAACGCTATCAGATAAAGAAAATTATTAAATAATTGTTAAAAGGAAAAGGAAATCCATAAATGTCAAATATGACTAAAAAATAAATAGCAGGAAAGTGGTAGTTATAACCCTGCAGAGATACCTCCTAGACATCAAATGGTACATCCAGAAAGAAGGAAGGATTAGCCACACTTCCTTATATAGGCAGAGCCTCGCATAAATCTAGCAAAAGAAGAATCCAATAGGTTGATATTATATGCTTGTAAAGCCATTTTATTCCATTTTTGGCAATAACGTCATTTTCAAGCTTTCTCAATATATTGGATCTATAACTCCATAGTGCCTAATGAAGGTGGCAGGTGTCCATGGATGATTTCTTCTATGACCTGGATCAATATACCATTGACAATTAATACTTTGCATTGGAGCCAGTTTAAAATAACTCCCAATACACCAGAAGTTACAGAATTTTTAAATTTACGGTCCAATTAAATTAAAACACACACATAAACATACAAGATAGGAGAAGAGGGTTCAACATTGTATTTTCAACTTCAATTTTGCCAAGTAAAGACATAAAAAGTAATAACCTGATTTCTATCTATAAGCAGTACCATGAAAGAATTCATACTGTACCACCAAAAGTGTAGAAAGACCATAATCTTAAAATAAAGATGAATTTTTCCCAAGGAAAGAATGTCTAATATTTCTATGCCAACACTCTGATCAAAACACACATTAACATTTGAATAGATGTTGTGTTTGGAGAAGGCAATGGCACCCCACTCCAGTACTCTTGTCTGGAAAATCCCATGGGAGGAGCCTGGTAGGCTGCAGTCCATGGGGTCGCTGAGGGTCGGACACGGCTGAGCGACTTCACTTTCACTGTTCACTTTCATGCATTGGAGAAGGAAATGGCAACCCACTCCAGTGTTCTTGCCTGGAGAATCCCAGGGACGGGGGAGCCTGGTGGGCTGCCGTCTATGGGGTCGCACAGAGTCGGACACGACTGAAGTGACTTAGCAGCAGCAGCAGATGTTGTGTTACATCTGGTTCCTCACTAAAACCACATATATAAACAACCAGAACAGAATAGACACTTCACTGTTTAATGCACTTTTGTGTTTATATATGGAAATCAGTCTTGAAGTTTATTTTGTAGGAAGAGATTTAAAAATAAATGTAAAATGTAAGTTGGATAATTGATAATCTAGTCTCAATGTATAAATTTACAAAAAAAAAAACATTCATTCACCTTCTGTAAGACTCTTTAATTCAAGGTAGAATATTTCTGTAGATGAAATTTCTTCTATATTATGCCTGTAATTATTCAGATGTATCAGATTTGTTGGATTTTTAAAAAATGGATGATAAGGAGAGACAGGCTATATTCCTGAAAAAGGTTTTCCATGAATCTATTTTTCTTTCATTATTACATCTCACTAATCATATCTGTTGTACATTTATATTAAAAATATGTATTGTTTCAAAAAATTTGAAGATCACAGAGATGTCCTTTTAAGAAATCCAGTTTAGACTCCGATCTCAACCGTCAGTTCTTTCTAACACTGAAATTCATACTTCATATGAACTTTTTCCTGTAATCTGATAAGTGAGGGCAAGGTTCCCCATCACATTTAGAATGTAATCCAGTCGTTCTCATGACCTACACCCCCTGCTACCCTCACCTGCTACCCTCTCCAAGTGCAGTTTTTGGGACTCTCCTTTCTATTGGATGAAAGAAAAGTGAAAGCATTAGACGCTCAGTGGTTTCCGACTCTTTTGGATCCCAAGGACTGTAGCCCGCCAGGATCCTCTGTCCATGTAATTCTCCAGGCAAGAACACTGGAGTGGGTTGCCATTTCCTGCTCCAGGGGATCTTCCCAACCCAGGGATCAAACACAGTCTCCGGCATTGCAGGCAGATTCTTTACCATCTGAGCCACCAGGGAAGCCTATTGTCTCCACCAGACTAGCTTCCTTGATGATTTCTCAAACACACAAGGTCCATTTTAGTCTCAGAGCCTTTGTCCTCCTGTTTCTCTGCCTAAAATGACTTTCCTCTATGAGTTGTATATCTTATTCCCTCTTGATTTAAATGCCACCTGTCCAAGAGGCTTTTCCTGACCAATTTCCCACTCCTGCTATCACTCCATGTTTTCACACTGCTTGATTATTCTTCAAAATCTTCACCACTATCTGATATTATAAATCATATTTGTTAATCTATTTACTAGTCTTCAGCACTAGAATATAATATTAATCAGAGTAGGGACTTGTTTCATTCATTATTCTATCCACAGCATTGAAAACTGTACATTGTAGGCACTCAAAATACTTGCTGAATGAAGAAGTATAGATAAATATAATTGTAAAAAAATTCTAATTCACATAAAAATAGTGCAATTAAACTATACTAACTTTGTCTCTAACTGTACAGGAACTGTTTTTATATTCCTATAAATCTCATAACAACTCATATTCTTTAGAAAAGAACACAAAACCAAGTATAAATGAATAAACCTAACTCTTACTCAGCTGATTCAAAAAGTGATTTTTCTCAATTGAGATGGAATAGTTTTAAAATCAAGCTGAACTCCACTATTCACAATAGCCAAGACACGGAAACAATCTAAAACTATCTAAATTTCCACTGACATAGAATAGTTAAAGAAGATGCAGCATTAATATACATAATGGAATACTACTAAGTCATAAAAAGGAATGAAATAATGCCCTTTGCAGCCACATGGATGGACCTAGAGATTATCATAGTAAGAAAAGTAAGCCAGAAGGAGAAAGCCACATACCCTATGATGTTGCTTGTATGTGGAGTCTAAAACATGACACAAATCAACTTACCTATGAAAGAGAAATAGACTCACGGACACAGAGAACATTCTAATGGTTGCCAGGGACTGGGGAGTGGTAGAAAAGCAGTGGATTGGGAGTTTGGGATTAGAAGATGCAAACCATTATATATAAAATGGATAAACAACAAAGTCCTATTGCATAGCACAGGGACCATATTCAATATCCTATGATAAAAGCATAATGGGAAAAAAATACAGAAAAAAATCTATATATAAATAAAATTGAATCACTTGACTGCACAGCAGAAATGAATACATTATAAATCAACTATACTTCAGTAAAATAACATTTTTAAAAAGTCAAACTGAACTCTTCATAATTTTAAAATCAAGGGAAAAAAAAACCAAACAAATAAAACTCAATAAGCAAACAAACATTTAAAGTCATGAGGGATATATACCAGGATAAAAAAATTATTGAAAATTTTGTACACCAATGGCAAATGATATTTAAGATTTGACAATTTAATTGTGATCATGCTCCAAATAACATTAACTTAGCCTATATAATTATTTGACTAACAAAAGTTTTTTCATAGAACATCCACTGATCTTTACCTTAATTGCTCAAGTCCCAAAATAGTTGGTGTTAGTAACTCCAGCCTTAATGATTGGAATGGACTGCTGAGTTTTACATTAAAGCCTCTACAGTCTAAGGAAACATTTCTTTCATTATTCACTGTAGTTG